>NC_064614.1:809342024-809977336 GCF_023898315.1 Schistocerca nitens
CAATTCTGTTTTCTATAGGACTAGCTGCAGTTAATCCAGCTTTCATTTTAATTTTAATTCTCACTTTACCATGTAAAGTGCTGAAAGGAATGTCATATAATTCTGAAGCAGCTCGAAGTCTCAAATGTTCACTCATTACACTCTTTATTGTCTCATCTAATGCAGCTGGACTCCATTTACTGTAGATTTTCTTTTCTGCTCGTTTTCGTGGCATCTAGAAAAGAAGAGTTGACTTTAAAAAATCGGATAGAAAAATGTTAAATATACAGAATTTATTTGCAATAATTGTGTTGTGTACATAGTTCCGCGTAGTCAGCTCCTACACAACTTTCCCACTAGAGCGCGCCCCGCTAAGCACAACATCGCAGGCGCAGCGCTCGTCCATCTCCGCACTACGAGAAGGTGCTGCCATAGAGACGGACCAAATTCTGCTTCCGCCGATCCGCGTATTAATATGTAACGCAGCCAATGAGATTGCTGCTAACGTAGAACCTTTTCTCCTCGCGGATCACACTCGCGCAGTGATACATGAATGCGCGAGGTATTATAACGAGTGTACAGACCTCCAATTAGTTAGTCTGCATTTGTCTGCACCAGTCTGTACCAATCTGCATTAGTCTGTACCAGTCTGTACGAGTTCTACATTTGTCTGTATTAGTCTATAATCAAGTTTCAGTCTGCGCCCAATAAGATTACCATATTCCTGTACATAGCCATGAAGATAAATGTATAGACACTTTTGTCAAGTAACAGAGATATATGTGAGAATAAGATTAACGTACCAATACCAACATAACTTCAGATTGTCAATTGTAAATAGCATCCAGAACCAAGTTAGGTAATTTTTATGCTTGTTATTATTTTAATAAATGAGTGTGAAAATTAATTAAGTTCTGCTTAAAGTTGGTCACCGTCAATCTGCTACTCTAAGCGTGCAAGTGGCATTTCTATCGTCTGACCTAACGGCAGAAGATAAACACGCCACGATAAGACCACGAGATGTATTGCTGACACTCGCCTACTTCGTTAGAGCGACAAGTCAAATAATCTGATGGTGTGTGTACTGAAGGTCTTACAGTACGCACACCACAAATTGTGTGTAATATGTCTATGGTAACCAATCGTGATGGACTAAACTAAAAAATTGCATTGATCGAAATCGTACTAGGGTATCGAAATTGTACCATTTTTCTGATCGAAAATGTACTATTGGTCTGAGTGAAATCACGAGTACATAGTAGTGAATTGTGCCAAGAGATGGCAGCCCATGTCACAGAACACAGTGTGATTGTGGTTTGTTGTGTGTCCCATCGCAGTCAGTGTTCTGGGTCAGTGAAAAATGGTTTTAATACGTTATTTGTGGAAAATAATTGTTATAGTTACGTAAGCATTACAACATCTTAGCATGATGCGGAGAATGGAAGTGCTTTCCACACCAAAACGTAAGTGAATACGGAAATAGGCGCGAAAACATCGCGAAAAACTAAATTACATTCTAGAAGATAGGTTAACTCCCAGCAAAAAACTTTCTCATCAACTTCGTTTGGTTGCAGATGACAAGCTACCTGTAGTAATTAACACAGAAGTGATCCAGAAAATTCATGCACACCAAATGTAAAGGTATTTACAAAAAAAAAAAAAATGCACATAATTTTATAATCATTTAACAAAAATGTTTACATTGCAAAATAAATAAAACGAAAACCCACTGATGATGGCACAGTGGTGCCGAAACATGTTTGGGTACTGAGAAAAACGGTGTTTTGCATAACTGGCGGACCTCGCATCCAAAAATTTTAACTGCAGACACGGCCAGTACAAGGAGCTGCAAATCAAAAAGATGGAGTTACTAGGACGTAAGAACGAGACCATAATCGCCCGCGTGACAAGCGAGTTCCCTATAGTTGCAGCCATTTCGCTGTGCTACGATAGCTGATGCACTGATTGGTATATGAGCTGCGCGTAAAACAGTTGAGCCCTTTTTCTCCGCATCTTCCGCCTAGTGCGCATTAACTAACCTGCAGAGTCTCATCCCGGATTGAATTTCCGAGACCGGAAGGTCACCTTGTAGGTACGATAGACGTCCGCTACCCACTTCTTCAACAAAAGCAATTATTGTACATACGTTCAAAGTCGCAGCAGGTCACGGAAGTACGAGACAAACATCAACGGTTGCTGCAGCTTCAGCGGCAAGTGTCGGCAGGTGCCAGTATGTGAAATAACTTACACTGCTCTATTGTCCCTTTCGCCGTTCGGTGGAGTGAGAGTAAATCGGAGGCATAGGTAGCTCCTTACAGGCGAATGAAAAAACTGACCTCGGGGATGGGGGACGATCAGTTTGGATTCCGTAGAAATGTTGGTACACGTGACGCAGTACTGACCCAACGACTTATCTTAGAAAATAGATTAAGGAAAGGCAAACCTACGTATCTAGCATTTGTGGACTTACAGAAAGCTTTTGACAATTTTGACTGGAATACTCTCTTTCAAATTCTAAAGGTGGCAGGGGTAAAATACAGGGAGCGAAAGACTATTTACAATTTGTACAAAACCCAGATGGCAGTTATAAGAGTCGAGGAGTATGAAAGGGAAGCAGTGATTGGGAAGGGGGTGAGACAGGTTTGCAGCATATCCCCGATGTTATTCAATGTGTATATTGAGCAAGCAGTAAGGGAAACAAAAGAAAAATTCGGAGTAGGAATTAAAATCCAAGGAGAAGAAATAAAAACTTCGAGGTTCGCCGATGACATTGTAATTCTGCCAGAGACAGCAAAGGACTTGGAAGAGCAGTTGAACGGAATGGACAGTGTCTTGAAAGGAGGATATAAGATGAACATCAACAAAAGCAAAACGAGGCTAATGGAATGTAGTCAAATTAAATCGGGGGATGCTGAGGGAATTAGATTAGGAAATGAGACACTTAAAGTAGTAAAGGAGTTTTGCTATTTAGGGAGTAAAATAACTGATGATGGTCGAAGTAGAGAGGGTATAAAATGTAGACTGGCAATGGCAAGGAAATCGTTTCTGAAGAAGAGAAATTTGTTAACATCGAGTATAGATTTAAGTGTCAGGAAGTCGTTTCTGAAAGTATTTGTATGGAGTGTAGCCATGTATGGAAGTGAAACATGGACGATAACCAGTTTGGACAAGAAGAGAATAGAAGCTTTCGAAATGTGGTGCTACAGAAGAATGCTGAAGATAAGGTGGGTAGACCACGTAACTAATGAGGAGGTGTTGAATAGGATTGGGGAGAAGAGAAGGTTGTGGCACATCTTGACTAGAAGAAGGGATCGGTTGGTAGGACATGTTTTGAGGCATCAAGGGATCACAAATTTAGCATTGGAGGGCAGCGTGGAGGGTAAAAATCGTAGAGGGAGACCAAGAGATGAATACACTAAGCAGATTCAGAAGGATGTAGGTTGCAGTAGGTACTGGGAGATGAAGAAGCTTGCACAGGATAGAGTAGCATGGAGAGCTGCATCAAACCAGTCTCTGGACTGATGACCACAACAATAACAGGTAGCTTTTGCATAAAGGAATGATGGAATCGGCGCGTAACCTTGCGACGTCTAGGGACTTTAGATGTGACATCGAACAGACAGGGACCGTTTAGCTCCTACGGGTAGTGTTACGAGCTCTCGGCATCAGTATGCCCGTGCTCCCGCGTGAAAGAGCTTTAAAGGTTAGAGGCAGTCTGTATGGCGAACACAGGCACGGGTCAGAAGCCCCCGCGACAGCCACAGGGGCCGGCGTCAAAGGAGTCGGCGGCTTTGCGACACGCCGTCGCTATTGACGGATGGATTAGAGCGGCGCAACTCGCGAAATGAAACCGGCGCCGGCGCAGCGTTCATTTCCAAGGCAGAGCAGCCGCGCCGGCAATCACATTGTAAATTCGCAGCTACAAAGGAGCCGCCCACGCCTCTGATGAGGCTCGCCCCAACACGACTGTAGGGTGTGCTTTGACGACGGCCCAATGCGAGCAGACTGCGCCCTCGCGTTTGTGTGTATGTGTGTGTCTGTGTGTGCTCTCTGGCGGAGTCTGCGACACGGCTCGCCCCTCCGAAATTCTCCGCTATTACGGGTCTCTGAGTGACACCGACATTTCATAGCCTCATTTCTGACGAACTGCGAGCTTCTAATATGCAAATTCTCTGTCTGGAGCCATGTTTACTCTAACGCTGACTCATGAAACTCTTCCTGGCGTATCTGTGCTCGTAAGAGGAACCTTGAGCATCTTCTTACTTGTCATATTTTGATTCATTTCCAGCATTGTGTAATAAAGTGACTCAGATCAGAAGTGGTAAGTAGAGGCACAATATTAACCATCAGCGTTACATAGTTCGCTCGCCTCATAGCTGAGTGGGCAACGCGCGTGAATGTTATGCGAAGCTTCGATTCCTGGTAGTACCAGGGATTTTTCCCTGGTGGCAGGAGTGGAATGGGGTGCACTCAACTTCATGATGCTACCTGAGGAGCTACTTGACCGAGTAGTAGCTGCTCCAGGTCACGAAAACTGACAACTGTGGGAAGAGCACTGTGCTGCAGCTACGACCCTCCGTACCCAATCGAAGGGCGCCTTGGCGGAAGAAGAGACGGCGGTCGGTCGGTACCGATGGGCGCACCAGGACCAGTGGACGAGTTTTAGACAGGGTGGTCCATTGATCGTGACCGGGCCAAATATCTCACGAAATTAGCGTCAAACGGAAAAACAACTAACAACGAAACTTGTCTAGCTTGAAGGGGGAAACCAGACGGTGGTATGGTTGGCACGCTAGATGGCGCTGCCATAGGTCAAACGGATATCAACTGCGTTTTTTTAAAATAGGAACCCCCATTTTTATTACATATTCGTGTAGTTCGTAAAGAAATATGAATGTTTTAGTTAGACCACTTTTTTCCCTTTGTGATAGATGGCTCTGTAATAATCACAAACATATGGCTCACAATTTTAGACGAACAGTTGGTAACACGTAGGTTTCTTAAATTAAAATACAGAACGTAGGTACGTTTGAGCATTTTATTTCGGTTGTTCCAATGTGATACACGTACCTTTGTGAACTTATCATTTCTGAGAACGCATGCTGTTACAGCGTGATTACCTGTAAATACCACATTAATGCATTAAATGTTCAAAATGATGTCCGTCAACCTCAATGCATTTGGCAATACGTGTAACGACATTCCTCTCAACATCGAGTAGTTCGCCTTCCGTAATGTTCGTACATGCATTGACTATGCGCTGACGCATGTTATCAGGCGTTGTCGGTGAATCACGATAGCAAACATCCTTCAACTTTCCCCACAGAAAGAAATCCGGGGACGTCAGATCCGGTGAACGTGCGGGCCATGGCATGGTGCTTCGACGACCAACCCACCAGTCATGAAATATGCAATTCAATACCGCTTCAACCGCACGCGACCTATGTGCCGGACATCCACCATGTTGGAAGTACATCGCCATTCTGTCATGCAGAGAAACATCTTGTAGTATCATCGGTAGAACATTACGTAGGATTTCAGCATACATTGCACCATTTAGATTGCCATCGATAAAATGGGGGCCAATTATCCTTCCTGCCATAATGCCGCACCATACATTAACCCGCCAAGGTCGCTGATGTTGCACTTGTCGCAGCCATCGTGGTTTTTCCATTGCCCAATAGTGCATATTATGCCGGTTTACGTTACCGCTGTTGGTGAATGACGCTTCGTCGCTAAATAGAACGCGTGCAAAATATCTGTCATCGTCCCGTAATTTCTCTTGTGCCCAGTGGCAGAACGGTACACGATGTTCAAAGTCGTCGCCATGGAATTCGTGGTGCATAGAAATATGGTACGGGTGCAATCGATGTTGATGTAGCATTCTCAACACCGACGTTTTTGAGATTCCCGATTCTCGCGCAATATATCTGCTACTGATGTGCAGATTAGCCGCGACAGCAGCTAAAACACATACTTGGGCATCATTGTTTGTTGCAAGTCGTAGTTGACGTTTCACATGTGGCTGAACACTTCCTGTTTCCTTAAATAACGTAACGACCCGCGAACGGTCCGGACACTTGGATGATGTCGTCCAGGATACCGAGCAGCATACATAGCACATGCCTATGGGCATTTTGATCACAATAGCCATACATCAACACGATATCGACCTTTTCCGCAATTGATAAACGGTCCGTTTTAACACGGGTAATGTATCACTAAGCAAATACCGTCCGCACTGTGACTATTACAGCGCCATCTATCACAATGCGAAAAAAGTGGTCCAACTAAAACATTCATATTTCTTTACGTACTACACGAATATGTAATAAAAATGGGGGTTCCTATTTTAAAAAAAACGCAGTTGATATCCGTTTGACCTATGGCAGCGCCATCTAGTGGGCCAACCATAGCGCCATCTGGTTCCCCCCTCCATGTTTCGTTCTTTGTAATTTTTTCGTTTGATGCTTATTTCGTGAGATACTTGGCTCGGTTAATGGACCACCCTATCCGCACTGCCGGATTGTTACGTGATACCACGTACTTATACGTTTGTGACTATTACAGCGCCATCTATCACAAAGCGAAAAAAGTGGTCCAACTAAAACATTCATATTTCTTTACGTACTGCACGAATATGTGACAAAAATTGTGGGTTCCTATTTAAAAAATCGCAGTTGATGTCGGTTTGACCTATGGTAGCGCCATCTAGCGGGCCAACCATAGCGCCATCTGGTTTCCCCCTTCAAGCTAGACGAGTTTCGTTCTTTGTAGTTTTCTCGTTTGATGCTTATTGCGTGAGATATTTGGCCCGGTCACTATCAATGGACCACCCTGTATAGTTCGATTCTTTAGCTTAGGCAACTAAACGTACTGTTCGATCTTTACGTTAGTTAATTGTTACAGTATGTTGTCCTCGACGGCGAGTGTTTATCAGTGACAAGGAAATTTTTTGAAATTTGTGGTAATGTCTTATGGGACCAAACTGCTGAGGTCATTGGTCCCTAAGCCTACACACCACTTAAACTAACTTACGCTATGGACAACACGCACACTCATGCCTGAGGGAGAACTCGAACCTGTGATGGGGGGAGCCGCACGTAACGTGACAAGGCGCATGAGACCCCGCGGCTACCCCTCGCGGCACAGACAAGGGTATCGTCAGGAGTGCCCCAGGGAAGTGTGATAAGAGAGCTCTTGTTCTCTATATACATAAATGATGTGGCGGATAGGTTGGGCAGCAATCTGCGGTTGTTTGCTGATAATGCCGTGCTGCACGGTAAAGTGCCGAAGTTGAGTGACTGTAGGAAGATACAGGACTACTAGGACAAAATTTCCAGTTGGTATGATAAGTGGCAGGTAGCCCTAAATGTGGAAAATTGTAAGTTAATGCGGATGAGTAGGAAGATCAAACATGTAATGTTCGGATATAGTATTGCTAGTATTCTGCTTGACACGGTCAAGTCATTTCAATATCTGGGCGTAACATTGCAAAGCGATCTGCGGCGGAACGAACATGAGAGAATTGCAGTAGGGAAGGCGTATGGTTGGCTTCGGTTTATGAGGTGAATTTTAGGGAAGAGTGGTTCGCCTATTAAGGAGACTGCAAATAGGACACTGATGCGTTCTTCAATACTGCTCGAGTGTTTGGGATCCGTACCAGGTCAGGTCGATGGAAGACATCGAAGCATTTCAGAGGGGGGTTGCTATATTTGTTACCGGTAAATTCGAACAACACCAAGTGTTACGGAGATGCTACGGGAGCTCAAATGGGAATCCCTGGCGGGAAGGCGACGTCCTTTTCGAGGAACACTATTGAGAAAATTTAGAGAAACGGTATTTGAAACTGACTGCCGAACGGTTCTACTGCCGCCGACATACATTGCTCATAAGGATCACGAAGATAAGATAAGAGAAATCAGGGCTCATGCGGAGGCATATAGATAGTCGTTTTTTCTCTCGCTCTATTTTCGAGTGGAACAGGAAGGAAAGAGAGAAGTAGTGATACAGTGTGCCCTCCGCCACGCACCGTACTGTGGCTTGCAGAGTATCTGTGTAGATGCAGATATTGATGTAGATGCACATGCTCCTTAGAACATTCGCCCGCATCTCGTGGTCGTGCGGTAGCGTTCTCGCTTCCCACGCCCGGGTTCCCGGGTTCGATTCCCGGCGGGGTCAGGGATTTTCTCTGCCTCGTGATGGCTGGGTGTTGTGTGCTGTCCTTAGGTTAGTTAGGTTTAAGTAGTTCTAAGTTCTAGGGGACTTACGACCACAGCAGTTGAGTCCCATAGTGCTCAGAGCCATTTGAACCATTTGAACCGTTAGAACATTCAAATGACTTTTTTTTATCGAAATGATGCCGAATGAGACTTTGCTAGTACTCAGACGTCATTGGAAACATGGGGAAAACTTAATGTTGGCGGATATTAAACTCATTTGCAAGGAACTGAGAGCTTTAATATTGAGTTTTAAAGATGAGTTTGTCTTCGAAATTTGTAGGTTGTTCTCAAATTGCCATTGATTATGGATGACAAAGTTTCATATCGTTATCACCTCCCCTTCTTGGCGCATCATTTTTTGTCAGACCGTGTACGTTTTACATTTTACTTATAGTCGCGTAATTGTACCAAAAATTTAAAGTTGCTCTAGTTTTTATCCAGAATTCCAAGAAAACGTCCGTACCGCCAATTTTCTCCCTTTTTCTGAGTGGAAATGTGATGTTCGCAAAGAAATGTTGATTTTCCATATTCAGCGTGCAGTCGAGCACCACAAACGATTTACTGTTATTTTATCGATAATGAAATAATGATACCAGAGCTTTGAGGCGACTGTGTGCGACTGAAAGGAAAGTCGGCAACGAGGGATTGTGAATCATTCAGTTTGTTCACAACGACGGTAACCGAGCACTCTCTATCTGTCTTTATATCTCTCTCCCCCTTATTCCGATGTACTGGATCCACTGTTTTCACGATTTAGAAAATTTATTTTAATTTTTTTTCCGGCTGCTCCTTCTGTCGCCATCTACGGGTGAGAAATCATGTGAGCAACTGCCCTGTGATTCGTGTTTTGTGCGCTCTGGTAATTAAATTGTTTTTGTATCGAGGATCACTCCAGAATTTACCTAAACGAGTTTGGAAACACTCCTAAAAGCCACAGTTCGGGCCCGATGGCGTACCAGACCAAAGGTCAATAATTCTCTACTCGGATTCGATCTGGGTCTGGTCCACTTTCCTGTCTCGCAAGCTAGGGGTTAAGTTACACTAACAATTCAGTCGACAACGACTCTATTTTTGGTAAACAGACCAATTACCAGTGCTAATCAATTTTGTGACGACAACTGCTAATAAAGCAATGTATGTCGCAACCTAAACACAGAATGGGCTAAACTAGTTGCACGAACGTAACATATTTTTGTCCTGTCACAAGCTATTACGTGTTACAGCGCTCGCTTGTTGATAACGGTTTCCTGAAAATTATCATAATTTTCTGCTGTTCTTTACCGACTTGATTAGTTGCTTGCGAGGTCTTATCCGTCGCTAAGTGGTAAAAGTCGTTCGTTACTTGGCACGTCTTGGGCTTTTAAGTGAACGCGGCTTCCTCCGAGGTTCACCAAAACAATGGAATTCTTCATGTGCCATTCAGGGCACGTTCCGTATTCTGCAAATTAACTGATTTTTTCCTTCAGCCTGAGTAGTTACAATGAGATCAAAGGGCTTAATTTGGACGCGAAACACTCAGTTACTTCCTACTCAACTTGATGGAGAATGTCCTCATTTGACATCAGAAGAGTAAAGGATGGCTATAATGAAACTTTCGCTATTTGAGCAAGTGCAGTTAGAAAATTATGTACCGTATGAGTACCCAAGTTTAGAGGAATGATGCTCAGTTTCTGAGCTGCAGGATTTCCGTTGTTAGTAGTGTTACTGTATGACTTGGCGTTAGGTGCCGGTACTGATACGACGACGTAGGGCTGAAACACAAACACGAGCGCGCATGACAGTTGCAGACAGTCAACATGGGTCTAGTCAAGTGTTCTGCCTCAAAGCTTCACCCAGTGTACTAACTGGGCGACACCCCAGCGGAGCATCGAGTTTAAGACCTTGGTACAGAGTGGTCAAACTGCCTCTCTGTGACGTCCGCTCTCTACCGGAAATACATGCAGGACGAAATTTTGTTAGGATGTGAGGAACCGCGCTGTGGCGTCCGTGTGCGTGAATTTCGCTTTATCCTGTGTGGATGGTTCGACACAAGTCAATATACATAGCAAGACCAGCACAGCACAACAAGATAACGATGTCCATTCTGTGGAGCAACATCCAGTGAAACTAGATGGAGCTGCTTATTCGATCCGGTTACCAGCCGTGTGTCTTCATCAGTGGTACGTAATGTGCCGAAATCTAGAATTGGCAGCTATTACCGAGAACAGCCTTAGGCCGCCCTCTTACGGCATATGAAAACGCATGTGGACGAGAAGCTAATGATGTCAAAACGTGGAATTCCACTTTCCACTACACAGCTGAGCATGAAATAAAGAATCTTGTTTGTCAGATTTTCGCCTCGTGGAGAGGAACTAGCCAATGATATGAGACATCGGTTTACGTCAGAAGCAGGAGAGAGGAGCCGCCGTATCTATGGCGTTAAACATCGTATTGCAGTGGTTTTCTTTATCATAGAGTACATGGTACGCACTTACGCTATTTCACGGCATCGGAAAACTGAGGATCCATCGAAAACGCTTCGTTTTAGCTACGATTTGTTATAATGAAGTGACAGGAAACTACATATTGGTAGATAAAGGCTTCCTGCACTTGATGTTTTTACGTTACAACTTGTGTGTTACGACAGAATACGGTTCCAATGCTACGGCACAAAGATCATACACTGAAGAGAAAAAGAAACTGATACAGCTGCCTAATATCGTGTAGGGCCCCCGCGAGCATGCAGAAGTGCCGCAACACGACGTGGCACGGACTCGACTAGAGCCTGAAGTAGTACTGGAGGGAACTTACACCATGAATCCTGCAAGGCTGTTCATATGTCCGTAAGAGTACGAGGGGGTGAAGATCTCTTCGGAACAGCACGTTGCAAGGCATCCCAGATATTCTCAGTAATGTTCATGTCTTGGGAATTTGGAACACAGTGAAAGTGTTTAAACTTAGAAGAGTGTTCCTGTAGGCACTCTGTAGCAATTCTGGACATGTGGGGTGTCACATTGTCCTGCTGGAATTGCCCAAGTCCGTCGGAATGCGCAGTGGACATGAATGGAAGCAGGTTATCAGACATGTCACTTGTCAGAGTCGTATCTAGACGTATCAGGGATCCCATATCGCTACAACTGCACATGTCCGACACCATTACAGAGTCTCCATCAGCTTGAACAGTCTTTTGGTGACATGAAGGGTCCATGGATTCGTGAGGTTTTCTGCATACCCGTACATGTCCATCCGCAATCTGAAACGAGACTCGTCCGTTCAAACAAAATGTCTCCAGTAATGAACAGTCTAATATCTATTTTGACGCGCCCAGGCGAGGCGAAAAGCTTTGTGTCGTGCAGTCATCAAGGGTACACGAGCGGGCATTCGGCTCCGAAAGCCGATATCGATGATGTTTCGTTGAATGGTTCGCATACTGATACTTGTTGATGGCTCAGCACTGAAATCTGCAGCAATTTGCTGAACGGTTACATTTCCGTCACATTGAACGATTCTCTTGAGTCGGAGTGGGTCCCGTTTTTGCAGGTTCTTTTTCCAGCGGTAGCGATGTCGGAGACTTGATGTTTTACCGAATGCCTGATATTCACAGTACACTCGTGAAATGGTCGTACGGGGAAATCCCCACTTCATCGCTGCCTGTTTACATATCTCTGTATTTAAATATGCGTACCTATACCAGTTTCTTTGGAGCTTCATTGTATATCAAAAGCAGGTCTTTTTGGTACAATTCGCATATTAAATATCAGATAATGAGATTTGTAGGTACCGTCTTTAAACATCAGTACGCATTTGATAGCGTCGTGACCTAAGTTTTTAAGAAAAAAGTAGCAGGTTCGTGTCCACGTCCTTCCTAATGCTTTTTCATCTCCTATTTTCTTTTCTTTTTTAAAAATATTCTGTGTCTTCCTTATTCATTTAATACAGGTATTGTCTCAAAAGTTTATGTCATTTATTATGACATATTTGTTGCAGTTCTTGCTGCAAAGGCCAACAGTTTTTGCTATTATGAAACTATCTGGATGGTAAATTGGCTGGAAAGTTATTTTTGTGCTGCGAGAAGTTGGAAGTGCTCCGCCCCCTACAATTCAAATGGTTCAAATGGCTCTGAGCACTATGGGACTTAACATGTGTGGTCATCAGCCCCTAGACTTAGAACTACTTAAACGTAACTAACCTAAGGACATCATACACATCCATGCCCGAGGCAGGATCCGAACCTACGACGTAGCGGTCGCGCGGTTCCAGACTGAATTGCCTAGAACCGCTCGGCCACACCGGTCGGCCTCCTACAATTCTTTCTCGTGCGTGTGATCTTGTCAGGGAGTAGGGATTACTTACGTCACAGCAAGCAACGGTGCGAAAATTGGCGTAAGAAAACTACAACTGTGGTAAGAGCACTGCTTTTGGCCAATATCTGGTAAAAATAACTTTCTTTTGCTCGATTCTTTGTCTGCATATAAAAATCATATTCCTTTAGATCAACCTACCCCTCCTGAAAAATGTGTGACATTGCAGTTCATACCATCTGGAACCACTGGACAAATTCAGCACCTGGATTTTCGTTTCTTCCGTACCTATAAAACATATTAAGGCACTCTTTGCAGCTACACCTTAAAAGATAGACAGTGAAAGGTCTCTGTTGGATTCCTTTCATGTTTAAGTTCTCAAATTTGTTGTCTTTTAAGGAATAAATTCCTCTTCTAAATTTACTGTGGCGTTTCTGACTATCTGGGAGGAGACTGAGTAGTGGAACGTGTTACTTTTACACGTAAACAAGAACGATCTGTCACACTACTACACTTTAAAACACAGTTAATATGTAATTCATGTCACACAGTCTAATACGGAACCTACATCCGCTTTCTGTTATATACTGTATATGATAAGATACTGTCATCCCCCTTCCCTTCTGTGTGAGAGGATGAATGATCAAATGTGTTTGTAGTTGCATGCTTGAGGGTAGCAGACAAGGCTGTCTGCTAGAGAACAGTGGGACCAACGTCGGAACAGGTAGCTACGGTTCCTAAAAGCAAAGAGGTTTCTATTCTTAGTATGGTCCGGTCCGTCCCTTGTCATGTTGGTATAGGAAGCTGCCCCTCTGGCCCCTTCCGTTTGTCTTTGTGAGCGACTCTCAGGAAGCACGCTTGGCAGTAGGCAGTTGCAGTCCAGTAGTAGGCAGTTGCAGTCTGGCGGTGGCGAGCGTCTGAAATGGTAAGATCTCCGGCGAAGCGCGTGTCTGCTAAGTCCGTAGGACAATGGATTTGTTAAGTTCAGCCTAACTGAAAGTTTAATCACTGTGATTTCAGGTTTAGCTCTAAAATATCTAATGCTATCTTAAATTGCAGCGTAGTGTAATTCTCGTGTGAAGTTCATATTATTTTCCGGTAGTTGCTTTGTCACTACTTTATGAGTAAAGTGGAACCACGTGTTGGTCAGTAACTCTAACTAAGATCAATCTTGAATGCGAATGCTTGTGTGATTATAATGTCTCGTCTTGAGAATAATTTTCAATATAGCAACTTTGCTTTATGTTCAACCCACGTGGGGTGTACTTTGTGAGACCAGTACCACGTGCTTATATAACTGTTTGACCCATCAGGTTAATAGTAAGACGTTAGTAACCAGTTCAAGGTTTTTCTTTTGTCAATTGCTTTTCGATCGAATTTATTTTATTATCAAAATTACTGTGGAGTTATACGCTTTCTGTAAACCAAGTTGACCACGTGAAGCATGTGGTGGAATCATCAAAGTAGCCCTCAGCTATTCTTCTTGGGAAGATTTCACAAAGAGTTAATATGAATTTAGTATACCAGTGTGTGGTAATTACATGACGGACAGGATTGTGCTACGAACGTAATTTCTTTGACTGAAAATTTGAATCTGTTGGTTGTGGTTAACTTTCTCTTGCATGTGTTTCAATGTTCTTTGTGTGTTGTTTTATGAATGCAGTGTTGTATCCAGTCTCCCAATCTTGGCTCCATATTTTATGTGTTCCGTAAGATTCCAATCTCACATTTTCACAATCGTAAATAAGGCACCAGCTCAGTATAACTCACGTATAATATGCTGAAATTTCAATGATCAATCTTAAAATAAATTTGCAAATATAAACTGATTTCTTTCTTTTTATTTAAATTCTCCTTTTTTATATATAGATATATTACCGGTTGTTGTATGACTGTAAAAGATTATAATCAATGTTAGTCTGATTGGTAATGTGGTAAACCTAGACTAGATACCCAGTCGTGAAACAGTTGCTTAGTAATGCAAGATTAACTTCCCCAGACAGCTCACGGCTTTCAACCCGGTTTCATTGTCCATCAGTACCGTTAGGCAGCATACCAAAATTCAAGTAACAATATTACAACAGTCTCACAATAACAGACTGTTTCGCATTCGGTTGCATGCCATCATGTTCTATCAGTTCTCGTCACCCCTTTACACTATATGCATTGTCCGCCTGCTTAGCTGGGTGGTAACGTGCTTGCCTCCCATGCTCGGGTCCCGGATTCGATTCCCGGAGATTTTCTCCGCTCGTGGACTGGGTGTTGTGTTGTCCTCATCATCATTTCATCCTCATCATCGGCCGCAAATCGCCCGATGAGATGCCGACTGAAATAAGACTTACACTTGGCTGCCGATCCCGAATGGGACCTCCCGGCCAACACGTCATACGATCATTTCATTTTACTATATGCATTCGTTAAGAGCGGATACCTATCTGAACGTCCTGCGCAATTTGTGGCCCCCATGGTGTTCGCCTTCGATCTTGTTGGTACGGACTAAATTGATCACTGTGGCGCGCCATTTTTCATTCGGTGTTCATGGTGCACGCTAGTGTTTTGAACATTTCTTGAATGTCGACGACGACCATTTTGTTAAGTGTAGTATACACATCCCACAGAAGGTTCATCTTTGCACCTCCCAGGGACTAATTTTCTGTCGCCCTCCTGATGCACATCTACATCTATATCTACATCAACTCCGCAAGCCACCAAATGGTGTGTGATGGTTGGTACTTTTCGTACCACTGAGCCCTCCAAACCTGTTCCACTCGCGAATAGCTCGTGGGAAGAATTATACTGGGTGAGCCTGTATATTTGCTCTAATGTCTTGAATTTTCTCCTCGTGGTCATTACTCGAGACGAATGTAGAGGGAAGCAATATACCGCCCCACTCTTCTCGGAAAGTGCTCTTTTGAAATATCTGTAGTAAATCTCTCCGTAATGCACAATGCCTATCTTGTTGAGCATCTCCGTAACGCTCTCGCGATCGCTAAACGATTCCGTGAAGAAACGCGCCGCTCTTCATTTGATCTTGTCTATCTCTTGTGTATCAGTCCTACGTTTTAGGGATCCCAAATAGATGAGCAATACTCAAGAACAAGCGCCTTATAAGCCTCTTCCTTCGTGGATGAGTTACATTTACTTAAAATTCTTCGTACGAATCGGAGTCTGGCATCTGCTTTTCCCACTATTTGTTTTATGTGGTCATTCCATTTAAGGTCGCTCTGGGTAGTTGCTCCTAGTTATTTTACGGTAGATATTGTTTCCAGCGGTTTTTCATCAATGGTGTAGCTGTACAGTAGTGTATTTCTTTTTCTATGTATGCACAATATGTTACATTTATTTAGGTACAGTGTCAACTGTCAGAGCATCCACTGTTTATCAGTTCTCTGGAGGTCATTCTGAAAATCATTATTATCTTGTGGCGTTGCCACTTTTTTATAGACAACCGCATCATTTGCGAACTTTCCACTAAATAATTTATGTATATTGTAAACAGTAACGTTCCTATCACGCTTCCTTGTGGTACTCCGGAAATTTACCTTTATATTTGTCGATTTTTTTCCGTTAAGGGTGACGTGTCAAGCTCTATCTGCAAGGAAGTCTTGAATCCAGTCGCCGGCCAGAGTGGCCGAGCAGTACTAGGCGCTTCAGTTTGGAACCGCGCGACCGCTATGGTCGCAGTCCATAGTGCTCAGAACCATTTGAACCATTTTTTGAATCCAGTCGGAAAAACTTCCTCGTTACTGGCTAAGTTAGTATTTTTTTCACTAAACACCAGTCCGGAACGCTGTCAAATGCCTTCCTGAAGTCAAGGAACACGCCATCACGACCGCTATTGCCTACGGCGTGTGGATCTCATGGAGTAACATAACAAGCAGAGTTTCGCAGGACCTCTGTTTGCGGAATCCATGTTGATTTTTATAGAGCAGATTTTCAGTCTCCAAGAACGCCACCTGACGTCACTGATATAGGTCTATAATTGTGTGCATCCTTGTTGGAAACGGGAATGATCTGCGATTTCTTCCAGTCGCTAGGTAGTCTTCGTTGTTCACGCGATCTACGATAAAAGAGGGCTAGAAGAGGAGCAACTTCTCTGGTATAATCTTTGTAAAATCTTATAGGTATCTTATATAGTCTCGACGTCTTTCCACGTCTAAGCTATTGTAATTGTTTTTCTGTTCCTCGATCGATTATCTCAGTATCTGTCATTTCGACGTTCATACGACGATTAAGAGAAGGGACAGTTTTACTATCTTTCAAGGTGAAGCGATTTCAGAAGACCGAATTCAGTATCTTCCGTTTCGGTGCCAGTATGGTCACTGAGTGATTGAATAGATGATTTTGATCCACATAATGATTTTACTTACGACCACACCTCTTGGGGTTTTTGCTCAGATCGGTCGACGAAGTTCTCCTTTCGAAGTCATTGTAGGATTCTCACTTTGCTCTCCTTACGTTGATTTTCGCTTCGTTCAGCTCTTGTTTGTCAGCTAGGTTTTTACTTCTCTTGAATCTGAGAAGACGTTATCTTTGCTTACGTAGCAGTTTTCTAATACGGCTATTAAACCTCCCCGTGTCTTTCTCGTCGCTTAAGACCTTACTCAGAACATACTTGTCTAGGGCATATTGCACGCTGCCTTCGAATTTTCTCCATTTGTTCTTCACACCTTCGTCCTCATCACCGAATATTTGATGCTGACTGCTGAGGTATTCTGAAATTTGTATCCTATCACTCTTGCTAAACAGAAATAAGCTCCTACCTTCCTTAACATTCTTTGCAAGATCCGTTGTTATACCTGCTATCACAGCCTTATGATCACTGGTACCTTCCTCTGCATTAAGTGATTCGATAAGTTCCGGTCTGCTTGTTGCCAGGAGGTCTAAGATGCTACCCTCCCTAGTTGGTTCTCTATCTGCTCAAAGCAATTTTCGAACAAGATATCCAGAACATTGCACACGGATCCCTGGCACTGACACCAGTTTTGATAGCATGACACTCCTGATCTCTACCTGGCAAGTTGAACTTACCCCCTACTACAACGGCATGATCAGAAAAATTACTAACGATATTCTGAAATTTCTGTCTGAAGCGCTCTACCAGTAGAGCTCATGATCCAGGCGGTCTATAAAAGTATCCGATTACCATTTTTGACCGACTGTTTATACTTACCTTCTCCAAGATTAATTCACAGTTGGAATCCGTGATAACCTGGCTAGATTTTATCGAATTCTTTATTGCAGTAAACACGCTGCCACCATTGACGACATTTCCATCTAAACCTTGGATTTCGTTGTCATTCACGTCGGGTTTCAACCAGCTTCCTGTTCCTAATACTATGTGTGCATTATAACCTTCGGTAAGCGATACTAATTCTGGAATCTTTCCTTGGATGCTCCTGCAGTTTACTGAAATCATATTAACCTTTTCTATCTCTGACCTGCGGCGACGAGCATTTTATGAGGACATTGTGGCTAATTTATCACACAAACCGTCTTTTATCCCAAAGGAGGATACCTCTAACCTAACGTTTGGCCATCCAGATTTAGGTTTTCCGTGATTTCCCAAAATCGCTCCAGGCAAATGCCGGGATGATTTCTTTGAAAGGGCACGGCCGACTTCCTTCCCCGTCCTTCCCTAATCCGATGACCTCGCTGTCTGGTCTCCTCCTCCAAACAACCCAATCCTCTAACCTAAAACATGGTGAGTCATTAGCAGATAATATTTTTCCTGTCATAATTGTTAACACAACGCTTTGAAATGCGCGTTAGTAAAGATTGAACTTGTGGCCTCGCACTCAAGGGTTTCCTTGTTAGACAGCAGAACCAGAAACCCCTCCACTCCCCATCTCTATCAGTGATTCATCGTCAGAGCTCAAAGACAGAAAATAATTTATAGAACAACGCTAATTTGGCTCCCATACTTCAAAAGAATCTCAATGCATACACAACACATGTGGTCGAATTAAGATTCCTCGCCCGCATCTCGTGGTCGTGCGGTAGCGTTCTCGCTTCCCACGCCCGGGTTCCCGGGTTCGATTCCCGGCGGGGTCAGGGATTTTCTCTGCCTCGTGATGGCTGGGTGTTGTGTGCTGTCCTTAGGTTAGTTAGGTTTAAGTAGTTCTAAGTTCTAGGGGACTTATGACCACAGCAGTTGAGTCCCATAGTGCTCAGAGCCATTAAGATTCCTCGTACAGGGCAGGTCTATGTCTGCGAATAGACTGCAAAATTCAAAAATGGTCGCACAAGTATGAAGCAAGAGGAAGGAGCCGGACGACCGTCCACGGTCATAAATGTTGATAACAGTGACTCTGCATGTGACATGTTTCTCGTAGAAAGTCAAATGAATGTCGATGAAGTGGCACATCATCTGCAAGTTAGTCATCATTCTAATCTACGGAATCATCCGCAAACCGACTTGGGTTTCCTAAAGTCTGTGCAACATGGGTCGCAAAACAATTCACGCGCTTTGACATCTACCAAAAACATTTGGATCGCTATGGTAACGAACGTGACTGCTTCTCAGACAGAATCATCATGGTGACGAAACATGAATCCACCAGAGAGTAAACAGCAGAATATGTAATGGAGACATCCACAATCGTCCAGCAAGAAAAAGTTCAAACCCCAACCATCCTCAGGAAAACTGATGCCTACTGTTTTCTAGGACGCACAATGCCCAGTACTGGAACGTAACCAGGAGAGTGGCATGACAATAAACAGAGCGTGCTACAGTGAGATGCTTACTGACAGGCTAAAGATTGAAACTGAAAACAAAAGCCGAGGACTATTGTCGAAGAGTGTTATGTTGTCACATATCCCTGCTCACGCTGCTGAAAAATTAAGTTTGAAGCAATGGCTCATCCTCCGTATAGTCCTGATCTTGCCTCTTCGACTACCACTACTTTGGTCCACTCATAGAGGCATTAAAAGGACGTCGATTCACCTCGGATCAAGAAGTGAAGGACGCACTGCGTGCTTGGTTCGCTGCTCAGCCGAAAACCACCTTTTCTGAGGGCATCAAGAAGCTTGTGTAACTATGGACCAAGTGCGTTGAAAAGCAAAGGGGACTACATTGAAAAATGATGTTAACGCACGTGCTCTATTTGTATTGCCATAAAAGCTATAGCCACATTGCGGATAATTTTTTATTTATCCTCGTATTTTGTTGCAGCTTCACATTTGGCGTTTCCGTGACGTCTCGCCACTTTCGTATAGTCCTTCCTGTGAGAAAGGTTTTTTAGGTACAGGGTCGGGAATGTTCTGTCTGAACGTTTTAAGCAGGGGAGCGGCGTCCTTCAAGGGAGTGGTTTTAAATGGAGCGCCGTTCGCCATAACGATAAACAGTATTACGTCAACGGTAAGGCGTCCCGTTTAGCGCTCCTTACTCTTGGATGGCTTCTCCGTCTTCTGCAAGTCATCATACCTTACAGCAACCACTGGTCAATTGCATTTGATGATCTGAAGTTTGGAGGAATTGGCGAACCCTACAGATTTTAAGTTATCTCCGGAGAGAACTGTTTGTGTTGATTTTAATCGGCCCCACTCTTGTTTCTACTAACCCGTTTTAGAACTGAGAGGTAAGTTTTCCACTTTTAACGAAAATGGAACACTAACGTGGCTGCCAAACGTTAGAGACCTGAAATTCAGATGCTATGAGATTTTGAAACGCCTCAGTTATAGGTCTCGTGGGACAGATTAACTTTGTAAAGCCTTCATGTGAACCCGGCTTGAAAGGCATGCAAGATTTTTGGATGATCTAGGGCACCGTATCGTAAAATGCTGGACGCCGTACACTATGAGTGTATTAGGGTGTCAAAATGGCTTATCGCAAAAATCCAGTTTCTTGTCTAAGTGCGGACGCTGGTGAGCCCCAACTGTCCATTCGACGTCTTCTCCTCATTTTATGCCGAGCATTCAGGACGTTATCCGTTCCGAAACAGCCAACATCTACCTCCGTTGCCTGCCCACCGCTTGAAAATCAGTTCAGTAACCGTTTTTTGGGCGACGAGGCCATTTGGGATCTGTGTGAGAGAGAGCAACTTGAACTGTTATGGGTGGGTGGTATTAAGATCCATAGCCAGGGAGGGAAGTCGAAGGGGCTGGGTTGGGGGGGGGGGGGGGCAAGTGGGTTAAGGACCTTCTGGCGTCTTAAGAAGTCCAGATTAATTACGGAACTGACGGGATACAGGAAGAGTTTTACCCTGTATTACATTAATCGCATTCGGGAGGGTGAGAGTTCAAGTCCCTATCCGGCCAATCACATTAAAGTTTTCCGCAATTTCCCTGGCAGCACCATGCAAGTGCCGGGATGGTTCCTTTGAAAAGGGCAAGACCGATTTCCTTCCAAATCCTTTCGTGATCTGTGTGCTCCATCTCCAGTTTCACAAGATTTTAGGTCGCCATCCAGACTTTATTAATGTTTACACTGACGGGCGTAAGAAAGGGGACTTCATCTGCTACTCAGCCGTGTTACCGAATGTGGCACCCGGATAGGGCTCCTACAACAGTATTCAGTCTACTCTGTAGAACTGTTTGCTATCGTGAGATCAATGGAACACACGAGACGTCATAGTGGTGACAAATCCATCATTTGCTCTGATTCAGAAAGTGTCCTCATCATTATTGGACAGATGCAGCTAGCGGACAGGATAGTACAAGATATCCAAGACACTCCTCTACTCTTGTAAAGGCAGGGAGAGGAAGTAGTTTTCTGCTGGGTTCTGGAGCACATAGCGAACCGAGGAAGTGAACTTACTGATGCGGCTGCCAAGGAGGTTTGCTCCCTCCAGTCTATTACTCACTGTTCAGTCCCCCTGTGGTCATTCACCACGTAAGGCCGTATGTTGGGGAGAGGCTCAGTGACTGGATGTCAGGAACAATAAGCTGGTGTTAGTGCAACCTACAGTGCGGCCATGGTTTACCTCCTTTCCACCAGGACGACCTGCAGGAGTAGTTCTTAAACGGCTTGTCTTACAGCGGAAGGACCCACCAGAGCGTCAAAAATGGGGAACACGGCTGTCGATAAAATATATTTTCGTTCAACGTGTTTTATTTTATGACTTAAGGGGAGATCTGTCTCTCCCACAGGATCCGTCGTCAATTTTAAATGACAATGACATAAGGCTGTGTATGTTGTCAGGGCTCCCTTCCCGCCACGAATTCCTCTCCTGTGCCAACCTCTTCATATCAGAGTAGCACTTGCAACCTACGTCCTCAATTATTTGCTTGACGTATTCCAATATCTGTCTTCCTCTACAGTTTTTGCCCTCTACAGCTCCCTCTAGTACCATGGAAGTCATTCCCTCATGTCTTAGCAGATGTCCTATCATCCTGTCCCTTCTCCTTATCAGTGTTTTCCACATATTCCTTTCCTCTACGATTCTGCGTAGAACCTCCTCATTCCTTACCTTATCAGTCCACCTAATTTTCAACATTCGTCTATAGCACCACATCTCAAATGCTTCTATTCTCTTCTGTTCCGGTTTTCCCGCAGTCCATGTTTCACTACCATACAATGCTGTACTCCAGACGTACATCCTTAGAAATTTCTTCCTCAAATTAAGGCCGGTATTTGATATTAGTAGACTTCTCTTGGCCAGAAATGCTTTTTTTGCCATAGCGAGTCTGCTTTTGATGTCCTCCTTGCTCCGTCCGTCATTGGTTATTTTACTGCCTAGGTAGCAGAATTCCTTCACTTCATTGACTTCGTGACCATCAATCCTGATGTTAAGTTTCTCGCTGTTCTCATTTCTACTACTTCTCATTACCTTCGTCTTCCTCCGATTTACTCTCAAACCATACTGTGTACTCATTAGACTGTTCATTCCGTTCAGCAGATCATTTAATTCTTCTTCACTTTCACTCAGGGTAGCAATGTCATCAGCGAATCGTATCATTGATATCCTTTCACCTTGTATTTTAATTCCACTCCTGAACCTTTCTTTTATTTCCATCATTGCTTCCTCGGTGTACAGATTGAAGAATAGGGGCGAAAGGCTACAGCCTTGTCTTACACCCTTCTTAATACGAGCACTTTGTTCTTGATCGTCCACTCTTATTATTCCCTCTTGGTTGTTCTACATATTGTATATGACCCGTCTCTCCCTATTGCTTATCCCTACTTTTTTCAGAATCTCGAACAGCTTGCACCATTTTATATTGTCGAACGCTTTTTCCAGGTCGACAAATCCTATGAAAGTGTCTTGATTTTTCTTTAGCCTTGCTTCCATTATTAGCCGTAACGTCAGAATTGCCTCTCTCGTCCCTTTACTTTTCCTAAAGCCAAACTGATCGTCACCTAGCGCATTCTCAATTTTCTTTTCCATTCTTCTGTATATTATTCTTGTAAGTAGCTTCGATGCATGAGCTGTTAAGCTGATTGTGCGATAATTCTCGCACTTGTCATCTCTTGCCGTCTTCGGAATTGTGTGGATGATGCTTTTCCGAAAGTCAGATGGTATGTCGCCAGACTCAAATATTCTACACACCAACGTGAATAGTCGTTTTGTTGCCACTTCCCCCAATGATTTTAGAAATTCTGATGGCATGTTATCTATCCCTTCTGCCTTATTTGACCGTATGTCCTCCAAAGCTCTTTTAAATTCCGATTCTAATACTGGATCCCCTATCTCTTCTAAATCGACTCCTGTTTCTTCTTCTATCACATCAGACAAATCTTCACCCTCATAGAGGCTTTCAATGTATTCTTTCCACCTATCTGTTCTCTCCTCTGCATTTAACAGTGGAATTCCCGTTGCACTCTTAATGTTACCACCGTTGCTTTTAATGTCACCAAAGGTTGTTTTGACTTTCCTGTATGCTGAGTCTGTCCTTCCGACAATCATATCTTTTTCGATGTCTTCACATTTTCCCTGTAGCCATTTCGTCTTAGCTTCCCTGCACTTCCTATTTATTTCATTCCTCAGCGACTTGTCTTTCTGTATTCATGATTTTCCCGGAACATGTTTGTACTTCCTCCTTTCATCAATCAACTGAAGTATTTCTTCTGTTACCCATTCCAAAATACTGGGTGTCAAATTTTAGTGCGTTGCATAGTGGCTGGTTCACTCATCATTTTTAAGCAGTCAAATAGCCATAATACTCTGGCCACTTTAAACGTATAAGTGATTTTACTTACAATTATGCCGCTGTGTTTTTTATTCGCATTTCATGGATTGTCTTGCATGATACTCCCTATGTAGATGTACTTTAAATTCCCGTTTATTGTGCTGTCTTTATTGACGCAGCTTGGTTTTAGAATTTATCGTTGTTTTACAATTATGTCGCTGTGTTTTTTATTCGCATTTCATGGATTGTCTTGCATGATACTCCCTATGTAGATGTACTTTACATTCCCGTTTATTGTGCTGTCTTTATTGACGCAGCTTGGTTTTAGAATTTATCGTTGTTTTAATAGAATTAAATTGAATTCATCTCTCTGTATCTCATGGTTCTTCTCTTTGCACTTCTTTCAGATAGCTGAAACCGAAAAGCACACATAAGACGGTAGCATGAAATAGTCTGTGTATCAGCTCTGTTAAGCCATCTCTGTTCAAAAAAGTGTGTGAAATCTCAGGGGACTTAACTGCTAAGGTCATCAGTCCCTAATCTTACACACTACTTAACCTGAGTTATCCTAAGGACAAATACACACACCCAAGCCCGAAGGAGGACTCGAACCTCCGCCGGGACCAGCCGCACAGCCTATGACTGCAGCCCCTGAGACCGCTCGGTTAATTCCGCGCGGCTAAGCCTTCTGTCTTTGGCTTGGATGTGCTCGGTAAACCTGCTGATGTTAAGACAGTAGACTAAAGTTCACTACCTGATCGAAGAATCCGGACACACCTATGTCACTAGATATCACGAACAGCGGACCCGCCTGTATAAAAGGGGGCGGGGAGTTCTATGTTAGCAGAGAAGCAGTGAAGGCAGAATAGGTCGATCAGGAGAGCGTAGTGAATTCGAGCGAGGATTAGACACTGGGTGTCTTCTGAGTTACAGATTCACAAAGGATATTTTAACCCTTTTAAAGCAGCTCAAGGCGACTACTGATAATGCGACGGTGAAGTGGAAACGCGAAGGGACAACCACTGGTAAATCAAGACCAAGCAGACCTCATGTGCTGACGGACGTGGCCGTGGATCATTACAGAATGTGGTTTGTACAAAATCGCATAAAATCAGAGGAAAGAACCACTCTTGAACTCCAAAGTGCTACCAGCAATCCAACTAGCATGATTACTGAGCGCAGGAGTTTAAAAAAGGGAAACAATGGTCAAGCAGCTCCTTATAAGCTCCAAATATCTGTAGTTACTGCTGAGCGACTCTATAAGTAGTGTGAAGAGCGACGCCATGGGATAGTGGATGACCGGAAGGAAGTGATGTGGAGTAGTGGATCGCGCTGTACTCTGTGTCAATCCGACGGAAGGGTTTGGATTCGGTGAATGTCTGAGCCGTTACCTGCCATCACGCTTTGTGCCAATAGTGATGTACACAGGTGATCTTATGGTGTGGGGTGTTTTCCGTGGTTAGGGAAGTATTTAGACACTTTTAACGGCGTTGTGTATTGCATACGGAAGAGGAACAATTTGGAGACGATGGTTGTTTGTATCATCATGACAGACCAGCTCTATCATAAGTCAGCAGGTGTTGGGTAATGGATTGGGACGATAACATTCTTGAGATTGACTGACATGCCCAGAATACCACCTGAAACCAGCGGAACACATTTGGGTTGAGTCTGAGCGTCGACTTCACTCCAGACTATAGCGTCCGACATTACGATCTTCTCAGGTTTCGGGTTTTGAGAAAGAATTGGCTGCTCATTCCTTCACGTGGAGACACCTCACTGAAAGTGTTTCCAGCAGAGCTCAAACCATGATAAAGGGAAGGGTGATTACACGCCATATTAATGTCTACTAATGGATGTCCGGTCACTTCTGATTAGATAGTGTACCGAGAATCAGCCGATGCTTCCCTTTCATTTCCTTAATATTCACTACGACACAAACTGAACACAATACAAGACTACACTGTACAAACAATAATTACAGTCGTCTCCTTGACACAGGTGCATATTTGACGAATTTCCCTCAACAAAGAACAGACTATTCACGTTAGTAGACGTAATTACGTTTCTCCTTCGCACAGTCTTGAAAATGGGTCAGCACGTTCTGGTACGAGCTGGTGGCTAGACACTAAATACACCTTGTGACAGAATAAATCAATCAGGCAATAGTATCTCTGGCAGTTAGTCAGCTCCCTGATTAGCCTTGTGAACGACGAGTGGTGCGGTCTCTCTTCCGGAGGCCTGCAGTATGCCGCCACACGTTTCATAACAGCGCACACTGAGTTGCAGAGTAAAAATCTCATCATGGTCATTATGTGTTTTTGGTAAAAATTTGTATCTTATAAACTATTGATACTTTAACAGTATTGTTATGTTATCCATAGAATTTCGTATACTAAGTATGAAAAAGATTGATTAATATTTAACACTACTTCTTCAGGTTCGTTGACAGTATGTGTAACATACTGCACGCAGCGTTGATAAAGTACACAGCTCGTTCTACCTAGTAGGCAGCGGCAGTTGTGACAGCATGAGAACCAAAATCAGCTCTCCTCCCGGTTTAACGACAAGATACGCTTTCAGGGCAAGGTGACAAAAGGTAATAATTTGCTACGTCACCGGCGTTACGTAAAATTGTGTTTTGTGATAGAGATTCAGCCATTTTTGTGAAACTTCTAGTTCTTAAATGTGCTGTAAAGTTTTTTTTCATGAGTTGATTTTACGGTTGACGGTGTCCTATGCAGAACTTAAGTGTACCAGAGCTACACACGTTATTTATGCGTTTTAAAATTATTCCTCTAAATATTTTGCTAGGGACTGGATTTGACACATGTGCGATTTTCCGGAACTGAACCCAGTCTGTTGAGGAATAAGTTTTTGGCCTGCATTGATTTGAAATCATTCGTTCATACAGGTTGTTGCATGACAGCTTTTTTTTTCAAAACCGTCCTTTAACCTATTTAATAAACCAATATGTAAACGAAACTAGCAAATCAGATCAAGCACTAACACCACATGAAAATTTCAAGCAATGACAACCAATGCCAATAATTGCAACTCTAATTAAGTCTCTCTCTTTTCCTTTTGGCATGACGAAGGAGTCTTGTAATGTACGCGGAATGGGGCTTTTACACGTCTGGCGAAAGGAGAGAGACACTAGGAACCATCACATGTTGTAAACACGTTTTCTGCTGAAAGCCAAAGTCTCAACCAAGTAGTATAAGGGAAAAGTCCTCTGGCATCTAAATGCAGCAGGAAGGACTAGCGAGGATGCCAGCCCATCGTAAAGCTTCATTGTGTGCTAAACAAAATGAATCCGTTTTAGCAAAGATAAAGCTCTGAAAGATAGGAGAAAACACAACGCTGCTAGCTTGGGACCACCCATTACGCCTGCAGAAGGCCAGTTGAAATCTTGTAAGGAGGTCTGTAATTTATTAAAAAACCAGAAACCCGCCTCGATTGCGAAAAATGCACCTAGTGTTAACCTAGGTTTCGGCGTAGATAACTACACCTTCTTCAGAACAATAAAACCCACAAGTGCCTAAGAAGACCTTTGTCAATGATTAAAAAAACACCATGGCTATACATCTACAAACGAAAAAAAGGAAAACACAAACAGTACATATGTACAAAGTCTAAACCGTTACTTAACTTAATGGTGTAACCTCCACCTCACACCGGCCTCGTTTGTAAATGTATAGCCATGGTGTTCTTTTAATCATTGACAAAGGTCTTCTTAGGCCCTTGTGGGTTTCATAGTTCTGAAGAACATGTAGTTATCTACGCCGAAACCTAGGTTAACACTAGGTGCATTTTTCGCAATCGAGGCGGGTTTCTGGTTTTTTAATATATTAACCAGCGATTGCTGACGCGCTGCGATGTTGAAGGTTCTTAAGGTCTGTAATTGGCTAAGAATAATTACTTTGGCAGCATGGAAGAGTTCCCAGTGCCTGTGTGTCTGGATTCATTCTCATTGGCCTTAATGAGAGATCTCTTACGTAGTGGGCGAGATCTTCTGCCCTCTATCCCACTCCAAGGAAGAAATTGTTAGTATGGCAAATTTGTTAGTATGTTTATGAAATTATTATTGATCGGAACTCGTAAGGTCTGTTGCAGTTTGCCAGCAAGATTGTGATGCTATCAGGATCAGTTAAGGTTTGTAGAAACGAGTAAGGCAACACTTCATCTCCACAGAGAACACTTGTGGAGAACTTTTTTCATCGGGGCGTCGGAGAGCTGCAGAGTGAGATGTCTCCAACTTACAAGAGGTCCCAGATGCCAGAGTTAAGCTTAGAACTGGTAGCTATTACTGCAGCCATCTTCCACTCTCGTACATCATTAGAATGGTAAGCATGGGCGGTATTTGCATTCACCGAGACGAGGCGTGTGCAGAGTCGCTTATTTTGCATCAAAGTATCGTTTCGCTGATTTATTTTTCAGGGACAGCTAGCTGCACCCGCTATGCCCTTAAGCAAGCGTATTGGTGTATGTTTATGCTTTTCCGGGTTCTGTCTGTAACTCATTAGCTTATTCCACAGTCATTGGATATATCTGCAACCATAGTTTTACGTCTTTTCTACCATTTAGCCACCCACCTTTGCCAGTGCTATTGTATGTGTATTCTTTCTCTTGTTTATATAACTGATTATATTTTTGATCTAGTGGAGAAACCATTTTTGATCTCTCTTAGCAATAAATCAGAATGTTATATTGACCCTTAGTTTATTTTTGTACATTGATGGATCCCATTATCACTGTATCAGTGTGAGGTGTGGTATCGATATTTTCATCCTTATCGTGCTATCCCAGATGACTTATTAGATAAGCCATTATCCATTGTTCTATCTTGTTTTCTTTTAATCTGCGTGATCTCATGAGGAATATGGTAACCAGAATCGGACACGACACAGAGACACTGGCCAGCCGGCCGAGGTCGTCGACAGTGATCTGCTAAAAACCACGGAAAGACAACAACGGCGATGGACGGACCGTGAAGAAAACATGGCAGAATGACAAAACTGGAGAGTGAGCCAGATCTAGAGTCTAGACGTAGAAATATGAGGACCCACACAAGGACGAGTACAATGAACGGCACGAGAGCACAGTCGGAACACGACTGAGGTCTAGGTCCTTCCGCTGCTGGCCTTAAGCATGACCGTGAGCGCTGACAGGTTAGCGTGGGGGGCGTGGCCCTCACATAGCGACAGCAGCGCTCACAAATTTTAGGAGAGCCGCCTAGCAGCTGTCGTCTAGGTCCACGCATTCTAGCAGGCTTTCAAGCTTGTTGGAACCGAATACCAGCGGGAGTTATCTATCACTGTAGGTCAATGCGGACGCATTCTGTAGCATCTCAGGGGTACACTAAATTGTCCAGCCAACGTCACAAGTTAATACTGATGGCATAGGAGCGCTACTGGGCAGTAGACTTTTCCAGGTTTCAATAGTGCTACTATCGTTGATTCCCTTCACATCTTTCAATTTTGAATGTATATACACTCATACTCATAAATTAAGGATAATGCTGATACATGGTAAAACAACGCTCTGGTGGGAGGTTTGCGGGTTTAAATCACCTCGGGGTATGACCTAGCGGTGCATTTGACCTGCGGTCTTCGCACGGCGATGCTGGCAGCAATCCACATACGCAGAGGTGTGTTGGTGCATGTCCGAGTATGGTGCAGCGAGTAAGTGTGCAGACGTTTTCAGGCGTGTGTGTGTTGAAAATGGCTCAAAGAACACATATTGATGGCGTTATGAGGGGTAGAATACTAGGGCGACCGGAGGCTGGTCAAACACAGCAGGTCGTAGCACGGGCCCTCCGTGTGCCACAAAGTGTGATCTCAAGATTATGGCGACGATTCCAGCAGACAGGAAACGTGTCCAGGCCCTACAGTACAGGACGTCCACAGTGTATAACACCACAAGAAAACTGATATCTCACCATCAGTGTCCGCAGACGGCCGCGGAGTACTGCAGGTAACCTTGCTCGGGACCTTACCGCAGCCACTGCAACAGTTGTCTCCAGACACACAGTCTACAGACGACTGAACAGACATGGTTTATTCGCCCGGAGACCTGCAAGATGCATTCCACTGACCCCTTGTCACAGGAGAGCCCGTAAAGCCTGGTGTCAAGAACACACTACATGGTCATTGCAACCTTCACTCGGTACTCTACATCTGCATCTATATTCCGCAAGCCGCATTACGGTGTTTGACGGAGGGTATATAATGCACCGGTCATTGTTTCCTCCCTCCCTCTCTATTCCATACGCAGATTGTACGCAGACAGAAGAGTCAGGAAATCCTTTTTAAAAGCCCGAATTCCTACAATTTCGGCGTCCCATTCACTAGGTCAGACGCGTGTTTGAGGAAGAAGTATGTGTCTTGACTCAATTTGGGGCGTTGGCAATTGGAATCTATTGTAAGCATACTCAGCAAGCCGCCATACGATACGTGGTGGGAGTACTTATGATACCACTATTGTATTCCCCCTTTCCTCTTACATTCACGAATGGCGAGTGGAAAAATTGATTGCGCCATGATCATTTCGCGAGACGTGTGTGGGAGGAATTAATGTGTTGTCCTACTCTTCTTGGAACTACAGATCCCAAAATTTCAATATTAAAACTCTCCGTGAAGCACAGCGGCTCCCTTGGAGCGTCCTGCAACTGGAATTTATTCAGCTTCTTCGAGTAAAGGATTCCGTAACGAAACGCGCCGCTTTTCGTTGTACCTTCCCTGTCTCTTCCATTAACCCCACTTGGTGCGGGTCGCAAACTGATGAACAGTACTCAAGTACAGGTCGAGGAAGCGTATTGTAAAGCACTTCTTTCATAGATGAATTACATTTTCTTATGATTCTCCTTATAAGTCTCAGCCTGGCATCTGTTTTCCTTACAATTTATTTTACGCTGTCATTCCACTCTAGATCGCTCCGAATGTTTACTTCTAGATATTTTACTTGCGGCAGTTACCGTTTCCAGCGATTTATTGCCTCTTGTGTAGTCGAACAGTAGTGAATCTCTTCGACTAATTTCGAACTTAGTGCCTGCTCATTCCCTCACATAGACTGAACGGTCTCCATAGATTTTTTTGCTTTTCTGTAATAGATTTTTTATGTTATTCACAAACTAGAACGCCCTATAAACTTTTCACGCTAATTAAGAGCAAAGAAGCATGGTCTTTTCCTAATGTACTTCTGACCAAAAAGTGATACTGGTAGCTGGAGTACAAGGTTCTAGTTAATCACGCCTTCTGCGTTCTTGTGGGGATATTTCCATAGAAATTTTCATCCCCTGACACATTTTTCCTTACATCTAACCGAGAAGTAAAATATCAGCTATCACAGATTTAGCTTTCAAAATTTTTTGATACAACGAAATATTTTCTTAAAATTTATAATCCCCTATTTCATCCCCTTACCGGTTTAATTTCCAAAAACAGTGGAACACATATTTTTTTAATCTCTAAAAGAGAAGCCAAATACAAATGTTCATAGATTTAGCTTTGAAAACGCTTTGACAATAAAACAGTTTCATAAAGCGTGCAGCCCCTATTTCACTCCATTAAGAGGTTCACTTTCCAAAAACAACTAACCACATATTATTTTTATTTCTGACTCAGAATCCAAATACCTATTTCCGTTGTTCTAGCTTCAAACGTGCCTTCATAGTGGCATATTTTCAAAAAAGCTTTCACCCACTATTTCACTTCCTTGGGAGTGAAATTTCGAACGATCCCTTCTTAAACTACGCCTACAGTATACCATCCACACCCTCTCCAAATTTCACTTCTCTATCCTTAGCCGTTTGGGCTAGGCGATGATGAGTAGTGAATCAGTCTGGCCTAATTTCACCTCCTGTGGCAGTGAATTTCCAAAGACAGTGAAACAGGTTTTTTTTCATTTGCAACCAAGAAATCGTATACCAGTTTTCACAGATTCAGCTTTAACAATACTTTCACAATGAAATATAAAGAAAAATTTCCTAAAAATATCCATCTCCTATTTGACAGCCATAAGGCTTGAATTTAGAAAAAACAGTGAAACATGCTTTTTTTTTAAATTTCTAACCAAGAAGCCTCATTCAAATTTTCATAGACTTAACTTTAAAAATGCTTTCATAATGAAATGTTTTATAAAATATTCCATCCCTTGTTTCGCTTCTTCGGTGGTCGAATTTACAAATACTCTGAAACGCGTATATTTTATTTTTAACTGGGAAGTCAATTACTAATTATCATAGCGGTAGCTTTAAAAATACTTTAATAGTTCTTTAATAGTTCTTTATTTTTGAAAAATTTTCAACTACTATTTCACCCCCATAGGAGCTGAATTTCCAAACATGGTGAAACACGAGTATCTTTATTTCTAATCGAGAAATCAAATACCAAATTGTGTAACTCTAGCTTGCAAATTGTCTAGATAGCGATATATTTTGAAAAGACCTTTTATCCCCAATTTTATCCCCATGGGAGCGGTGTTCCGAAAAATCCCTTCTTAAATGACACCTAGACTATAAGATCAACACCCTCTGCAAATTTCTAGTTTGATGGTGGGTTTATGGAGTTTTGTGACATTAGACGTCTACGCACAGATAATGTAATTTGCATAAATAACGGGCCGATGATTTGTTTACGCTGTGATGGTGCACGGTAGCGACCATGATAGCTCCATAGGATTTAAATCAGGCGAATTTGGCCGCCGAGACATCAACGTGAGTTCACTATAATGCTCCTTAAACCACTGTAGCACGTTTCTGGCTACGTGACAAGGACAGTTATACTGCTGAAAGACGACATCGACATCGGGGGAGCCGGCCGCGGTGGTCTAGCGGTTCTAGTCGCTCAGTCCGGAGCCGCGCGACTGCTACGGTCGCAGTTTCGAATCCTGCCTAGGGCATGGATGTGTGTGATGTCCTTAGGTTAGTTAGGTTTAAGTAGTTCTAAGTTCTAGGGGACTGATGACCATAGATGTTAAGTCCCATAGTGCTCAGAGCCATTTGAACCATTTGACATCGGGGGAGACATCAAGCATGAAGGGCTGCAGGTGGTTCGCAGCTGTCAGCTTGTCTTCGATTACTACCACAGGTCCCACGAAGGTGCAGGAGAATGTCTCCCACAGCATAATACTGCTACCACCAGAGTGCGCCTGTGGCGCGCTGCACGTTTCGGGCTGCCGTTCACCTCGACGACGGCGTTTGTCGAGACAACCATCGACCTAGTGTAGCAAAAATGTGATGCACCCGAAGAACGAACAAGTTTACACTGATAGACGGTCGAATTCCGAAGGTCCCGTGCCCACCGCAATCGTAACTGTCGATGTCGTTGGGTCCATGTGTGAACACTTAGGGGTGGTTTGCTGCGGACCTCCATGTTCAACAATGTACGATGTGCTCCGAAACAATTTGCGTGCACCAGCTTTGTGTTCTTTCGACAAGGACATCACAGATCACCATCTATCCTACTTTCCTACTTCACAGAGCAGACGAACATCAGAACCTCACGTTCTGTGAAGAGTCGTGGACGTCCACCCATTTAGCGCCTAGTGGTAGTTTTACTGTCCTCTTTCCGTAGATGCTCACGAGAGTAGTAAGTGAACATTCGAGCAGATTCGCTGTTTTCAAGATACTCCTTCACAGGCTCTGCGTAATAACAATCTGCCCTCTGTCAAAGTCGCTTGTCTCAGAGGATCTCCCCATTTGCAGCACATATCCTCGCTAGGGTTATCCACCGTCCATGTCCGCTCCGGTTACATACTTTGGTTAGCGCGGTACGTGCTCGCGTCACCATCTGGCGGCAACCAAAGTCGCCGTGGGCAGTGGTCATAATGTTCTGGCTCATCAGTGTACATTTATTTACGTCCAGAATCAACCACCAATCCCTTCACCAGTCGTAGATCCTCTGCAGGTCTTCACGCATTTCGCTGCTGTCTTCTGCCGTTGCAGCCTACCTACAGACAACAGCACCGTCTACGAATAGCCTCGCGGAGCCTCGAACGTTACCCACTAGATCATTAATATAAATTGCAAATAGTAGCGACTGCAAAAAGATACTCCACCACAACATCACAATCGGGGGCTTCCGGGTCCTGTGGGACCAAGCTACCAAGTAGCTATGGGTCTGGTTGGATAAGAAACTTTTCTTCCACCGCTATGCAGAATACAACACCCATAAAGGGTGAAAGTTGACAAAGGCCTTGTACCCATTCTTCTCCAGCCGAGAGCTGAATTTAGATACCAAGCTCCGGCTATATCAGTCCGTTGTCCTACGCTCACTAACATATGATTCCTCTGCGTGGGACACGATTAGTAAGTCCAGGATGCTGACGCTCCAGCGCCTACAGAATAAAGTTCTGAGGTGGAGTCTTCAAGCCCCTCCGCTCACCAGGATTGTCACTCTGCATGAGGAGACAAAAAAATGGTTCAAATGCCTCTGAGCACTATGGGACTTAACATCGGAGGTCATCAGTCCCCTAGAACTTAGAACTACTTAAACCTAACTAACCTAAGGGCATCAGACACATCCATGCCCGTAGCAGTCGCGCGCTTCCGTACTGAAGCGCCTAGGACCGCTCGGTCGCAGCGGCCGGCTCATGAGAGGACAAAAAAAATGGTTCAAATGGCTCTGAGCACTATGGGACTCAACTGCTGAGGTCATTAGTCCCCTAGAACTTAGAACTAGTTAAACCTAACTAACCTAAGGACATCACACACATCCATGCCCGAGGCAGGATTCGAACCTGCGACCGTAGCGGTCTTGCAGTTCCAGACTGCAGCGCCTTTAACCGCACGGCCACTTCGGCCGGCATGAGAGGACAAATACGGCCCTTCTCAAGACGACCATTCGCAGTAAGGCTAGCCAACTATACATTAAAGTGGACGCCGTCCGTGACACAGTCGCAGGTCTATAAACAATCGGTACCACAGTTCCACGGCGCCGGCACCGACACCCCGTTCCGCTCACCACCCTGGAGGACGCGCATTCGGGCAATGACAGACGATAGGCCCAATACGACCACGTTTTCCTGTCCGTTTCCGTGCAGTCACTAGCAGTGGCCTGTTCTCGTCCAGCCACTTTTTCTTTGATCATAGAGATGGCGCATTACTACACCTCTCCTCTGCACTTCCACCGTCGGAGGGTGGCACGGAACTTAAAGTTCCATCGCCTCACCTTCGACGTGCTATGCTCGGCTGTTATTCAGCCGTTGCTTTGAGTCTCCTGTCACTTGTCCACCTAGACAGTTGGACCGGATCAGAACCGGTGACGCTGTGTATTAGTAAACAGCCGCAGAAAAGGCTGCAAAAAGCTCCCTTTGGGTTCTTCCGAGTTTACATTTGTCTACTTTGCTCCACTAAGAGCGTCGTGCTGAGTTCTATCTGCAAGGGAGTCACATCTAATGACAAATCTGGTCCAATATTCGGTAATCTCGTATTTTGTTTGCTAACGAGAGTGCGAAACTGTGTCGAATGACTTTCGGAAATGAAGGACCACAGTATCAACTTGTGCACCTTTGTCTGCGGCACTCTGGATCTCATGGACGAACAGAGCGAGCCGAGTTTCGCGAGATCTCTCTGTTTGTCAAATCTATGTTGATTTTTACAAAGAAGATTAGCGTACTCACAGAACGTCATAATGCGTGAGCGTACAACATGTTACATAATTCCACAACTGAACGACTTCAGCGATACAGGTGTATAATTATTAGTGTCTTTCTTGTACAGTGGGAATGACCGGGACTTTTCCCAGTCGCTAGGTATCTTTCGTTGCTCGTGTGACCTAAGATAAACTAGTGGAAATTTGGGGTATAATCGGGTATGCGGTGAAAAGGGGATCATTCATATTTCTGTTAACGAGTTGATTACATTATTTTTTCGCTGTTAGACAACGAAGACAGCCGACAACTTTAGTACCGGCATGAGGCTTGGTAGTGTCAAACGCGCTGTTGTTTGTTGTTGAGCAAAAAAATGGTTCAAATGGCACTGAGCACTATGGGACTTAACGTCTGAGGTCATCAGTCCCCTAGACCTTAGAACTACTTAAACCTAACGACATCACACACATCCATGCCCGAGGCAGGATTCGAACCTGCGACCGTAGCGGTCGCTCGGTTCCAGACTGTAGCACGTAGAACCACTCGACCACTCCGGCTGGCTGTCGTTGAGCAAAACAATTTGTTAGATTTCTGTGCTTGTGTATCTTACTTTGTGATATTTTGTGTTCAACAAGGAACTTATTACAAGTTATTGTATTACAAGTTGAAACATGTAATACAATGAATAACACTTTTATCAAGCTTTATGGAAATGTCATAATAAACGATTCCTCACATTCACTCTTTACAGATGAGGTACAGTTGGGGTAAAACCGGGTAGAAAGAATAAAGTAGAATCGAAACTTTCTGATCTTACCCCATGTCTTCATTACACGTAATTTATATGTGTGATATGTAAGAAGTATATGCTTTTAACGGTACGCTACTTATGCATACATATTTTAATAACAGTTTAATAATTACACACAAAATTTACAATTATTTTGAGAGAATGTTTAGATTATTTTTGTCACTAATAATTGGACTAATTATCTCTTACCGAGGAGTTAAATTTTCATTTGTGATGCGACCTTTAAACGCTTTATACGGTCATCAAATGATGGCATATCTTAACAGCCACCCTGGAAGAGTGGCGACCAAGTACCACATAGCTCAATTGTTCGGACTTACATATACTAGAACAGCAACAATTCAAAATGACCTACATTGGTTTAAAAAACAAAAGACAGACAATTACAGCTTATGCAAGTACATTTGGTTAAAAGGAGTTTCATCATCAGGTACGTCAAAAAGTGTAATGCCAGATTCCCAGAACACAACAGAGTCAGTTACTGCTTCTTCTCCACTTCCTGGTCCCCTGGTCCGTCGAATGAAGTGCAGACACTATCTTGATTCACTGTATCGCCGAAGAGTGTATAGCCAGTTCCTCATTGCGAGAGACCATCATCAACGTGGTGAGGAGGAAAATGCGGAGGAAAATGCGACGTGATCAAGGAGTCTCCCTGCAGAAATGAACTGAGTTTAACAAAACCATCTTCCCGGTAGTTTTTTTTTTTAAGAAAAAAGCTTGGATCTGGGCCTAAACCATAAGAAACAGTCGCCAGAGTCTGAAGACGAGTGAAGCAAGCAGCTCTACTGATGATAAAAATAAAGTGCCTTGTCTTCTTTGCAAAGAGACCTACCCCACAAGGACATCAGGTGATTGGATAAAGTATTTTAAATGTCAGGAGTGGACTCATGAGCACTGTACAGGGTAGATTGAATATGACTTGCATGAATATAGATGTGTTCCATGCCTCAGACGGAAAATGTAACATTGCCCCTCTGTACCCCACAGAGTACCTGCTTTTACCCCAAATTATGGGGTACAACCAATTATTGCACAGTGCTGAGTGACATTAAATATAACGTAAACTATCAACAAGAAGTCCTCACAGTTAATATATGTTATTCATGTCTTGTTTATATTTCAAAGAAAGTAAATTTCCAAAAATGAAAATTGTCATCGTTATCTAGCTTTGTCCTTAACTACCCGATTATATCCCAACTTCCTCTACTGTTAAAGGAGATCAAGCTCTTTCACACATATCTGTAGAACCTTACAGGTATCTCATCTAGTCTAGTTGCCTGTCCATTAATGAGCGTTTTCAATTGATTTTCGTTGCCGCGATCTCTTTTTCTCAACAACTACGATTCGTGCGACGACTGAGAGAAGGAACCATGTTACGGTCTTCCACCGATAAACAATATCGGATGATCGAATTCAGTATTTTGGCCTTTTCTCTGTCATCTCCTTTTTCGGTGTCTGCGTGATCGTTTTTTCGTATCACTCTCAGCTATGCAGTTCGCTGTGCACTTCCGTGACAGTCTCACGCTGACTACAATGCGAACCGTGCAGCTCGGGTGCGATTAACGGTAACGATCATTCGGCGGCTGGACGATTCGCTCACACGGCTGGCAATTCGGATGTAAAATTTCACCCCGCCCAATTTGCGTCACTGGCTCCTGCAATCGGACTGGAGCACCCGGCGTAGAGCGTTTGGACGTCCGCGCAAAGGGTCGAGTCGGGAGCGCCGTGGCACAGTGTCGTGTGACGTCAGCGCGCGGGCTGCCCTGTAATTGAAGCGGACGCCTCGGGTCGCGGGCTCCGGTCGCGGCGGCCTCTAATCAGACGCTGCTGATGAAGTGAACTGTTGCCGCGGATTAATTTGAGGCCGCCACAAGCAGCCGATTGATTGAGTCAATTAGCGGCCTTCTTCGCGGATAGAGACAGCTCGCTGCCCCCGCAATCAGGCCCGTCATTGAGGCAAGATGCGCTGCTGCCTGCACCCACCGAGCCTCCACCTATTAGTTTTACGCGGCTGTGGCCGCCTTTGGGCGCAGCCGACCGGCGCTGATGGCGTTGAGCTGCTGATTAATGGCGCTGCGAGAGAGCCGAGCTGCGAGAGGCGCCCTCCGTGGTTTGCGGATTACAGCGCACGTGTTGCTGCCCGCGCTCGTAACCGACGAATACAGGGATGAGTTTCCCGGAAAGCTACTGCCGCCACTTTGATGTTTGGGTTAGAAGCTGATCTTCCAGCTGAACGGTACATGACGTTTTCAAAATCTTCATATTGACCAACTGGGATCATGTAACAATCTGAACTCCTTATCTTTCGTTAAAGTTTCCCCTTTTTCTGTACTCCCTCATATTCTCCCCATGTTGACTTTTCCTTTCCTCTGCCCAAGTTGTTCGTCATTTTATATTCTTTGTGCCAGGAAAGAACTCAAAATTCAGTAGCGTATACTTACAAATGTTTCTGTAAGTTATTTCCCTTTCTTTGATGTTGTCTACTTCCAGTTCTTTTCTTACTTACTTTAAGGTGACAGAAATAATGGGATACCTGCTAATATCGTGTCGGATCTCCTTTTGCCCGCCTTAGTGCAACAACTCGACAACTCGACGTGGCGTGGACTCAACAATATTCAGCAATGCTGCCACAATTTATTTACTTATTTATTTATTTATTTTTTGAATCATCAGTCTTCTGACTAGTATGATACGGCCCGCCACGAATTCCTCTCCTGCGCCAATCTCTTCATCTCAGAGTACGTCTTGCAACCTACGTCCCAGATCATTTACTGCTTGTATTTCAATCTGTCTTCCTCTAGAGTTTTTGCTCTCTATAGCTCTCTCGAGTACCATGAAAGTCATTCACAGATGTCCTATTATCCTGTCCCTTCTCCTTGTCAGTGTTTCCCACATATTCCTTCCCTCTCCGATTCTGCGCAGAACATCCTCATTCCTTACCTTATAAGTCCACCTAATTTTCAAAATTCGTCTGTAGCACCACATCTCAAATACGTCGATTCTCTTCTGTTCTGGTTTTCCAACACTCCATGTTTCACATCCATAAAATGCTGTGTTTCAAACGTACATTCTCAAAAAGTTCTTCCTCATACCAAGGCCTATGTTTGATAGTAGTAGACTTCTCTTGGCCAAGAATACCCTTTTTGCCATTCCTAATCTGCTTTTGATGTCCTTCTTGTTCCGTCCGTCATTGGTTAGTTTACTGCCTAGGTGGCAGGATTCCTTAACTTCATGTACTTCGTGACCATCAATCCTGATGTTAATGTTCTCTCTGTTCTCATTTCTGCTACTCGTCATTACTTTCTCTTTCTTCGATTTACTCTCAGTCCATATTCTGTACTCATTAGGACCGTTCATTCCATTCATCAGATCCTATAATTTTTCTTCACTTTCACCCAGGATAGCAATGTCATCAGCGAATCGTCTCATTGATAATCTTTCACATTGAATTTCAGTTTCACTCCTGAACCTTTCTTCTTTCTCGATCTTTCTTTCTTCGATGTAGAGAACGAAAGACTACATCCCTGTTTTATACCCTTTTTAATCCGAGCACTTCGTTCTTTGTCGTCCAATCTTATTATTCCCTCTTGACTCTTGCAAATATTACATATTCCCCGTCTCTCCCTACAGCTTAGCCCTATTTTTATCAGAATTTCAAAAATCTTACACCATTTTACATTGTCGAGCGTTTTTCCTAGGTCGACAAATCCTATGAATGTGTCTTGATTTTTATTTAGTCTTGCTTCGACTATCAACCGCAGAGTCAGAAATACTTCTCTGGTGCCGTTACCTTTCTTAAAGCGAAACTGATCGTCATCTAACACACTCTCAATTTTCTTTTCCATTCTTCTGTATATTATTCTTGTAAGTAGCTTGGATGCATGAGCTGTTAAGTTGATTGTGCGATAGCTCTCGCACTTGTCAGCTCTTGCTGTCTTCGGAATTGTGTGGATGATACTTTTCCGAAAGTCAGCTGGTATCTCGCCGGACTCATACATTGTACACACCATCGTGAATAGTCGTTTTGTTGCCATTTCCTCCAATGATTTTAGGAATTCTCATGGAATGTTATATATCCTTTTTGCCTTATTTGATCTGAAGTCCTCCAAAGTTCTCTTAAATGCTGATGTTAATACTGGATTCCATATCTGTTCTATTTCTAATCCAGTTTCTTCTTCTGTAACACTAGACATATCTTCCCTCTCACAGTGGCCTTCGATGTACTCTTTCCACCTAGCCGCTCTCTCCTCTCTCCCTTTGCACACGTAATGTTACCACTCTTGCTTTCAATTTCATCGAAGGGTGTTTTGACTCTCCTATATGATGAGTCAGTCCTTCCGACAATCGTTTCTTTTTCGATTTCTTCACATTTTCCACGCAGCCACTTCGTCTTTGCTTCCGCGCATTTCCTATTTATTTGATACCTCACTGACTTGTATTTCTGAATTTCTTTGAACATTTTTGTAATTCCTTCTTTCATCGTTCAACTGAAGTAATGCTTCTGTTAACCATGGTTCCCTCGCAGTTACCTTCTTTGTACCTATGTTTTTCTTTTCAACTTCAGTGGTTGCCCTTCCTAGAGATGTCCATTCCTCTTCAAGTGCCGGCCGGGGTGGCCGAGCGGTTCTATGCGCTACAGTCTGGAACCGCGCGACCGCTACGGTCGCAGGTTCGAATGCTGCCTCGGGTGTGGATGTGTGTGATGTCCTTAGATTAGTTAGGTTTAAGAAGTTCTAAGTTCTAGGGGACTGATGATCTCAGAAGTTAAGTCCCATAGTGCTCAGAGCCAATTCTTCAAGTGTGATGCCTACTGAACTATTTCTTATGGTGGTACCTATAGCCTTACAGAACATCAAGCGTTTCTCATTATTTCTTAGTACTTCCGTATCCCATTTCTTTGCGTACTGATTCTTCCTGAATAATCTCTTAAACTTCAGCCTATTCTTCATCACTACTGGATTGTGATCCGAGTCTATATCTGCTCCTGGGCACGCCTATCAGTCCAATATCTGATTTTTGAATCTCTGCCGGACCATGATGTAATCTAACTGAAATCTTCCCTATGAGCCAGCCTTTTCCAAGTATACTTCCTCCTCTTTTGATTCTTCAAAGACGTATTCGCTATTACGAGCTGAAACTTGTTACAGAACTCAATTAGTCTTTCTCCACTCTCCTTCCTTGTCCAAATCCCATATTCTTCTGTTTCCCTTTCCTCTGCTCCTTCCTCTACAACTGCATTCCAGTCCTCCATGACTATTAGATTTTCATTTCCCTTTACATACCTTATTACCCTTCCAATAACCTCATATACTTTTTCTGTCTTTTCATCTTCAGTTGCGACGTCGGCATGTATACCTGAACTATCGTTGTCGGTGTTGGTTTGCTGTCAATTCTGATAAGAACAATCGTATCACTAAACTGTCACTGTAACATATTCTCTGCCCTACCTTGTTACTCATAACGCATCGCACTTCTGTTACGCCATTTCCTACTGCTTTTGATATTACCCTATACTCGCCTGACAAGAAATCCTTGTCTTTTTTCTATTTCACTTCTCTAATGCCTAATATATGTAGAGTGAGCCTTTGTATTTCCCTTTTCAGGTTTTCTAGCTACCCTATCATGTTCAAATTTCTGATATTCCACGGCCCGACTCGTAGAACTTTACCCTCCCCCTTTCTCAGTCCCCTCCCGGATATCCGAAAGGGGGGTTATTCCGGAATCTTTTGCCAATGGAGAGATCATCGCCGCGTGGAGTGACCTCACGGAATAGAGGGGCCATGTCACCGATGGTGCGGCCACTCCCGCCGGAGTTTCGAGTCCTCCCTCGAGCATGGGTGTGTGTGTTGTTCCTAGCATAAGTCAGTTTAAGTAGTGTGTAAGTCTAGGGACCGATGATCTCATTAGTTTGGTCCATTAGGAATTCACACACATTTGAAAATTTGAGAGATCATCATGATACTATTTCAATTACGGGCCACATGTACTGTGGATACACGTTATGTTTCTATAACGCAGTGATTTCCATTACCTTCTGCATCCTCACACTGTTGGTCATTGCTGATTCTTCTGCCTTTAGGACTAGTTTCCCACCCCAACGTCAAGAAAGTGCTCAGAACGTCTGTCCACTCTTCCGCCCTCTTTGACAAAGCCATTGCCAGAATGAGAGCGACTTCTTATGCTGGATGTCTTCGGCCGTCAATGCTGATTATCAATCAAAATTTAAGCGGTGGCGGGTTTCGTGGACGTTTTGATTACTAATCAAAGACGCTATCCCTAGACCACTGAAACGCCTTTACCTGAGTAAGTGTTGCCAGTGAAGGATTTCACGCACGAACTGACATATCGATTACGTCTCAAAAATGTACAATGGGATTCATGTCGGACAATGTGGATAGCCAGATGATCCTCTGAATTGTCCAGTATGTTCCTGAAACTAATGACGAACAATTGCGGCCCGCTCACATGTTTGGGAACATGAAGTTCATGAATGACGCCAAATCCGCTCCAAGTAACCGAACATAACGATTTCCATCCAATGATTGGTTCAGTTATGCCATAGAACCCTGCCCATTCCATGTAAACACAACCCACACCATTATGGAGCCACCACAAGCTTGCTCAGTGCCTTGTTGACAACTTCGGTCCATGGCTTCGTGATGTCTGCATCTCACCCGAGTCCTACCATCAGCTCTTAGCAACTGAAACCGGTACTCAGCTCACCTGGCCACTATTTTCCAATCAACTAGGATCGAAGTTGGAAAGAAAAACATGGGCAAAATGAAGGTACCTGCGAAACCATGTGTAACAGAAGAAATACTTCAGTTGAGACATGAAAGATGGAAGTACAAACATGTTCAGGGAAATTCAGGAATACAGAAGAACAAGTCCATGATGAGTGAAATAAATAGGAAGTGCAGGGAAGCTTATACGAAACGACTGCATGAAAAATGTGAAGAAATAGGAAACGAAATGATTCCAGAATGACATTTTCACTCTGCAGCGGAGTGTGCGCTGATATGAAACTTCCTGGCAGATTGAAACTGTGTGCCGGACCGAGACTCGAATTCGGGACCTTTGCATTTCACGGGCAAGTGCTCTACCAACTGAGCTACCCAAGCACGACTCACGGCCCCTTCTCACAGCCTTACTTCTGCCAGTACCTCATCTCCTACCTTCCAAACTTTACAGAAGCTCTTCTGCGAACCTTGCATGATTAGCACTCCTGAAAGAAAGGATATTGCGGAGACATGGCTTAGCCACAGCCTGGGGGATGTTTCCAGAATGAGATTTTCACTCTGCAGCAGAGTGTACACTGATATGAAACTTCCTGGCAGATTAAAACTGTTTGTCGGACCAAGTTCTGGAAACATCCCCCAGGCTGTGGCTAAACCAAGTCTCCGCAATATCCTTTCTTTCAGGAGTGCTAGATCTGCAAGGTTCGCAGGAGAGCTCCTGTAAAGTTTGGAAGGTAGGAGACGAGGTACTGCCAGAAGTAAAGCTGTGAGGAGCGTGCATGAGACGTGCTTGGGTAGCTCATCAGTCAGCCTTCGGCGGCGCAGCGGTTCGGACGGTGTTTACGTCCCTGCCGCACGTCTGCGCGAGAGGTGTTTACGTTACGTGTGTAGCGGTGTGTCGCGGTAATACATAGAACGAATCATGGCCTTGTCGTTCCGCAAATCGACACTGAAATTTAGTTTTGCTAACGAATATGCTCGACCGAAGGCTTACGAGATCGAACGTTATTTACGGGACGAGGTGAAAATCGAACCTGACGTTCTAGTTGGAATACACTTATCTATTGTCAGCAGCGTGGTTTTTGTCAAGCTTATAAATGAAGCGGCATGTGACGAACTACTACTTCGACACCGACAAGGACTTCGTTTCTGTCATTCGGACGGGAATGTTGGAGCGGTAACAGTTGAACACGCCGGCATGGGACTCCGAACGATCCGCGTCTTTGAGCTTCCATTCGAAGTGCCAGAAGAATTGGTGACAGACGCCCTGCGTCCTTACGGAACGGTCCTATCCCACGTGGCTGAAAAATGGGCGAGTTTCAAGACGTATCCTGTCCTCAATGGCGTCAGACAAATACGGATTGAACTCCGAAAACACGTCCCGTCACACTTGTACATCGCCGGTTGTAGGGCGATTGTCATTTACGACAGACAACCAAGGACGTGCTCTGGATGTGGGAAGGAGGGACACATACGTTCTGAGTGTGCTCAACGAAGGTTATTACAGCTGCCACGGGATGATCCACCCCTCACGCCGCATCCGACTGTGCTCCCCATGACTTACGTCACCGCATTACGCGATGACGTGGGCCGCGAGACAGACGCGTACCAGAACACACAGACAGCGGCGGATCGTGGCGAGCCACAGAAAGACGACGTTGCGCTGGACCGCCTGCAGCAGTCACAGGACGCCCTCTCTTCGGTTCCGCTTGCGGCCCCTTCCGATAAGGCACTTGGAGACGTCGATAATACGACGGCGCACGATTCTGACGTCCCCCACGAACAACTGGAGACCATGCTGACCTCTGATTCCGAGGCCCGGCAACGTAAACAGCGCTCACCAAAACGCCGGAAGAAGCGCCGCCTCACGGTGGAGAACGACCACTCTGATCTAGCAGATAATTCTGAGAAGTTTACGGGTACAGAACAGACGACCATGGATACAGAAGAACTGCCTAGCGTGGATGCAACGGTGGCCAGCGGGACGGCGACACGACCTACCGCTGATGATGCTCCAGACACAGCGAGGGAGCTCAATAGACGGCAACAGGCTACTGAGGAGGCTACGGTGCCTGCACCGCACGACAACGATGGGACACTAGGGGACTGGTCAGAAGAGCCACCCCCGTGGGGGACAGATGATGCCGGAGGAACTGCTCCCACGCACTCTCCCGGTGTAAGATCGGCAGAGTGCACGGAATAATGGCAGACCATATGAGGGAACGGCGGGGGACGTTAGTCCGACAGCAGCCTATGTACGGCAAAATTAGCGACCGTACGGTACCCTATCTACGTAGACCGCCATGCAACAGACACAGCGAGGGAGCTCAATAGACGGCAACAGGCTACTGAGGAGGCTACGGTGCCTGCACCGCACGACAACGATGGGACACTAGGGGACTGGTCAGAAGAGCCACCCCCGTGGGGGACAGATGATGCCGGAGGAACTGCTCCCACGCACTCTCCCGGTGTAAGATCGGCAGAGTGCACGGAATAATGGCAGACCATATGAGGGTACGGCGGGGGACGTTAGTCCGACAGCAGCCTATGTACGGCAAAATTAGCGACCGTACGGTACCCTATCTACGTAGACCGCCATGCAACAAGCTTATCGGATAGGGTCTGTTAACATCAATAGCATTGGGACGCCGGTAAAAATCAAGATGCTCAGTGACATGATAAAGGCTGCGGATTTAGACATCGCACTATTACAAGAAGTTCGGGTACTTCCCCCCTCGGACTTTTACGGTTACGACGTTTACTGTTCCCCGTGTGACGAGAGAGGCGTTGGCACAGCTTTATTATTAAAGGAAGGGATACGTGCAGACGAAGTAGAGTATTTGCCTTCTGCCCGTGGTACGGCCGTGACCATAGGAGGAATACGTTTGATCAACATATACGCACCGTCAGGCTCGGATAAGAGAAGGGACAGAGCAGATTTTTACGCCCATGAGGTTGCACCGTTGTTCCAGGGACGATACGATGGTTGCATACTCGACGGAGATTTTAATTGTGTGCTTGACAGAAAGGACCAACAACCTAACTATACTACTAGCCCAGAACTTAGGGAGCTGGTCAACGGGATGGAATTAGTCGATACATGGGACCTGAAGTATCGCAACCAACCAGGATATACATTTTTTACTAGCCACTCCGCGGGCCGTTTGGACCGAATCTACGTTTCAAGGGCGTTAGCAGTGTCGACGGTGGACGCAGAAATATGGCCGACAGCGTTTACGGACCACGAGTCATATATTTGCACGGTTAACCTTGATAGACAGCAGGTATGGAGACGGAGGGGTAATTGGAAGATGAACGTCTCCCACCTGCGAGATGCAGAATGCCGACGCATGGTGGAGGACGCGTGGCATGGCTGTCTCCGTCGCCGAAATTCTTTCGGTTCTATCCTGCAGTGGTGGATCGAGTGCGCGAAGCCAGCTTTACGGAGGACGTTAATAGGTTACGGGAAGGGGGTTTCTCAATGGCAGCGCACGACCACTGAGTTTTACTTTACGGCTCTCCGGGAACTGTTAGCTCAACCACCTACACCAGAACGCCAGACGGCCGTCCACCGAGTTAAGGCGAAGCTGGTACAACTTGCGAAGCAGAGGATGGCAGGTACGATGATACGCGCGAGGTCGCAGGATTTCCTGCCCAACGAGGTTCCCTCGATGCATTACGTGATAAAGGAAAGACGAAGAAGACGCAGGAATTTAATACATGAGATCGATCTCGGCGATGGCCGTCGTTTTACAACACAAAGGGGCATAGCACAGGCGTTCACGGATCATTTTAGCAGATTCTATGCGGGCAACGGGTAGGGTCCGAGGGAGCTGGGGAACGTCCTGGAAGAGATCCCAGACGCGACAAGTGTGAACGGGGAAGCAGACGGGTTATCTGAAATTACGTGTGAAGAGCTGAAGGAAGCGATTACACGAGGTGCTTGCAACAAGTCCCCAGGTCCAGATGGATTCCCGTTGGAATTTTACCGTGCCTTCGTGACCATTATGACACCGATGTGGCTATGTATGTTTAATGAGCTTCTGCGGCAAGCAGTACCGGTTTACATTCAATTCACGGAAGGGCTCATGATACCGATACCGAAGCCCCGTGGTGGCAAACGGCCTTGTGATTATCGCCCCTTGACCCTCCTTAATAGTGACTACAAGATCTTCATGCGTATCCTGGGAAGTCGTATCAAAAAGTCGCTGGAGCATCGAATACATGCCGATCAGACTTGTCTTGGTGGCATCAGTAATATCCATACAGCCTTGGGAGACTATCGTGACGTCGTCGCCCTCGCGGCTGCATGCCGCCTCCGGGGGGCGATGGTTGCTGTAGATTTCGATCATGCTTTTGATCGCGTGGATCATGTGTACCTCTCGGCGGTGATGAACAGGATGGGTGTCTCGCCATTACTGACCAATGCTGTGATGCGGCTGTTGCACGGCGCCAGATCAGCGATGGTGGTCAACGGAGGGAGAACTGAGTATTTTAAGATCTTAAGATCAGTGAGACAGGGTTGCCCCTCGTCGATCCTCCTTTATGCGATCGCCTTAGAACCGTGCCTCGCAGGCCTTCGCCGCCGTCTTACCGGGATCTCCCTACGGCATTTATCATTCAAATGCAGAGCATACGCGGATGATATTGTGTTCCTCGTGCGGAATGAGAGGGAGACTCAAACAGCACTGGATTGGCTACAGACGTATGGGATGGCAGCTGGAAGTGTGGTCAACTACCGAAAATCACAATTCATGCATGTGGGGCGTGGACTAGAACTGGGAACGGAAGGGCCCTTACCTACGGTGGAAACCCTCCGCTGTTTGGGTATCACCTTTCATAAAGAGACAGCGGGAACGGCTGCGGACAACTACCGAAGACTGTTACTCAGAGTCCGCACGACAGTACGACTAAACGCCCTACGGTCGATGGATATGCTGCAGCGAGTGTTACTCGTCAACCTTTATCTTGCGCCCATGATGTGCCACCTGACACACCTTCTCCCCTTGACGCGTACGATGGCTATGAGGATTCAGGCGGCTTTTGGGTACTATGTGTGCCTGGGACAACTCTTTAAGGTACAGTACAACACGCTTACCCTCCCAGCGCGAGAGGGGGGCGTTGGTTTAGTGAACGTGCACGAGAAGGCGCGGGCCATGTTTATTAATACTATGCTCAAACGGTGGCGCAACAGGAACCACTCACTTACGGGGACGATCATCGAAGAACTCGTACCAACATCGCATCTTCCTCCAGTCAGTGTCGGCCATATATCGCCCCCTTTAACGTATGTGCGCACGTTCATCGTGGAACACAGTTACGTTGGAGAGCGTTTACCGACGACCCGACAGTCGACGTCGAAGGACGTGTACCATCTGCTTCTTCGACAGATCGCCCGGAATAGGGTGGAACGCAAACATCCAGCTGTTAATTGGCACGTGGTGTGGCGCACGGTCCACCACCCCCACCTACCTACATCAGTCAGATCAACATGGTACATTGTCGTCAACCGAAAATACCCTACAAACGATAGAAAGTACGCAATACATTTGGCGGATTCGCCCTTGTGTCAGCAATGCGGCGTGCTGGATACGGACGACCATCGACTGGTCTGCGGCGAGGCATTGGCTGTCTGGACTCTCGCAAGAAAGATAATAGCGTTCATGCGGCGCACTATCTATACAGCGGTCTCTTCTGACATAGTATTTTTTCCAGAGGAAACGTATTTTCCGCGTCATAAGACGAACGCGGTGGCGTGGATCACAGGTATGACGGTCCATTACATCTATAGAGACTCACGTACGAACTTACTCCACGTCCTGGATTACTGGCAATACTTGCAAGATGGACACACAACACTATTACGGCTACAAAAGTACAAGGATTGGTATGCCAATTTCCTAGTAACGGTTTTTGCGGACCCGCCATGTACCTGGGGTGTGCCGGGTGCGCAAAGATGAGCGGCGGTGCTGTCGTTGTGGAACCGACCAAGTTAAAGTGATTGACTAAGAACACTACGCGAGTATGCGACCTACGAAAAACTCACGCTTGAACGGTTATCAAATGGATGTATCTCAAATTTTGTTTTCATATCCAACATACTTTTCTTTAGGGTGCCGGAGGTGGCCCCACTTCGATTTTGTTGTTATTTCATGCTGCATGGTAGGACGGCAGCGAGGATCCTTCCAGAACAGTTATTATGTGGCAGGACGTACTATGTTTATTTTGTAAATAATAAAGGTTTCTGTTTCTCCTACCTTCCTTCATATAAAATAAATAAATAAAACCCTTCACTCACAAAAAAAGTGGCGTCAATTAAAAAAAAAAGTTGGTAGAGCACTTGCCCGCGAAAGGCATAGGTCCCGAGTTCGAGTCTCGGTCCGGCACTCAGTTTTAATCTGCCAGGAAGTTTCAACGATATTATTGTTTGAAGGACTGACACAGCGTATAGGAAAGTCAAAACAAACTTCGGTGAAATTAAAAGCAAGGCTGGTGAAACTTCTTCTTTGAATGTAAAGAATGACAGTGCTGGAAAAACTTTTACGTTATTTGATTTTCAAACAACTGAGCAAAACTCGACGTACTCAGACAGTTTTCTCTTTACTTATTCTCATCATCACTAAAGTGACACAAATATTTTAGCGCAAGGCAATCAGACTTTCAATAATCTCTACAAAAGAATAGCCCTGACTAACAATAACTTATACCTTTCATAAATCACTTACCTCACAAAAATCTTCGTGACTCGAACTACTGCAATACAGCGAGCGCCAATACTGCCAGCTAAATAAAAGTTTCTAACTACTGAAGACACTAACTACTGATAGGCATAGTTAGCAAATGAAAGAATTTGATAGAGAACAAACAATGTATTTACCAGTTCATGACATCCAATCTTACAAATTTCCGTTTTCTGACGGACACACGTCCAGATCATCCGCTCTCAAAATTCTGCCATCTCTCTCCCCACCTCCACCCCTGCTGGCGGCTCACCTCCAGCTGCCCAACGCTACGCGCTGTTCACATCCTACTGCCCAACACTACACAAGTGAATAATTCAACAATGAGTCCAACCAGCCACAGACTGCACACAGCGCAGTCAGCGATTTTCATACAGAGCGCTACGTGGCGTTACCAACATAAAAACCAAAACAGCCTACTTACAAAGCCCCCACGCTCCCCACAAAAATTTTACAAATTGTCTTGGGCAGTGGCCAATAATGATTTGATAAAATTTTTCATAATTACTACAACAAAGATATCAAATGTACACACTTATTGATGTGGGTCTGCTCTGTGATGATCTACCTACCAATATTCTTCAAAACTTCGACTGACTCTGCTGTGGGTTTGCTCTGTTGTTGCCCCTTATCTGACTGCAAGTCAAGAGTCAGCACTGTCTTTCCATTGGAAGGACAACACTACTTCTTCAAGACTACTTGTAAATCCACTACTTCCGTTTGCGTTTTCTTTTATTGTTCAGACCTTGTGCATAAAACTGCAATTACTACTGTGATGAATGATCAGGACTGTCTTTTGGACTGTGAGGATAATTTTTGATTTTGACCAACAGTGTATCAATAAGTGTGTGCATTTGATATATTTGTTATCGTTAATATAAAAAAAATTTGCAAATAAATATTGGCCACTGCTCAAAACAATTTGTAAAATTTTTTGTGGGGAGCGTGGGGGCTTTGTAAGTAGGCTGTTTTGGTTTTTATGTTGGTAACGCCACGTAGCGCTCTGTATGAAAATCGCTGACTGCGCTGTGTGCAGTCTGTGGCTGGTTGGACTCATTGTTGGATTATTCGATAGTGTAGTGTTGGGCAGTTGCATGTGAACAGCGCATAGCTTTGGGCAATTGGAGGTTAGCCGCCAGCAGTCATGAATGTGGGGAGAGAGATGCAAGAGGTTTGAGAGGTTACTATGAGCGGACGATCTGGACGTGTGTCTGCCAGAAAATGGAAATTTGTAAGACTGGATGTCATGAACTGATACATATATTATGACTTTGGAACGCTATTAAGGTAAATACATTGTTTGTTCTCTATCAAAATCTTTTATTTGCAAACTTTACCTATCAGTAATAACTGACTTCAGTAGTTAAACACTTTTATTTAGCTGGCAGTATTGGCGCTCGCTGTATTGCAGTAGTTCGAGTCATGAAGATTTTTGTGAGGTAAGTGATTCATGAAAGGTATAGGTTATTGTTAGTCATTCTTTTGTAGTGATTGTTAAAAGTCAGATTGCGTTGCGCTAAAATCTTGTTTGTCATTTTAGTGATGATCAGAATAAGTAAAGGGAAAACTCTCTGAGTACGTAGAGTTTTAATCAGCTGTTAGAAAATCAAATAACGTAAGAGTTTTTCCAGCACTGTCATTCTTTACATTCAAAGGAGAAGTTTCACTGGTAACATTAAGAGTGCAACGGGAGTGTCACTATCAAATGCAGAGGAGAGAGCGGATAGTTGGAAAGAGTACGTTGGAGGCCTCTAAGAGGGGGAAGATTTGTGTACTGTGAAAGAAGAAGAAATAGGAGCCGATATGGAAGAGATAGGGAATCTAGTACTAGAATCAGAATTTAAGAGTTCTTAGGAGGACTTCAGATCAAAGAAGGCAGAACTGATAAATAACATTCCATCAGAATTTCCAAAATCATTGGGAGAAGTGGCAACAAAACGACTATTCATGTTGGTGTGTAAAATGTATGTGTCTGGCGACATAGCATCTGACTTCCATAAAAATATCATCCACGCAATTTAGAAGACTGAAGAATCTGATAGGTGCGAGAATTATCGCACAATCAGCTTAACAGCTCATGCATCCAAGCTGCTGACAAGAATAATATACAGAAGAATGGAAAAGAAAATTGAGGATGTGCTAGATGACTATCAGTTTGGATTTAGGAAAGATAAAGTCACCAGAGAGGCAATTCTGACGTTGTGGTTCATAATGGAAGCAAGACTAAGAAAAATCAAGAGATGTTCATAGGATCTGTCGACCTGGATAAAGCATTCGAAATTCTGAGAAAAGTAGGTGTTACTATAGGGAGCAGTGTATAATAGGGAGCAGTATATAATATATGCAATATGTAGAAGAGCCAAGACGGGACAATAACAGTGGACGACCAAGGACGAAGCGCTCGGATTAAAAATGCTGTAAGACAGGGATGTAGTCTTTCGCCCAATTGTTGAATCTATACATCGTGGAAGCAATGATGGAGAGAAAAGAAAGGGTCAGGAGTGTATTGAAAATTAATGGTGAAAGGATATAAATGAAACGATTCGCTGATAACATTGCTATTTTGAATGAAAGTGAAGAATACGTAGATGATATGCTAAATGGATTGAACAATATTATGAGCACAAAATACGGATTGAGAGTAAATCGAAGAAAGACGAAAGTAATAAGAAGTAGCAGAAATGAGAATAGCGATAATCTTAACATCAGGGTTGATGGTCACGAAGTAGATGAATTTAAGGAATTCTGCTGCCTAGGTAGCAAAATGACCAATGACGGACGGAGCAAGGAGGAGATCAAAAAGAGACTACCCCTGGCGTAAAGGGAGTTTATGGCCAGGGGAAGTCTACTAGTATCAAACATAGGCCTTAATTTGAGGAAGATATTTCTGAGAATGTACGTCTGGAGCACAGCAGTGTATGTTAATGAAACATGGACTGCGGGAAAACCGGAATAGAAGAGAATCGAATAGTTTGAGATGTGGTGCTACAGACGTATGTTGAAAATTAGGTGGACTGATAAGGTAAGGAATGAGGATGTTCTGAGCAGGGTGGGAGAGGAAAGGAATATGTGGAAAATACTGACAAGGCGAAGGGACAGGATGATAGGACATCTGTTAAGACATAAGGGTATGACTTCCATGGTACTAGAGGGTGCTGTAGAGGGCAAAAACTGTAGAGGAAGACAGAGATTGGAATATATCCAGCAAATAATTGAGGACGTAGGTTGCAAGTGCAACTCTGAGATGAAGACGTTGGTAGAGGAGAGGAAATCGTGGCGGGGCGCTTCAAACCAGTCAGAAGATGGATGACCAAAGAAGTCCAGTCGATACGGTCACGAGGCCATGAGTCGCGCTGCAAACCATGTCGTTCTGTTAGCAAAGGCACCAGCGTCGGCCGTCTGCTGTGATAGCCCATCAACGCGAAATTACGTCACACTGTTCTAACGGATACTTTCTTCATACGTATCACAATGATTTCCGTAGTTATTTCACGCACTGTTGTTTGTCATTTAGCACTGACAACTCTACGCAAACGCCGTTGCTCTCGGTCGTTAAGTGAAGGTCGTCGGCCACTGCATTGCTCGTGGTGAGAGGTAATGCCTGAATTTTGGAATTCTTGCCACACTCTTGACACTGCAGATCTCGGAATATTGAATTCCCTAACGATTTCTGAAATGAAATGTCCCATGTGTCTATCTCCAATTACCGTTTCGCGTTAAAAGCCTGTTAATTCTAGTCGTGCTGCGGTAATGACGTCGGAAACTTTTTCACGTGAATCACCTGAGTGAAAATGACATCTCCGCCAACTCACTGCCCTTTTATACGTTGTGTACGCCATAATACCGCCATCTGTATGTGTGCATATCGCTATCCGTTGACTTTTGTTACCTCAGTGTATTTAGTTCGTGCTTTTACTGACTACTTTTACTAGAAATACAGGAATATTTTTGTTTCCTTAGCGTGTTCTCAGTCATTCCCTACGTGTGCCCTAATTGGATTAATCTTCTCTTTGCCATTACTTCTGATATTTTCTGTATTTTTTGGTAGATGTCTTCACTGCTTCCACCAGCCCAGATAGTTGTGTACCTTAAGACGCTTCTTTGATGGGCCCTATTACCTCATTGTTATCAGCTACTACTTCTTTCAGGCAGTCTTGCAGCGACCTTTTACTGCTGACAAATCGTAATACGTTAAATTTTCAGGAAATTTCCTCGCGCTCAGTCCGTTGCTTTACAGCGGTCAAAAAAAAGTGACAGACCTGTGAGGTAAAGCGTCAAGAGGAGTAGCAGGAACTAGGAAAATCCCCGTAGGAAGTTTCGTAGGCGTGCATTGACAGATTAAAACTGTAACCTGTAGTCCAGAATCTTTGATTAATCAAAAATCGAAAAACGTTAAGATGGTGGTTTTAGTGCACAAGTTGTTCTAGATAGTCTATCCTCACTTGAATACAACGGACAGAGTGTTCATACAACCAAGTGAAACTGTCAGAAATGTCCTTCTTCGGGTTGTTGTACAATACGCTCGTCAGGTTGGCTGGAATGCCAGTTATGTAGTCAAAACATTGACCTTTCAAGAGCATTTATGTACTTTTGTCGCTTTGTGATAGGGGTGTATTCATAACACCAAGTCTCTCCAACCGTGATGATTTTTCCTTGTGCATTTCAATCACTTAGAGGCAGGCGTCGATGCGTTGTTGTTTTATGTCGGGAGTTAACGTGTGCGGCGCAATCTCTGCACACAATTCCCTGTTCTTCAAAACATTCTGGAGAATGTCTTGAACACTTGAGTTAGAGACATTGTTCCATTGCCATTTGTAGGACAACAAAGCTGAGACACGGTCCCACGTCTGCTACTTAACACAGTTTCCTCACAACTGATTGGTTGAATGCACACCTGTTATTTACAGTTGTTAGTTCATACTACCATCATAGTTCCTGCACTGACGTAGCCTATGCGCAGGGAATAAAATCAGTCTCGGAACGTTTTAGACGGACGGTGTATGCTGAAGGACTGGGACACGAACCCAGAAGCTCACCTTTCGTGGGCAGTGCTCTTACCGGCTAAGCTATCCAGGCACGACTCACCTCTGACCTCACAGTTTCAATCCCATCAGTAACTCTCTCTTACGTTTCAAACTCCATAGAAGCTCTCCTGCAAACTTGAGTAGACGAGCATTCTGGGAAGAAAAGACATTACGGAGAAATGGCTTCGTTGTGGCGTATGTCCGCAGGTCGTGGACTAGTGGCTAGCGTTTCTGCCTCTGGATCACGGGGTCCCGGGTTCGATTCCCGGCCGGGTAGAGGATTTACTCCGCCAGGACACTGGGTGTTTGTATTGTCCTCATCATCTCACCATCATTCGGGTAGTGGCGAGATTGGAAATGGAAAGATTGGAACTTGTAGCAACGCTGTTGACCACATTGTTGAGCGCCCCACAAACTAAAGTCATCATCATCATCGTTGTGACGTATGAGGCGGTTTCGAGAATAATTCCTACACATTGCAGCAAATGGTGTGAAGCTCTGCAAATTCTTGCCACATTAAAACTGTATGCTGAGGCAGGAACCTTGCCTTGCCTTGCACGTCAAGCAATACTAAATTTTGAAAACAACAGGCACGGTCTGTCAGAAGCGAAGCTGTTACCGCCTGCCAAGACTCGTCCTTAGATACCTAAGCAGATGAAACTACTGCCCGTGAACGGTAAGTTTAGAGCCCCCCTTTACCGTTAAACGCCAGTCCAGAACACAGCTTTAATCTGTCAAGATGTTTCAAAACAGCAACAACTCCTCTCCAGAGTATAATTATTCATCCGGAAAATAATCCCTTAGGTTATGCCTAAGCCATTACTCCTCAGTATCTTTTCTTACAGGATTGCCAGTTACGCTAGGTAAGCAGGATGGCTACTGTGAAGTTTCGGTATGCAGCGCTGTTTTAATTTGCCAAGAACTTTCAAACACTTTATTTGTGTGAGAAATGCAGGCATTCGCCTGAAGGGATTCGTGGAGATGCACAACCTAGCATCGGAAACATTATTCTGCAACACATTTTCTGCTGTGGCCAGTCGAGTGTAGTGAAGAGTGAAGATTCGTGTCGTAGTGCAGTCGGTCAATGCAGAGAGAAAAGAGTCTTAGGCTTCGAGATTCCGCTGATGACTAGGTACTTAAAGAGTAATGGCGACAGACGTTGGCTGCCGTATTTTAAAGGATACATCCCGGCATTGGCGTTAACGAACCTTTACATCCACATCTATGCCTACGGTTTTCGAACCACTGTGTAGTGTGTTTGGTTCCCCAACTTCATTTGTTCAGTACACCACTTTTGACTGTAAACACCACTACTTAACATTGGCGATGTGATATTGCTAGCCAGTTTTTTTTATCAGCCGACCGTTGAGTAATATACCAGAAAAAGCTTATCTGCGACAGTTATCCTGGATAGTTGTGGCCACGACGTACAAGCTTTTGTCGTCTACATGTTATACTAATTTAAAAACATGTGCAAGAGAAGTTTCGTTAACAGTGTTATATGTGGTACATAATATTCGTTTCAGGACCGTCCTTTCAGGGAGATCTAACGATATTCTGCGTGAATCAAGGGTCTCATTGCATAACGGAATGTGTGGCGTCTAGTGTAAAGCAACCAGTATGTACACTTGACAGCAAGAAAAGTGGGTCACTGCCGAATGCAACCAACATAACGTAGCTGTGTTGCAGGTCCTCTAAACACCAAAATCCCCTAGGGTACAGTCGTTTGACTACACACAATGGGTACCGCAAGAGACTACTAGAGACCAAAGGTCTTTATGAGAGTCAGTCTAAGCGTCAACTAATATCGTAATACGAAAAATATGAGAAAACACGTTCTTAGCGATGAGACACCCCATAACACTCATAAACTAACCTTAATTACAACATGTGACATTCCAAAAGTTCCGAGAAAACGGATTATTTTACATATATCGTACAGTAATCCTTTGTCAAAATTAAATACTTGAGACAATATATGGAGTTATAAAGCAGTACGGCAATTGGAAAAAAGTTTTTCGCTCTCGAAAAGGTTTTCCATCCACGTGCTAACGTCGCTCAACGGCGAGTGGCTCTGGAAACTGGATATTGGACGAACCAGTACAAAAACGCGGTTAATGGCAACAAGCACTCTACGGAAATCTCAACATCAACAGCGAATCACCATTAATATCATTGTTCTCGTAACACATCAGCAGCTACGTGTACACAAATTTGAACTTTAAATATGACCAACGTCGTCGTTCTGGACCTGGATTCAAACTCAGCACCTATAGCCATTGCCAACTAAGCTAAGCTTTGTTTGTGCCTTATTGAGACCCGATCACTAGGCATAAATAGACGTGAAGTATAGACGTTTACACCAGTATCAGTTATCAATTCAGATCCTGAAAGTAAATGACGAAAATGTTTGTACTGAACTGGGAATCCTGTCATAACAGTTACCTTTCTGGGAACTACCCCCAACGACGTTTAATATGGTGTCATTCACAAGGAACAAGGTATGCTCATGTTTAAAATTGAAATGCCATCATGTAAAGCTTGTGACAGGAATGCGAACCCAGCACCTAATCGGATTGTTAACGAAGTACGTAAAATCAGAAGTTAAATATCAAATGTTTTCATCAATAGCAAGATGTTGGAACCTTAAATAACGATAGAATTGTTTTCCCTGACTGGGATTCGAACCCAGCATCTGGCGCCGTCGTTTTCTAGCCAGGAACAGACAATAAATAACTATTGTTGGTTCACCAGTAGCGAGATGTGTACATGTTTAGCTAGACATCAGGCGACAAAAAAGTTCTGTGCTGAATGAAATTCAAGCCCCGCACACGTGGTCATGAAGACACTTTAACCATCAAATTATTTTCCAGTAATAGCTAGGAGTGACATGTTTGTACTTTCAGTGATGTGATGGAAAATACTCTGCTGGCTAGAAACTGAATCCACAACATATTGTCGTTGGTGATCACAACGAACACAACTTCAAACCCAAATCCGTTTTCGCCAGTAGGATGGAGAGGAATGTTTGAACTTGAAAAGATGTAAGGAAACGTTTGATCTTGTAATGTTGTGATGAAAAGCTCATCATGTGGTTGTGTGTTGAAACGAGCACGTTACAGCTGAAAACGCACGAAGAGACGTTGAAAATGCAACTATTTTTCACTAGTAGTTCGGAGTGCACATGCTAGGGCTTGTAATGAAATAATGAATATTTTGTGCTGATCAGGATTCGAAACCAGATAGGTGCTTTTCAAGGAGGCCTAGAAGAATTTGCAATTTTGGGGAACACAGTGAAATCGAATTCGAATCCCAGTCCAGCACCACAATTTTCAACGTCTCAGTTTCAAATAAAGTGAGAGCCTTGTGAACTTATATGGCCATTGGTTCATTAAATGAAATACGTTTTCTAGTTTACGACGGCTTGTTGGTGACAGAGTCTCTGCCTTCCGGGGTTTCTCCATCTGTCACAGCTCAAACGAATGTCGCTCTGCCCCAGTCGGCAGCGAAGGGATATTGAACTACAGAGCTTACTGGCGTTCTGCGCTTGGCGTTACTAGGGGTGAAGGAGAGTTGCTTGTGTGTGTTAAAAATCTACGCCTGACGTGAGATGTGAACCTACACGTTTTACACATCAATACCAGATTAATCCACCAGACCACAGAACCCCCTGCCAAGCAGATAATTATGAATTGCAGAGTATTCATTTAGATATAGATGCAGATGTCAAGGGACGGGTAACAGGAAGGAGGGCGGGATCTGGGAATGGATAGAAGTGCAGAAGTGCAAAATATAAGCGTGAAATGCTTGCAAAGTATTGCTTACTTAGATGTGTGCCACAGTTCGTTTTATCTTAGGACCGAGAGACAATGAAGAACTGTTTTCAGAACGAAGACTGTGTTATAAGGAAAGGGAGATCAAAGAATACGGTTTCATAGGTGTTGAGAGGAATGATAGAGAGTAATGACAGCAGAAATTAAAAGAGAAGATGTAGTGTCAATGGAAACCGCTAGATTTGTTTATAAAGTTTTTGGGGAGTGGAATAGAAGGGCACTTGCGGCGGTAGTGTCAGAGAGAGAGTGTGTGAGAGAGAATAGAGGAGATATTAACAACAAGTAAACATAATATGAAATCGTTTGCGTATTGTGTGGAGGACGGAGGGTGTATTCATTGATGGAGGGGAAGAGAGAGATGTGACAGAGTCCATCTACGCTGATTTGTTTGTAAGTAACTAGACAGGGTATAAATGAAATTAAAATAGAATATTTAACAAACTGTATATTCAAAAGAAACCCACTTGAATTAAAAAGGCAACTCAAAGGAAAACTAACCCATATTGTATCTTTTCTGTTGCCTCGCGATCTTCCACTAGCTGCCAATGAGTCAAATAACAAAAAAGAAGACATAAAAAAACATTTTAAGGACTCTAATATTTTATCCAGAATCCTTCACTATTTTGTACTTCTATTACGCGTCTTGGCATAGAATGTATAAGCCGCCGGACTTAACAGCCTGAAGAAGAAACTTCCTCCCATGATTTTAGGACGCAGTCCCAAAGAGCGTCCGCAGTAGTTGGTTGGTTTCGTGGCCAGTTCCCCGTTAATGTTCTGGCGACCTCAGCCCACATGTTTTCCATGGAGTTCATATCAGCCGCCCGTAGCGGGAATGGGAGAATGGTCCTCTTGCAATGTGATGTCCCCTTCTGCGTACAGCATTCGCACTGACGGAAGCATCACATTTTCCAATTTGTGGGCATACTGCACGCTGTCCAGAGTTTCTTCTATCCTGTGAAGAATTCCCGCCCCTCTCGCAGAAATCCAACTCCAGCAAGTAACAGATAGCCGGCCACTTCTTCGCGTCGATGGCGAGTCCCTTGCGGCCTGTAAACGATTCGTGGACCGTCGTTACTGGTGGAAAACACCTTCTCATCAGTGAAAATGACGTTGTCCCATGACACCCTCAGATGGAGCTCCGCAAATGCTAGCCGGTATAAAACGTTGTCTTCGCTGAGCCCTTGTTTCACGGCGGATCGTCGTGCATGCAGTCCAGCGTCCCTCAGCCTTCGGCGAATCGTGTCGCCGGGGGCGGGGAAGTTGATCTCCCGCCGCAACTGCTTCGCTTTCAGAAAGGGATTTTCTCTGTTCCTAGACACTAGGTCCCTGTCTTCCTGCTGTGAGCTCACCCTCTTCCTGCCTGAGCCAGGAGCCCTGTTGGTGGTGCCTCTATCAAGGCAGATCCTCCACCATCTCGTTGCAGTGGTATGTGGTACGCCATACCGTCTGCCAGCTTCTCTGATGGAACGTCCTCCTTCTTCAATGAGAGCGACTACTCTATCTCGAATAGACCTCTCCCAGTGAGCCATTACGGCAGACAGCCTTATGTGTATTTCTGCTTGCCGCTCTTATGCCAGGAGAGGAGGTAAACATATTTACGTCAAACGGAGCGGCAGAGACAGAGGCATGCGGCGCAGCCGTGCTGGCTCGTCCCAGGCTGTTGGCCCACCAACGCCACCGCCAGCTCGCTCACTTCCATGGCTCGCGAGCCGCGGCTAGTACAGTCCCGGGCCGCAAGGCCACGATCACCCCTTGCAGGATCAAAAGTTACACCTAACCTACCAAAGTCTGTAGAATAAACTAACGCAGCTACAGTTATTATGCTGTAACATGTGCAGGCACACCTACAGTTGACGATTCATTCAAATATTTGACGAACAACACGTTCAAAAATACGTTCATTTTAAACATAGCTACCACAAAATATTTCACCTAGCTAGCAATAGCATGACGCAGGAAACTATTCTTTCTTGTAAGCGCTCTGCATTAGATGTAGCCTTAAGAAAACGTGTATTCTACCACGACAACTAAGCGGAATGTAAAAGTAAACAGATTTGGCTGCAGCTTCTCCAAATAATGGTATATACGTAGTATACAATACACATTTTGTGCACTTATAACATGTAATCAGTGTCTCTGAAACAATACGCGCTGCACGACGGAAATTACTTGCTGCTGAGGCACTTCATTTACATCTCAATGATACACGACTACTAGGGAACATTGCTCTTTACGGCAGTCAATCCACTTGTAAATTAACACCATGATAACGCAGATATTAGGCAACACGTTACTAGGGATGAGGAAGGCCTTAAGGTTTGCAACTAAATATGGTACTCCTAGATACTACTGAATGAGAATTTGATTATTAACGTGTCTTCATAACCATGTGTGCGGCGCTCGACTCTCAGTCAGCATAGACTTCTTCGTCGCCTTATTTCCAGTTAAACGTGCGCATATCTCGCAAATGGTGGACCAGCATTGGACATTTATCGTCTGTTCCTGGTTAGACAACGACGGCGATAGGCGCCGGGTTCGAGTCCCGGTCAGGTAATACAACTTCAGTCGTCATTTAAGGTTCCAATCTCACTACTGGTGACAAACTGTGATATCTACATTCTGATTTTTACGTACTTATTCAACAATTCGATTAGGTGCTGGGTTCGCATCCTTGTCACCAGCATTACATGATGGCATTTCAATTTTAAAGTGCATCCTTTGTTCCTTGACAATGCAACAATATACAACGTCTTTCGAGGTTAATTACCAAGAAGGTAATTGTCATGTCAGGGTTCCTGGTTTCGTACAAACATTATCGTCATTTACGTTCAAGTTGGGAATTGATAGCTGATATTGGTGCAAACGTCAATATTTGGCGTCTCTTTCTGCCTAGTGATCGAGTCCCGATAAGGCACAAAGCTTTGCTTGGTTAGCAATGGCTTTACGTTCTGGGTTTGCATCCGGATCCAGAACGAAGACGTTGGTCATGTCATTTAAAGTACAACTTTGTGTACAAGTAACTGTTGATGAGTAATGTGAACAATGATATTACTTGTGATTCGCTGTTAATTTTGGGATTTCCGTAGAATGTTTGCCGCCGTTAATCACTTTTTTTTTAACTGCTTAGTATTACGTAAAGTTGATGCGAAACCACTCCCCGTTGAACGTTGAACGACGTTCAGCATGTGTTGGGTAAACCTTTTAGACAGCAAAGAACTTGTTTCCAATTGCCATACAACTTTATAAATCTATATACTGTCTCAAATATTTAATTGTGCCTAAGGATTACTGAACGATTTATGTGACAAAATTAGTTGTCCCATAACGTTTGAAATGTCACTTATTGTAATTAAGTTTAGTTTACAAACGTTAAGGACTGTCTGAGCTCTTCTGTACTATCGTGGTGTTACTTTACATCTGTCATAAAGACCAGTGTTCTCTAGTAGTCTCTAGTGGTACCCATTGTGTATCTTATAGTGACTGTACTGTGGAGGGTTGCGACGATGTGCAACACAGATATGCTATGTTGGTTGCATACATTCAGGCGCAGCCTACACGTTGGAATTCAGGCGTGACCCACCTTTTTTGCTGTCGAGTGTACCTATGATTGAGATATCTCGAATTCTAAATATATGGCGGTATACTGATATAGAATTTTGTACTTTGTCATGCGCCGCTGAGATGTCGAAGAAAACTGTCTTGAGTAAATTACACCGAACTACCCGGTCAGTATGTTAGTAGTTAACGTTGCATAATTGTCATCTCCACGCTTCCATTTCTGATGTCGTTCTGGATGCTTGACAGTAAGTAATGGTTTGACAGCTACCATTCCCGTCATGTTTTAACGACCTACTGCAGTGTTTTGCTGACGCATGTGTTGAGCACGACTAAGCTTTCTGTGCCAGCATGTCGGACTTTTTCTTCGCTTCAGAATAAGCTTAGTTTTCTATGAGAGCAACGCTGTTGGGAGACATTTCATAAGCCACTCTTCAATGAGGATGCGTAGATGACTTTGTAACGTCTGCATGGTAGATATGCAGACAGCTGACAACTGAAGCTGGTAGTCTCACGGTCGGTATTGTAGTGTAGCTCGACCACCACTCACACATTGTTCGTTAGATTAGATTAGATTAGATTCAGTTTTCGTTCCGTACTCACGAACGAGTTGAGTCTCGTGGCGTAAAACGTGTCAGAAAGTATAACACAAAAAAGTAGAACATCTGAATGTAATACTCACCTCCTTGGCTATTTGTCAGGAGATTATCAGTGTATGAGAGTACATTACAGTACACTGGAACTGCTAATATTTACAAAATAAGTACAGTCTCATAATGAAACAAAATTACGCACTTTTAATAAATTTATCATATACAAAATACTGTGTCTTGACTGTTGTGCCTAAATGCTGTCAAAACTGAAATCTAGCAGATGTTTTTACGTAAGCTGGTCTAAAGGTCTCTGTAAACACATTCATGTATAGAGTAGGAGGAGTTCCCTACCAAAAAGTCTCTTATACTTTGTTCAACCTGTGCCTTATCCCAAATCTAGTTTTTAGTGGATGCTAGCAATTTATTGAGAACGTGTATTCCTGAATATTGGGCAGGATTTTGGGCCAAGGTAAGTGATTTTAGATCTTCAAGTAGATTGTTGTTCTCATTGTCGATACTATATATTGGGCTATTGGTTGCAAATAGATATATATTATTTGCAACAAATTTCATTAATGAATACATATACTGAGAAACAGTAGTTAGAATACCCAGTTCTTTGAGCAGGATTCTACATAACATTCTTGTGTTTACACCACAAATGAGTCTTATTACACGCGTTTGCACTAGAAAAGCTTTTGCTCGGTTTGACGAGTTACCTCATAATATGATTCGAATGACATAATAGAATGAAAGTAAGCAAAGCATGCAAGTTTTTTTACATTTATATCTCCTACATCTGACATCATTCGCATTACAAATACACACTTGTTTAAGCACTTCAACAGTTCTGTGGTATGTCCATCCCAATTGAATTTATTATCGAGTTGTATCCCAGAAATTTAATTCTGTCAACCTTTTCTATCTTCATGTTTTCAGATGTTATACACATACTGGAAGGAAGTCTCTTACAAGTTCTGAACTCCATACAACTGGTTTTTTAATGTGTGATAACAATGAATTAGCTTTAAGTCATTTATTAATGTCAGTGAAAATTTTATTAGCAGCCATTTTTAAATATGTACTTGTCTGAAAAATTACCTCGTGAGAAAAAAAAGAGAGATTTGAATTAAACTGTGGTATAATTCAAAACTGATGAAAATGTGTACAAATGTCTTCCTACTGACCACGTGATCTTACAAAACAATGCATTTACAAATGACAGAGAGATAGATCTATATTCATAATAGTTCACGTAACATTATTTAATGAGAATGTGGTAAGCAACTGGTATGCTTGGATGACTCACTGAAAAGCAGATATATATCTCACGCATTATAAAAAAGACATTCACATGAACCCAAACAGCAAACCACGTTCCGTAGATAAACATTAAAAACCACGCAAAACGTAGTTACGACAGCGTGGCGGGAGCAAACAGCAGGCGGAAGAAGTTCATAGCTCCAGGCAAAAGTCCTTCCGAACTCAAAATTCAGCGCCAATCAGCAGTATCAGCTGACTAGACTTAGTGTTCAAAGTACTGGCTAGAGACCACAGGCTTACTAAAAATAAGTAGACTGTTCACGGGCGCTTGTGTAGCATTCCCATATTAAAACCGTTATTTGCAGAACCAAGCTGTGTTTACACTAAATGAACGATGGCAATATCTGATAAAACGTTCCATGCGCAGTGACGTAATATAGGCAAATAACGTTCATAAGTACCCTGTATGCCTGTTGGTACAAGAAAGCGTGAAAATGAAGTGGCTGGTTCAAGTTATATTGGAGATTACAATTACTTAAGTCCAAGGTAGTTGAAGGAATAACACGAAGAAATTGTAAAAAGGAAGGTACTCTTAGATAAAATGATGTCATACAAAAGTAAATAAAAGGCTGAAACGTAAGCGCAAAAGACAGGAGAAAAGTATGTGCCAGGAAATATTAAACAGGAACCGAAAGTGAAAAACTTGGTGAATCATAAAACAATCTCACAATCTGCTATTTCTTAAGTTCCGTGCAACTACCTTGAATCGATGGCTTGACACATTTTAGCTCCTATTTGTAAGCAATGAACCATACATTCTTGATTAGATACCTATTACTTCCCGTGTTTTGATGGAGATCTAATCCAGAATACTAGGGCACTACATTCCTTTAAGACAGACTTTATTACTCACAAGCAATTCTGAAGTAAACATCTTTTTATTTTGTTCTTTGGTTTCCTTCATTTGTCTCTCATATCCTGTAAATCACTGGCCAGTATGCATGTTTATCCCCGCAAATGGCGGCCTTCAGTTGCCTCATTTCTCCGTAGTGTCGTGGAAGGGGGTTGGTAAAGACGTACTTTGCTGTACCCAACCAAAGATGGTGCTATTCCCGCAGATTGAAATATTTACCAAGAGGTCTTTGAATCACATCAGTGCTCGTCAGCTCGTGAATAAGTACGTGACGTGGATGTCGTTAACAGCAGGTGGCTTTCACACCACCGCTGGTAACACCACGTTCGGCATGTGAAATATTGTATTTCTACGATGTTAGGAAGAATTCCGCTTACTGCTTCCTAACATTACGCCTTTCAACAGCTGCGGTTGAACGGAATATAAAATATTTTGTAATAATTTTTATAGTTTTCTTTAGCGACCAGCCTTTGTCTAATAAAATTTGGAGTGTTTCTAAATTGATTAGCAGTAGCCACTTTCTTCTCTTTGGGACATTTCGAGATGATTGTTATGGAAGAAAGCTGTGTTATGTTACGGGTACGCAGGAAAGAGGGTGGGGGCGGTCGGTGTGTGCGGAGTGGATTTATCATTCTGTAGAACGTGTGTTTACCGGGGACTGTTGGTCAAAGGGCCGCTGCTTACCACTGATCCCGGCCATCAGCTTCTCAAAGGAGCGGCATTAGCAGTCCTGGCTCGCGCCCACTTCCGACTCCAAGTTATTCCACCGCAGCTGTCCCTTCGTCGCGTGGCGTGTGCTTTGCTGGTCACGTCGGTAGGATTACAGTCTGAAAAGGAGATGAAAGTCAGCTAGTGGGCAAGTGGCGGTGAGGTTCAAACACGGCTCCCGTTGCCGATCCACATTTAACAGCATAAAGGAGGACTTGTGACTCCTTACATCCAGCTGAAAACATCTTTGGAGTGTTCTGGTAGTACTAAAGTAACTGGTTACTCTAGCAGATACAGGGGCCCAAGGCTCTAGCAGTGTCGAACTAGTATAAAAGAGAAATTTGTAAAAGACACATGTTGACGTAAATATTCTCGTAGACAATAATCACACCACTTTCTCCCCCCCGCCCCCCTTCCCTCTTCATTCCTTGTGATTCCATCACATTCCTCTTTCCCTCCATCTGCCATCCCTCCTCTCACCCTCTTTGCAGCCAGAGAATTCAGTGCAAATCTAGATGAGTGTAATCTCCATTATTGTTCTACTTTTCATGAATAATATAAAATCTACCTCTTCTCTAGCATAGATACTACTGCTTTTCACTATTTATGCTATAGTTTATTTGTGCTATATTTCATATTAAGTCTATGTTTTTTCCATTATCTGTACATAACGTAAAATAAGGGGTCTGCGCCTAATGGCTCTCATCTTGACAGAATAGAGTTCAAACGATAAAAAAAAAGAAAATATATGTTGGCTATACAGAGATGGCCTAACTCAAAGGAAATAGAATTTTGTTTCCTCTTTTGTGCTATGTGTTCGAAGACTTGGAGCTCTGGTGTGCAGAAACGACATCATTTTGCTACACTCCGACTTTATAAACGTATTAAAATGATACAAAAACCGAAGAAGGCACGAGGCTCATTAAACTGAAAATAAACCTTAGCATCAAACGTAAAGAAAATTTGACGTGGTTTACTCAGTTTCTTACCTTCCCAGGTGGCCTACCTTTTCTCTTTTACAAAATAAGAGCAGAATGACCTTTAGTTGTAAGAAGTAGCAATGGATTCAGTGATATGTATACGTAGACTAGTTGTTCTAATCATTTGTCATTTAAGTAAAGATAACTTTGCAGTTAAATAGCTGCTACGTTACTCTACATGATACATAGTTTTGTTTAAGGCCAGCAGTTTTAATAAATATCAGGATTATTCTCAAATGATTCAGGGATGGTTAAAATAATCCGGAGACAACAAACTGATTGTCGAATAGTGACTTTACAGTAATAAAATTTACAAAGAGATTTCAGTATGGGCCGGCCGGGGCGGCCGAGCGTTTCTAGGCGCTACAGTCTGGAACCGCGTGACTTCTACGCTCGCAGGTTCGAATCCTGCCTCGGGCATGGATGTGTGTGATGTCCTTAGATTAGTTAGGTTTAAGTAGTTCTAAGTTCTAGGGGGTTGATGACAACAGAAGTTAAGTCCCATAGTTCTCAGAGCCATTTGAACCATTTTTCCAATATTTCACACAATAAGAGCAATTTCTTTTACTTCGATTACATGCTTACATCGATTCGGTGATTATTTGAAAAATAAAGATGCGAAAAAATAAAGCGGCTACAAACACACTGCACACCTGTCGCTTACCAGTATCTTTTGATCTTTTGAATCAACTTGTTTACTGCACAATTTACAAATGCCATAGACTATTCCAGTTAGGCAGGTAGATGTACAGGGATTGGCCAAAAATATGGAAACACTACGGGAAATGCATGCTTGCACATAATTGCGGATGTTAGCCTAGCCTGTAGATTCCGCTGTTGTGTCTGAGCACGAATGGCGTCCGTGCGACGTCTTCAACACGTTGCAAGTGTCAGTTGTGGTCAGATTTTGTTATAAGTTGGCACAGTGGATAGGCCTTGAGAAACTGGACACAGATCAATCGAGAAAACAGGAAGAAGTTGTGTGAAACTACGAAAAAAATAAGCAAAATATACGAACTGAGTAGTCCATGCGCAACATAAGAAACATTAAGGATATTGTCAGCTGACGAGCGCCATGGTCCCGTGGTTAGCGTGAGCAGCTCCGGAATAAGAGGTCCTTGGTTCAATTCTTCCATCGAGTCAAAATTTTACTTTCTTTATTCTCGCAAAGCTATGATCCGTCCGTTCGTTCATTGACGTCTCTGTTCACTGTAATAAGTTTAGTGCCTGTGTTTTGCCACCGCGCCGCAAAACCGTGCGATAAGTAGACGAAAGGACGTGCCTCTCCAATGGGCACCGAAAACATTTGCTCGCAAGGTCATAGGTCAACCGATTCTTCCACAGGACAACACGTCTGATATATTCTATACGACACTGGTGACGGCATATGCGTCACCTGACAGGAATATGTTGTCGACCCATCTAACTTGTACACTTGGCGCATGGGTAAAAAGATTCTTCTACCTTGCCCGATTTAGGTTTTCTTGTGGATGTGATAATCACTCCCAAAAAAGCGATGAAAGCATAAGAGTTTGTCACATGAACTACAACAAATGAATGCAACAGTTTCACAGTCGCACAGTTTTCCCTGTGCTCTGTCAAAACATGTTTTTAACGTTTTCAAATTTTACCGTGTGTAGACCGCCAAATCCTGCATGTGTCCAAGCAAATCTGGACATGTCCTGGAATTTTGGAGAGCGAAGTTGATTATGTGTCAGTGCCTATAATTGTCTGAAAATAAAAAGTTTTTCACCCGACGGAGGCTTGAACCTATGACCTTTCGCTTCGCAGCTGCTCACGCTGACCACGGGACCACAGCGCTTCAGGGTTCACAGTGTCCTTGATGTTGCCTATATTGTGCATGGACTACTCAGTTTGCATATTTCGCTTATTTTTTTCATAGTTCCACACAACTTCTTCCTGTTTTCTCGATGGATCTGTGTTCAGTTTTTCAAGGCCTATCCACTGTGCCAACTTGTAATTAAATCTGAGGGGGTGAGATGGGGAGGTTCCCTTGTAAGTCACAACGCGGATGAAACTGTATGTTCAGTGATAGTGCAAAAGTCACAGCAGAACTGAATGTCGCTCTCGCGAGCATTGTCGGCGCCAAAACAACACGAAGGGAGCTCCATAAGCAAGGAATTGCACGGCGACCGGGATTAGAAGACCACTCATCAGTGGTGCAAATGCCCGCAACATGGAAAAGTGGTGCCGGAGCCATAAAACCTGGACTGTGGAGCAACAGAAGCAAGCCATAGCGGATGAGCCTTGTTCCACACTGTTTACAACTTCTGGCAGTGTTTACACGCCAAGAGTAAAACATAGCAGGGATCCGGTGATAATCCGGGCAGCCATATCATGCTATTGCATGGGCCCCATGGCTGCTCTGCATTGTCTCATTACTGCCGAGGAAGAGTTGTTTTTGATTTTTCCGTACTTTTGTCCAAACTCTGTAACTTCCTATTAACGATAATCAAATTAAAAATATCTTGATACCTTGCATGATCACGTAAAAGTGTTAACGACATAGAAGCCGCGCTCAACTTTTTGTAATGCCCTACGCTTTTCTTTGGTTTTAATACACTACTGGCCATTAAAATTGCTACACCACGAAGATGACGTGCTACAGACGTGAAATTTAACCGACAGGAAGAAGATGCTGTGGTATGCAAATGATTAGCTTTTCAGAACATTCACACAAGGTTGGCGTTGGTGGCGACATCTGCAACGTGCTGACATGAGGAAAGTTTCCATCCGATTTCTCATACACAAACAGCAGTTGACAGGCGTTGCCTGCTGAAACTTTGTTGTGATGTCTCGTGTAAGGAGCAGAAACGCGTACCATCACGTTTCCGACTTTGATAAAGGTTGGATTGTGGCCTATCGCGATTGCGGTTTATCGTATAGCGACATTGCTGCTCGCGTTGGTCGAGATCCAATGACTGTTAGCAGAATATGGAATCGGTGGGTTCAGGAGGGTAATACGGAACGCCGTGCTGGATCCCAAAGGCCTCGTATCACTTGCAGTCGAGATGACAGGCATCTTATCCGCATGGCTGTAACGTATCGTGCACCTACGTCACGATCCCTGAGTCTACAGATGAGGACGTTTTGCAAGACAACAACCATCTCCACGAACAGTTCGACGACGTTTGCAGCAGCATGGACTATCAGCTCGGAGACCATGGCTGCGGTTACCCTTGACGCTGCATCACAGACAGAAGCGCCTGCGATGGTGTACTCAACGACGAACCTCCGTGCACGAATGATAAACGTCATTTTTTCGGATGAATCCAAGCTCTGTTTTCAACATCATGATGGTCGCAACTGTGTTTGGAGACATCGCGGTGAACGCACATTGGAAGCTTGCATTCGTCATAGCCATACTGGCGTATCACCCGGCGTGATGGTATCGGGTGCCATTGGTTACACGTCTCGGTCTCGGTTTTAATGGCCACTCCTGTATATGAACAGTTGTTCTCGTTGAGACGAAAGCTTGCGCTGTTAAGAACTCCCGACGTGAATGTTAATTTCAAGTGTCATTATGATAAATGTGTTAGTAGTCTGAAACAAAGATCGTCGATCCGCTTATACAAACATCAATCTCTTGTTTACACCCATAGTACGATACAATAGACTAGCCATACAGGCGCTTCACACTGCCTTTCCCTTACGCATATCCGACGAAGAAAGACCATATTCACTTATTGTTCCATTAGGTAGTCTACATTTGCATCGATACTCTGTAATCCACTATGAAGTGCATGGCAGAGGGTTCCTTCTGCCGTACTACGTATTAGGGTTTGCTCCTGTTCCATTCGCGTGTGGAGTGCACCGACAAATTCTCTCGCTCATCGCGAAGTCTTAGGCGACTGGAAAGACGCACAGGTGATTCCTGTATATAAGAAGGGTAAAAAAGCGGCCCAGTGAAGTTACAGACCAGTATTCTTGGCACAGATTTGTTGCGGAATCTTTAAAACATTCTCAGTCCGAATATAATAAATTTTCTTGAGACGCGAAAGCTCCTGTCCGCAAATCAGCATGGTTTTAGAAGGCACTGCTCGTGTGAAACTCAGCTTGTCCTTTTCTCACATAATATACTGCGAACCATGGATATAGGGCAACAGGTAGATTCCATATTCGTAGATTTCCGAAAAGCGTTTGAGATGGTGCCCCACTGCAGCCTGTTAACGAATATACGAGCTCTCGGAATAGGTGACACACACTCAACATGGGTTTAGAAAACATCGTTCTTGTGATACACAATTAGCTCTTTATTCGCATGAAGTGCTGAGTGCTACTGACAAGGGACTTCAGATCGATTCCGTACTTCTGGATTTCCGGAAGGCTTTTGACCCTGTGCCGCACAAGCGGCTCGTAGTGAAATTGCGTGCTTACGGAATATCGTCTCAGTTATGTGACTGGATTTATGATTTCCTGTCAGAGAGGTCACAGTAGATAGTAACTGACGGTAAGCCACCGAGTAAAACAGAAGTGATTTTTTTGCGTTCCCCAAGGTAGTGTTATAGGCCATTTGCTGTTCCTTATCTATATAAAAGATTTGGGAGACAATCTGAGTAGCCGTCTTAGGTTTTTACCAGATGACGCTAACGTTTATCGACTAATAAAATCTTCAGAACATCAAAACAAACTGCAAAACGATTTAGAAAAGATATCTGAGTGGTGCGAGATTTGGGAGTTGACACTAAATAACGAAAAGTGTGAGATCATCCACATGAGAGCTAAAAAGGAATTCGTTAAACTTCGGTTGCACGTTAAATCATTCAAATCTAAAGGCCGTAAATTCAACTAAATACCTAGGAATTACAATTACGAACAACTTAAATTGAAAGGAACACATAGAAAATGTTGTGGGGAAGGCTAACCAAAGTATGCGTTTTATTGACAGGACACTTAGAAAATGTCACAGATTTACTGAGGAGACTGCCTACACCACACTTGTCCGTCCTCTTTTAGAATACTACTGCGCGGTGTGGGATCCTTACCATATAGGACTGACGCACTACATCGAAAAGTTCAAGGAAAGGCAGCACGTTTTTTACTATCGCGAAGTATGGGAGAGTGTGTCACTGAAATGATACAGGATTTGGGCTGGACATCGTTAAAAGAAAGGCGTTTTTCGTTGCGACGGAATCTTCTCACGAAATTCCAATCAACAACTTTCTCCTCTGAATGCGAAAATATTTTGTTAACCCCAACCTACATAGGGAGGAACAATCACCACGATAAAATAAAGGAAATCAGAGCTCGTACGGAAAGATACAGGTGTTCGTTCTTTCCGCACGCTATACGAGATTGGAATAATAGAGATTGTGAAGGTGGTTCGTTGAAGCCTCTGCCAGGCACTTAAGTGTGATCTGTAGAGTATCCATGTAACTGTAGATGTAGAGGTTACCAGATATGTGAGTCAAATGTTCAAATGTGTTTGAATTCCTAAGGGACCAAACTGCTGAGTTCATCGGCCCCTAGACTTACACACTACTTAAACAAAATTATGATAAGAACAACACACTTATCGACACTCAGGGAGGCCTCGATCCTCCGGCGGGAGCTGCAGCGGACTCCGTGACATGGCGCCTCAAACCACGCGGCCACTCCGCGCGGCGATACGTGACTCGTTCGAAGACTTCTTAAGTAACGGAACCCAGTACGTTGTCCTTGACGGTCAGTGTTCAGCAAGGAAGGAGTGCTCGGGACAAGTCTGACAGGACCCCTGTTGTTCTCTATATACATAAATGATCAGGCGGACAGGCTGGACAGCAACCTGCTGCTGTTTGCTGATGCTGCTGTGTTGTACGCGAAGGTGTCGACGTTGGGTGGCTGTAGGAGGAGGCAAGATGACTTAGACAAAATTTCTAATTGATGTGATGAATGGCAGCTAGCTCTGAATGTAGAAAAACGTAAGTCAATGCAGTCGAGTAACAAAAACAATCCCGTAGCGTTCGACTACAGCATTAGGAGCGTACTGCTTGACGCAGTCAGGTCGATTAAATATCTAGGTGTAACGTTGGAAAGCGATACGAAATGGAACAAGGATTGTAGTGGGGAAGGCTAATGGTCAACTTTCGCCGGCCGGTGTGACCGAGCGGTTCTAGGCTCTTCGGTCTGGAACCGCGCGACCGCTACGGTTGCAGGTTCGAATCCTGCCTCGGGCATGGATGTGTGTGATGTCCTTAGGTTAGTTAGGTTTAAGTAGTTCTAAGTTCTAGGGGACTAATGACCTCGGATGTTAAGTCCCATAGTGCTCAGGGCCATTTGAACCATTTGAATGGTCAACTTCGATTTATTGGCGAATTTTAGTACAACTCATTCTTGAACACTGCTCGAGTGTTTGGGATCCCCACCATAGCAGATAAAAGGGAGACATCGAGGTAATTCAGAGGCGGGCTGCTAAGTTTAATAAAGATACATTTGATCAACATGCTGGTATTGCCTCGGGAACTCAAATGGGAATCCCTGGAAGGAAGGCGACTGTTTTTTATGAACACTATTGAAAAAATTTGGAAAACCGGCTTTTTAAGCTGACTGCAGAATGCTTCTACTGCTGCCAAGTATATTTCCCGTAAGGACTACGGATAACATAAGAGCAAATAGGGCTCGTACGAAGGCGTAAAGACAGCGTTTTCCCCTCGCTCTCTTTGCGAGTTGACCAGGAAAGAAATGACTAGCAGCGTTATGAGGTGTCCACCCCCATGCACCATGTGATAGCTGCAAAGTATGTATTTAAATGTGGAGCACACCTGTTTATGTGACACTGTGCGAGCAGTAGTTAATTCATTCTTATCGGTCCCTTGTGGAGTGATACGCAGTAGGTTGTAGAGCATTCCTACATACCTCACTTAATACTACCTCCTGCTCTTTCACAAGGAGGTTGTGTACTTCCATTCGTCTGTATGGCATAGGATTTCGGTGGGAGTGGAGTTTGGCTAAGGGTAGGGCGGTGGGGGGCTCGGCAAGCGTTGACTCTTAACCTTGTGTAATTTTATTTTATTAACCATGTGAACCACTAAAATACCTGAGGTTGACACAGGTACACCAAATCAGGAGTTATCGCTTAATGTTCCAGATGAGTAGACACCTCATATAATAACATAAAAATACAAGAAAATCTGTAGTCCCACAGTAATACACTACTGGCCATTAAAATTGCTGCACAAAGAAGAAATGCAGATGATAAACGGATATTAATTCGACAAATATATTATACAAGAACTGACATGTGATTACATTTTCATGCAATTTGGGTGCATAGAACCTGAGAAATCAGTACCCAGAACAACCACCTCTGGCCCTAATAACGGCCTTGATACGCCTGGGCATTGAGTCAAACAGAGCTTGGATGGCGTGTACAGGTACAGCTGCCCATGCAGCTTCAACACGATACCTCAGTTCATCAAGAGTAGTGACTGGCGTATTGTGACGAGCCAGTTGCTCCGCCACCATTGACCAGACGTTTTCAATTGGTGAGCCAGGGCAGCAGTCGAAAATTTTCTGTATCTAGAAAGGCCCGTACAGGACCTGCAACAAGCGGTTGTGCATTATCCTGCTGAAATGAAGTGTAAAGCCACGGGCCGTAACACATGTGAAATGTAACTTCCACTGTTCAAAGTGCCGTCCATGCAAACAAGAGGTAACCGAGACGGGTGATACGCCAGTATGGCGATGACGAATACAAGCTTCCAATGTGCGTTCACCGCGATGTCGCCAAACACGGATGCGACCATCATGATGCTGTAAACAGAACCTGGATTCATCCGAAAAAATGACGGTTTGGCATTCGTGCACCCAGGTTCGTCGTTGAGTACACCATCGCAGGCGCTCCTGTCTGTGATGCAACGTCAAGGGTAACCGCAGCCATGGGCTCCGAGCTGATAGTCCATGCTGCTGCAAACGTCGTCGAACTGTTCGTGCAGGTGGTTGTTGTCTTGCAAACGTCCCCATCTGTTGACTCAGGGATCGAGACGTTGCTGCACGATCCGTTACAGCCATGCGGATAAGATGCCTGTCATCTCGACTGATAGAGACACGAGGCCGTTGGGATCCAGCACGGCGTTCGTATTACCCTCTTGAACCCATCGATTCCATATTCTGCTAACAGTCATTGGATCTCGACCAACGCGAGCAAAAGTGTCGCGATACGATAAACCGCAATCGCGACAGGCTACAATGCGACCTTTATCAAAGTCGGAAACGTGATGGTACGCATTTCTCCTCCTTAGACGAGACATCACAACAACGTTTCACCAGGCAACGCTGGGGAACTTTTGTTTGCGTGTGAGAAATCGGTTGGAAACTTTCCTCATGTCAGCACGTTGTGGGTGTCACCACCGGTGCCAACCTTGTGTGAATGCTCTGAAAAGCTAATCATTTGCATGTCACAGCATCTTCTTCCTATCGGTTAAATTTCGCGTTTGTAGCACATCATCTTAGTGGTGTAGCAATTTTAATGGCCAGTAGAGTAATTAAAAAGGGGACAAATGAACATATACAGGGCTATTAAAAGTTTGAATAGTGATGTAGTCAAAAACCTTAGCCTAATTTACGTGTCTCATCAAATATAAACACTTGTCCCCACAGCGATTAACTTTACAAAGGGGGCATTCACTCTAACCTGTAACAACACGCACCAGTCGATCGAATAGCACAAGTAGTCCCACAACCACCAACATCATGAGCAAACAGGGACGTACGACACGGACTACACGCACGATTAACAGCCACACAATAACCAAACGCACATCAGTTATCAAGCCACACAGAAAAGAACTTGAAGCTCTAAATGATTGTTACTAAAACACCGTTCTTCAGCTATTTCAGTGCCTGATAGTATCTAAACTCCACAGGGTCTCACCATGTTTCATCAAAACACAATCTGCTTATACAAGAAATCGCTACTCAAATTACAAGCCCAATAACCAGTTGTATCTATTGAAAATATTGCCAGTACACTAATTCCAATACACACGCAAATGTCAGCAGAACAAAATGGCACAAGTCACTCTTATGCACAGCCTTCCACCCGTCGTAACGGGAATCTGTCCCCCACAAACGCCTCCTGACTCCCAGCTGCCGTATCCTCTGGACCTACGGAGGCAACTCCTGCCGTACGATGCATCGCGTTAACAGTAGGTCGCACCCCGTGTTACGGTCCGAAACCCCCCTGCCTTGCTGCCGTCCTATCCGACTCGAGACGTCCCGTCCACCACGATGTCTTTTCTTTCGCCAGTGGATTCCCACTGCCGGCTTGCTCCACCGCGTCTTCTGTCGCCTCCCAGAGGAGGCACTCCCGACACTCTCCGTGCAATGTCGGCGGCCTCAAGTGTGTCCTGCCACAGAATCAAATGGAGCACGTCCCGACAGCGGCAGGAGGATAATTGTGCCGTAATACACCGCATATTTGCCACTCTACACTATTTCTCATTTTCGTGACATTCACCAGTGGATCAAACAAACCTGTTAACATCCGTGCTGCAGTTCTTTTTACACTGTCTGGTGTGAGTCCCACTCTCTTGATCAATAGTTTAAGATTTAACGCACAAGTGTTTTAGAAAACACTCTCCTCTATAGACTGACAGCATTTACCAGTAACCTGTCAGCGAACCGAAGTCTGTATCCTGCATTACTTATCACTCACTCTATATGATGATTCCATTTCAGGTTCTATAAACTGTTACACCCAGATATTTGTATGAGTTTTCTGTTTCCAATTGTGGATCACTGATACTGTATCCGTAGGCCATAGGCAACCTAGTGTTATGAAGAGCACAGTTTTACATTTCTGTACATTTAACTAAGTTGTTAATTTTTCCACCATTTATATATGGTTGTGGTTTCCAGCCATAACACTTGTTTGATGCAGCTCTTCATGCTAGTATATCCTGTGCGGGCTTCATCAGATCTGCGTAATTGTTGCACTTCCTGTAGTCTCTTGTACTCTCTACAATTCGCCCCTGGCCCTCCCTAGCCTGCCGTCTACTTCTTCACAGACATGCTTCTTTCCGTTACCAAGCTGATGATCCCTTTATGCCTCAGAATTAGTCCTATCAATAGATCCATTATTTTAGTCAAGTTAGCCGGCCGGTGCTTCAGTCTGGAACCGCGCGACCGCTACGGTCGCAGGTTCGAATCCTGCCTCGGGCATGGATGTGTGTGATGTCCTTAGGTTACTTAGGTTTAAGTAGTTCTAAGTTATAGGGGACTGATGACCTCAGATGTTAAGTCCCATAGTGCTCAGAGCCATTTGAACCATTTTAGTCAAGTTATACAACAAATTTCTTCTTTCCCTGTTCCATTCACCAACTCCTCATCAATTTTCAGATGTATCCAGTCTAACGATAGCATACTTAGTAACATCATACTGAATTGTTTATTGTTCAAGTTTCGCCGGCCGCAGTGACCGAGCGGTTTTAGGCACTTCAGTCTGGAACCGAGCGACCGCTACGGTTGCAGGTTCGAATCCTGCCTCGGGCATGGATGTGTGTGATGTCCTTAGGTTAGTTAGGTTTAAGTAGTTGTAAGTTCTAGGGGACTGATGACCTCACATGTTAAGTCCCACAGTGCTCAGAGCCATTTGAACCTTTTTTTTTTTTTTTTTTTTTTTGTTCAGGTTTCACTTGTTCACAAGGCTACACTCCAGACAAATACCTTTGCAAAAGACTTCCTAAAATTTAGATTTATATTCAGTGTTAACACATTTCTCTTTTTGATAAATGCTTTTTTTGCTATGGTCAGTCTCGGCATATTTCGGCCATCGTCACGTATTTTAACATTCCTTTACGGAGGAACTGCGACGGCTTTGCCACAGTGCTAATACCGGTTCCTGTCAGATAATCGACGTTAAGCGCTGTTCGGCTTCGCTAACACTTGGATGGGTCTGCCGAGCGGTGCTGGCAAGAAGGATGTACTGGGGCCTTGCGAGGCCAACTGAGCAGCTACTTGACTGAGAAGTAGCGACTCCAGTCGCGAAAACTGACAGCTGCTGCGAGAGCAGAGAGCTGGCTACATGTCCTTCCAGATTCGCATCTAGTGACGCCTATCAACTGAGGATGACACGGTGGTTGATCGGTACCGTTGGGCCTTCAGAGGCTGTTCGTATGGAGAATGTTTGGAAGATGGTTGTCAATGATGAATGTAAAGACGAGCAGCAGGTTGAGAAGGAGCAAGTTTATGGTGATGATGTTGATGAGAAGAAAGAGAAGGAGGAGGAGGAAGATGATGAGTTTTGATGATCATGATGAGGAGAAGGGGGATGGGGAAAGGGATGGGTGATCAAAATTAGGATGATGATGAATAGGGGGAGGAGAAGAGTGATTTTAATGATGATGTTGTAGAAAGAGGAGGAAGAGGAAGAAAACTGGAGAGGGAGGAGGAGGATAATGATGACGACGAGGATGATGATGGTGATGATAAATACAAGGTACTCTCGATGAACCAGGTGGAGGTTTGTTAGATGTCGCCTGAGGAATTTGGAAGCGACGGGAGCCAGCCGGCGTTCATTCGTCGCTAGCGGAGAGCCGGCTCGTTACCGTAGGGTCGCGCCGCGACGCTGATGGATGGCAAAAAACGAGCAGCAGCGTTCCCTGCCAGGGGTGCGGGGAAAAAGGAGCGCGGGGCGGAAGAGGAGAGAGCGCCGAGCACAGCCGGGCCGGGCGCGTGACGTATCGCAGCGCGCGTCATAAACCCGCGCCGGCGTAATTTTCTCGTCACTTTAATGTGGTGTTAAATGCAGTGCATCTGCCCGCCGAGAGATACGGCGTCCCATCGTCGCCGCGTGGGAAGCAGGGGCCAGCCAGCTACGCGCCGCGCCGCCGGTATATCGAGCCGTGCGATTGTTATCTTTGAACCGCGTCCGTCGCTTTGAAGTTACGCATCGTCGCGTCGTCGCGACCATAACGGTAATCGCCGGCATCGGCGTCGGAACATCTGTACGAGCGCGGCGGCGCTTCACACGAACGCCGTGATTTACGATCTGTGGTGAGACGTGTCTTCTGAAGCACGTGTGTCGCTCTGAGCGATCTGGTGGTGTGGTAATTTGTAACCTGAAGGAGCCAGGTAACGATAATTCACGCTTCCAGATCCAGAACTTGGTGCAACAACTAACAGAGATGTCACAGCGATTAATTCATTGTATTCGAATTAGATTAGATCCTGTTCATAGTTGCCTTGAAGTTACCGAATGTTTTTAAATTTAGACTGTGCAACTACCAGAAAATGAGCAAGTGAAAATCGGAACTAGCCGTTAAGTTGACAACACTAAATGCACATAAACACACAGGGAAACTGTTAGCCAGAAGAATGTTAACTAACGCTTCTGGTGCTACAGTGTGCGTATTTCACATCGAGAAACATAGTGCTGAAGTGGTGAAAACTTACGTCAGAGTAGGCAAAAATATCAGAGCCAAACGAGGGAATACCTCAAAAATATGCAAGCTAAGATCGGCAATAAATGCCGTAAGTAAAAAAACAACTTATCAGTATACACTGATAAGCCAAAACAGTATGAACACTGTCTACTGCGAAGTTGGAAGCCGCCTGATAGTTTTGTGGGCACGTGACGCGGTAACAAAAGTATGTAAGCGGAGAGACACGGACGGGGCATCACCCTAGCGAATATATGGGCTACAAATGGAGAAACCTATTGAGATAAATGACTCTGACAAAAGCAAGCACTCCGTCTTCAGGCCACACGTGGCCCATCGGGACCATCCGACCGCCGTGTCATCCTCACTGAGGATACGGTTAGGAGGGGCGTGTGGTCAGCACACCGCACTCCCGGTTGTTATGATGGTTTTCTTTGACCGGAGCCGCTACTATTCGGTCGAGTAGCTTCTCAGTTGGCATCACGAGGCTGAGTGCACCCCGAAAAATGCCACAACAGCGCATGGCGGCCCGGATGGTCACCCAACCAAGTGCCGGCCACGCCCGACAGCGCTTAACTTCGGTGATCTCACGGGAACCGGTGTATCCACTGCGGCAAGGCCGTTGCCCACTCTGACAAAAGGCAGATTATTATTTTGCAGAGCCTGTGAACGAGAATTTAGAAAACGGCGAAGCTAGTCGAATGTGCTGCTGTCGTGAGCATCAACGGGAAGAGGTAGAACGACAATGAAACTACCACTAGGTGCTAAATCGTTGGACGTCCACAACTCTTCACAGAACGTGGGGTTCCGAGGCCTGTCTGCTCTGCAAAATAGGATAGATTGTGATCTGTTGCGTCTGTGCCGAATGAGCACAATGCTGGTGCAAGCACAAGTGTTTCGGAGCACACCGTTCATTGTACATTGTTGAACATGGAGCTCTGCAGCGGAACACCCCTAAGTGTTCACATGTCGACCCAACGACATCGCCAATTATGATTGCTGTGGGCACGAGACCATCGAGATTCGACCGTCAATCAATGTAAACGTGTCGGCTCTTCAGGTGAATCACATTTTTGCTACACTAGGTCGATGGTCGTCTCCACAAGCGCCGTCGTCGAGGTGAACAGCGGTCCGAAACGTGCATCACTAGACGGACACAGGTTGGTGGGAGCAGTATTATGATATAGGAGACATTGCACTGCGCTTCCATGGGACCTGTGGTAGTAATCGAAGACACGCTGATAGCTGCGAACCACCTGTATCCCTTCATGCTTGGCGTCTTCCCGATGGCGATATCATATTTCAGCAGTACAATTGTCCACATCTCGGAGTAAAAACCGTGCTTCACTTGTTTGAGGAGGAATACAGTGAACTCCCGTTAATGTCGAAGCGACCAAATTCGCCAGATGTAAATCCTGTGGAAGCCATCTGCGCCGTTATCGGGCGCCATCACTGCGTATGCTAATGAGCGGCCCGTTACTTAAGCGAATTACATGACCTAATACCACATACCACCAAAAACCTACCAGCAAACTGTCGGGTCTCTGATACGCAGAATCAGTGACATGTTTCGTTCCAAAGAGGGACAAACAAGCTATTAAGAACGTAGTCATAATGTTTTGGCTCATGACTATATTTTATAACGAACTGTTTTTAGATCTAGTAAGCAAACCAGAATTGTCTCTTTTCTGGCAGCTGAAGATGTTTTGCGTCAAGAAAACAATTCGCCTACGATGATATAATTTAATCGCATTTTCTGGTATTGATACAAACACAATTTAGATGTCTTTAAAAATATATTTTGTAGATAACGTATCATTTTTGTACGACTAATTTATAGTGAGGGCATCTTCAAGGAAGTATCACATATCACAAAACAAGAAATACATAAAACATATTTAAAAAAAGAAGAGATACGCTGCAGTTTCTTCCGCAGATGCTAAGTGAACTCGTCCTCATGGACGTGGAATAATAATAAAAAAATTTTTAAACATGTTTATATTTAAGGGATAACAACAACATACTCGTATTTTGTCAAGGTAGTGCTGCGCATATAACTGAAAAACGTCATATCGAAATCGCCAAGTGCTGCTAGTAAATACTTCTTTATCCACAACCGGTTTCAATTATAGATCAATTTCAAGTATCTTTAGGTTGTTTATTATGGCTTCTATAGTGATATTAAAACTAGGGTGTCGAATGAGATAGAAGCCATCCCATGTCACTATCGCCAATAGTGAAATGCATTAGACAGTTAGTAGCAAAATGTTCCCCTTGTTGACCCTCATCTGCATATCACAATCGGGTTCCACCTTCCGGGATAGAGACACTTTATTCAGTTATTATTTTTCTGTTTGTAAGGATATCCTTGATTAAAAGTGATCGTGCACACCCGTGGTTCACAAAAGGAGAATTCACTTTCCATCCGTAGCCTTAGCCGTGAAGCCTCAGCAGAACAGTCAGTTCGCAGAGTTTTTGCAAGGATGTACTGGGCGAGGCCCTTCGTCGTTTCTATGACGGGCTCGGATATGGATCTTCAGGATGCAGATTTGTAAAGTCTACCTGAATAGGTCATGTGTGCACTATCTAAAGACGGCCAACAGCTATCCGGGGCCGTAGAGTGCGGCACCTCTGGAACGGGCGGTTGTGTGTGTTTTAGGATAGGGAAACTGATATCCCCAGTAGAGAAACCATCTTCAGCTAAACCAATTACTACATAAGAGACGACAGCAAATGCGGAGATTGTGAATCTTAAATATTGGACGTTAAGTGCCGTATCATTCGTGGCGCAGTCCCAGAGTTCACATGTCTCGTAGAAAGACGGTCCAGAAATTCTCTAGACGTTTCGGCAAGCATGGTGACTAAACATCGCCTATACTGGTAGCGACGATATCCGGAGAGATTCAACAATGGGACTTACGTTCATGAGTAAAATGATTACGTGCTGAACAGTTCAAAAATGTTCAAATGTGTGCGAAATCTTATGGGACTTAACTGCTAATATCATCAGTCCCTAAGCTTACACAATACTTAACCTAGAGTATCCTAAGGACAAACACACACACCCATGCCCGAGGGAGGACTCGAACCTCCGCCGGGACCAGCCGCACAATCCATGACTGCAGCGCCTAAGACCGCTCGGCTAATCCTTCGCGGCTGTTGAACAGTGCTCGGCTCACTACCTGTCCAGCAGTTTCTTTCCATTTGCTAACTCGAAGCTGAAGTGGATGTCTGCAACTTCAGAACTCGTGTAAATATATACGATGGCGAATATTTCTCTGCAGGAACTGATGCCTTTCGCTGCAGGCAAAGATTACTGCGTAATTATTGATAGTCACATGCCTATACGATACATTTTCATTTCTATAAAATTTACTTTATCCAAGGGTTTTTTCTTTCAGTTACCACTCCTTCCGCTTCTGGGCACGAATTGTGTATGTGAGAAATACCGAGTTGCACAGTGGTTCGGAGTCCAGCAGTCTACGTCACAGTGACTAGATAAGTTGTTTCAAATTTCACTACAGAGGCCTTCTCAGAGAAGTAATTGATGATATAGTTTTTTTTCCGATTTTATGAGAGTGCGGATGGGAGTGTTCCGCAAATATATCTCCAACATCAAAGAGGTGAACTTGCACAGTATTTATTTCTTGAGCAGTTAAAGGTGTAGAAACAATATCGTAAACAAATGATGATAAGCAGTGGCGTATAAGCGACGACAGCGCCTTAGCTATGGTGGCAGATTGAACTAACAACTGTAAACAACACATGTGCATTCGACCAGTCAGCTGTGAGCAGGCAGTGTCAGGTAGTGGACGTGTGACAGTAGTGTGTTGACGTTGTTGTGGCACAAATCACGCTGAAACAACACTTCCATATTAAGTGTTCAAGACATTCTCTGCATTGTTTTGAAGAAGAGAAAAAAGTGTGCGAAGTTTGTCCCGTGTACCTTGACTCCTGAACAAGAACAACGACGCTCGTGAGCAATTCTTATCTGGAAAAGTCATCATGGGTGACGAGACTTTGTGTTATCATTGCCAGCCTACTACAAAATGACGAAATGCAGAAATTCACGTAAAAGGTCAACACTTTGAGGACATAACCGACATTCAAACCAACATGGCGCGCGAGTTGAGCAACTCCTCAAATAAAGACCTTTTTAGGAATTTCACACGAAAATTCTTTGCATTGTACTCAAACGGGGGAAACTGTCGTATTGTACACAGTTTGCCGCGACACATCAAAATCGCCAACGCACATCGATATCACAGTCATTAGCGATGTCTCGTCGCAATCTGTAACGTCGAATGGGAGAGGCTAATGAAGAGACAGGCTCTGTTTCAGAACAGCAGCACCCGGATCAATATAGAGCCGAGCATGGAAGCGCTCTGCCCAGTTTGTGATCTCAGCTGAAGCAGTCAACATCATCGAGTAGGATTAAAGAGTGATTGAAATTTCAGATGGAAATGTGCTTGTGTAAATGTTGAACATGGAACATCAAGAGAACGGTTTGTTATTTAGTGTATCAAATGATGCTTAAATAGTCAATGACAGTTTAAATTATCAATCACTCCTGTGGTAAGTTAAGTAAATCTTTCTATTCATTCATGAAATAAAAGAATTTATATTTCATATGTTGTAGTTCCAGTGAGCCATCTCCCAGGCCAATCAAAGAACCCACAGTTCTGGCCGGACAATTGTAGTTTGTCTGGTCATAATAAAGCCTATGTAGAACACTTGATGCACTAAAACCACCATTTTAACGTTTCTCTATTTTATATACCTCCAGTCTCGAAACTTTTTGGACTGACAGGGCACTCTTAAGTTTTGTATCAACCAAGATATTGATATAAATATTGCTATTTAAAAACGGAATTATGTATTTTTTCAGGGTGTTCGAAAACTCTAGAAAACTCGACTACGGCGATGTATGTCTTGTTAATTTTATCGTTGAAACTTTCGCAAGGGCTTACGAGAAATGTGTCAAAATTTAAAGACAAGGAGGAACGAAATCGGCTATTGCATTGTAAACACCGAAAACTAAGGATCAAATGCCACACTCCGCAGAAGTATCAAGACTTTCGGCTGTTTGCTAGTTTCTATAAATGCTATACGCTTATGCATGAGTAATTTACATGCAATTGATAGTTTTCCTAGGCCCATTCTGATACTCTGGAAGTTAGCATATAATTATGTTTACAGCAGTCGTAGCTAGCGTTCTACCTATGTCGTGTAGGTTCGGATAAAGAGGAAATCAGTTTTAACTGAGTAGCGCAGACCTATCTTCTTGCTGCGTATACAGATGAAGCTGGGCGTGACAACACAAATTTGGTTGCATTTACAATGCAATAGCGAATTACAGCCACCTTACCTTTCAACTTAAACACATTTTTCGGATATATATGCGCCAAAATTAATGAGCGTTTTACCACTGTATTCGTATTTACAAGAGCTCTCGAATGCTTCTAGGACAAATAAACGACGATCTACGAAGGAATTATTCGAACGGGGTGGAAATCGGTAGATGCGATGTACCTGAACAGACAAACAAATGATTACAGTTTCAGAAAAATTGGATTACTTATTCAAGAAAAAGAGCTTCACAAATTGAGCAAGTCAGTAGCACGTTTTTCCGTCTCTGGCCTTTGAACAAGCAGTTATTCGGCATGAGACTGACTGGTAGAATTGTTGGATTTCCTCCTGAAGGACATCGTGAAAATTTCTGCCCAGTTGGCACGTTAGATTGTCAAAATCCCGCGATGGTTGGGTGATCCTGCCCATAATTCTCCAAACTTTCTCAATTGGGGAGAGACCCGACGAATTGCAAGCCAAGTACCACGGTACTGTAAGGGTACTCCGGATGACAACCAAAGGGGTCCTGCTATGAAAAGAAATGGCACCGCAGACCATCACTCCTGGATGTCGGGCCATATGGCGGGCAACAGCCACGCTGATATTCCACAGCTGTCCGGGACGTCTACAGACCTTCGCTGGTCATCAGGGCTCATTTCGATGTGGACTCACCACTGAAGGCAGTCCTACTCCAGTCAGTGAGACTCCAGACCGAAGACGTTTCTGGAGACGCCCTTGACAGTGGTGGCATACCAACCTGACTGTCGCCCACCATATGCCCCGACAGCAAGGAGTGACTCATAGCAGGACCCCTTTGGGTGTCATCCGCGGTACCCTTACAGTACAGCAGTATGTCGACGATATTCTACGCCTCTTTATTGCTCGTCATGGTAAGCCTTGGCGGGCTTACGTTTAAGCAACATAATGGCCGCATGCACACGGCGGGAGTTTCTACAGGTTGTCTTCGTGCTTGCCAAACGCAGCCAGAAAGGTCGCTGGTTCTCTCCCCAAATGAGAATGTTTGGAAAATTATGGGAAGGTTCTGCAGAGCAGTTTGAGATTTTGACGATCTAATGCGCCAATTGAAAAGAATTTGGCATGCTTAGCTCAGGAAAACATCCAATCAAAGCAAAGGCAACTAACTACCTGTAGAAGGGCTAGAGGTGGACCAACGTGTTACTGACTAGCTCAATTTGTGAAGACCTTCCTCTTGAATGAATCATCCAATTTTTCTGAAATTTCATCGTTTGTTTCCCTGTACATGTACATCATACCTACTGAATCCCGTCACATCCCTATAATATTTTAACGCTCTTCTGCGCATTTTGAATGTGTGAATACAACATTTGTTTTACACCGCTTCAAAGGCAGCAAAAGTTCTGTCGAACCAAATCTCAAAATCTGCGTTTCAGATTTTTCCTTTCTTTTGCCAGAGGTGGTGGTACAGTGTACAGCTGCGTAACATCACAAATCCGGCACACACACACACACACACACACACACACACACACACATATATATATATATATATATATATATATATATATATATATATATATGGTGGTCCATTAACCGAGCCAAATATCTCACGAAATAAGCATCAAACGAAAAAACTACAAGAACGAAACATGGAGGGGGGAACCAGATGGCGCTATGGTTGGCCCACTAGATGGCGCTGCCATAGGTCAAACGGATATCAACTGCGTTTTTTTAAAATAGGAACCCCCATTTTTATTACATATTTGTGTAGTACGTAAAGAAATATGAATGTTTTAGTTGGACCACTTTTTTCGCTTTGTGATAGATGGCTCTGTAATAGTCACAGTGCGGACGGTATTTGCTTCGCGATACATTACCCGTGTTAAAATGGACCGTTTACCAATTGCGGAAAAGGTCGATATCGTGTTGATGTACGGCTATTGTGATCAAAATGCCCAACGGGCGTGTGCTATGTATGCTGCTCGGTATCCTGGACGACATCATCCAAGTGTCCGGACCGTTCGCCGGATAGTTACGTTGTTTAAGGAAACAGGAAGTGTTCAGCCAAATGTCAACCACGACCTGCGACAAATGATGAAGCCCAAGTAGGTGTTTTAGCTGCTGTCGCGGCTAATCCGCACATCAGTAGCCGACAAATTGCGCGAGAATCGGGAATCGCAAAAACGTCGATGTTGAGAATGCTACATCAACATCGATTGCATCCGTACCATGTTTCTATGCACCAGGAATTGCATGGCGACGATTCTGAACGTCGTGTGCAGTTCTGCCACTGCCGGCCGCTGGTGACCGAGCGGTTCTAGGTGTTTCAGTCTGGAACCGCGCGACCGCTACGGTCGCAGGTTCGAATCCTGCCTCGGGCATAGATGTGTGTGATGTCCTTAGGTTAGTTAGGTTTAAGTAGTTCTAAGTTCTAGGGGACTGATGACCTCAGTAGTTAAGTCCCATAGTGCTCAGAGCCATTTGAACCGTTTTTGAACAGATATTTTGCACCCGTTCTATTTAGCGACGAAGCGTCATTCACCAACAGCGGTAACGTAAACCGGCATAATGTGCAGTATTGGGCAACGGAAAATCCACGATGGCTGCGACAAGTGGAACATCAGCGACCCTGGTGGGTTAATGTATGGTACGGCATTATGGGAGGAATGATAATTGGCCCCCATTTTATCGATGGCAATCTAAATGGTGCAATGTATGCTGATTTCCTACGTGATGTTCTACCGATGTTACTACTAGATGTTTCACTGCATGACAGAATGGCGGTGTATTTCCAACATGATGTCCGTCACATAGCTCGCGTGCGGTTGAAGCGGTATCGAATAGCATATTTCATGACAAGTGGATGGCCCGCACGTTCACCGGATCTGACGTCCCCGGATTTCTTTCCGTGGGGAAAGTTGAAGGATATTTGCTATCGCGATCCATCGATAACGCCTGACAACATGCGTCAGCGCACTGTCAATGCATGTGCGAACATTACGGAAGGCAAACTATTCGCTGTTGAGGGGAATGTCGTTACACGTATTGCCAAATGCATTGAGGTTGACGGACATCATTTTGAGCATTTATTGCAATAATGTGGTATTTACAGGTAATCACGCTGTAACAGCATGCGTCCTCAGAAATGATAAGTTCACAAAGATACATGTATCGCATTGGAACAACCGAAATAAAATCTTCAAACGTACCTACGTTCTGTATTTTAATTTAAAAAGCCTACTTGTTACCAACTGTTCGTCTAAAATTGTGAGCCGTATGTTTGTGACTATTACAGCGCCATCTATCACAAAGCGAAAACAGTGGTCCAACTAAAACATTCATATTTCTTTACGTACTACACGAATATGTAATAAAAATGGGGGTTCCTATTTTTAAAAAACGCAGTTGATATCCATTTGACCTATGGCAGCGCCATCTAGCGGGCCAACCACAGCGCCATCTGGTTTCCCCCTTCAAGCTAGACAAGTTGCTTTCCTTGTAGTTTTTCGTTTGACGCTTATTTCGTGAGATATTTGGCTTTGGCCCGGTCACGATCAATGGACCACCCTGTATACACACACATACATATAGGGTAACGATTATTGAACAATATGAAAAAAAAATGTAAATTAGTTACGAACTACGGCGTGCACACACTTTAATCAACATGTAAACGTCACTATAGATATAGGTTACAACATATTCGATATGCCTGCCATCATTGGCTATGATGTAGCGCAGATGAATAGCGAAATTCTTCATGACCCGTTGAAGTGTCGGAACATCGATGCTGTCGATGACCTCCTGAATGGATGTTTTCAGCTCAGCAACGGTTTGATATTGTTGTTCACCTTGCCTTTAACCTAGCCCCACAAAAATGTGTCGCTTGTGTTGAGATCCGGAGAATATGGCAGCCAATAGAGGCCCATGCCAGTGAACTCTGGGTACCTCACAGCCAGAATGCGGTCCCCAAAGTGCTCCTCCAGGACATTAAACACTCTCCTGCTTTGACGGGGTCGAGCTCCGTCTTCCATGAACTACACCTTATCGAAGTCAGCGTCCATTTGGATAATGGAGACGAAATCATGTTCCAAAACCTTCACGTACAGCTAGGTACTCACCGTGCCATCTAGGAATATCACACCAATTATTCCGTGACTGGACATTACACATCAGACAATCACCTGTTTAGGGTGAAGAGACCTGCCCATCGCAAAATGCGGATTCTCAGTCCCCCAAATGCGCCAATTTAGCTTGTTGACGAACCCATCCAAATGAAAGTGAGCTTCGTTGCTAAACCAAACCATTTTCAAATCAAAGTTGTGTTCGTCAATTCTGTGGACAACAGTGTTGGCGAAGCATAAGCGCTGTTCCATGGCCCTGAGGCTTAATGTCTGACGGGTTTGAATTTTATATGGGAAGAGATGCAGGTCTTCAACAACACTTGGTCACAGTGTCTCCACGTTGATACCGAACCGTTGAGCAACTCTTCTGATCGATTTCCTGGGGCATGTTTGAAACATAGCGCTTGTCTTCTCGATATTTTCACTCGTTTTCACCGTTTTTGGACGACCGATATGGCCAACACTGTCCTCACGAATACTACCTGTTCTCTCAAATTCTTGACTGTAAGCACACTTGAACCGTTTGTTTCACCTTGAACTCGTTCGCAAACTTCCTTTGAGCCGCAGTTGGGCTGTTATTGCTCGCCAAGTAGGTCTTCACAAGTGCTATACGCTCAGGTATGCCGTACCGTGACATTTTCACACGGAAGTGGCCGACAACAAGGCGAGTGCGCTTGTGCATACTAATTCCCATCATACGCCACGGCCTACCGTGCAGTTTAAAAGTCCTGACGCAAACCTTTCAGAAGTTATGACGAAACTGGTATAGGCGTGCGTATTCAAGTACAGAGTAGTGTAAACAGGCAAAATATGACGCTGCCGTCGGCAACGCCTATATAAGACAACAAGTGGCTGGCGCAGTTGTTAGGTCGGTTACTGCTGCTACAGTGACAGGTTATCAATTTTTAAGTGTGTTTTAACAGAGTCGGCGCAGGAGCTATGGGACACAACTTCCCCGAGATAGCGATGAAGTGGGGATTTTCTAGTACGACAATTTCCCGAAAGTACCGTGAATATCACAAATCCGGTAAAACATCAAAACTCCGACATCGCTGCGGCCGGAAAAAGATCCTGCAAGAACGGGACCAACGACGACTGAAGAGAATCTTTCGACGTGACAAAAGTGCAGCCCTTCTGCAAATTGCTGCAGATTTCAATCCTGGGCCATCAACAAGTGTCAGCGTGCGAATCATTCAACGAAATATTAACGATATGGGCTTTAGGAGCCGAATGCCCACCCATGTACCCTTGATGACTACATGACACAAAGCTTTATGTCTCACCTGAGCCCGTCAACAGCGACATTGGACTGTTGATGACTGGTAACATATTGCCTGATCGAACGAGTCACGTTCATCTAGCGGATGGATGTGTGCGGGTGAGGATGCAACCTCATGAATCCATGGACCCTGCATATCAGCAGGGGACTGCCCAAGTTAGTGGAGGCTCTGTAATGGTGTGGGGCGAGTGCAATTGGTGAGATATGGACCCCTGATATGTCTAGATACGACTCTGTCAAGTGACACGTACGTAAGCATCTTGTCTGATCGCCTCCATCCACTCATGTCCATTGTGCATTCTGACGGACTTGGACAATTCCAGCAGGACAGTGCTACACCCCACACGTCCAGAATTGCTACAGAGTGGGTCCAGGAACACCTTTGTGGGTTTAAACACTTCCGCTGACCAAAAAATATGTGTGAAATCTTATGGGACTTAACTGCTGAGGTCATCAGTTCCTAAACTTACACAATACTTAACCTAAATTATCCTAAGGGCAAACACACACACCCATGCCCGAGGGAGGACTCCAACCTCCGCCGGGACCAGCCGCACAGTCCACGACTGCAGCGCTTCAGACCGCTCGGCTAATCCCGCGCGGCTTTCCGCTGATCACCAAACTCCCCAGACATGAATATTATTGAGAATATCTATGATGCCATCCAACATGCTGTACAGAAGAGATGTCTCCTCTCCTCGTACTCTTATGGATTTCTGGACAGCCCTGCATGATTCTTGGTGTCAGTTCCCTCCAGCACTACTTCAGACATTAGTCGAGTCCATGTCACGCCTTGTTGTGGCACTTCAGTGTGCTCGCGGGGGCCCTACGTGGTATTAAGAATGTGTTCCAGTTTCTTTGGCTCTTCAGTGTATATCGTTCCATTAAAAAATAAACATAGTTTCTTATTTATATCGGTTGATACAAGAGTTAGGATTACCCATGCCAGTAAACCTGTAGCTACTAGTATGTGCTCAAAATGACTTCTTTCTATATTCACATGTTTCGATGCCTGTGGTAAACATAACGTAAAGATGAAGTGGAGGTTAGTGGATGTCACAACAAGCCAGAGCTGTGTTGATTTAGCATTAGAAACCGTTCTCCTCTTGCTAAAATTTCAGAAAAACCAAGCCGATCATGTTGCCACTCTACTGAAATACACCAAGACAGGTTACATGTATTACCCTAAATTTGGTTTAGGTGATCGTATCGTGGAAGTTTACCAGTCTAAGGTTTCTTCTTCTCTCCTCAGTTAATTAGATCGGTCTTTTCCGGCAGCCCTACTGCAGGAATTGGCAGTTATGGAAGTGCAAGAAAGCCGAGCCAAAAGACGCGGGACGCAGGTGGGTCCCGCCGAGCTCTTGAAAGCAGGCAGAGCAGCGGCATACCGCTACGCTACCGGCATCGGCCAGGCGTAAATGGAGCCGTGCCATTCCGTTGGCTGTCCCTCCGTGTCAGTGTCGGCGAACAGCAGGAGACTCGGACCTGCTGCAGGCGCAGGGAGGCTGCCATTACCTCTCAGCGGGGTGGTCCGCCGGCTAAGAGGCGGCCTGTTTCCGCGACAAAGGCGGCCGGCCGGCGGGAACGTGCCCATTGTGCGGCCGTCGCCAGCCGGACGCCTCAGTCGTCGCTGAGCATTAAGACCGGCGTCGCCGCTCAACCGTCACCACTAGGCGGGAAAGGGGTGGCGCGCCGCAAAGCGGTACCTGACAGGCCCCTCACCCCTCACCGCTCGTGCCCGTCCACCCTCTGCGGCGATAAGCTCTCGCCTGAATTCTTCATACGCAGTCAGTAATCAGAATGACAGATATCGAAATTCTCCGTGCCTGGATAGCAAATCAAGATATGGGTCAAGCAAGACTGAAGAAAAATCAAACAGGTTCGTAGGATTTTTCGAATGGAAAAAGCATTCGACAATGTAAAATGGAGCAAGTTGTTAGAAATCCTGAGAAAAATAGGGGTAACCAATATGGAAAGACCGGTAATACAATATATGTACAATAACCAAGAGGAAATGATAAGAGAGAAAGACCAAGAACGAAGTGCACGAATTAAAAAGGGTGCAAGACAAAGATATAGTCTTTCGCTCTTGCTGTTTAATCTATATGTCGAAGAAGCAATGACGGAAATAAAAGAAAGCTTCAAGGGTAGGATTAAAATTCAAGGTGGCAGGATATAAATTTAAGATTCTCTGACGACATTGCCATCTGAAAGTGAAGAAGAATTACAGCACCTATTGAGTCGAATGAACAGTCTAATGAGTACAGAGTATAGAGTGAGAATAAATAGAAAGTAAAGAGAAGTAGCGGAAATGAGAACAGAGAGAAACTTAACATCGCGGTTGGTGATCATCAGGTAGATGGAGTTAAGGAATTCTGCTAACTTGGACCGAGCCAAGGAGGTCATCGAAGACAGACAAGCACAGGCAAAGAGGACATTCTTGGGCAAAATAAATGTACTGGTGTAGAATATAGGCCTCCTTTTGAGGAAGAAATTTCTGAGAAAGTACGTTTGGAGCATAGCATTGTATGGCTGTGACACATGGACCGTGGGAAAACCAGAATAGAAGATGATAGAAGAATTTGAGAGATGGTGTTACAGAAGAATGTTTAAAATTTGGTGGACTGATAAAGTAAGGAATGAGGTATAGGCGAGGTAAGGAGTACACGGAAAACACTGACAAGAAGAATGGAGAGAGTAATACGACACGTATCGAGACATCAGGCAATAACTTCCATGGTGACAGAGGGAGCTGCAGAGGGGAAAAAACTGTTGAGGAAGACAGAGATTGGGATACACCCAGCAGATGATTGAGGACGTAGGTTGCAAGCACTACTCTGAGATGGAAAGATTGACACAGGAGAATTCGTGGCGAATCGCATCAAACCAGTCACAACACTGTTAACTCAAAAAAAGGGATAATAGTAACCTAACAAATAATAATTATTTATTTGAAAGTGTGGCGTCTGTTGTTTCGGATCTTTCGGAAAGAACAGACAGCGCGCGTTCGTGTAACTAATTCGCTTCGATAGGCAGCCTTCAGTGCGGGAGCATATTTAGGTACGACCTCCAGAGGAAGTCCGAATTAGCGAGCATGGAGGACATCGAAGGGGCCTGAGGATAGGCGCACAGGCTGGAAATGTGGGCCGACCTCGGAGCGTATCGAGATAGTCTACGCATTTACAATAAAAGCTGTGTGTGGGTGGTGCAGTGGTTAACGCAACTACCTAGTAAGCACGATATACCGGGTGTGAGTCTCGGTCGGGCACACATATTCACTCAGCGCCACTGATTCAGCATCAAGTCCCGGTGTAGCTGATATCATAAGTTCCTTCCCTTTACTTTTCTTTTTTTTCCTCTCCACCTTCAAATTGCGTAATAAAAATTGAAATAGTCAGCCAACTATAGAATGGTAATAAAAATATATTTCAAATTTGGTTTTGTCAGTATGTAGCTGCAAAGACAGTTCTGTCACTGCATGCTATAAGAACCTGATTGGCGCAGTTAACTTCAGATTCTGGCAAACGAGGACATATTCTTATTTGTGGAAGTCCACATCAGCTATCTCGATGGAACCGCAATGGCTTCTCTTCTTGAAACTCCCGTCGTCAGTCGGCTAAGGGCCTTACAAGAGAGATACGGAACCTAATAGGCACCAAAGGGAGCCTCCAGCAGTTCCGGTAGTGTGGCTGGTTCTTACTCTCGCGACAGCTCCACTCTGCGAGTCTCTGCGTCACGTATCTGTAGTGGCTCAATTGTTGAAAAGTCTTTCCTTGATGTAAATTTGGTAGTTGGCATATCATGGTCGAGCAGCAGAAGGGGTAGATATGCAGTTTACATTTTCCCCTAAGAGGAAAGGACAATCGCATGAAACCCTGCTCGCTCTCTTTGTCCACGAGATCCCAAAGGCAGGATGCACCTGTTCCCGCCTTGATGCAGTGATCCCTAACTACCGGAATGCGTTATATACAGTTCCGAATTGTCATCTAATAAAGAAAATACGGACGAGTGGAATATCAGAAAAGGTTTGTGACTGGAATAAAGAGTTCCTAGCAAACACAAGACGGGAATTACTTAGTAAGGGAGTGTTACAGAACCATTACTTACACAATGTGTGAATGACCTAATGGTTAGCGTCAGTGGTTTCACTAGACTGTTCGCTGGTGATGCTATTCTGTACAGAGAATTCGTAAAGCTTCGATTATTATATGATTACACTGTAGCAGAACAATCACTGGAAGCAGTCACATATATTAAATATCTTGGAAGATGTGTACAGAGTAATTTCAAATGGAACAAGCACAAAAAGGTAATCATAGGAAAGGTAGATGCTACAATGATTGGAAAAATCTTCAGCAAATGTGATCCACTCACAAAGGACCCAGCTTACAAAATCTGCACTCGACCAACACTTGAAGGTTGCTTAGCACTGCGGCACGTTTACTAGACAGAATTGATAGACGAAGTGGAGAAGGTCCAAAGAAATCAGAGGTCGGACAGAAAGATTTATGTGTTCATTTTTCCACATGGTATTCGAAAGTGGGAAGGAATAGTCTGAGAGTGGTTCTAAGAACCCTCTACCAAATATTTAAGAGAGAATTTCAACAAAATCATGTAAATGTAGTGAGCTGTGTTGCGGCTCGCGTTGGTGCCGTTGGTAGGTTTTTTCTCATGTTCACTGGCGCCACTATGTTTGCTAGAGTTGTCTGCCACGAGTGTCAGCAGCAGCGGTTATCGATATCTAGTATCCTAGTACTATCTTTGGAGGGACACCATGTTTTCTCCGGATCACAGTGTGTCGGATAGTTGGGTTGGGACGGAGCAGCAGTGAGGTCCGGCAGCACATCGGTCCCCCCGTGGTCGCACCCTATCTCTCTTCTCGAATGATTGTACCATTTCGTTTCTGTCTGCTGTGCCACACAGAAGAGTCGGCGAGATCTAGAGTAAGAGTATCATTTCGGTGTTAATGAAGCTGAGACGCAGTCAGTGTAACGGTAAGCCGCTGTCGCCGCCGGGTGGCGTCCCGATTAATCCTGGCCGCTCGGGCTGCGTGCTCGGCCATTCGTCAAGGGGGCGAGCTGGGTAGCCGCCGGCGTCTGCTGTCGGCGCCACAGCCGCGGCCGACACTCTCCAGAGACACGGGTACCGCGCCGGCTGAGAAACGTTTTTTGCGGCCGCCTGCGGGGGGCAGAAGACGCCGCGCTGTGTGATGCGCGCTGTTACTGTCACTTGCGTTAGTGGGACCAGGCGGTAATCAGTGTCACCTTGCCTCAGCACTGCGAAACATCGCCTAGCCCCTTCATGAAAATGTTCGGACTAGCGCTGTCCGCTACTGACTTTTCTTTGTGAACGAACTTTTAACCTTGTGAGATCTAATACAAAACACGCATTCAGCATACTGAAATGGCGGTCCTATGGTTAGTACTCAAACCTGAATTATATGAATACATTTTGCCTGAAGGGGGATAGGCGAGAAAGGAACCGAAAGCAATGGAACTAATGACAACGGCAGCATCTGGACTTTACATAACATGTATCACAGCTACGGATTCCGTGCAGTCACAACTACGGATTCTACATCTACACCTAAATACATACTCCGCAATCCACCATACGGTGCGTGGCGGAGGGTACCTCGTACCACAACTAGCATCTTCTCTTACTGTTCCACTCCCAAACAGAACGAGGGATGAATGACTGCCTATATTCCTCTGTACGAGCCCTAATCTCTCTTATCTTATCTTTGTGGTCTTTCCGCGAAATATAAGTTGGCGGCAGTAAAATTTTACTGCAGTCAGCCTCAAATGCTGGTTCTCTAAATTTCCTCAGTGGCGATTCACGAAAAGAACGCCTCCTTTCCTCTAGAGACTCCCACCCGAGTTCCTGAAGCATTTCCGTAACACTCGCGTGATGATCAAACCTACGAGTAACAAATCTAGCAGCCCGCCTCTGAATTGCTTCCATGTCCTCCCTCAATCCGACCTGATAGGGATCCCAAACGCTCGAGCAGTACTCAAGAATAGGTCGTATTAGTGTTTTATAAGCGGTCTCCTTTACAGATGAACCACATCTTCCCAAAATTATACCAATGAACCGAAGACGACTATCGGCCTTCCCCACAACTGCCATTACATACTTGTCCCACTTCATATCGCTCTGCAATGTTACGCCCAAATATTTAATCGACGTGACTGTGTCAAGCGCTACACTACTAATGGAGTATTCAAACATTACGGGATTCTTTTTCCTGTTCATCTGAATTAATTTACATTTATCTATATTTAGAGTTAGCTGCCATTCTTTACACCAATCACAAATCCTGTCCAAGTCATCTTGTATCCTCCGACAGTCACTCAATGACGACACCTTCCCGTACACCACAGCATCATCAGCAAACAGCCGCACATTGCTATCCACCCTATCCTAAAGATCATTTATGTAGATAGAAAACAACAGCGGATCTACCGCACTTCCCTGGGGCACTCCAGATGATACCCTCACCTCCGATGAACACTCACCATCGAGGACAACGTACTGGGTTCTATTACTTAAGAAGTCTTCGAGCCACTCACATTTTTGGGAACCAATCCCATATGCTCGTACCTTAGTTAGGAGTCTGCAGTGGGGCACCGAGTCAAACGCTTTCCGGAAGTCAAGGATTATGGCATCCGTCTGATACCCTTCATCCATGGTTCGCAAGATTGTGAAAAAAGGGCGAGTTGAGTTTCGCAGAAGTGATGCTTTCTAAAGCCGTGCTGATGCATGGACACCAACTTGTTTGTCTCAAGGAAATTCATTATATTCGAACTGAGAATATGTTCGAGAATCCTGCAACAAACCGACGTTAAGGATATTGGTCTGTAATTTTGAGGATCCGTCCTTCTACCCTTCTTATATACTGGCGTCACCTGCGCTTTTTTTTTTCAGTCGCTCGGGACTTTACGTTGGGCAAGATGTTCTCGATAAATGCAAACTAAGTAAGGAGCCAATCCAGTAGAGTACTCACTGTAAAACCGAATTGGAATCCCATCAGGACCTGGCGATTTATTTATTTTCAACTCATTCAGCTGCTTCACAACCCCAGGGATGTCTATCACTATGTCCTCCATACGGGAATCTGTACGAGACTCAAACGGCGGTATGTTTGTACGATCTCCTGCGTGAAAGATTTCTCAAATGCTAAATTTAATATTTCAGCTTTCGTTTTGCTGTCTCCAGTTGCCAGGCCAGACTAATCAGCGAGTGACTGGATGGAAGTCTTCGACCCGCTTACCGATTTTACCTAAGACCAGAATTTCCTTGGGTTTTCAGCAAGATCTTTTGCTAAGGTATGACGGTGGTAGTGGCTGTATGCTTCGCGCATCGCTCTTTTTACAGCAGCACGAATCTCTATTAACTTTTGCCTGTCCTCATTCTCCGATCTTTCTTGTACGGCGAGTGCAACTGCCTTTGCTCCCTGAGCATTCTCTGGATTGCGCTGTTAAACCACGGTGGGTCTTTTCCATCCGTAACCCACTTTTTCGGCACATACTTGTCCAGTGCGTGATTTACAATGTGTTTAAAATTTGCCCATAATTCTTCCATGTCCATCGTACCGGAAGTAAATGAAGTCGATTCATTTACTAAGTGGGATGCTAAGGACTACTTATCTGCTCTTTCTAGTAAGAATACTCTCCTAGCCTTCTTGACCGACTTTTTAACTTTCGTAACCATAGTCGTAATGACAACCTCATGATAACTAATCCCTGTCTCAACACTGACACCGTCGATGAGGTCTGGTCTGTTCGTGGCTACCAGATCTAAAATATTTCCATTACGCGTTGGCTGTCGATTTAGCTGCTCAAGATAGTTTTCGGATAATGTGTTCAAAAGTAATTCACACGACGGCTTGTCTGTACCACCTGTAATGAATCCATAGACATCCCAGTCTATACTAGGTAGGTTGAAGTCGCCTACGACTAATATAGCCTGATCCGGGTACTTCTACGATATAAAGTGTAGATTCCCTTTGAATGATTCTAGAACTGTCACGGTGGAACCTGGTGGCCGGTAATAACACCCAACAATTAACTTTTTTTCTCCTAGCCCTGTTAAACGTGTCCAGATAACTTCACAATCACACTCTACTTCGACCTAAGTAGACAGAATATTTTTGTAACTGCAATGAAGACACCACCTCCTACGGTGTCTAATCTGTCTTTCCGACACACGTTCCAACCCTCACTAAATATTTCAGAACTTCCTATCTCAGGGTTCAGCCAGGTCTCAGTTCCAAGAATAATTTGCGTGCCACACGCTTCCTGGAGGTCAGTAAATTCAGGAACTTTATTCCGAACACTGAAAATTTACTGGTAATATCTTGATAGCTGAAGTGTCTTTACACTGAGCGCGTCCTGATTTCCCTGCCTGCACGTCGACTGGTGAGTGTTCATCAGGACACCCCGCACTTCTGCCTAGCCTAAAAAAAACCCATGTGCACGCCACAAGTACTCTGCTACCCGAGGAGCCGCTTGCTTCGTGTAGTGCACCGCTGACCTATCTAGGGGCGTCCTACAATTCCCCACCCAATAGCGCAAGTCTAGAAATCTGCAGCCAAGACCGTCACAGAGTCGACGAAGCCTCTGGTTGAGACGCTCTACTCGGCTCCAAACCAAAGGACCCCGATCCACCCTGGGAACGATGCTGTAAATAGAGAGCTCTGCTTGCACCCCGCGTGCGAGGCCAGCGGTCTTCACCAAATCCGCCAGCCGCCTGTACGAACTGAGGATCGCCTCAGAACCCAAGCGACAAGCATCATTGGTACCGACGTGATTCCGTGCCATCACAGCTATGGATTCTGTGCCATAACAGCTACGGATTCCGTGCCGTGCCTGTTCACGACGCATCAATGTAACGGATTCGCGTCGGTAGACAATGAATCCACAACCTTCAGTGCGAATGCACATTTACGTTCGACCTCCATCGGGAATCAAAAATTAGCGAGCATAAGGGACATGGACGAGGACTGCAGATGGGTGGCACTAGGTGGGAGGTTGAGTCGGCCGGGGAGCGCGCAGAGATATTACACTGTGTCCGCGTGGCTCGGTGGTTAACGCAGCTGCTTGGTCAGCAGGAGATCCCGAGATCGAGTATCAGTCTGGCACACATCTTCATTCTTCGCTGCTGATTCCGCACAAAGTCCCGATGCAGCTCATATTTCTTTCTTTCCTTTCCTTTCCCCTCCCCCACCTCCTTTGAATACTTACTATATATAAGTTTATAAGAAATTAAGGCCGCAACATTATTAATCCTTTTTAAAAATTAAAAATAACAAATAAGTATCATATTCTATACATGTAAAGTTTCGTATTACGAAAGTATGCCCTGTCTTAGTAACAAGGGGGCAGGTCACTTGTAAATGGCAGGAAATAAATAAATTTATACAAAACTGCAGATTATCCCTGTTGGGAAGTAACTGAGGCGTTTGAGGGACTAGGAACCTCAGTGCCGTTACACCTTTTTTCTGTCATAGTGCTGATAAGATTCCTCTCTCTTTCAGTTATCCGGACTGAAAATTTGTTTGATATTTTCATGAAAGTCGAAAAATAGCTTTCAGAAAAAATGGTGCATGACATTCAGCTTCCAGTTTCCTTGCCGCCGATTTATTGTCTATTGTTGCGGCATGCTTATAGTGAAAGTTTTGCCTGCCATTTGTATTAGAAAACGAGTGAAATAAGTGAATCATAGTCAGAGAATAATTTTAAACATACTAAGAAGAGAAAGTAATGTTATAGAAATAAGAAAGGGATAATTTTCTTTTTCAATTCGTTTCGGCCTAATGGAGACCACGGGGCTCGTCTTAACTCTCAGCTAGTGTTTTCTGCTTTTTCTTGGCCCAGTATGCCTTCGTCTTCTGGCTGTGAGCCTGCTTCCTGTCATCCATCCACTTAGGTGTGGTTGTGCCTGTACACTTCTTGGTTGTGAGAGACAGTGGGAAGACTCCCTGCAGGATGGCCTTCGGTACTGAATTCGGTTCTCGGTTGTCCTTAATGGGATCTGCAGTTCCTTTAAGTCTGATTTAACAGAGACGATCCACTTGGCTTTGGACACCTTTCCCCTACTGATCACTGTGAGGATCCTGTTGGTGAGCCTGGAGTGATTCAGGCGGGTCATAGAAGGTCAGTCGCCTTTTCCTCATACATGTGACTATGTCTTACTGATGTTCGTAGAGCTCGTTATTGTGCCTGATCCTGTAGGTACCGTCTTCCTCTCTTATGGGTCCTAGTTTTCTACTCAAGATATTCCTCTAAGTTCTAGTGTCCTGAGTAGGCCCTTTCGATTCATCAAGAGGCACTCAGAGGCATAGAGTGCAGAGGATTTTACTACCGAGTTGTAGTGCTTCAGCATTGTATTCTTGGATAGGTTTTTGAAGGTATAGATGTTCTTACAAGAATGATAGGCCCTCTCTAACTTGGTGCACCTGGCGTCAATGGTCAAGGTTTCGCTCTCGCTTGTTGAGATTCATTCTCCCAAGTGCTTAACTGCAGGAACTTTACAGATAGTATTGTTTCCTAGAGGGATTGTAGAAGAAGCCTGCTTGATATTGATGATGAACTCAGTCTTATGCATGTTGACCCTCAAGCCGGTTTTTGCCGCAATACTGTAGAGGCCCTGTAGCTGGTGAGTAGCCTCCTCCACGCTATTGGGCAATAGGGTGGGATCATCAACCAAGGCTAGACAGGTTGTCTTTCTTGTACCCAAACTTCAGTCCTGCTTCTGGAGGCAATGTGGAAGTCCATTCTCTGACGATTTTCTCCAGAACACAGTTGAAGAAGAAGCAAGAGAGGCCATCCCCCTGCCTGACTCCTGTTTGGATGGGAAAGCTCGTGGAGAGTTCACCCCTGAACTTGACTTTGGAGGTAGCTTCAATGTAGCTTGGACCAGTCTGGTAGTCTTCCCATCCAGGCCTAGTTCCTGCAGGCTAGAGAAGAGTGTCTGTCGATCTATTGAGTCATATGCCTTTTGGAAGTCTACCATAATGGCTATCCAGGGGTGTCCGCCTCGGCTCCTGTATGAGAGGACGGTCTTGAGCTTTTGAATCTGTTCTGTGCAGGACCTACTTGCACGGAAAAATGGTTCAAATAGCTCTGAGCACTACGTCTGAGGTCATCAGTCCCCTAGAACTTAGAACTACTTAAACCTAACTAACCTAAGGACATCACACACATCCATGACCGACGCAGGATTCGATCCTGCGACCGTAGCGGTCGCGCGGTTCCAGACTGTAGAACCTAGAACCGCTCGGCACTTGCACGGAAACCAGCCTGGTATTCACCTAGTTAAGAGTCTAGCTGTTTGGTGACTCTATTTTGCAGGGCTTTAGAGAATAACTTGTAGGTTATAAGCAACAAAGAGATGCCTCTGTAGTTGTTGAGGTCGGTCATACTTCCTTTCTGGTGTAGTGGATGGATCACAGCTGAGGTCAATCGCTCAGGCAAGACCACCATTCTCCAAATGTCCTGAATGATCTAGGTGATACTCTGCAGGGACTGGTCAATTACGTGCTTTCACATTTCTGCAACTTCATCTGGGGCCTCGCTGTTGTTCAGGTCTTTGATGATCTTCTCAATTTCTTCCCTGTTGGGTGGTATAGAGTCCTGATTCCTGACAGCAGGCTCGGCGAAAGCAAGTCTTTCTTTCTGTTGTTCTGCACTGAGGAGTTTCTGGAAGAGTTCTGCAAAGGTTTTTGTGCAGTCCCTGTTATTCATTTGGAGTTTCCAATCGGGCCCTCTGAGATGTAGGGTTGGGGCCGTGTATGAAGTAGTCTGCTTCTTGAGTTGCTTGCAGAGATCTCTTGAACTGTTTCTCTTGCAGTCTTCTTCTGCCTGTAGTATTTGAGACCTGTTGTAGTTCCTCTTGGTTTTGCGCATGATGCTTGCTGTTGTTTTTCTTTGCGCCATGAAAGCCTAATGGTTGGGCTCATCTTTGAGCTGATTCCACTTGATCCAGGCTCTACGCCTTTCCTCTACAGCTTGATCAGATTCTGTGGTCCACCAGGGTTGCTTGCCTTTGTTCGATGAAGCAGGTATAGTTTCATGAGCGGCATCCAGTAGAGCCTTTTGCAGAGTAGGCCATCCTTCTTTCTTTCTGTTCATCTCAAGGGTGGTCTGGAAGTCGCAATCCTTATCGCTCAGCCGGTGGGTGTTAAACCTTGGTATTCTCGGAAACCTTTGGGTTATTGAGAGCTCTTCTCAAGGTTGTGGGTTGGTCTTAACTAGGGAGAGGTAGTGGTCAGAGTCGATCTTTGCTCCCCTCAGTACCTTGACGTGTTGTATTTCCTTGTTGCATCTCCTGTCAATAGCAACATGGTCTATCTGAAATTCACCCTGCATGTGAACTGAATTCCTCCAGGTCATGGCCTTCTTGGGTAATCGCTTGAACGCAGTTGATTTTAGGACCAGGTTGTAGTTGTCACAAAGATCTTTTCGGTGGTCGCCATTTTTGTTGGTCCTCTTGTGGGCTGGGTAACTGCCTACTATGCTGTGGTACTTCTTTTCCTTGCCAACTTGTGCATTGAAGTCACACATGAGTATGATTGTGTAGTGGTTAGGGATCTTGTTTAGGATCTCTCCAAGGGTGTTCCAGTAGTTTTCTACTGATTCTAGATCTTTCCTATTGGTGTCATTTGTAGGTGCATGGTAGTTAACTATTGTGTATGCTCTATAGCGAGACCTCAAGGAAATGAGGAGCTTCTGCAATTGGAGGATGTGAATTCTAAAACATGGTAGACCATTCTATGATGAACAGCGAAGCCAGTGCCCAGGTGTGGAACTGTCTTCATCACTATTTCACCTGGTTTTCCTTTATAGATCCGGTATCCTTGGGATTCCATTGAATCCTCATCTGGGAACCAAGTCTCCTGTAATGCCGATATCTTGATGTTATACTTCAACACATCAAGGTTGTGTTTGAGTTTACCAACATTTAACAGGGAGTTCATGTTCATTGTAGCTAGGTAAGTGATATTTCTTTTCCTTTTCTGTTCTTGTTTATGTAAGGTCAGTAGTGGTGGAGTACATGAAGGTTCAGGCTCCCCAGAATCTGATGACCTGCTTGCCCATCATGACTGGGGTGGATTGGTTACCACCTGGGGTATTATATCTGTTGATATTTCTCTTCATGTTGATTCCAACTAGTGTGTGTATGGGGTCAACCTAGTGGGTGATGAAGTGGAACAGATGCTGTTGGTGTACCGCCACTGACATGTGGAACGGCCGTGCCCTTAGTACTAGTTTTGGTCCACCCCAGGTATTTTATTTCCCCAGTACCAACCAAATATGGTCAACATCCTCCTGTAGTAAAAAATTTTCGGTATGTCATTCGTTGCTTTCGAAAGGAGTGTAGTGCAGCAGTGACTTCTGATGTCCAGGAAAGTATGTTTCATCTGTGATGCGTACGGGTCGTCTGGGCAGAACGGCTCGCATATGTCACATTAGGTTTAGGGGCTCCGGCGTGGATAGTGGAACTGTGACAGTACAAACAAATTAGTGACACATAAATATACACTTTACTGCCCTGCGATACTTCAGTTGCGCAGCAACTCAGTGGAGTATCAAGGCGTGCCTTACTGAATACAAAGTCAATAAGACTATGTCCGTCCTGCGCGCCGCACTGTTAATGACTGTGGTAAACACCTGTCCCTATGCGAAGGCTATAGGCGACTCGATTTGTGTAAGTCTTGCGATCTGACCTTGACTACGAACTACAACTCTAGAACTCCGTCTTAAACTGTCGTATGACAGCGCCGAACATGAACTGTCCGTTACTGCCTTCTCACAATGCCGAAGTCCATCTCATTGGCGGCGGCGCGAACGTTGTTGATTGGGCCGCGCTTGTGACTGGCGGTGAACTTCAAAGAATCGCCTATGACGTCAGTCGGAAACTGTCTCAGCGGACCAGCTCTAGTTGCGTTCATTGTGCCGGCTGCTGCGACCGAACGGTTCTAGGCGCTTCAGTCGGGAGCCGCGCTGCTGCTACGGCCGCAGTTAAGTCCCATAGTGCTTAAAGCCATTTGAACCATTTGAGTCCATTATCGAGGACACAACAGTCAGTTTTATAGATCAAGTGCAAAGCTCAACAGGATACATTTATATCAGAGTGTTATCAGAGAAAAGAAATTAAAAGAATTATTTTATCTGCGCTCAGCATATCTGAAATGAGTTTGAGAAATGTCTAGAGGAAGGCTATAAGGAGGTGGCTTTGAGAAAAGAAGGGGTGAGCATGAAAACAAGCCCTATAAAATAAAATATAATATTTGGTTGCGTGTAAATGAGCGTTTATTGACTATTCCAATCACAATTTCACATTATTCTGCTTCTAAAACAAGCAAGTTTGAAGCTTCCCCTTAGAAATTATACATGACTGTGCTTAAAATGACACACAATATTTTTAGCGCAACGCAATCTGACTTTTAAAAATCCCTACAAAAGAATGACCCTGACTAACAATAAACTATACCTTTCATGAATCACTTACCTCACAAAAATCTTCGTTACTCAAACTACTGCAATACAGCGTGCGCCAATACTGCCAGCTGAATAAAAGATTCAAACTACTGAAGGCACTAACTACTGATAGGCATAGTTAGCAAATGAAAGATTTTGATAGAGAACAAACAATGTATTTACCTTAATAGTGTTCAAAATTCATAATATATATATATATATATATATATATATATATATATATATATATATATATATATCAGTTTATGACATCCAGTCTTACAAATTTACTGTCTCTGATGGACACACGTCCAGATCATCCGCTCTCAAAACTCCGCCATTTCTCTCCCCACATCCACCACTGCTGGCGGCTCACCTCCAACTGCGCAACGCTACGCGCTGTTAGCAGCCAACTGCCCAACACTACAATAGCTAACAACAATGCAAACCAGCCACAGACTGCACACAGCACAGCCAGTGATTTTCATACAGAGCGCTACGTGGCGTTACCAATAAAAAAACGTATACAGCCTACTAACAAGTTGTACTTTGATAACCCACATTTAAATGTCAGTATACTGTTTACACTCTTTAAAGAGTACTACCAGTTAAGGCATGGCCGGAAGGTCAATATGAAATAACACGCATATTTTAAGTTTCTTAAAACATTGAACTATGCACTGAGACGACCAAGATCTGGCATTTGTGACTATTGCTGTGAAGTAGCTACAAGGCTTAAGCTGAAAGAAAATAAGGAGACCAAAAATAAGTCACAGTTTCACAAAAGATCTACTGGGGCTCATTACAAAGGAAAAGAAGGATATCATTGCACTGTGTAAGACAGGTCACAGTTTACTATGCTTGGAGTTTGACTACGCCTAAAATTTGCCATTGCCAAAACTTGTCAATGCACAGATACATAAAAGACTCCCTTGGTGGAACATTTTCAATATACACGGAATTTGATGGTAAAAATGATCTTAACTTTGTCTGATCATTCCTCCATAACTTCATATTCAACAAGCTTCAAGAATGTATATGTTAAGAAAATAAGTCTTTTATTCTGATGCAGCATGAGGCCAGAAAAAATTTTGTTGTGATTGGCTTCTGCACTTGGCTAGCAAAAACAAAAATTATTATGATACAATAGATTTTTCAAGGGTGTGGCCACTATCATAGTCAATGCAACACAAACTCTGGCATTCATCGAAACAAGTTAAAGAAGATGGAAAATCTCTAATCAAAAGAACAGTATGTGCAAAATTTTTCAGCGGTGCATGGAGAATACTCAGCTGTTCCAAGTCTGTAATGGAAGTGAGATTAAAAAAAGTTGGAAGAAAAATTTAATGGATCTATTCTGCCCAATTCCAAAGGCGAAATATCCTTTTCAACTCCAGTTTTATGTGAGAGTGCACTTCAGCAGACCTGAAACAATCATTGCATTAAAAACGTATTTCAAGTTTTTCATGCCTTTTTGTTCATAAAGATATGAAGCATTCTACGTAAAGACATATCTTCCTTTGCACCAAATGAGACCAGCTATAGCAGCAACAAAGCCGAAACACAATTAGGAGCTGTTGCCCTTTCTTAATTTCTTCCTAATACAATAAAATCCTGGTAGGAAGAACTTTTGGAGAGTGCCTAAGCTAATGAAGCAGCTGATGCTGAGAACTCTGAGGCTCTTTACCTGGAGAGAAAATAAAAAAGACGAATAATGTGATCGCATGTGGAGCAAAACCCTGTCCAATTTATTTGTGGTGTGACGTATTATGTATATTATAGTCCTTAAATAATTTGTCGTTCAGATGTATTTTGGTGAAAAATAAAAGCAAAATTGCAGCTAAAATTGGGTAATTTTTTAAGACTTTCTTCATTCGATGAAAAAAGGGCGCAGGCTGTTCATCACATTTTGGCATATATATCAGAAATAATAGGATTATCATCAGGTGTGAGCAAATGATTTGTCATATTAAATGTATTTTCTAATGCACCACAACATATTACAGAACAACTATTCGTTTTAAATTAGATAATACACATTTAAATATTTAACTCTCTTTTATCGGAATGCACTTCTCTGACTTATGCCCTTATTCCATTAAACTTCTCTACTGAACAGGGGTAGCTGTAATTTTTGTTAATTACCACAACTGGGTCTTAGAAAAGGGATAATCAACTACTGATCAACTACATATAATCAGACAAGTATTATCCAAGTGTTGGGAGTCTCGCAAAAATGTTCACTGCCTTGTTGTGGACATCCAGAATGCAAATGCCAGTGTCAACAAGCAAGCAATAAAGCAAAGAGCGGAAAGGGTACAAGTTTCCAAAAAATGAATAAAACAAGCAAGTAAATACGAGATAACATACACAGTGACAGTCAAAGATATTGGAGAAGCTCGAAATGAGGATTGAAGCATGATGGGGAGACTGTCTCCTCCCTTCTGTTTAATCTGATACCAGAAAGACCACTGAGAAAAGCAACAAGCCTAGAGACAGGAAATGACCTGGGTATATCCACACTCCTATCTATGCAAATGATGTAGCTTTAACAGCTTAGGGTGAGCAAGATATAGATCAGAGAGTAAGAGTATTAATGGAAGAGGCATGAAGATGAATATGGGTAAAATTAAATACTTCAGAGTGAACAAAGAGAACAATAACAGACTTTAAGATGTGTTTAGTAGGATAATTTAAAAGATAAAAGAGTTCAAATATTTTGGGGTAACACTGAGTCAAAGGAATTAGATAGACCAAGAGTAGGGGTACAAACCGTGCTCCGGTGCGGTTTGGTAGTGCAGGTTGCATACATTCATTGGCAAACTTGGTTGATTTATGACCCCTCCCTCCCTCCTTTACCAAGTGTTCTGGAACAACCTGAGGGTTGATTTATGACCCCCTGGGAATAATCCATATTTCCGAGAACCCCCCCCCCCACCCATTCCCCTCCTCCTCCCCCACCCCCCTGTAAATCTTCAACCTTTCCCTCTCCCCACCCCCTCTCTGATACCTGCACACTTTCAGGCTTCAGTTATTCGAATAGACCCCTCCAACACTATCAATTTGATTGACTAATTAATTAAATTGAGCAATTAATTAACCCTTCCTCTTCCATTCTTAATACTCCCTCCCCTCCCTCGCCAGGAAATTTGTGAGGAAAAGACTCAGTTGATTGGCTATTTGGTGCGAAATCGATTGCAACCTATGGAACATTGTTTAAAAAATTTCTGGTAGACAAGGCAATGAGTGGAATATTATTTACATAAACAGTTTATGGGATGCAAGGCAGTGTTTGGGATATAGTTTGTTTATTTATTTAAAGAATTTGTCAAGAAACTGACTGCAGTGTATGGAATACTGTTTGTTTAAACATTTTGAGGGTGACAAAGCAGTATGGAATACATAAACAACTGCGGTGCTTTTTTATTCTGATTGTGCAAGGAAAACCATCATGAACCACTCATCACACATAGTTACACCATAAAAAACTTTCACACTGATTGCAGGATATTGTGTACCCACACCCTGACCACTGCCAGGCTGCAGCACGCTCTGGTGTCCAAGAGATCGCACTATGCACACTCGGGGCTCCACATCCTCTGCCAGCTGCTGGACCTCCAGCCAGCTCATGCAGCGTGAAGACTCGAAGTCAGACTAATCCCGAACAAAGTGTTAGATGTTGGAACACTTTGATATTGATACCCAAGTAAATCCTGTTGAAACACATGCTCGCCCTCTCTCTCCAAAGTAGCCAGTTCCTGTCGTCTGCCACTGCTTTTAAGAATTATGACCAACCTGTACAAACCAGCAGACCACAGTGTCTCAGAATAGTGAGCTTATTTTTTGTGACCATTCAGCAGGCATGTCACCCCAACAACTATAGTTCCTTTTGACCGTCATGGTGTTCTTTGTCACTACAAGTGGCTGCTTGTGGTTACAGCTCTTCTATAATTTGTTCCCAAACACACATCTTCCATACCAGATCAGTGGAAGCAACTGCTTCATATGCTCGCCCTGCTGATGCTGAGTCATTTCACAATACCACCAGCAGAGGATGCTGGGAGAAGCAACTCCCCCCCCCCCCGACCTCCTCTCTCCAATTTCCTCCTCTCCTCCCCCCACTCCTCCAGTTACTACCAGTTGGACAAATCATCAAGTGGCAACAACTCTTCGATGCAAGTGGCGGCAACTCTTTGATATTGTAACCTGGGAAATTCTGCTCTCAACATATGCTCTCTCTCTCTCTCTCTCTCTCTCTCGCAGGTGGCTGCTTCCTGCCCCACAAGCATCTTTCATGTGTCACACTATCCACTCCTTTGTCCTGAAGAAAGTAGTGGACACGTGGGAATCTACCAGCTGTGGCTGTTTGGAAATATTCTCTCACTCTATCAAACTGATTAACTAATTAATTAATTAAATCAACACTCTTTGTGTGTGGTCAGTGTTTCCTTGCATCTTATTAGTGGATGCTAAGCTGGTGTATGTGGCAGGATTAGAGCCCGCAACTGCTCTGTTTCCAAACTCTTCTGGACTTTTTCTCTTGTCTGCTATTGGTGGATACTGGCACAGTTAGGTCATTTGGTTGGAAATCCATTACATTGGAGGTAGTTGAAAATTCCAAATTTCATGTATTTTGTTAAACAATCTGCAGAGCGGTTGGTTTGATGTGTGATCCCAATTCCACTATTGGAACTTAAACCATGTTCAAATCCATAGTAGTAGTTGTCATGGTTAGGTGTTGGAGATCGCTGAATCACTCGCACATCCCGCATGATCATGCCCCGATATCCACAAACAGCATGCCTGTCCCCTTGTATACTGCCAGTGCCAATGCTCAGAAGTCAGGGAAAACGGCAGCCATGGCTGCAGCCAGAATGCACCATCTGAGACATGGAGAGCATCCAGAGATGATTAGCGTGGTAGCAATTTGGATGTTATCAATACATCCAGTGCCAACAATTGACAGTGATTCATATTGAATCGCTCAATTTTTCATGAAGACTATACGCAACGCACACGGCTGCTGAGACAGCCCAATGCATGCTGAGGATTAGTTCACTATTCAGCTATCCAGAGAGAGCCACCGCTGGGACTTGGCCCCACTGCTGCGGGCAAGAACTATCTAGTTTTCTTAGTACCCACTGCTGCAACAGCCTTAGGTCATAAATGCCAATTTGTTCTGGTTACCGGTTACCTCTATCACGCAATACCGGTCTGGTGATATTCCATAATGAGTGAAGTATCACAAATACCGCTATGGCTCTGGGACGAATCTCATGATGAAATATAAATATTTGTATCCTCTTTACGACTGTACATGATTTTCCAAGTAAAATCTTTTGTACCCCTTACAGCTACCGATACCCTGAAATCGCAATTTTCCATGTCAAATTCGTACCTCCCTTATGACTGGACATAGTCATTTTCTTAGCATGTGTTAGAACACAGATCACAGTAACTGTACATAATGTACATTTTATAAGCCTGCTAATCACGGCATATGTTTGACACATACCCTGATAAGTATAATACTTCAACAATAACTGAATGCTGGTGGCACTAAACAACACTGAGCGAAAATCCGCGATGGATGGACGCGTCTCTTATGCTTTCTTGCTAGTAGTATCAGTGTGCTGTAGGAAGGGAGACGTAATAGTTTTATAAGAGAACAGCTATTAAAAACGCGATCCAAAGACTGTGTTATTGTCATCCTGCATAAAAAGCGGTCTTATTTCTACAGCTGCACGTAAGTATCGCTAACGATATCCATGTAAAAACTATACAAGCTTTATAAACCGAGATATGGTATGGCCTCCAAATGAAGTGGTGTTTCGCACAAATACCGCGACATTGAACATAGACAGTGATCGCTGGGTTGTGTATTAACAGACCGAAAGCGCGGGTGTCATTGGTGGTGTCAGCTCTTAATAAAGTAACCCTTCTCAACGAATTTGGAAAGTGTTTCGGCTAAGTAACATGGCATTAAGCCGATATTTGCCACTCTCTCATGCCGCTGCTAGATGTTTCTCACACTAACAACAGTATTTGTTACACATTCTATCTCATCAGACTGTCTGCGATATATCCACTGGCTTGTAAGTGAGGCAGGATGATGGTTGATTGAGAATGATCACATACAGTAGATGGTGTGCTATTTGACGAATCACTTAAAAAATGCAACGCTAGACTGAGGCCACAAGAAATGTATAGATCCTATGACCAATACACTGGCTTTCCAGAGCTATACTGTAACGCTTTCTTCTAGAAATGCTGTCTCCAATTTGGAATCAAATCTCTGCATTCAACCACATACTTGCGTTGGATCCTATGGAGATGTCTTTTAATGATTACAGAAACTGGAGAATCATATTCATGCCACTTTCATATTTCAGAACGAGTCACCTTTTTCGAAACTATGTGCTAAGGATCCCATATAGCAAAACCCCAGCATGGTTTTAGACAGTCTCTCTGCCACTTGTAGCTGTTCCTCAGTCTCTGCCCCACCCTCCCTGCAGCTTTGTCCATGTGATCGTTCCAATTTAAGTCGGAATTGGTCTAAAGTCAGATAGCGCTATATCTACCACCTTCTGCAGTCCGTGCAGAAACAGTGTAAGCTGAGTTAATGCAACATGACTGCATTTTGACCACTCAGTGAAAAGGGTTACATGTAATAGCTCCGCCAACGTGTACAATGTGTAAAACCAGCGCTAAACAGAGCTTTTCTTCTGCAACACGCTTTAGTAGAAAAGACAGAACGAGCAGTTACAGTGGTGTTTATTATTGGGAAAATTAAGAAGACTCCACATCATATTTCTCAACTGCAGTACATTTCCAAATTACATACAGATACTGCAGTCCGAAGGAGATCTGCATCCCTCAAGGTGCATTCAAATGGTTCAAATGGCTCTGAGCACTATGGGACTCAACTGCTGAGGTCATTAGTCCCCTAGAACTTAGAACTAGTTAAACCTAACTAACCTAAGGACATCACAAACATCCATGCCCGAGGCAGGATTCGAACCTGCGACCGTAGCGGTCTTGCGGTTCCAGACTGCAGCGCCTTTAACCGCACGGCCACTTCGGCCGGCTCAAGGTGCATTCATGTCTGTAACACAAACATTTTCTCTATCCTCATTATATTGTACCATCGAACACAGAAAAATTACGAACTATAAAAACTTCGTTAAAGTCACCTGGCTGAGAACTCAGTAAGATATTACTACATCGGTCTCTTCTGATATATCGAAGATAAATATCGCCTGTGTGCCAACATTGAGCATATGGGGCGATCCTATGAAATATACAGATATTGGTCCATTGGAGCAGGTGGGCAGTGATCAAAGTAGCTTGCACAGACCAGTGTAGAGTTTCGTTGCCCATACTGTAGGAGGACCATATTCCATAGACTCTCACTCGCAAGAGATGTCCCTGAGTTGTTGTTTGATACATTGCTTTATTTGCTGTAACATATCCAGGCAGTGTATGACTACAGCTTTCTGCTCCACCACACATTTTGTTTTTCCACCATGACTCTGAGGTCTGTGTCAAGTGCTACACCGACATTAACATTTCTCGATCCAGAAGCTGAACATTGCTCAGTGTAAATTATGCTGCTCCCACAACGCATGGGATGGTTGAAATAAAAGACAGAGGTGGTGTTACTTACTGACAAAAACGTAGAGGACATTGCAGATATGGAAACTGGAAAAAAGTGCGGCATTATAAAGGGTTTCCGAACAGCTGCCTGAAGATGATGAACTCTACATTTAAGTTCATCTTCCACAGTGATGGGGTAACAGATGTCTAGGTGTCCCATTTTGAAGAGACCAATAGCAGTGATTCCTCATCCTGTAGCTACGTATGCAAGCATTGTTTCAGTGCTGGCCATCCCTGGAAGATGTTGCTCAAATCAAAACTCTCTCCAACTCTATCAGGTGGTGTCAGTCAAGCATTATGTAGTAATCAACAGTGTACCACGGATGGATGGGATTGAAAAGACACCTTCAATATGGGACAATGCACTGTAACAAGCACCACAGCTGGTAGTGAGATCAGGTTTAGCAATTTTACCAGTTTTTTCGTAATTTCAAAGGCGACCAATGACTAAACCACCCCTCCACAACTTTGCATGCACCATACACTAGATTGCGAATCTACGTAGATGACTGTGCAGTATGTCCATTCATGGTTAATTCTTGAATATGTATACCAAAGTATACCAGACAGCGTCCTATACTGACACAGTTAGGTTATTTAAATATTTCTATCACTTCGATCATAGTGCATAATTTATGATTGTGACTGCCCATTTTTCCCTATGTGCATGGGAGCCAGGGAGTATTCTCGCATTCTTAAGATAAAGTTGGAGATTGGAAGATCTCCCCACACTGGCCTTGACCAACCCTCCCTGCAACAGGTTCGCCAATTTAATTTGCATATGACCAGAAGTAGGATGGTACTATACCCACTCCATTCCTTGTCTCATGAAGGAGCAGAGCGAGCTGAGTCCATACATACTACACTCCTGGAAATTGAAATAAGAACACCGTGAATTCATTGTCCCAGGAAGGGGAAACTTTATTGACACATTCCTGGGGTCAGATACATCACATGATCACACTGACAGAACCACAGGCACATAGACACAGGCAACAGAGCATGCACAATGTCGGCACTAGTACAGTGTATATCCACCTTTCGCAGCAATGCAGGCTGCTATTCTCCCATGGAGACGATCGTAGAGATGCTGGATGTAGTCCTGTGGAACGGCTTGCCATGCCATTTCCACCTGGCGCCTCAGTTGGACCAGCGTTCGTGCTGGACGTGCAGACCGCGTGAGACGACGCTTCATCCAGTCCCAAACATGCTCAATGGGGGACAGATCCGGAGATCTTGCTGGCCAGGGTAGTTGACTTACACCTTCTAGAGCACGTTGGGTGGCACGGGATACATGCGGACGTGCATTGTCCTGTTGGAACAGCAAGTTCCCTTGCCGGTCTAGGAATGGTAGAACGATGGGTTCGATAACGGTTTGGATGTACCGTGCACTATTCAGTGTCCCCTCGACGATCAACAGTGGTGTACGGCCAGTGTAGGAGATCGCTCCCAACACCATGATGCCGGGTGTTGGCCCTGTGTGCCTCGGTCGTATGCAGTCCTGATTGTGGCGCTCACCTGCACGGCGCCAAACACGCATACGACCATCATTGGCACCAAGGCAGAAGCGACTCTCATCGCTGAAGACGACACGTCTCCATTCGTCCCTCCATTCACGCCTGTCGCGACACCACTGGAGGCGGGCTGCACGATGTTGGGGCGTGAGCGGAAGACGGCCTAACGGTGTGCGGGACCGTAGCCCAGCTTCATGGAGACGGTTGCGAATGGTCCTCGCCGATACCCCAGGAGCAACAGTGTCCCTCATTTGCTGGGAAGTGGCGGTGCGGTCCCCTACGGCACTGCGTAGGATCCTACGGTCTTGGCGTGCATCCGTGCGTCGCTGCGGTCCGGTCCCAGGTCGATGGGCACGTGCACCTTCCGCCGACCACTGGCGACAACATCGGTGTACTGTGGAGACCTCACGCCCCACGTGTTGAGCAATTCGGCGGTACGTCCACCCGGCCTCCCGCATGCCCACTATACGCCCTCGCTCAAAGTCCGTCAACTGCACATACGGTTCACGTCCACGCTGTCGCGGCATGCTACCAGTGTTAAAGACTGCGATGGAGCTCCGTATGCCACGGCAAACTGGCTGACACTGACGGCGGCGGTGCACAAATGCTGCGCAGCTAGCGCCATTCGACGGCCAACACCGCGGTTCTTGGTGTGTCCGCTGTGCCGTGCGTGTGATCATTGCTTGTACAGCCCTCTCGCAGTGTCCGGAGCAAGTATGGTGGGTCTGACACACCGGTGTCAATGTGTTCTTTTTTCCATTTCCAGGAGTGTATTTAGCGAAGACTGTTCCACACCAATGTCACTCATGGCACCCATCCATGTGCATATATCTATCCAGAAATGTATGATTTATGCATGATGGAGCTCCAGAGTGACGGAATTCGAAGAAGAATATTATGTAAATCAACTCTGCTATCAATTATAAAGTATTGTTCTAGTGTCTGGGGTCAGCACTAAGATGGTATCAGAGGGAGTGAACAATACATGCACTACTAAGGCTACACATTTCTGAACTTAACAACACCATAGTACGAGGGTTGTTTTTTAAGTAAGGGCCGTTCGCGCGTATAGTCCCGTAGTTCGCGCGGACGCCGCAACAAGCCACCGCGCCACTTGCTGGCATCCTTCCCGTTTACACTGATGCAAGTTGCAGCTCTGTAGCTGACGTGTACGCATCGCTGTGCTACTTTATAATGTTTACGATTATTGAATCGCCCGCCGCGTGTGGGATACGGTCAGTGATACGTTTTTTGATCGCGAGAAGCCTATCAGCTGCAGAAATTCATCCTCAGTTAACAGAAGTTTATGGCTTGAATGCAATGAGTGAAGGTAAAGTGCGTCAATGGGTTAGAGAGTTTAAAAATGGCCGTCAAAACGTCCATGACGAAGAACGCTCAGGCCGGCCCTCTGTGATCACTGATGATTTGGTGGCTGCAGTTGAAACAAAGATTCGTGAGGACAGAAGATTCACAATTTCCACTCTTTCTTTGGAATTTCCACAAGTTTCAAGATTGTGTCTGAAAACCTAAACTTTAAGAAACTGTGTTCTCGGTGGGTACCCAGACTCCTCACAGAGGACCACAAAGGGAAGAGATTTGCCACTTCATTGGACTTTTTGATTCGTTACGAGGAAGAAGGGGATGACATGTTGAGTCAAATTGTCACTGGAGATGAAACATGGGTATCCCATATCACTCCCGAAAGCAAGCGACAATCGATGGAATGGCGACACACAACCTCACCCGTCAAGGTCAAAGCCAAACAGACGCTGTCAAAGCGCAAGATTATGGCAACTGTGTTCTGGGACCGGCGCGATATTTTGCTAGTGGACTTTATGCCACGAGGAACGACAATCAACTCAGATGCCTACTGTGCAACTCTAAAGAAGCTCTGCAGAGCAATTCAAAACAAAAGGCGCGGCATGCTGACAAAAGGAGTTTTGCTCCTGCACGATAACGCTAGGACTCACACCTCTCAAAAGACTTGGGATTTGATTGATTCTTTCGGCTGGGAAGTTTTGGACCATGCACCATTCAGCCCCGTTCTTGCTCCTAGCGATTTTCACCTTTTCCGGTACCTGAAACACCATCTTGGCGTGCAGCACTTCAATGACGACGATGAAGTGAAAGTGGCCGTGAACTCTTGGCTGTTGGAGCAGGCGGCCGAATTCTTTGAAGAGGGAATTAAAAACTTAGTTGTACGGTATGACAAGTTCTTAAATAAACAAGGCAACTATGTAGAGAAATAGGTAAAAGTGTGTAGAATCAGAAAATAAAAGAATTTTACAAAAGTATTTGTATCTTTTCTTAAAAATAAAAACGGCCCTCACTTAAAAAACAACCCTCGTATTAAAGCCATGTGATTTCCTAAATATTAGTCATGCAGAGAGCAACGCTCTTAATAATCTAACGCAGGACATCACGTTCAACATCTCACATACATCCCATGCACAATATACACTCCTGGAAATGGAAAAAAGAACACATTGACACCGGTGTGTCAGACCCACCATACTTGCTCCGGACACTGCGAGAGGGCTGTACAAGCAATGATCACACGCACGGCACAGCGGACACACCAGGAACCGCGGTGTTGGCCGTCGAATGGCGCTAGCTGCGCAGCATTTGTGCACCGCCGCCGTCAGTGTCAGCCAGTTTGCCGTGGCATACGGAGCTCCATCGCAGTCTTTAACACTGGTAGCATGCCGCGACAGCGTGGACGTGAACCGTATGTGCAGTTGACGGACTTTGAACGAGGGCGTATAGTGGGCATGCGGAAGGCCGGGTGGACGTACCGCCGAATTGCTCAACACGTGGGGCGTGAGGTCTCCACAGTACATCGATGTTGTCGCCAGTTGTCGGCGGAAGGTGCACGTGCCCGTCGACCTGGGACCGGACCACAGCGACGCACGGATGCACGCCAAGACCGTAGGATTCTACGCAGTGCCGTAGGGGACCGCACCGCCACTTCCCATCAAATTAGGGACACTGTTGCTCCTGGGGTATCGGCGAGGACCATTCGCAACCGTCTCCATGAAGCTGGGCTACGGTCCCGCACACCGTTAGGCCGTCTTCCGCTCACGCCCCAACATCGTGCAGCCCGCCTCCAGTGGTGTCGCGACAGGCGTGAATGGAGGGACGAATGGAGACGTGTCGTCTTCAGCGATGAGAGTCGCTTCTGCCTTGGTGCCAATGATGGTCGTATGCGTGTTTGGCGCCGTGCAGGTGAGCGCCACAATCAGGACTGCATACGACCGAGGCACACAGGGCCAACACCCGGCATCATGGTGTTGGGAGCGATCTCCTACACTGGCCGTACACCACTGTTGATCGTCGAGGGGACACTGAATAGTGCACGGTACATCCAAACCGTCATCGAACCCATCGTTCTACCATTCCTAGACCGGCAAGGGAACTTGCTGTTCCAACAGGACAATGCACGTCCGCATGTATCCCGTGCCACCCAACGTGCTCTAGAAGGTGTAAGTCAGCTACCCTGGCCAGAAAGATCTCCGGATCTGTCCCCCATTGAGCATGTTTGGGACTGGATGAAGCGTCGTCTCACGCGGTCTGCACGTCCAGCACGAACGCTGGTCCAACTGAGGCGCCAGGTGGAAATGGCATGGCAAGCCACAGGACTACATCCAGCATCTCTACGATCGTCTCCATGGGAGAATAGCAGCCTGCATTGCTGCGAAAGGTGGATATACACTGTACTAGTGCCGACATTGTGCATGCTCTGTTGCCTGTGTCTATGTGCCTGTGGTTCTGTCAGTGTGATCATGTGATGTATCTGACCCCAGGAATGTGTCAACAAAGTTTCCCCTTCCTGGGACAATGAATTCACGGTGTTCTTATTTCAATTTCCAGGAGTGTAGTTTTTCAGAGGTGTGTGGCACCCACTGTTCATGTCTGATTACGGTTCAGAATTTTATACTATGCTCTCATTAGTCCTATAAAATGATTGTCAGTGTTTGATTTGTGCAATTACACGCCATGAGGCACTAGCTCCGTAAATATGACAACTATCAAGCAAATGTATACATAGGATTTGCAGTACCTCCAAACACCTGTCACTAGCTTAGAATCACTACAGTTATGAAACAGGAGAATTTATATATGTTCAGCGTGTGGTACAGAAATGGAGTTCTTCACTTACATCTTCAATCGTCTAGAGGAGGGTGCTGAAGTAGGTTTTCTATCGATGGACATGATCCATCACACACATATTGGAATTCCTCTGCTGACTGGTATGGAGTCATTTGCTGTTAATGACTGCAGGTAGATAGCACTCTAAGTCACACGCAGAAGGAGAAACTGTATACACACATGATCAACCCTGTGAGAACAACGGGAAGAAATGGTTAAATGCGTGATCAATGACCAGCAGCAACATCTTTCTGACTCTAGAGTGCATCATAGGTGTACCACTAAATCAACCTCGTTACAACCCATCTCATCCAATGACTCCATCTACTTTTTATCGTCCTTTAACGCAGATCCATGTCAATTTAAGGACAGATGGTTCTCTTTTCCTGGTAAGCATCAAAGGCAGTACCAACCTGCATGTATCACTATCACCTCAGTATACATACAGTACAATCTTGTTAAAAAACCATGCTGCAGCTGTGCTGTTAGGTATTTGTCAGACATCATATGGTTGTGATTGGCGAGGAGAATAGTGAAGCTCATTGTAAATACTGTTTTTTATGGTTTAAAACACGTAAACAGTCATGCACCGGGTCAAACATGCGATCCGTTCTGTAGTAGTATATTGCAGTCCATCCAGCTTGCAATACAACAATCTTTAGCTAAGGACACTTTATAAAAATCTATAAGGTGGTTGCCGATAACGGTGAGGTCACTTCTGGGGTTATGATCCGACATACATAACTTTTTTACTCTACATTTGGTGGTCATCCACTTTAAACATTCTATTCCAGCCATCATATTGCTGTCGACATAAAATGAATGTTTCCCTGGTTCCCAATGCTTCCATGTCAGCTTTTCCTCATATTCCTCTCGCAGTCACATACGCGTTCGCATGTACAAGAATTTTCTTGCACCAAGCAGAAGATGTGCACATATTCCATCATCTACGTCTACATCTACATCTATACCCCACAAGCCACCCGACGGTGCGTGGCGGAGGGCACTTTGAGTGCCTCTATCTGTCCTCTCTTCTATTCCAGTCTCGTTTAGTTCTTGGAAAGAAAGATTGTCGGTATGCCTCTGTGTAGGCTCTAATCTCTCTGATTTCATCCTCACGGTCTCTTCGCGAGATATACGTAGTAGGGAGCAATATACTGCTTGACTCCTCGGTGAAGGTATGTTCTCGAAACTTCAACAAAAACCCGTACCGAGCTACTGAGCGCCTCTCCTGCAGAGTCTTCCACTGGAGTTTATCTATCATCTCCGTAACTCTTTCGTGATTACTAAATGATCCTGCAACGAAGCGCTATGCTCTCCGTTGGATCTTCTCTATCTCTTCTATCAACCGTATCTGGTACGGATCCCACACTGGTGAGCAGTATTCAATCAGAGGGCGAACAAGTGTACTTTAACCTGCTTCCTTTGTTTTCGCATTGCATTTCCTTAGGATTCTTCCAATGAATTTCAGTCGGGCATCTGCTTTACCGACGATCAACTTTATATGATCATTCCATTTTGAATCACTCCTAATACTTACTCCCAGATAATTTATGGAATTAACTGCTTCCAGTTGCTGAGCTGCTATTTTGTAGCTAAATGATAAAGGATCTTTCTTTCTATGTATTCGCAGCACATTACTTGTCTACATTGAGATTCAATTGCCATTCCCTGCACCATGCGTCAATTCGTTGCAGATCCTCTTGCGTCATTGCCCTCTCCCTGAATTTGTGCAACCCGCTCTAACAAAACGCCCTACAACATATTTTGTCCCTACTACGAGAAAATAATGGTTAGAACGCAAGCAAGAAACAGGTCATGGTTTGCACTCGGGAAGTTGCTTAAATATCAGTGTCTATCGAGATCCACAAAGAAGAGGATCTGCAGGACAACACGAGGATTGATATGGAGCAGAGAACTCGACAGTGACATAAAAAATAGAAAAAACTGGCATTTGAGAATGCTGTTCTGAGACAAAGTATTGTACAGATTAAGGATACAGAGAACTGGAGAAAAAGGAGAAACCACGAACTGCAAGAGATCTGCAAATCACAGGACAGTAGCTGTGATAAAAAGGGGACTGATCTGGTATGGGCCCACAATGTGTTGAGAAGGCCAGGTCAGCAGGCAGGTGGTGGAAGAAGCCAGCAGGGGTAATAAACCAAGGGTAAGACCACGAATTAGATGGACTGACGGTATCAGACAGGATACCAGAGACCCTTCCGGATAGCCGGGCACGTTAAAGAGCCTACTTACCGGAACACGTGGAGGCGCTCACCCCAGATTGAATCCGCCCGTCGCATTAATGACAAGGGTCAGGATGCCGCACAGCCTTGAGAAACAATACAATAAAGCTGCAGTCACTAGTACATAACCAATTTTTTTCGCCACAGCTTGCCAATGTAATGAAATACGCCTGATACAAATCCAGGCTGTACATAAAGTCCGGGAACACTTTCAATTACTTATTGCACAAGAACTAAACATTGTATAGATTTCATAAATATTGCATTTAAAGAGAAACTCTGAAAGTTTTTTTTCCAACATTCGTTATGCGAACCATGAGTGACCTGGTAGACGTCAGTACGGTAATCGAATTCTTGCTATAGCCATCCCAGCATGGCATCTCTTCAAAATGACGTATGTATGATATCTGTACAATGTTTGCTTCTTGTGTAATAAATAATTGGAAGTGTTCCCAAACTTTATGTACACCCTAATTTAGAGGATCCATCCGTGACAATCTGAAATCGTGCTGAATTTTGCTTCATATTGGCTTCTACGCCGTGTACATCATGTGAAGAAATATCGTTCATTTTATGTGACTGGTGTAAAAAACTCCGTGTTTTAAGTATATCCTTACAGATTATCATTATTATAATTATTTTATATAATAATAATGAGTTACTAACAAAATACATATACATGAAATTGTAAACTAAAAAACAAAATGGTTGTGAATGTAAAAAGTTAAATAAAAATTGAAACATAAAACAAATGTAAGTAAAATAAATAATTAGGACAGTAACGAATATTTAGATATTTTATTTAGGTATGTTGGAAATATGGCCTTGTTGCAGTGGTAACACTGGTCCCCCTTCATATCACTGAAGTTAAGTACTGTCGGGCTGGGCTAGCACTTGGATGGGTGACCATCCAGTCTGCCATGCACTGTTGGCAAGCGGTGTGCCCTCACCCCGTCTGAGACAAACTGAGGAGCTACTTCATGGAGAAGTAGCGGCTCCGGTCTCGTAAACTGACATACAGTGGGGTGTGATGTGTGCTGACCACGTGCCCCTCAATATCCTCATCCAGTGACGCCTGTGGGCTGAGGATGACACGGCGGTCGTCAGTACCATTGGGCATTCATAGCCTGATCGTGGTTGGGGGGGGGGGGTGTTTAGTTAAGTTTTTATGCTGAAAATACTTTGACAACATATTGTGTACAACTTATTTTCCAAAAACGGTATTTTGGAAAGCAGCTTTGTTACACAGGGATGTATGTGGCTTGAAGGCTTCTGTAATTTATGTTATAACAAAAGTTTTCATTTTTCATAATTAATTAATGATGGTGGGGTATTCTGAAAAATTTCAAATTATTGCAAAAGATGCCTATACAGTTTTCAAGAACATATAAACTTTTATATGAAAAACTATAATTTTTATATCATCGTTTCGAAGATATTCCCTCTAAACCTAAGATGTTAAATTACATTTTGGGATGTGTTTTACCCCTTAAAAGATAAATTGGGCACAAACAAAAATGATACGTATTGCAGCATTTTTCCCCCTCTACACACCTGCCAAGTTTCTTCAAGGTCGTCTATTGACACTGGGGAATGTTGTCTTGTAAGTGTAGATGGATGATATATGCAAAAGTCCGACGTATATGGAAGTGGTCACGTCAGGAAGAGCTTCGAACTACTCATTTCCACTAACTAACCTAGATCCGTGACAACATGGAGACAGGGGATATGGTGAGGAAGAAGAAAAAGAGGCTGTGAGTACGTTGAGGCTAGCTGGGGAAGTATACATGGACCGAAGAAGATGGAGGAGACTGACAGCAGAAGCCGAAGCCCATCAGCGGTTTGTGCAGCCAACCTAGTAATAGTTTTAGTAGTAGCAGTAGAAGACATAAATTATGTACTTACTTTTTTGTCTGTCCAGACGTACATGTCTCCAGTGCTGTTACTCAATGAAATTTGCACGCCACAGTGTCGTAGCACGTGTCATAAGAGCCAAATTAAATGGTGCAGCTGTAAGGCTTTGAGGACAGAACAACAACTGTATAAGCAGTAAATAGTTTTGGTTAAATGTTGCATTATTATCACAGAAATACAGGCATTTACACAGTTTACAATGTGACAATGTTACAACAGCTGTCAAACGAACGCATCTCGTCCTCAGAAAGTGAAATAATCCTAAACACAACGATGATAAATTTTAACTAGAAGTTTCTTCACAAAATTATTCTTACGACTGCGTCATGATGTTGGCCAGTACTATGATAAATCATCCGATTCCTTTTTAAAGTTCAATACTATTTAGGATGACAATCAAGTCTATGGAGGATGGTTGGTTTTTTTACAGTTTGAGCAAAAGAGTACCCAAGGTCGCTCGAGTTTACAGTGGCTGCAAGCTGGTGAACCAACAACTTTACGCCTCTGCTCGTGGTATTTACCTTAGCTGCAATGAGCTGTCATCTGCATGGTTACTCTCATCCTCCGAAATTCCTATAAAAACTAATTAAGCCTTTGCTGATTCTTCCAGCAGAAACTCTGCCTATGTTTCTTGTTAAACCAGAAAACGTGTACTCATAACTACTCTTGGAATATGGCGATATGCACGCACATGGCTTGAGCAGCGTACGTATTAAAATGCCCTCTCGGTCCTCACAAGAACAATTAACTAACTGGCTGGTTCGTTTCTCCACAGTTGGAGCTCAACGACGCTACAGCTAATATCTAGCTGAATGTCAGCTGCAGTGAATGCAGTGTTCACACAGATTTCACCTTTGCATCATACAGAGCATTATGCGTTCACTTGTGTTAACGTGCCACAGCAATGCCTCTGCGACGTGGTTACCGTCGTCGCTGGCGGCGCAGTGTACCAGTGTATCGCAGTTTGAAGGCGATTGATATTGACTTGGCTGGGCAGTTTAATAAACAGCAATCGATTGGAGGTACAAATGTTTTTCGTGGACTACATCTGAACTTTACCTGTGATGTACAAGCAGTGTTTGGAGGTAGTACCTGGTTGACACTTGCTGTTGTGTGGGGCAATCAAGCAGATTATGGTGGCCTTGAAGCATTTCCAGATGCTAACATTTTGGCTTGGAAGACATGGAGTCAGTTCAGAGAAGAGTCCAGAAAATTTAATTTCGCTCTTGTCTTTCTCGTAGCCAAACTGTCTCCCCACTTGGGTTCTTTTGTTCTTCACGTCACGGCTTTCTTCGACCAATAGGAGCGTTCCTCTTATTCTGAAGAAACTCCCTCTGCCAATAGCAAGGGCCCCACCATTAAACTGAGTCGAAATCTCACCACTTTACTCCTTCCTAGTTCGTTTCCACCAATCGGACGTTTTTGCCGGCTGCAGACGCCTAAAAGTTACATGCGTACGTCACATGTGCACCACTCGCTCTTCACGTGATCAACTGTGTCGCTGGTTTTGTTCATATCCATTTGGAATTAGGAAACACAGTTTTCTAAAGATTCTTTCTGTCCTACTATAACACTACCGTCTGCTACTGCTGTACCATAACCTTAAATTTGGAGGCAGGTCGTGACATAAAACTATCTTGTTAAAGAAATTCTGGTATAACGCAACAGAACAGAGTTACCCTCTGAGAGGAATTTTGTTATATTGACCGTGTTGTACCTAACGGAGGTGGCTTATGGGAGGTGAAAATCAGAATTACGCAAATATTCAAACAATAATAAACAATATTTAACCTATCCACACTGTTCAAAGTATATAAAAAAAACGGTCGCCAGCCTAATTAGACATGATAATGATTAACATTCTTGTCTAAGAAAGTAGGTATGAATAACTTTAACGGATAAACCCAACCTATATATTACCACACGCGAGTGCAATGAACTTTGGCACCTGAATACAGTATGTTCATGTTAAGGTTGGAGCTAACAGATCAGAACAAACTAATTGCATAAATATAGCCTTATAACACTACACACTATTACTTTCAGGGCTTATTCAAACTGAATGGTCTTTATAACATTACTATTAATACTCACTGTAGAATCATAAATTGGACATAGGTTCAGTATTACTTTTCAAACATTTTCCTAGCTCACATACAATTGTAAATGTAGTTCACTACAAAATTATGAACTGGCCACAGGTTAAGTCTCTCTCAGCTAAATACTTTTCTATTTAGAATGAAAGTTAAATGGAATTCACTAACAGGTTACTTCTCACTGTCTTTTGAATAAAAGAAGTTACTGTTTTCATAGGTAGTGGTCCATCTATTAATTGTTATTTATCAAGAACATAAAGGATAAACTATGGATCCTATTACACTGTTAATATCCACTTTCAGTACACAGGAGAAACAAGTGCTTAGCAAGCATGAGTATATAACTTTCCACAGTTGCAGTTTTCAACTTTTACTACAATGAGACACAAAATTGACATATTTGTAAGATACGGACGCACCTTTTGCGATTTACAACAGGCAGCATTGTGATAATTTACTAAGCAAAACTTTATAAGCATCAGTTTTAAGAACTTTTAATTTTGAAGTTGGCGACAACATATTAATAATCAATTTTAATAGAAAAATTATTTTCAGCAAGCATCATTTACTTTAGTTCACTCTTTGCCACATTAACTTTAACTTTCTTTTTACTATGTTCATGAGGCATTAATTAGTTAAAACACTAGGCTTTAATGTTCTTTCAATAAGGACACTCGGTAATCACTTTAGTTCAAACGGAGAGGAACCTGAGAGGTGTTATGATAAGGAAAAAAATCGAGGTAGGTACATAAATTCAATTATAAATTACCTTATATTTGAGCGCACTAACACATACAATAAGCTGATCTTTCACTGTACATTGCTATAGTGTTCCATTACAGTGATTGCGCAATGTGGTGGCGATTGCGTGTTGGTAGGTGGATTTGCAGGTAGAATTTCTGGACTCTGTCATTTCCTGGTGGCGATGATAGATAGTAACTTCAGAATAGTTCCAGCTCTTTATCCATCCATCTGAGGCATTGGAAAGCGTCAGGAAAAACCTCTCTCGGAACCAGCACAATATACAACTTTTACATGGGAAGTTCACAGTTTGGTAGCTCGTCCCCGACTGACTCTCAGTTCCAACTTTTCTACCTAGGCCAACCACAATTTGCGCGCGCTACACAGTTCCGTTCCCGAGGGGAACCACAACACCTTATACATAAAATAACTAAGAACCCTAAGTGAAGGTCAGCAGTTTACAAAACAGCAAACAAACATTTTAAATGAAACAGAACATTTGCATATATTGGTAGTTCTACACGAAATTATTTTAATAAAATTATTTAATTTTAAAGATAACCAAAGAGATTATATGAGGAAGACAAAACATATAATTTGCTCATTTTGAACATATTAGAGGGATTACAGTTCCTATACTCTAAAAGACATCAAAGTTTATAACAGAGAAAAGAATAAACACTCTCATGATATGGATTCAATCCAACAACATTTACAGAAGCTCAACGATATAACATTAAATAAAACAAAATGCAAAATAACTCATTAGAGCAGTAGAGCTATGGTGTTACACTACTTCTGGTGGCCTGTTACTTGCTCTCCAGTATGCATCACCTGTCCGGTTGCTGACTCCTGTCAGGGACGCCCATTAAGAGGTTTTCGTGGTGCCTCCGTGGTGAGGCCTGTGCTTCTGCCCATACCTGCTTCCACACAAAACGTTTCTTCTCGCTGCTTGTTTCACCTTCCGCTCATTGACATGCATTATATAGGAGCGGTGTGTTAATACTGTCAATTGAGTGGGGTCATCCCTTTTGCATTACATACTTATAGGCAAATCTGCTCATTACCGCCAAAGTAAGGTAGGTGACATATTCATCTTCCCATTACGATGTATAAAACTCTTATGCAAGGTGCGAAATTGGCCTTCATCTATTCTGCCACCTTACACAGTTTTTGATAAAGCGGAAATCGCTTGCGCCATTCTGTTTTGGCTGCACTAGCGACATGAATACCAGCGCTGCAGACATGTACGACCAAACTAACAAAATATTAAATACTTAACTTTATTTTTCCAGAGTGGTCATCTGAACATCCTCATTGTTCGTCCCAAAGACTAGGCCTGTCAGCCTTCGGTCTCATTATAAGAGATAAGGAGAACCGATATGACATTTTAAAGTATTTCTTTTTTCTTACATCGAGAATGGAGCAGAATGTGAATAGAACTGTGTGAGTAGGTTCGATATTTTGTGTTAGCAAAAGAGCCAACACCTTGTTACGAGTAGAGGCCGAAATGCACGCGTTTTAGCTCACGCAGGCTGGCGTGAGGAGGGAAGAACCATACTGACGTGAGGTCTGGAACATGACAAGGAATGAGAATTCAGAAAGCGGACGTAATTAGTTTCATACTTAACTTTAATCCATTAATGATGAACGTCGCTCTTGACGGTACATGATTCACAATATTATCTGTTCAGAATACGTTCTTGAAGTAATCATAGTAACTGAATATCGCGCCTTGCTAGGTCGTAGCAAATGACCTAGCTGAAGGCTGTGCTAAACTGTCGTCTCTGCAAATGAGAGCGTATATAGACAGTGAACCATCGCTAGCAAAGTCGGCTGCACAACTGGGCGAGTGCTAGGGAGTTTCTCTAGACTAGACCTGCCGTGTGGCGGCGCTCGGTCTGCAATCACTGATAGTGACGACACGCGGGTCCAACGTATACTAACGGACCGCGGCCGATTTAAAGGCTACCACCTAGCAAGTGTGGTGTCTGGCGGTGACACCACACAATAATATCCACTGGGAAGAGAATGTATACGTCATCAAAGCGTTCAGTTGCCACAAAATTGTTCATGCTTTCGGCGCTACTTGTTGACAAATTTCTTATTGGCTTCTGTCTCGGGTTCTTCAGCCGACGTTTCTCTGTCAATTTTTCTGGCGTTTCGCCAGCACGAGTGGCTGGCATTGTCAAAGCTAGAGTCTCCAGTACTGGTGGCGCATTAGATTTCTAGTCTCTAAAGCCAATTTCGTGTGATGAAGACAAACTAGGAGCCGGTAGCCGTCACGTTAAGGGATTCTATGCACTCATATCCTGACATTATCAGATCTGCATTGTGCAGTGACAACACTGTAAGTGCTAAACGGTGGCGGATCGAGGGGTGTGGCATAATGGTAGCACTCTGGACACGTATTCGTGATGACTTTGCTTCAACTTCTCTTCCGACCATGAAGGTTTACGTTTTCCTTGGTTTTCCTAAACCGCTTAAGGCAAAACTGTTAACTCCAGTAATCAAAGACAGAACACGGAATTATATAGAAGTAGCAGAAGAACAGCAAGGATCCAGGAAAAATAGGAGCACGATAGATACTATTTTCGCGTTAAGACAGATTGTGGAGAAATCCGTAGAGCTTAATAACCAAGCCTACCTGTGCTTCGCTGACTTGTCAAAAGCCTTTGGTAGGATTAGAAAAAAGGATATAATTCAAATCATAGCCTACAAGAGAGTACCAATGGGTTTAGTGAAAATCATAGAAGGTATATACAAAGGTGATAGAATGAGAATTAAAACACACGAAGGATTCACATATGAAATTTACTAGATAAAGGAAGTAATAAGGAGACTCATTAAGCCCACTCCTGTTCAATTTAATAAAAATAGCCCACATCTTTGATGGCGTAAGAAAGAGAGCAGGCAATAAAATGGGAAATAAAGTAGTAATTATTATATGTTATGCTGATGATACTGTACTGACAGCAGATAATGAGGATCAAGGGTTACTTCAGTCTAATAAAACAGCTAAGCAATATAACATGGAAATCTCACCAAAAAATCCTAAGAGCATGGTAATATCAAAAGCACCTGTATGACGTAAATTAGAATTAGATCGTGCGTCAACTGAACAATTGGCCAGCTTTAATGATCTAGGTACTGTTATCATCAATTACAAAGACTTAACATTGGAAGTGAAAAATCAAGTGACAAAGACAGTAAGGTTAGCAGGATGCGTGGAAAATACTGTGCGAAGAAACAAATTTATGACAACTCAGGGGAAAATAAAAATATATAAAACAATGGTGCATCCTGTTTTGTCACATGCAACTTAAAATAGATCAGAAACGAAAAAGATAAAACAGTGTTAACGGCATTGGAAATGGAGGTACTAAGAAATATCTAAGGGATAAACATACGGGACAAAAGAACAAATGAGTCGACAAGGGAGCAGTGTGGACTACAAAATATAAATAAATGGATGAAGAGAAGAAAAAGAAATTGTAAGGATAATTTTCAAAGGATGCACCATTCAAGACTTGCTAAAATTTGAAAACGTGGACGACCGAAAGGAAACGGGACAGTAGCTGGTCCAGTACGTCCACGAAATGAGGCAGACAGACAGTGGCAACCCTAGTCAGAGGAGAGCGGAACTTAAGCGGCTGCTAACCGGCGAACCTACATTTCCTCCATACTAGTGTAGCGATCAGCAAAAATTTTCCGTCAAAATTTCATTTTCTAGGATACACAGAGGAGATAATATGTAATCTTTCTTACCTGCCATTCCTGTTAGTCGTTTATTTCCATTCTAGTAGTCTGAAACTATATATTTCGCTAATAATTGTAACAAAGCTTATCATTCGCACACCCAATCAACCACATGAACGAACAGCGATTGATATTCACCTGTTCGGATTAATTCGGCTCAGATCGTATAGCCCCGTACCATTTTCCCGGCAGGAAAGTTTTTTATTTCTTGATTCGACGGGGATTCCCCTGGCAGAGATATCACGAACACTGCGTGCATTCAAAAATCAACTTACGATTCGTTCAGAAATCAACTTAGAATCTGTTCAAAGATATTCAAAAGCCAACAACGATGCGTTTCAAAACCATACGAATAATCGATAGACTAAGGTGCGCTGGACGCTAGGCGCTTTGTGAAACAAGTTTTTTTTCTTCAAGAATATGAATTTGGCGCCCTCTGAAATTGCCGCCCGGGGCAGGCACCACGGTTTGTCCCTCCCCCTCCCCCCACCATAGATTCGGGATTGAGTAAGCCCAAAGTGTTCTGACGATCGAAACTATGGCAAAGCTACGCATGCGCGGTAGAGACCATTTGAAAACGGTTTCATTAGGTTATGATACCTTTACTCGAACTAACCTTGTGTATTCTCTGTCACTTTGTGTGCAACCATTCGCCATGCGTTAGTCACTTGCTTCCAGAGAGTATCAGTCGTTAGCGAATTCCAGCTACTAGCGGAAGTGTCTGTGTATAAGCCATCGCGAAACATAATTATCTTGATAATCTATGCCGCTTTGACCTGTGTCAGCCATCAGCACTCTAGCTACCAAATTCGTATCTCTGCAGATAGTCTCTCGGTTGAGGAAAGTTTTTATTCTTGTTCCTGGCAGTTCGTCGAATGGATGTAATTTAGAAATTGTGTATTTCGTGATGGGCTCTTTCAGCCTGCTGGCTTAATGTACTAGAGTTGAAGTTTCGAGAACATACCTTCACCGAGGAGTCAAGCAGTATATTGCTCTCTCCTACGTATATCTCGCGAAGAGACCATGAGGATAAAATCAGAGAGATTAGAGCCCATACAGAGGCATACCGATAATCTTTCTTTCCACGAACAATACGAGACTGGAATAGAAGGGAGAACAGATAGAGGTACTCAAAGTACCCTCCGCCACACACCGTCAAGTGGCTTGCGGAGTATGGATGTAGATGTAGATGTAGATGTAGACATTGCTTCAGGTTGCGTACATTTTCAAACTGTGCCAAAATCTAGATGATTTTTTGCGCTCCATTTTCATTCGTACTGCTGCATGGAATTTTATGCATTTGTAGATGATAGATTTTAACGAGAACGTTTGGTAGCCAGTATCTGTTTCTAGTTCAAACGTCTGTGGAGACTGTGCGGCTGGTCCCGGCGGAGGTTCCAGTCCTCCCCTCGGGCATGTGTGTGTGTGTGTGTTTGTCCTTAGGATAATTTAGTTTAAGTAGTGTGTAAGCTTAGGGACTGATGATGACCTTAGCAGTTAAGTCTCATAAGCTATCACACACATTTGAACATTTTTGCGTCTGTGGATTTAAGTGACTTACAGTCATTCTTTGTCACTCGTAAATCTGCAGCTTCGTAGTACTGCCTTGATTGTTTCATTGTGTGATGATGTAGCTTTGGTATGTTAAAAAAAGTGACATTATAACTACCCATGAAGTGAACTCGTGCTGTACTCTATTGACTGTTGTATTACCTTTACAGTATTTCTGGAATTAGTGTCTCTGTTACTATGGTTCTGTCCACGTGTTCCTCACTTACATGTGCGCTTACTTAAAATGCTGTATGAAATCTTGCTCCATTCACTTACATGGTATTTTAATCAGTGGCAACAACATATAATTACGCGGCGGTGTTGCTATTAGGACCTCACTTGCCTCACCACACCAGTTGATAGCTTGATAGGATCTTCAGCAAATTTGTACTCCCTTAGTCTAGTCTACAATGTACGGCTTAATACATGATCAATATCCATTATTTATGATTTTTAATCAGTATTCCAATCCGAATTTTTCTGGATCACACCAGATTAACCCGATTAGCTGCAGTTGCTCGAGCTATGCCATCTGTTTACAACGTACTACATATCTTGGTACTATTGCGTTAAGAAGGATCTTATTCAGTGTCTTGGAGTAAAATGGGTGAATTTCAGAATGAAACTAGGTTCATAACTGTTCGTGAACTCACAGGTTTTAACTTAACGGAGACTGGTAGGCTTTTGCTATGAAGAGTGCTCTCGAATGGAAACGGAAGGACAAGCAGAAGAAGGAAAAGCGAAGGGAAGAGATAAAAAGGAAACAAGACCTCCTGAAACAGAAAAATCATCGTTCTGCTGGAAGCAAATCGTTCAAAGCTGCTCATTATATTGATTCTGCAACAAATTTATTTGTACGAGGTGCGAATGTGATTTGGTGATGACTGGATGTGGTGTGATACAGGAAAATAGCGACGGCTTGGGGACTATACGGATTGAGAAGGTGTGACGGCATCTCTGTGACTCTGCGACCACTGCAGAAGAATTTCACATTGGAACTCTAGCTCAACTAAATACACACTCTCATCTGCCTGCGCCGGTAGGAGGACGCAGTTAAAAGTATTGTACTCTCGCTTTTGATGTGCCCTTCTCAAGAGTAAAACTGCATTTATCGTTACACTGATTAATGTCTAGGAGCTTAAGTGACAGGCTGGTGTACGTTAAGCATGCAATAAAAGGTTACAGAAATACCAACATTTTTTCTTAAATTCTTACCTATGCCCCAAACTGGTTCAAGCAAATGCGTGGCATTTGGCCAAATAATACCTCATTTACGATCGTTGTGACTTTCATGGTCTACCTGACTGTAATTAAGTATTAGTTCTTCAGCTTTTGTGCATTTATAGTCTTCAGGTTCGTTAACTTCCAAACCTCACAGACAAACTTGCTGATAAATGCTTCTCGTGGGTGGTAGAACAAACATATCTTTATCATACTCCGCAAGCCACCTAATGCTGTGTGGAGGAGGGTACTTTCGGTACCACTGCCTGATCCCTCTAGCCCTGTTCCACTCGCGAATAATGCGTGGGAAGAGTGATTGTCGGTAAGTCTCTGTATTGGCTCTAATTTCTCGAATTTTCTCCTCGTGGACGATACGTGACATGTATGTGGGGTTAAGTAATATGTTGTCTGACTCCTCCTTGAAAAATGCTGTCGAGAAATCTCAATAGTAAACCTTCCAGTGATGCACAACGCCTCTCTAGTAACGTGTGCCACTGGAGTTTGTTTAGCATCTCAAGAACGTTCTCTCGCCAGCTAAACGATCCCGTGACGAAACGCGCCGCTCTTCGTTGGATCGTCTATATCCCCTCCATCAGTCCTACCTGACAGGGATCCCAGATAGATGAACAATACTCAAGAATGGGGCAAACAAGCGCCTTGTAAGCCACTCCTTTCGTGGATGAATTACATTTCCTTAAGATTCTTTCGATGAATCTGAGTCTGATGTCTGTTTTTCCCAGTAACTGTTTTATACAGTCATTCCACTTAACGTCGCTCTGGATAGTTATGCCTAGATATTTTCCGTCAGACGCTGTCTCCAGCTGTTTGTCATTAATAGTGTAGCTGTACAGTAGTGGAATTCTTTTCCTATGTATGCGCAACACGTTACATTTATTTAACGTTCAGGGTCAACTGCCAGAGTCTGCACCATTCATCAGTTCTCTGCACATCGTTCTGCAAATTCTTACTATCTTCTGGCGTTGCTACTTTGCTATAGGCAACTGCAACATCTGCGAATAGCTTTAAAGAGCATCCTGCGCTTTCTACTAGACTATTTATATATACTGTAAACAGCAACGGTCCTATCACACTTCCCTGTTTTACTCCGGATATTACCTTTACATCTGTCGATTTAGATCGTTAAAAGGGACGTGTTGAGTTCTATCTGCAAGAAAGTCTTCAGTCCAATCGCAGATCTGTTCCGATACTCCGTAAGCTCATATTTTTTTCATTAAACGGCAAAGCTGGACGGTGTCAAATGCCTTACTGAAATCAAGGAACACGGCATCAACCTGAGCGCCGTTGTCCACTGCGCTGTGGATCTTACGGAGGAACAGAGCCAGCTGAGTTTCACACGATCTCTGTTTGCGGAATACATGTTGATTCTTATAGAGGAAATGTTCATTTTCCAAGATCGTCATAATTCTTGAGCATAAAACAGATTGACGTCAACGATATAGGTCTATAATTGAGTGGACCTGTCTTACAGCCTTTCTTAAAAACGGGAATGACCTGCATTTTTTTCCAGTCGTTAGGTACCTTTCGTTGCTGAAGCGATCTACGATAAAGTACTGCTAGAAGGGGAGCAAGTTCTTCCGCATAATCTTTACAGAATCTTATAGGTATCTCATCTGGTCCTGAAGCCTTTCCACTACTAAGCGATTGTAGCTGCTTTTCAATTCCGCGAGCGGTTATCTCAGTATCTGCCATTTCGACGTTCATATGAGATTGAAAGGAGGGACAGTGTTACGATCTTCCGCGGTGAAACAACTTCGGAAGACCGACTTTAATATTTCGCCTTTCTCTCTGTCATCTTCCGTTTCGGTGCCGGTGTGGTCGCTGAGAGAATGAATAGATGGTTTTGACCCACTTACTGATTTCAGAATTTTTTCTCAGGTCAGTTAACAACGTCTTACTTCCAGAATCATTGAACGCTTCTCTCATTGCTCTCCTTACGCTCATTTTCGATTCGTTCGGCTTTTGTTTGTCAGCTAGGTTTTTAATTCTTTTGAATCTGAGATGAAGTTCTCTTTGTTTGCGTAGCGCTTTTCCAAGACGCCTATTAAACCAGGGTGGATCTTTCCCATCCCTTAAAATCTTACTCGTAACGTACTTGTCTAGGGCATATTGAAGGATGACTTTGAATTTTTTCCATTTGTTCTCCACATCTTCGTCCTAATCACCGAATATTTGATGCTGACTTCTGAGATATTCTGAAATTTGTATCCTGTCACCCTTGCTGAGCAAATATATCTTCCTACCTCTCTTAATACTCCTTGTCGGACCCATCGTCATAGATACTGTCACAGCTTTATGATCACTGATACCTTCCTCTACGTTAACTGATTCGATAAGTTCAGAACTGTTTGTTGCCAGGAGGTCTAAGACGTTACCCTCACCATTTAGTTCTGTAACTATCTGCCCAAGGAAATTTTCGGACAAGACATCCAGAACAACGTCACACGATTCTCTGTCTCTGGCACCAGTTTTGATGGCATAACGCTCCAAATATATATCTGGCAAGTTGAAGTCACCTCCTATTACAACGTTGTGATATTCTGCATGTTCTGTGTGAAGCACTCCAAAACTGCAGATCCTGACCCAGGTGGTCTATAAAAGCATTCGAAAATCATTTTTTACCGTTCTTTGATGCTCAGTTTCACCCAGATTAATTCACATTCGGAATCCATGATAACCTCGCTCGATTTTATAGAATTTTTTACTTCAATAAACACGCCGCCACCATTGGCGACTAATTCATCCTTACGAGAAACATTCCAGTCTGAACTTAGGACTTCTTTGTCATTGACGTCTGGCTTCAACCAGCTTTGCATTCGCAATACTATCAGTGCATTATAGCCTTCAGTAAGCGCTACTAATTCTGGGACCTTTCCTTGGATACTCCCGTAGTTTACTAAAATCATATTAATATTTTCTATCTGTGATCTGCGAGGGCCAAGATTCTCTGAGGTCGCTGTGGCTGATTTAACAGGCAAAGCGTCTTTGCTCCCAACGGAGGGGGTCCCCTAACCTAAAAAAGCCCCATGTGCACGCCACACGTACTCCGCTACCCTAGCAGCCGCTTCCTGCGTGTAGTGCACGCCTGACCTATTAAGGGGAACCCTACAATTCTGCACCCAATAGCGGAGGTCTAGAAATTCGCATCCGATCCCGTCGCACAGCCATCTGAGCCTCTACTTATTGTAATTTGTTTTTTATTCGGTTTTATCGGTTATATGTGGGTTATTTCCCTCGCAAGCGCTCTCCACTCTTCGCTGTACTGTGTATCCGCAGGGTGTTTCAAAATTACGCCGACGACCTTCGAGGGGGTGTAGAAGGGGTCTCGAGGAAGAAAATGAGGGAAGGAAGCCGTTATCCAACGACACGCAACAGAGCGTCGAAGTTAAAGACGCCAACACCTGCTTGTACATATATACTGGGTGATTCTGTGACGATGTTACAAACTTTCAGCAGTTATGGAGAAGAATAAATGTATTAGTCCAAGGTAAGGGACCCTGATTCGATACTTCTGTATGTGTTCCATTGTCAGAGGTACCAGGACGATTTTTGTTTATAGCCGTAACTTTCTACTCGGCGGCGCCTATAACTTCAACGCTTTGTAGCGTCGCTGGGTGATGTTTCCGGACAGGGGTTCCTGTCCTCATTTTGTTCCTCAAGACATTTTCTCCATCACCTCGAAGTTTGTCAACGTAATCCTGAAACACCCTTTACACTGGGTTATTCAAAAGGTTGCTCACAAATTGATGGAGCTAACAGGTGAGCAGAAATATAACAGCTCCGAAGTAGGAACTTGTAGTCTTAGAAATGATCGCGAGCAAGTGAAAGGTTTAATGTTAGGAGCGAAGACAACCAATGCACATGTGCCTTAAGTTCAGCAAAGATAATATAGTGTTTATTCAAGAATACGGTACATTATGAAGCTTTTTAGTAAGGCGACCACCACATTCAATACTATCGTAACATCTTCTTAGTAATAGGTGCAGCCTACATCGCAAAACCCCTGAAGGTATCTTTTTTCTTCTTTGGAACTGGTGCAGCGTACACGAGGTTTCTGATATACCGTCACCCTCTCCCTACCAAGACCACACAAAAAAAGTTCATTAGGCTATGTACTCGTCTGTAACTCCCTTTCAGATCCAGCACATGGCATGCGTAGCACTGAGTACATCATGCGCTTGCTCGAAAAGTGCGCAATTGCTCCGTCTAGTTCATCCATGTTAAGTGGTACATCCAGTAAGAGTTTTGGAAGAACTTGTTCGATGAAGACCACGTAACTTACTTTCGCTCACTTGTTTTCACAGGCTCAGAATTACGTTTTAGACCATAAGATTCTGTGCCACAGTTCCTGTATTTCCTCTCCTCTGTTACCTACTTCAATCTGTGAGCTACTTTTCGAGTGCCCGTGTCTATTAAGGGTAAGGTCGCGCAATGTTAGCTTACTGTACTCGTTTTCGTGAGATCAGAGTTTCGAATCCCCGTCTGGCCGCCCAAATTTAGGTTTTTCAAGGTTTCCTTAAATCGCTTAAGGCATGTGACGGGATGGTTCCTTTCACACGATCGATTTCCTTCGACCTCCTTTTCCCAGTCTGAGCTTGTGCTCCCACTCTAATAACCTAGTCGTTGACGGAACGTCAAAGACTCATCTTTCTTCTTCTTCTTCCATCCATTATACAAAAGGAATGTGCAGTATATAGAGTGTGTTAAAAAGAATTCCATATTTTGAGAGGTAGTAGTATGGACCAAAACAAGACAGAAATGTCTCTTAAACATGGGATCTAAAGCGCATACCGTAAGAGCTAAGAGGACTTGCTCTTCTTCGTTACTGTAAAACACACATCTTCTACTACAGTTTATTTGTTATTACAAAGACCTACAGAATGCAGCAACCAAATGCCTAAACACATGAGAAAACATTATTTTTTGTTTCTAACGTGGTCTGCTTGCTACTACATACGACCTACACTTGTGAGCCATTGCTAAAGGAAGTTCTCAGTGTGGTGCTTCTGCCCCATGTCTTATGGAATCACACTCTTTCTGGAAAACTCTAAATTACTCGCGGATGCACTGACAGGCACTGATGTCGCGTTATGGTAGTGTTTGTACATCATTAGTGGGGCTTGCATACTCCAAACATATCAAGTGTTCCCACAACCAGAAATTGGGGCAACAAGCTGATTAACATATTTGACCTCCTCGGCCAATCCATCACTCAATAAACGTGTGTTTTCGGATATTTCAAAGGAAATGGACAAGTGCTGCATCGTACATGAACCACGTCTGCAGTTGTTGATGGAATGATACCACCTCTAGCAGTACAGCCAGTCGTTTGACAGGAACTGACTATACGTTGCACCTGCTAACCAGTTGTTAGTATGCGCATACATTAACTGAAAATCGGAGATTAGAACTTGATTTTACAACTGCATGTGGATTTCTATCAGCCCACATATGCTCATTATGAAAGTCAGTAGTCTCATCTGACGCGAAAGCAACCTCTTCTGTGAACAGTGCATATGTTGTAGAAAGTAAATCACCACCACATCGTGGTCGAGTGGTTCTAGGCGCTTCAGTCTGGAACCGCGGGACCGCTACGGTAGCAGGTTCGAATCCTGCCTTGGGCATGGATATGTGTGATGTCCTTCGGTTAGTTAGGTTTAAGTAGTTCTAAGTTCTAGGGGACTGATGACCTCAGAAGTTAAGTCCCATAAGTGCTCAGAGTCATTTGAACCATTTATGAACCACCACATCTTTGCAACAGATATTGGCAGAACTGCAGTGTGGCTGGCTGGTTTTGTGCCTGAGGGGCGTGGACACGCTATATATGATATGGGTATAACAACTGTTCGTGCGTTCTGGATATGTTCCAGCGTACAGGATGAGTGCCCGACGTTTGCTTATATATGCCAGACTATAACACAACATCATATCTGTCATTTGCCGTATGGAATAACAAGCTTATATCGTGCGGGTAAGCGCAAACACAAAACGAAAATCTAAAAGGATGTCACCAACTTACCGAAACACAAACTGTTTCCACTAGGACTAACGTAGGCGCTGCACTTACTCGGAAGTATGAGTAGTGTAGCTGCTCCACAGTTGTTCCACGACACCGACAGATGTTTAGTGCATGCTTTATCTATGGGCAGTAACAGAGGAATGTGTCGTCATTTGTTTACTGCATTCTGTAGGCCATTTGTAATAGCAAAGAAGTTGCAGTAGCCGATATGTATTCCACAGTAGCGAAGAAGTCATAGCTTTTAAGGTATGCATTTTACAGTCCATGTTTATTGGATATTTTTATCTTGTTTTGGTCCACGTCATTACCTCTCAAAATACTTTTTTTTTAAACGTATGCTGATAACTAACCCGGCAGTACCCTTTCCCTCGCTCTCAGATACATGTATTTTTAAAAAAAATATACTGACGGAAACAACATTCCAAAACCAAGTAGGAGTTTTGTGATATAAACGAAAGTTGGTAGGCGTGTTACTACATCTGAAAGATGATGTCTATTCAGATTTCACTCCAGTTGATTGCTCCACTATGAGATGCAAGTCAGGTTTGCTTTACATACACGCTATAGCGGTTGTGAGCGTTAGTTACCTTTGGTACTGGACGTAGTTAGTTGATGTTAGTCAAGAATGCCTTTAAGACTACGAAGACGGCATTATCAACAGCTCACTGAGTTTGAACGATGTCGTCTAATAGGACTACAAGCTAGATGTCTCTTCCACGATATTGCAGGAATGTAGCCACTGTACATAACTGCTGGTAGCGGCGATCACGAGAATGTACGGTCGCAGTAAGACCGCGCTCCGGACGTCCACGTGGACCTACCGAGTGGGAAGACCGTTGTGTTCGGCGTACGGGTCTGGGGCATGGTAATGCGTTTGCTGCAGTGATTCTGGGGATGTGGGGAAGATGGCAGAATTTTGAGAGTGAACGATCTGGACGTGTGTCCATCAGAAAGAGTAAATTTATAATATTGGATACCATGAACTGATATATATATATGATGACTTTTGAACATTATTAAGCTAAATACATTGTTTGTTCTCTATCAAAATCTTTCATTTGCTAACTATGCCTGTCAGTAGTTAGTGCGTTCAGTATTCAGTATTCAGCTGGCAGTATTGGCGCACGCTGTATTGCAGTAGTTCGAGTAAGGAAGATTTTTGTGAGGTAAGTTATTCATGAAAGGTATAGGTTATTGTTAGTCAGAGCCATTCTTTTGTAGGGATTATTGAAAGCCGAATTGCGTTGCGCTAAAAAAAATATTCTGTGTCAGTTTTGTGATGATCAGAATAAGTAAAGAGAGAAATGTCTGAGTACGTTCAGTTTTGCTCAAGTGTTTGAAAATCAAATAACGCAAGAGTGAAACGTCCCCTTAGAAAAATTATACATGACTGTGCTTAAACTCACACACAGTATTTTTAGCGCAACGCAATCTGACTTTCAAAAGTCCCTACAAAAGAATGGCCCTAACTAACATTAACCTATACCTTTCACAAATCGCTTACCTCACGAAAAATCTTCGTTACTCGAACTACTGCAATACAGCGAGCGCCACTACTGCGAGCTAAATAAAAGATTCAAACTTCTGAAGGCACTAACTACTGATAGGCATTGTTAGCAAATGAAAGATTTTAATAGAGAACAAACAATGTATTTACCTTAATAGTGTTCAAAAGTCATAATGTATACAGCAGTTCATGGCATCCAGTCTTACAAATTTCAAAACTCCACCATCTCTCTCCCCACATCCACCACTGCTGCCGGCTCACCTCAAACTGCGCAACACTACGCGCTGTTAACATCCAGCTGCCCAACACTACAATGGCAGACAACAATGCAAACCAGCCACAGACTGCACACAGCACAGCCAGTGATTTTCATACAGAGCGCTACGTGGCGTTACCAATATAAAAAACCTAAACAGCCTACTTACATAGCCCCCACGCCCCCCACGAAAAAATTTACAAATTGTTTTGGGCACTGGCCAATACATATTTGTTAAAATTTTTTCACAATTACAATAACAAAGAAATCAAATGCACACACTTATTGATACAATGTTAGTCAAAAGCTAAAATTTTCTCACAGTCCATAAAGACAGTCCTGATCGTTCATCACAGTAAAATAGCAGTGTTTTTCTCAAAGTCTGAGCAGTAAAAGAAAATGCACACGGAAGTAGTGGATTTCCATGCAGTCTTGAAGAAGTAGTGTTGTCCTTCCAATAGAAAGACAGTCCTGACTCTTGACATGCAGACAGGTAATGGTCCACAACAGAGCAAACCCACAGCAGAGTCAGTCGAAGTTTTGAAGAATATTGGTAGGTAGGTCATCACAGAGCAGACCACTGTAGTCTTGTTAGAGATTATGTTATTGGTGGGCCACCAGAGGTGCAGACCCACTGCAGTCCTTGTAGAAATAATGGTACTGGTGAGTCATCAAAGGTGTAGACCCACTGTAGTCCTTGTAGAGACGGCCAGCAGCCATCTGCTGCGACTGTGCAGGTGCACGATCACCATCGAAGAGTCTTGCGGAGAATATAGCTAGTCCATAAACCACCACTTGTGCACTCACATACTGTTTGGTACGTCCTTAGAACCAGCAATGCTGTTAACCAGTCCCTTGCTGAATTATCAACACACGTGCAAGCACTAACAGTCCTCTTTTTTTCACATATTGTGCATATATTATGACCAACAGAAACGTGTGCACTGAAATGAAACTTAATTTGAAGAAATGGTGTCTATACAATTATAAATTTACAGCATAAGAATACAATTACAAAGATACAAAATACATCATTAAAGAACATAACAATACAGACAACATTTGTAGTAATACAGGCTTTACAAAAGAATAGAAATATACATATACATCAGTGTTACAGGAATTATGACATAAGTACATACATAAAAGAGCAGAATAACTTTTGAAACATCAACTTCACACATGGGCATTAAAGCAAAACAGAATAAATAATGTCTAAACATCTTTACAAAGTAAATAACATAGTATTAGAAAAATTCTACAACATAACTCACATCAGCTAAACACATAAAGACAGAAAAACACAAATATACAAGAGTACACGAACACATAGTGGGATAACACAAGGAAAGGACAGGGTTTGTTTTACTGCAGTATTTTGCAAACAAAACTTTCTTTATTTCTTGGAGATGTCCCTTCATTCTTCATTATTTCCAAAAAGTCCTATCTATACCTGCTTTCTGTACTTTTTTCGTATAACTTCTGAATGCATTTCTTCCAATTAATCATAGTTAGTTCCTTATATAGTCTACCCCCTCTTAAGCTAACTTAAATCTACTGGGCTCAGATGCATAAATTAAGGGACGAGGCAATGCAGCAGCACAAAACAATTATTACAAACAGCAATGACCAAAAAATGCAAATTGGCAAAGCAAGCAGCAGTAAATCTAAATTTGGAGAGCAAATGCAACATTATCACTAATATGAGCCAATGTGCAGCAACAAGAAAAATAAATCAGTAGTAAAACTGGCTTAACAGAGTAATACAAAGTGAAATTTAGTAGCAACATACCTGGCAAACAGCAGCAGCAAATGCAATAACTTATATAAAAACATGACAAACCCACAAGCAGAAACAATATTACAGTAAAGACAACAATGCAGATAAGAGAAATGTCTATTCACATCTTAATGTCTATGTAATTAAAGTGGTGCACCACAAGAAGTTATTCTACCAAAAAAATTACCAAGTAGTTGAAAAGAAAATTATGTATGCAAGTCCTGTGAAGGGAAATGTCTTTTTGTGCTACTTCGTTTTTTTTAAGTAGATCATAAATTTTATTATTTACAGGATCTGTAGGCATAAAATATCTATATTAGTACATCTATAAAATTTTATTTTAACCAATGCTGCAGTGCAGCTAGAAACTAGATATTAAACAAAATAAGCAAATATGTACAAAGGAAGGCATGAAACATCATTCACTAGCCATATGGCATTTCATAAGGCAGTGAAAAATCTGTCAACTAGAAAGACAGTAGTCATAATCAGGTGTATAGACATAAAATATTTCTCGTCATTTCATTAAATGTCATAAATTAAGAGCTCCACATTGTAATCATATGTTTTCAAGTTGGAGCGTGTCGTATTTGCGATGCTTTCTACAAAGGAACGTCAATAGCGAAGTAAATGTTCTCTTTTCTTTTTTTTTTCTCCACCTGTGCCTCTGAAAGGCACACACTAATGGCTTTTTCCCAGGCGACTATCATGCAGCTGGGTGCCCACCATGCATTATGTGAAGGTCACTTAACTTTCCTACCGAAATATTTACGACAGCAGTTTCCGCTACAGTGGCAGTCTCATATAAAAAATTTCACAGGTCGAGAATTTGCGTTACAAATGTGTAGAAACAAAATCCTATAAATACAATAGCATCCAAAAAATTTTCATTGGCATTGTGATACATTCACACATTTCATAATTCTAAAGTACGGTTCTTGGTTTCCAACATCGTTTTCCACAAATCAGAGTCCCTAACCACTACTCATTATTCCTTACCTTATTATACATATACATATTCGTCGACACTTCTTCAATATTTCATCATAAATAATACGTAGCATACTCAAATTCCTCATATACGGTATCATCATCTTATTGATCATAAACATACCTCAACAGCATAATACATATTGTCGTCATAATAATATCATAACATCTCAGTCAATTATCAAAATCGTCGTAGCTTCCTCCAATAATTTCAAAACCTAAAAAAAATTCTCTGCTCATTTCAATAGTGTCATCTGTCTCAAACGTACTTTAAACTCATGATCCCATACCAAATACATCATTCAGAGCTCTCATAGTATCACAATGGTTCCGAAAAAAAGTACAGACGAAATACAATTTCATAAGTGTGAAGTCATCCAACTGTGTAAATGCGTAAACATCTGTCACTGACGTAGTAAAAAAAATGTTTGTTTCTCTGTTAAATAATCAGATTGCTGTGTAATTCTGTGTTAGAGGAATATGGTACCGATGTGTAAAGTTGTATAAGCAAATACCATATTAGCTACAGCTCCTCGTGCTTGCCAAACACATGATATACAAAGTAGGCGTGTACCCCCCTGAGGATTAATGTAATTATACCCTCATGTGTTACAGATTACAGCAATGGAATGAAATGTATCACGAAAAACCTTTGTATCATTGTACTTCAAATATCTCTAAAAATAAATCTTTTAAGTACAAAATTAATAACGCAAATACGTGTACTATAGCACTAAACTGTGCGTCTTGTTGTAAGATAATCTCTGTGGAAGTGTCGTAGTTATCGTCCTCCGAAAGCTAAGTTCTGCAGAATCAATGTACTTACCTCATGATAAACAAAACTGAAATGCTTTGCGTATAGATATCTTAGTTATTACGCTTATTGCCGTGATGAAGAAAGTACTGTGCTGTAACGTATTGTTGTGCTACGGAAAAGGCTGTCTCATTGTAGCTATACCACAAAAGTTACTACTAAAACATGTTTTACTTTCCAGAATAATTAAGAAAAACAGTGCAGATATAAAACAGAAACGCCGCAAAAGCAACATTGTAAATTGACACTCATTAGTAGTGTCGTGATAAAATCGTGTAGCTGTCACATAAACTAACCACTGTGTCATCTGGTATCTCACAGAAAGTACTTTAAATCCAGAATGTATTTTCAAGTAAACCAAAATGTTGCATTAAAATCTCATTAGCAGTATTGGTAAATGTTCTAAGTATGTGAGCCTTATAGTCGTTACGTAATCGTGCAACTAACAAGCAAGAATGTACAAATAACAACACTGTGTCGTCTGTTCACTATAACAATGCATTCGTAATTTCTGTTTAAAAATGTTCCCTAGGTTCTAGACTAGACAGTTAACTTCAAAACATTGTTGCATGTTAACAGTTTCTCAGTGTGACAAATTGTACTAGTAGCGTGAAGTGAAAAGTTTTATGGCAAAGACTAAGTAAAAAAGCAAATTATCTTTCAATAAACGGTTTTAAATGAGAAATGTGGTGTAAACCTTTACCTTTCCTCAGTACGTAGTAAACCAACTTGAACGCAATTATGCGGTATATGTCGGTAAAGAATGCTAAAATTTTTCTCAAAGTTAGCGTCTGTGTTATTTTTCATTGGGCAAGCCGGCGCAAGCGGCTGCCTGTGGTGCGAGTTATTGTCTGTCTCTTTGTTGGCGCGCGTCGTTATTAGGATTAGGAGACCTAACTTCTACAAATTTACCATGTCGAGAGTGCCCTGCTCTGTTTGAATCCCGCCAGTTCTGATGAAATTCAGGTATGTCGTTATGTCGGTAGTTTACATAGTTTCTTTTCTTTCTGTCATGTGGTGGAGAATTTCTCCTGGAATCGTAACTGCGCGGTGGACCATTGCGTCTCAAGTTATTCTGTCTCCCTTAATAATAATTGTTTTGGTACCCATATTGTCTGTTTCTATGGTTATCTCTGTCATATTCATTACTACGGAAATGCGATCTTTCTCTGACTCCTTTCATCGCGGAATTGTGACGGATGTGACCTGTAATTGTTGTGTTTCTGTTTTCACGTTCCGCGATTGTCAGTGTCAATTTCCAATTCTTGTAACAGTCCCTGAAGAGCTTCAATGTCGTCTTTGCAACGTCCTGCCAAAATAATATGTCGTAAATGTTCAGGTAATTTAACTAAGCAAATGCGGATGAGTTCTGTGGGGCTGTATGGGTTTGTCAGGTACTGATTCTTGTGCAACATGTCTTCAAAATATTTCACAAGACTGGAAAATTCAGATTGTTCGAAATGTTTCATCATTATGATGCTATGTTTTACTCGGTCTTGTGTGGCTTGAGACCAATATGCTGAGAGGAAGTCATGGTAAAATTCTCCTTCACTGTGACAATCGTGAATGACCGATCGCATTCTTACAGCTGGTTCATTCTCTAAGTAGCCACACATAAATTCTAATCTGTGCTCTAATGACCAGTTGGGAGGAAAACAATGAGAGAATTGATGGAGCCACGCTTGTGGATGAATGTCGTTGCCAGAATTCTTAAATGTTTTGAATTTACGTGTAGTAATAAACAGCTTATAGTCAAAATCATCGTGTCGGCGAGTAGCATATCTGTCATTGTTACGTCGTGTCGGCGGTTCCATTTCAAAATTCGGTGCACATTGCCAATTTCTTTCATAACTTCCGAAATGCCCTGTGTTATTATTTTGCGTCTTTTCCGTATTTCTAAATCCCTCTTCCCATGTTGGAGCGCGAGTGTCCTCTGAAATTTGTAATTTTTGTATTACTTGCGCCAACTGTTCTTGTACTTCCAGGATTTCTCTTTTGTGTTGCGTATTAATTTGATTCTGATTTTGTTTGAATTTTTCATACTCTTCTGTGTCAGTGATGGCTACAGGTCTTGTGTCATTCAGATCACCATCTACCTTTGCAGATAAGTTAGTGAACTGATCCGAAAGTTCGGATACTTTCTCCGATAGTGTACTTATTTCCTCAGTGTGTTTTTCTGAACCAAGTTTCAGAGTGTCCATTTGCGTTGAAATCGTATCAACTGTGTCCTTCAAGTTTTCCTGAGTTTTTGCAAGTAGCGTAACCGAATCGGTAGATGCAACTGAGTCAACTTTAGCCCACAAGGTCTCATGATTTTCATGAACAATGGTTTGCAGTTCTTTTATGGCTAATTCGTGATTCTGTAATGCATTTTCATGCCGCGAAAAAATAGGTTGAAAATGCTCACAAATTTGTGTTTTTACGTCATTACAGACTTTTTGACATTTCGGTTCAATGTTATTTAACTCAGTAGTTAAATCTTCACGTGTTTGTTCAAGTGTGGTGTCTAACGTTTGAAGCTTTTGCTGTGTTTGTCTCTGGTGTTGTTCCATTGTGTCTACCTTTTGAAGATTTTGCTCCATTGTGTCTAACTTTTGAAGCTTTTGTCCCATTTGTTGCATTAATTGTAATAACAATGCACTGGTGTGTGAAACATGTTCCTCAGTGCTATTCGGCAATGCATTTGAACCGGCAATATTCGCATTTTGAAAAGCAGGAAATGTGTCTTGACTTATTTGAGAAAACGGCGAGGACGCAAAACCTGAATCTACAGTATTTGCAAGATTGTGTCCTGTCATTTCGGATTCCTGAGGCAAGCTGTTGCCGACCGATCGATCGATAATGCTTCCCTGTTCACTAATTGTTTCACTGCCTACGCCATTATTTGCAGCCCGCTCCATTTCCCTATGCACAGTTACCAAATTACTGCTTTGAACATTAGTTAATTCATTACACGGTGGCGCTAACACACTGCTTTCGTCTTCACTGTCATTTCTCAGTTTAGTTTGGAGCCTAGTATTACGTTTTTCACACGCCATTATTGTCACAATATTTCACACAACAACACAGAAAAGCACAATTTGAAGAGCAAAATAAGAAAACACATTAACATAGCATTGAAAATAATACCTCGTTAATTGCAAGCACAGCTGCGAAATACTTGGTGCAAATCTACATGCATGCCACAACTGTTTTTCTGTTCAAGAATGAAAAACTACAACTACAAAGGAAATTCTCTCTACAATTACACGCTAGCAATAAACAAAGACTGCACTAATTGCACAAACTACAAGAAGAAAATCAGAAGATTCCAGTGAGGTATCCTGGCAGGGTCGCCATATGAAACCCCCCTTAGAAAAATTATACATGACTGTGCTTAAACTGCCACACAGTATTTTTAGTGCAACGCAATCTGACTTTCAAAAATCCCTACAAAAGAATGGCCCTGACTAACATTAACCTATACCTTTCACAAATCACTTACCTCACCAAAAATCTTTGTTACTCGAACTACTGCAATACAGCGAGTGCCACTACTGCCAGCTAAATAAAAGATTCAAACTACTGAAGGCACTAACTACTGATAGGCATAGTTAGCAAATGAAAGATTTTAATAGAGAACAAACAATGTATTTACCTTAATAGTCATAATATATATAGCAGTTCATGACATCCAGTCTTACAAATTTCAAAACTCCACCATCTCTCTCCCCACATCCACCATTGCTGGCGGCTCCCCTCCAACTGCGCAACGCTACGCGCTGTTAACATCCAGCTGCCCAACACTACAATGGCAGACAACAATGCAAACTAGCCACAGACTGCACACAGCACAGCCAGTGATTTTCATACAGAGCGCTACGTGGCGTTACCAATATAAAAAACCTAAACAGCCTACTTACAAGAGGTTTATCAGCACAGTATATCATTAATTTTTCAAAGGGATGTTTCAATTGGAGGTTGGAGTGGAGGGCTGTTATGTTTTCTGATGAAAGCCGTTTCTGCCTTGCTGCCAATGATGGCCGTGTGCTGGTAAGAATGAGGCCAGGTGTGTGTCTACAACCAACGTGTCTGTGGCATAGACACGGTTGACCGACACCTGGAGTTACGGTCTGGGGTGCGATTGTGTATGACAACAGGAGCACTGTCATGGTTATCTCACGCACGCAGACTGCAGATTTGCATATCAGTCTGGTGATTCGACGTGCTGTGCTACCATTCACGAGCAGCATTCCAGGAGGTGTTCTCCAACAGTATAGCGCCCGCACACATATTGCTGTTATAACCCAAACTGCTCTAAAGAGAATCGACTTTTACCTTGGCCTGCTCGATCAACACATACATCTCCAATCGTGCACATGTGGTACACTACCCTCCATAAGTTTGGAAACACCTAGTAATTATAGACAATGGAAAGGAAATACAGTATAAAAATGCATTTTGTTGTTTTCCATATGTTTATTAAGCTCAAATAATACAGAGAAAGGCGCAACAATTAAATTTTCGATTCCTCAAAATAGCCACCCTTTGCTTTCATCACTGCCTTGCACATTCTCGGTATGCGCTGTATCAGTTTTGCCAAGGTTTCAGTTGGAATTAATCTCCATTCTTGCTGCAGCACCTCCCACAATTGTGACCCACTCATGATTTCCCGTTTTCGGACACTCCTGTCCAATTCATACCATAGTTTCTCGATTGGGATGCAATCAGGGGACTAGGGTGGCCATTCCGTGTTTCTCAATATTTTACGAACCTCTAGAGACTTCACATAGTTCTGACACAAGCGAGACGTATGTTTCTGGTCGTTGTCTTGCTGCAAGAGAAACCCTTTCCCAATCAGACGCAAATAAGATGTCTTATCATGTGGCTGGAGAATGACATGATAATCCTTTTGGTTCATTTTTCTGTCTACTTTCACCAAATCTCCGACTTTATTCCCTCCAAAGGATCCCCATACCATCACAGAACAGTTGGAATTACGCATTGAGGATTCAAGCGTTCATGGAGTAAATTTTACTACTCTTCATTAACTATTTGTTGTTGTTGGGATTTTGTTTTCCGTTAGTGTATGTATCCGGAAACGTACACGGGAAGGTGGCGCAAGAGCTGCTCTGTTTCTGGCCGCATACAGCAGTCTAGACTGAATGTGAGCGGCGGCGTACATCAAACGGGAGACGCTCGCGGAAGTGTGCTTTCCGGGGCAGTAGTTACTGGCGAGCAGAACACCTCGCACAGCACTCCCTTAACTCTATTTCCGACAGCGCGCCGGAAGCGCTTAATCATAAACAACAAGGAGAACGGCAAGTGGAGAGAGGCAAACAAACAAAAAATCCAGCGCGCAATATTTCTCATAAAGCGCGCAGGGGCGATGAGAGACGCGCCAGAGAGGAGCAGTGCGGGGGAGGGGCGGAGGGGGTGGGCGGTGCAGTAAATTTAGAGGAGCGACGAGCTCGCTGAGCGGGCCAATAAAGCGCTTAAATATAGACAGGGCGAGCGCTGAGGGATGGCGCCCATCCATCCGGCTATCCATGGCGCCCACGGCTCAATTAAGGGACACCACGGCGCGAGCCGCAGCCACAGACACAACCGACGCGACGACGGCCTTAATTGGCTTTGGCGAGGCCGCCGTGACGGATACCGCGCAACGATTAGGCGATGGACGCGCCAGAAGGGACGTCAACGTACACCAGAGGAGACACATCTACATCTACGTCTACATCTACATGGATACTCTGCCAACCACATTTAAGTGCCTGGCATCGAACCACCTTCACAATTCTCGACTATTCCAATCTCGTATAGCGCGCGGAAAGAAAGAACACATACATCTTTCCGTACGAGCTCTAATTTCCCTTATTTTATCGTGGCGATCGTTCCTCCCTATGTAGGTCGGTGTCATCAAAACATTTTCGCTTTCGGAGGAGAAAGTTGGTGATTGAAATTGCGCGAGAAGATTCCGTCGCAATGAAAAACGCCTTTCTTTTAATAATTTCCAGCCCAAATCCTGTGTCATTTCTGTGACACTCTCTCCCATATTTAGCGATAATACAAAACGTGCTGCCCTTCTTTGAACCTTTTCGATGTACTCCGTCAGTCCTATCTGGTAAGGATCCCACACCGCGCAGCAGTATTCTAAAAGAGGACGGACAAGCGTAGTGTAGGCAGTCTCCTTAGTATATCTGTTACATTTTCTAAGTGTCCTGCCAATAAAACGCAGTCTTTGGTTAGCATTCCCCACAACATTTTCTATGTGTTCCTTCCAATTTAAGTTGTTCGTAATTGTAATACCTAGGTATTTAGTTCAATTTACGGCTTTTAGATTAGACTTGATTTATAGTGTAACCGAAGTTTAACGAGTTCCTTTTAGCACTAGTGTGGATGACCACACACTTTTCGTTATTTAGGGTCAACTGCCACTTTTCGCACCATTCAGATATTTTTTCTAAATCGTTTTGCAGTTTGTTTTGATCTTCTGATGACTTTATTAGTCAGCATCATCTGCAAACAACCGAAGATGCCTGCTCAGATTGTCTCCCAAATCGTTTATATAGATAAGAAACAGCAAAGAGCCTATAACACTACCTTGGGGAACGCCAGAAATCACTTCTGTTTTTCCTCGATGACTTTCCGTCAGTTACTACGAACTGTGACCTCTCTAACAGGAAATCACAAATCCAGTCACATAACTGTGACGATATTCCATAAGCACGCAATTTCACTACGAGCCGCTTGTGTGGTACAGTGTCAAAAGCCTTCCGGAAATCCAGAAATACGGAATCGATCTGAAATACCTTGTCAATAGCATTCAACACTTCATGTGAATAAAGAGCTAGTTGTGCTACATAGGAACGACGTTTTCTAAACCCATGTTGACTGTGTGTCAGTAGATCGCTTTCTTCGAGGTAATTCATAATGTTCGAACACAATATATGTTGTAAAATCCTGCTCCATATCGACGTTAACGATATGGGCCTGTAATTTAGTGGATTACTCCTGCTGCACAGGCCGCGTATTTATGTTGAAACCTAAATCTCTGTCAGCCTGTCGGTGGCGGCATACATTTGCAGACTACTTGTTACGCATAGTGTCATCTTATCTTTACCTTAGTTGTCCTATTTTAATTAAGTTTTTTTTATTACAATTGCGTCAACAACTCGTGCTCTAGTGGTCTAGTAGTTAGCTGCCTGTAGATCAAGGGGTCCGGGTTCGATTTTCGGCCGCGTTGGAGATTTTTTTCGCTCGGGGACTGAGTATCTGTGTTGTCCTCATCACTTTATTTTATCTTCATCGCTGCGCAATTCGCGACTTGCACCAGACGGTCGAACGACCCCGCACCATGAATATCGTACGATTATTTATTTATTTATGTATTTGTTTGTGTTAGTAGTTAAATCATGTGCAACTTATATCTATCTCCTAAAAATACCCGTAGAAATTTATGAAATTTTAATTCCAGGAGCTTTTTTTTTCTGTGTTTATACATAATTTTAAAGCCTTTGTTTCGAAAAGGGAGAATTTTAAGGCAAACGACTCCATAAAGCAATCTAGCAGCCTATTTATAAGTTTATATGTTGGCAGCGCTATAGACTGTAATTAATATCGCTGACAGCGCTCTGCGCCCTTGCTAAGAGACTCTGTGGTTGGACGGACTAGCAGTTACGGAGCGGACGGCTTGGACTTGTGTCCTTCATGGAGGCTCAATGTTGGTAGGACATGCATTGTAAAATGAAGATGGAGGTAGTTGCTAATGTTTGGGTAGTGGAATTGTTGACGACTGTATAATTTTTGGAACTGGATGTCACACGAATAAAGTAAAATCTGCTAAATACATTATTTGCTCTTCAACAAAATCTTTCTTTTGCTAGCCATATGCCTCCTAGTAGTTAGAGCCTATAGTAGTTAGAATCCCTTTATTTAGCTGGCTGTAGTTGCTGCTTGCTGTAATTTCTGTAGTTCGTGTTATGAAGATTTTCTGTGAGGTAAGTGACTTACGAAAAGTATAGGTTATTGTTAGGATTTCTTCCAATTCAGGGGTAAGCCTGAGTGCATCCTCTCTATTCATGTTCTTAGGGTTTTAAGTATTTCGATATCCTCTCTGATTTTGCGTTTCGTCATAACGGGCTGCTTGGCCAACACACAGGCCTCACTGAATTTTATTTCTTTGCCGCAATCTTGCTGAAGTTTTACCACTGCAGATTTGTTGTGTCGCCAGAGACGAATATAGCGCTCGTGTCTCCGAATGCGCGTTGCTATTGCCCCATCTTCGCTGCCAGCAATCAGAGCCCAACAGACCTCACTGTCAACTCGAGTCACGAGCACTACCGGAGAGTAACTGCCGCCGCGCGGCCGACGTCCAGCACTTGGTAAACAGCACCCAACTTCTCATTCACCGGTGACCACCAGTCATGGCACATAATACAAGAGCCAATAGACAAGAGAGGTTATGCTCTCCCTCCACCGCAGTAACCTATTAAAAAAAAGTTCCCTCTCCTTCTTCCTTGAGTGACCAATGAAATGAACTATCGTTTTAAAATTATTACGTAATGGCATGCGCAGTGAACAGTAATAACAAAATATAAGGGACACTGCATAACTAATTTGCACCAGTATACCAAGAAGAAGGCCGCTGCAATTGTAGTCGAAACGTTGGTTTTCTCCAGCAGTAGTTTTGTTCAACATGAGGCGGTACCATACCCAGAAAACTTTTATGTCGACTGACTCTGGCCGCGGAAGTCTACGCAGTTATATGACCTCCAAATCTTTGAACACAGTATACTCATCGGCCGACGACATTGCTACACATTACTCCTTCCCCATGCGGGTCTTTTCAGTCCTGCATTCGGCCGTGACTTCATTTTTATGGACGAGAATGCGCGACAGCATCGATCTGTGTAGGATATTCTGCGAAAGCTGTTGTCCTGCCGTTCTCGCGATTTAAATCCCATCGAGCACATGTGGAAAGGCTTGGAGAGACGTACTGCAGCACGCCCATAGGCACCAAATTCCATGCAGCAGTTGTCCACCACGCTGGTGGACAAAGGGAACGCCTCACCCACGAGAACTCGTTGTCAGCCGTGCAGCCAGCATGGCAGCAAGTTGCAGGGCATGCACTGCTCCATGGCGATGACACACGCTATTAAGAACAATGTCCGGCCTTTTGTAATGACAGGGGACCACCATAAATCGCTGCGACTTCAGCGTAATCATTGCCTTTGAGTAAAAGTGTCGTTTTTGTTCGTCTTGTTGCTTGTTTTTTCAGTAACCTAAACTGTAGCAATTCTTTCTATGTACGGCCCAAGTTTCATTGCACTGTTACTTGGCAGAGACACATCATGTGCAAGCTATTTCCGTCCTTAAGTTTTGCTGTTACGCTTTTTGTCTTGATGTTGTTTGGTTACCTAGGCCCACACTGGATTAAGGAAAACCCATGAAACATAAACCGTTTTGCAATTAATTTGAACAAACATTTCAGAGTGCTAGGGACCTGAAATTTTAAATATAGCTCAGAACTTTATGACCATACAATATTAGCACACTTTCTTACCTGGTGTATGGTGGAGGGTATTTTCCTTTTCTCTGTCATTTCATGATCAACTAGAGATTTGTAACTCTCAGCATACCCGAGAACAGGAAGCCAATGCAATATTAACTCTCTTTCTTGTCTTGTGTGTACCACTGCCATTTCTCCCTATTCCTTCTCTAGTCGTAAATGGTTCATGGGAAGAATAACTGCTGGTAGGTCTCCAACTGAGCTTCAATCTTTCTAATTTTTATCTTCGTGGTAAAAAGCAGGATGAAGCATCATATTGGTTGAGTTAGGTGAAGAGAAATTGAAAGAAAACTGAAATTTACCACATGTCTCTGTTGTAATCTTGCCTAAATATTTCAAATCAGTTCAATAATGTCACATATGCAAGACTAACAAGCAGGAAACAATTATTTAAAAACAAACGAATTTTTTAATATACCACGTGGTATATTTTTATAGACGTACTTCATTTATTGTGCTAAAGAAAGCAAACATCAGTAATTCTTCTGCAATACGAGTCCCATAACACATGTCGGAGCGACTGCGTCATCCTTAGTGACGGATCGCCTTGCTGAGCTCGTTGGAATTTGAAAATCAACTTACAAATTCTTTGTAGCCTCTGAAGATGTCTCCAGCAATAGGAGCTGAAACGTTAGGCACAGAAATATGCGTTAGGCGAAGATTTAATGTTTATAAAACTAAAATCATCAAGAATTATAGTACACCATCTCAGTGAAAAGAATGGCAATACAGGCTTCTTTCATTTGTTAAGACATGTATTTTTTTTTAAAAAAAACATACTTGTCAAGCAGACATAATTTCAGTTTGTGTTTGAGGTAATTTCATTGTCTAATTCTTTACATCACTGGATAATGTGGTCAAAAATTTTCACGACTGAATACTGCACACCTTTCTGTGACACACTAAGGCCGAGTGATGCGTGCATGGGGGCTCAATTAAAATAGTATGCAAATAATTTTATTTTTTTGATTTAGCAGCTGTCTGTTCGATTACGAAGTCTCGTAACGGTTGGCCCTGACTAGTATTATTACGCAATCTGACTGCATAGAACAACAACAAAGAATGAAATGGAAATTTTCATTAACACAATTAATTAATGAAGTCCCCAGCAACTATAAAACCTACGAAACCAAAGCACAAGTGTAACTGTTCTGTGTGTGGAAGTATGACTCAACGTACGCATCTGGCACGGTTCTTCTTCAACAACACAAGAAATTTTAAATATCATTTATATTGAATTAATTAAAGAAAATAGAAATACCATAATTACTCAAGAAAACCAGAATTACACTCTAATACAAGAACACAAGCCAGATGCTTTGTTGACTGAACCTGTAATGACGCATTATTCAGGACATTGAAATAATGAGAAAGAAAAGAAAAGTAGTTTGTTACCTTAATTTATATTGAAGAAAAGCACTCTAGACATGACAATCTCTCCACACCGACTCGCTACTATCACATCTCAACAAGAACTTTTCAGTATCACATCTCAGCAAGCACTGTCTACTAGCTCATCTCAACAAACACTCCTCACTTCGACATCTCAGCACTGACTACCACGAGTTCTCCAAAAGCACTGCCCACTACGAGTTCTCAATAATCACTGCCAGTGGAGGCGGCGGAACAATACTCTCTAGCGCGATCTCTGGCGCTGTGGCTCAGTGTAGCCACCTTTCATGCGTTGTTCGTCCTTTCTCCTTTTAGCAATATGTTTTTGAATGTTACTCTTGGTTTCGATTTACTATCGAAATTTTTGCGATAAACATCATAAGGGACAACTATTTTGTGAGGCTGTTGTCAGTAATAGGTTAAGAAAATAGCAAAGATCCATCCACTGGTGAAGCACAGGGAAACTGTAGTATACTAAAGACTAGACACAGTTTATTGTCTACCTGAGATACTTCTTTTTTTGGAATTACCAAACTACTCAATAAACGCTTTTCAAGCACTGCCAACATGTGTGGACATAGATACAAAAGGAGAGTTAATGGGAGTAAAGTCATAGAAATAAAAAACCTTAACTATAGAGTAACAATTAAAATAAAAGTAATCAGTTCGGATGCGCACATATGTAAAATAGAAGTCTGCTGCTTCTTACTATCCACTACCGTTTTGCTCCACCCTATGCACCGTAACGTGTATGTGTTCTCATTGGTCTGCTGTGCTTCAGATATTCGATGCGATGCCGCTCTGGTCTGTTCCACATTTCAACGACGGCCATCCTGAGGTGATCCAGTGACTAAGAAGTGTTTCTGTGGCAACGTGCAGCAATTTTGAAGTGGTTTTAAGCTCAATTGATCTAAGTCTGCATATACTATCTCATCATTCGGAAAGAGGGACATGTAATGGGTTTTCACTGGCAAGCATAAAACCCCATACGAACAAACACTAGAGACTGAATTGGACATAACTACTGTCTTGGCCAGAAAACACTCCTGTCGCGACAGCTAGTGGAATCATATAACACAATGGAAAACCTACAGACGTCCTTATGGTGCTATTTATTACACTGAAGAGCCAAAGAAACTGATACACCGCCCTAATATTCTGCAGGGCTCCTGGCAGGACGCAGAACGGCAACTCGACGTGGCATGGATTCGATTAATGCCTGAAGTAGTGCTGGAGGGAACTGACATCACGAATCCTGCAGGGCTGTACATAAATCCGTTAAGAGTACGAGGAGGTGGAGATCTCTTCTGAACAGCACGTTCCAAGCCATCCCAGACATGCTCGTTAATGTTCATGTCTGGGGAGTTTGGTGGCCAGCGGAAGTGTTTAAACTCAGAAGAGAGTTCCTGGAGTCTCTATAGCAATCCTGGGCGTGTGGGGTGTCGCATCCTCCTGCTGGATTTGCCCAAGTCCGTCGGAATGGACAATGGACATGAATGGATGCACGTGATCAGAAAGGATGCTTACGTACGTGTTACCTGTCAGGCTCGTATCTTGACGTATCAGGGCTCCAATATCACTCCAACTGCACATGCCCCACGCCATTACAGTGCCTCCACCAACTTGAACAGTTCCCTGATGACATGCAGAATCCTTGGATTCATGGGGTTATCTCCATACCCGTACACTCCATCCGCTCGATACAATTTGAAACGAGACGTCCGACCAGGCAATATGTTTACAGTCATCAACAGTCCAATGTCGGTGTTGACGCGCCCAAGCGCAGCGTAAAGCTTTGTGTCGCGCAGTCATCAAGGATACGCGATTTGGCCTTCGGTTCCGAAGCCCATATCGATGATGTTTCGTTGAGTGGTTCGCACGCTGACACATGTTGACGATCCAGCATTGAAATCTCCAACAATTTGCGAAAGGGTTACACTTCTGTCTCGTCGAACGATTGTCTTTAGCCGTCCTTGGTCTCGTTCTTGCAGGATCTTTTTCCGGCCGCAGTGATGTCGGAGATTTGATGTTTCACCGGATTCCTGATATTTATGGTACGCTCGTGAAATGGTTCTACGGGAAAATCCCCACTTTATCGCTACCTCGGAGATACTGTGTCCCATCGCTCGTGCGCCGATTATAACTCCACGTTCCAACTCACTTAGCTGTTGGTAACCTACCCTTGTAGCAGAAGTAACCGATCTAACAAGTGCGCCAGACACTTGTTGTTTTATATAGGTGTTCTCGTCCGCAGCGCCATATTGTTCCTGCTTACATACCTCTTTATTTGAATATGTATACCTATAGCAGTTTCTTTGGCGCTCTAGTATATATGGCTACCAATTTCAGTGCTTCATTACACCATATTCAGGACTTAACTGACGCTGAGGGGTTAACTCCAATCGTATATCAATCAGTGGCTAACATCTATGAACTGGTTTTCGTATACTGCCTGTAACAACGATGCTGTGTCTCCAACCATCAACTACCAAACAGTAGTTGGTGGTTGGAGACGCAACAGCGTTGTTACGGGTAGTCTGCGAAAACCAGTTCATAGATGTTGGCCCCTGATGGAATCAGGTATATGATTGGAGTTAACTCGGTCAGCGTCATCTAAAGCCTGAAGATTACGTGTTGAAGCATCGAAACTGGTAGTCATATGACAAATAACATCATAAGGACGGCTGTAGGTTTGCAAATCTATGAGATGCACAAAAAAAGGAAAGGATAAAGAAAGCATGTATATGCCATGTGAATGGGATGCGATGCAGAATTCCTTCTTGGCACCCCGAGAATGGAATACTCCTTCTCCGAGACAGTATATACGTATATCCGATTTTGTACGTGCCACCGGGACAAGGAGGCTCTGTGGGTACTTCACTTTGGATATACCCATCCCCCCTACAGTTTTACGACTATGATATGCGCCAACTATCGCAGATTGAGGAGCTGATGGGCAGGCTGCACTGTATCAAATCACAAGCCAGTTCGTGTCGCACAACGAAATAACAATAATAACAACAACAACGAAGCTGCTGAACATCCATATAATCCAGAATAACTACCTTCGTTATGAGGTACCAAAACCACAGCCGAAAACACTACACCTAATGCTGGAACCACACATCCAGATAAATTCCCATAATTTCGTGTATAGTGAAACGTCCCCTTTTAATAATTTTACAGGACTGTGCTTAAACTGACACACAATATTTTTAGCGCAACGCAATCTGACTTTCAAAAAAATCCCTACAAAAGAATGGCCCTGACTAACATTAACCTGTACTTTTCACAAATCACTTACCTCACAAAAATCTTGGTTACTCCCACTACTGCAATACAGCAAGCGCCACTACTGCCAGCTAAATAAAAGATTCAAACTATGGAAGGCACTAACTACTGATAGGGATAGTTAGCAAATGAAAAATATTAATAGAGAACAAACAATGTATTTACCTTGATATCATCATATATAAATATAGCAGTTCATGACAAATTTCAAAACTCCGCCATCTCTCTCTCCCCACATCCACCACTGCTGGCGGCTCACCTCCAACTGCCCAACGCTACGCGCTGTTCACAGCCAGCTGCCTAACACTACAATGGCGAGTATTACAACAATGCAAAGCAGCCACAGACTGCACACAGCACAGCCAGTGATTTTCATACAGAGGTGGCGTTACTAATAAAAAAACCTAAACAGCCTACTTACATAGCCCCCATGCTCCCCACAAAAAGTTTTACAAATTTTGTTGGGCACTGGCCAATACATATTTGTTAAAATTTTTTTCACAATTACAATAGCAAAGAAATCAAATGCACACACTTATTGATACAATGTTGGTCAAAAGCTAAAATTTTCTCACAGTCCATAAAGACAGTCCTGATCGTTGATCACACTAAAATTGCCGTGTTTTTCTCAAAGTCTGAGCAGTAAAAGACAATGCACACAGACGTAGTGGATTTCCATGCAGTCTTGAAGAAGTAGTGTTGTCCTTCCAACGGAAAGACAGTGCTGACTCGACATGCAGACAGGTAATGGGCACAACAGAGCAAACCCACAGCAGAGTCAGTCGGAGTTTTGAAGAATATTGGTAGGTAGGTCATCACAGAGCAGACCCACTGTAGTCCTGGTAGAGATTACGGTATTGGTGGGCCACCAGAGGTGCAGACCCAGTGCAATCCTTGTAGAAATTGGTGGGCCATCAAAGATGCAGACCCACTGTAGTCCTGGTAGAGATTACGGTACTGGTGGGCCACCAGAGGTGCAGACCCACTGCAGTCCTTGTAGAAATTGGTGGGCCATCAAAGATGCAGACCCACTGTAGTCCTGGTAGAGATTACGGTATTGGTGGGCAACCAGAGGTGCAGACCCACTGCAGTCCTTGTAGAAATAATGGTATTGATGGATCATCAGTAGACCCACTGTAGTCCTTGTAGAGATGGCCAGCAGCCATCTGTTGTGACTGTGCAGGTGCACAATCACCATTGAAGAGTCTTGGGGCTAATATAGCAAGTCCATAACCACCACTTGTGCACTCACAAAGTTTTTGGAATTGTCCTTAGAATCAGCAATGCTGTTATCCAGTCCCTTGCTGAATTATTAACACACATACAAACACTAACAGTCCCTACTTCTCACATATTGTCCATATACTATGACCAACAGAAACGTGTGCAGTGAAATGTAACTTACAAGTTAATAATATGATGAACTGGTGACAAGTACAATTTTATAACATAAGAACACAATAACAAAGGTACAAAACACATCATTCAAGAACATAACAATACAGATAACATTTGTAGTACAGGCTTTACATCAGAATAGAAATAAACATATACATCAATGTTACAGGAATTATGAGATAAGTAGATAAATAAAATAATGAGAATAGTTTTCGAAACATTAATTTCACACATGAGAAGTACCAGAAAAATTCTACAACATAAATCTTATCAGATAAACATATTAATACAGGAAAAACATAAATACACAAGGGAACACAAACACATAGTGGGATAACACAAGGAAAGGACAGGGTTCGTTTTCAGTGTAACTTTTGGTACTGCAGTATTTTGCGAACAAAACCTTTTTTGTTCTTGGAGATCTCCCATCGTTCTTCATTATTTCCAAAAGTCCTATCTATACCTGCTTTCTGTACTTTACTCGTATAGCTTCTCAATGCATTGCTTCCAATTCATCATAGTTAGTTTCTTATATATTCTACCCCCGCTTAAGTTAACTTAAATCTACTGAGCTCAGATGCTAAACTAAGGGACAAGGCAATGCAGCAGCAGCAATTAACATAAACAGCAATGACAAAAAAGTGCAGATTTGCAAAGGAAGCAGCATTTTATAAATTAGCGAAGCAATTGCAATATTACAACTAATATAAGGCAAAGTGCAGCAAACAAGAAAAATAAATCTGGCTTAGCAGAGTAACACAAATTAAAATTCAGTAGCACTATGCCTGGCAAACAGCAGCAGAAAATGAAATACCTAAACATGACATAGCTCAAGCAGAAAAAATAGTACACTAAAGATAACAATGCAGATAAGGGAAATGTATAATCACATCTTAATGTCTAAGTAATTAAAGTGGTGCACCACAAGAAGTTATTCTACCAAAAAAAATTACCCAGTAGTTGAAAAGAAAATTCCGTATGCAATTCCTGTGAAGGGAAATATCTTTTTATGCTCCTTCGTTTTTTTGAATAGATCATAAAATTATTTACTGGATCTGGAGACAGAAAATATTTATATTAGTACATCTATAAAATTTTATTTTAACCAGTGCTGCAGTGCAGCTAGAAACTAGATATTAAACAAAATGAGTAAATAAATACATAAAGCAAGCCATATGGCATTTCTCTCAATTCTCGTAGACAGACACTTGTCCTAATCAGGTGTGCAGATGTAAGAATGTTTCCAAGTTATTATTAGCGTCTCGTACTTACGATGCTTTCTACAAAGGAACGTCAATAGCGAGGATAATGGCCTCCCCTTTTTTTTTCTACCTGTGCCGCTGGAAGGCTAATGGCTTTTTGTTTTTTTTTCGGGCCGCTGTCGCCCAGGTGGGTGCCCGCGACGCATTACGTGCAGGTGGTCACTTAACTTTCGTATGGAAATATTTACGACAGCAGTTTCCGCTACAGTGGCAGTCTTATATAAAAAAAAATTCACAGGTTGAGAATTTGCATTACCAATCTGTAGAAACAAAATCCTATAAATATAAGTGTCCAAAAAAAAATATTCGTCAGCATTGTGATACATTCACGCATTTACACACATTTCATAACTCTTAAAGTACAATTCTTGGTTTCCAACATCCTTTTTCCCTAACCACTACTCATTATTCCTTACTTTATTACACATATACATATTCGTCGACACGTCTTCAATATTTCATCTTAGAAATCCGTAGCATAATCAAATTCCTCATATACAGTAGCATCATCTTATTGATCATAAACATATCTCAACAGCATAATACACATCGTCGTCGTAAAAATAACAACATAACACCTCAGTCAAATCTCTCAATCGTCGTAGCTTTCTGCAATAAAATCAAAACCTAAAAAAAATTCTCTGCTCATTTCAATGGTGTCATCGACCTCAAACGTACTTTAAAAATCATGATCCCATACCAAATACATCATTCAAAGCTCACGTAGTATCACAATGGTTCTGAAAAAATATGAACAGTTTACAAAGTACAGACAAAATACAGTTTCATAAGTGTGAAGTTATCCAACTGTGTAATTGCGTAAACATCTGTCACTGACGTAGTAAAAAGAATGTTTGTTTCTCTGTCAAATAATCAGATAGCTGTGTAATTCTGTGTTAGAGAAATATGGTACCGATGTGTAAAGTTGTATAAGCAAATACCATATTAGCTAGGGCTCCTTGTGCGTGCCAAACACATGGTACACAAAGTAGGCGTGTACCCCCCTGAGGATAAATGTAATTATACCCTCAGGTGTTACAGATTACAGCAATGGAATGAAATATATCACGGAAAACCCTTGTATCATTGTACTTCAAATATCTTAAAAAAATAAATGTTTTAAGTGCGAAATTAATCACTCAAATACGTGTCCTGTAGCGCTAAATGTGTGTCTTGTTGCAACATAATATCTGTGGAAGTGTCGTAGTTATCGTCCTCTGAAAGCTAAGTTCTGCAGAAGTCAATGTACTTACCTCATGATAAACAAAAGTGAAATGCTTTGCGTATAGATATCTTAGTTATTACGCTTATTGTTGTGATGAAGAAAGTACTGTGCTGTGACGTATTGTTGTGCCACGGAAAAGGCTGTCTCATTATTGCTATACCACAAAAGTTACTACTAAAACATGTTTTACTTTCCAGAATAAAACAGAAAACTGTGCAGATATAAAACAGATACACCGCAAAAGCAACATTGTAAATTGTCACTCATTAGTAGCGTCGTGATAAAATCGTGTAGCTGTCACATAAACTAACCACTGTGTCGTCTGGTATCTCACAGAAAGCACTTTAATTTCAGAATGTCTTTTCAACTAAACCAAAATGTTGCATTAAAATGTCATTAGCAGTACAAGTTCTAAGTATGTAAGCCTGATAGTCGTTACGTAATTGTGCAACTAACAAGGAAGAATGTACAAATAACAACACTGTGTCGTCTGTTCACTATAACAATGCATTCATAATTTCTGTTGAAATAAGTTCCCTTGGTTCTTGACTGGATATTTAACTTCAAACATTGTTGCATATTAACAGTTTCCAAGTTTAACAAACCATACTAGTAATATAAAGTGAAAAATTTTATAGCAAAGACTAAGTTAAAAAACAGATTATCTTTAAGTAAACGGTTTTACATGTGAAGTGTGGTGCTATCCTTTACTCTTCATAGTACTCACAGTTTGATTTGAATGCAATTATCATGCGGTATACGTCGGTAAAGAATGCTAAAATTTTTCTCAAGGCTAGCGTCTTTTATGTTTTTTTTCTCGGAGCCAGCGGGCGCACGCGGCTGCCTGCTTGTGCGAGTCATTGTCTGTCTCTTTGTTGGCGCGCGCCGTTATTGGGATTAGGAGACCTAACTTCTACAAATTCGCCTTGCCGAGAGGGCCCAGCTCTGTTAGAATCCCGCCAGTTCTGATGAAATTCAGGTCTGTCGTTATGATTATCTCGTCTGTCGTCATGTCGGTAGATTTCATAATTTCTTTCTTGTCGGTCATGTGGTGGAGAATAATTTCTTCCTGAATCGTACCTGCTCACTGAACTGTTGCGTCTGAAAGTATTCTGTCTCCCTTGATAATAATAGTTCTGGTTACCATATTGTCTGTTTCTAAGGTAATCTCTGTCATTTTCATTACTACGGAAATGCGATCTTTCTCTGTAACTATTATTACTCTGCCAGTGGCTGTCATATGGGGGGTGTCTGTTTTGGTCACGATTTGCGTTGTAAGAATAGCCTTGTCGTGTCCAGTTATTGTTTCTGTCGTCACGGAATTGTGACGTATATGACCTGTAGTGATTGTTTTCCTGTTTTCGCATCTGGCGACTGTCTGTGTTAATTTCCAGTTCTTGTAAGAGCACTTGAAAAGCTTCAATGTCGTCTTTGCAACGTCCTGCCAAAATAATATGTCGTAAATGTTCAGGCAATTTGATTAAGCAAATGCGGATGAGTTCTGAGGGGCTGTATGGGTTTGACAGGTACTGATTCTTATGCAACATGTCTTCAAAATATTTCACAAGACTGGAAAATTCAGATTGTTCGAAATGTTTCATCATTATGATGCTATGTTTTACTCGGTCTTGTGTAGCTTGAGACCAATACGCTGAGAGGAAGGCATGGTACAATTCTCCTTCACTGTGGCAATCGTGAATGACCGATCGCATTCTTACAGCTGGTTCATTCTCTAAGTAGCCACACATAAATTCTAATCTGTGCTCTAATGACCAGTTGGGAGGAAAACAATGAGAGAATTGATGGAGCCATGCTTGTGGATGAATGTCATTGCCAGAATTCTTAAATGTTTTGAATTTACGTGTAGTAATAAAAAGCTTATAGTCAAAGTCATCATGTCGGCGAGTCGCATATCGGTCATTGTTACGTCGTTTCGGCGGTTCCATCTCAAAATTCGGTGCACATTGCCAATTTCTTTCATAACTTCCGAAATGCCCTGTGTTATTATTTTGCGTCTTTTCTGTATTTCTAAGTCCCTCTTCCCGTGTTGGAGCGCGAGTGTCCTCTGAAATACGTAATTCTTGAATTACCTGTGTCAGCTGATCTTGTACTTCGCGGATTTCTCTTTGGTGTTGCGTATTTATTTGATTCTGATTTTGTTTGAATTTTCTAATTTGTTCATACTCTTCAGTGTCAGTGAAGGCTACAGGTGTTGTGTCATTCAGATCATCATCTACCTTTGTAGATAAGTTAGTGAACTGATCTGAAAGTTCGGCTAATTTATCCGATAGTGTACTTATTTCCTCAGTGTGTTTTTCTGAACAAAGTTTCAGAGAATCTACTATGTCCTTTAAGTTTTCCTGAGTTTTTGCAAGTTGCGTAACCGAATCGGTAGATGCAACTGAGTCAAATTTAGCTTGAAAGGTCTCATGATTTTCATGAACAATAGTTTGCAGTTCTTTTATGGCTGCTTCATGATTCTGTAATGCATTTTCATGCCGCGAAAAAATAGGTTGAAAATGCTCACAAATTTGTGTTTTTACGTCATTGCAGACTTTTTGACATTTCGATTCAATGTTATGTAACTCAGTAGTTAAATCTTCACGTGTTTGTTCATGCGTGGTGTGAAGATTTTGTTCTATTCTGTCTAACTGTTGCTGTATTTGTCTCTCATTTTGTTCCATTGTGTCTAATTTTTGAAGCTTTTGTCCCATTTGTTGCATTAATTGTAATAACAATGCACTGGTGTCTGAAACACGTTCCTCAGTGCTTTTCGGCAGTGAAGTTGCACCGGCAACATTCACATTTTGACAAGCAGAAAATGTGTTTTGACTTATTTGAGAAAACGGTGAGGACCCAAATCCTGAATCCACAGCATTTCCGAGATTGTTTCCTGTCATTTCGGATTCCTGAGCCGAGCTATTGGCGACCGATCGATCGATAATGCTTCCCTCTTCACTAATTGTTTCACTGTCCACGCCATTGTTTGCCGCCCGCTCCATTTCCCTATGCACAGTTACCAAATTACTACTTTGAATATTAGTTAATTCATTACACGGTGGCGCTAACACACTGCTTTCGTTTTCACTGTCATTTCTCAGTTTAGTTTGGAGCCTAGTATTACGTTTTTCACACGCCATTATTGTCACAGTGTTTCACATGACAACACAGAAAAACACAATTTGAAGAGCAAAAATAGGGGAACACATTAACATAGCACTGAAAATAATATCTAGACAATTGCAGCTGCGAAATACTTGGTGCAAATCTACATGCGTGCCACACCTGTTTTACTGTACAACAATGAAAGACTGCAACTACAAAGGAGATTCTCTCTACAATTACGCACTAGCAATAAACAAAGGCTGCACTAATTGCACAAACTACAAGAAAAAATAAGAAGATTCCAGTGAGGTATCCTGGCAGGGTCGCCATATGAAACGTCCCCTTTTAATAATTTTACAGGACTGTGCTTAAACTGACACACAATATTTTTAGCGCAACGCAATCTGACTTTCAAAAAAATCCCTACAAAAGAATGGCCCTGACTAACATTAACCTGTACTTTTCACAAATCACTTACCTCACAAAAATCTTGGTTACTCCCACTACTGCAATACAGCAAGCGCCACTACTGCAAGCTAAATAAAAGATTCAAACTATGGAAGGCACTAACTACTGATAGGGATAGTTAGCAAATGAAAAATATTAATAGAGAACAAACAATGTATTTACCTTGATATCATCATATATAAATATAGCAGTTCATGACAAATTTCAAAACTCCGCCATCTCTCTCTCCCCACATGCACCACTGCTGGCGGCTCACCTCCAACTGCCCAACGCTACGCGCTGTTCACAGCCAGCTGCCTAACACTACAATGGCGAGTATTACAACAATGCAAAGCAGCCACAGACTGCACACAGCACAGCCAGTGATTTTCATACAGAGGTGGCGTTACTAATAAAAAAACCTAAACAGCCTACTTACAATAGTTATGAGCCAAAAAATTGTACCGCAAGACTAAATGCCGCCAGGTGGCGTTACAGCCACGTGGCGCGCTAAGGAAAGTGACAGGGGCGTTCTATAGACCTATGTAATGCAACACTTTTTTTTCTGAAAGCAGGCTGGTTTTATTCCGAACTCCAATACCCATCTGGCTAAAATCCCTATTTTTCAACATAATGTCCGATAAGTGCGATGGCCTTACGCCATCTTATTGGAAGGGTCTGTATGCCCGCTTGGTACCACTCTGCTAGTCGATGTTGGAGCCAAAGTCTTGATGCATCAATAACCTCCTTCTTATCTACGTACTGCTTCCAGCGGAGTGCACCCTTAATTAGGCCAAACGTAGGAAGGTGCGAAATACGGACTGAGTGGCTGGATGAGGAAGAACAGTTGAATGAAGTCCCGTGAGCTCCTCCTTGGTGCTCAGACTTGTGTGAGGCCTTGCGTTGTCATGGAGAAGGAGAGGTTCATTTGAAATTTTGTGGCGACGAACACGTTGATGTTACTTCTTCAGTTTCGTGAGGGTAGCACAGTATACTTCAGAGTTGATAGTTGCACCACAAGGGAGAACATCAAACGGAATAACGGCTTCAGAATTCCAGAAGACGGTCGCCATGACTTTAATGGCTGAGGGTGCGGCACTGAACTTTATCTTCGGAGGAGAGGTTGTGTGGTGCCACCCCATGGGCTACCGTTTTGTTTCCGGTTCGAAGTGATGAAGCAATGTTTCATCGCCTGTCACGATGTTCGACAAAGAACGCGTTAGACACACTGTCCAGCGAGTGCAGAAAGGTGGAGGTTCCCTGCTGTTTTGGGGTGGCATTATGTGGGGCAGACATACGTCGCTGGTGGTCATGGAAGACGCCGCAACGACTGTACGGTACGTGAATGCCATCCTCCGACAATAGTGCAACCATATCGGCAGCATATTGGAGAGGCATTCGTCTTCATGGACGACCGTTTGTGCCCCCATTGTGCACATCTTGTGAATGACTTCATTCAGGATAACGACATCACTCGACTAGAGTGGCCACCATGTTCTCCAGACATGGACCCTATTGAACATGCCTGGAATAGACTGGAAAGGGTTGTTTCTGAATGACGTGACACTCTGAGGGATCTACGCCCAATCGCCGTTGATGAGTGGGACAATCTGGACCAACAGTGGCTTGATGAACTTGTGGATAGCACACCATGACTAATACAGGCATGCATCAATGCAAGAGGACGTGCTGATGGGTGTTAGAGATACCTGTGTACAGCAGTCTGGACCACCACCTCTGGAGGTCTCGCTGTATGGTGGTACAACATTCAATGTGTGGTTTTCATAAGCAATAAAAAGGGCGGAAATAATGTGTATATTGATCTCTATTCCAATTTTCTGTACAGGTTCCGGAACTCTCAGAACCGAGGTGATGCAAAACTTTTTTTGATGTGTGTATAATACTATTCCATCTTCATCTTGAAACTATACTCCATTTTATTTGTATGTTTCTAAAGAACTATTTAATTGATTTATAGGCGGATCCCGGCTTTCCTACCTTGATCATTTCATTCACTTCGGTTCTCTAAGGATTTGTTGTTTATCCTTTTTCTTACTCTCAGTTGATTTTATTCCTCAATGGTCTACATTGCTTCTGTCCTTCCTCAGTATTGTCTATTCTTGGGTTACGTCTTAAATTTGTTTTTGTTACTATGCTTTCTGGAATCCTTTCTATTTTCTGCTTTGTTTTCTGTCTCCCAACTGGTTCGTTTGCTGCTCGTAGAATATTGCTTTTCAAGGACTCCCATCTTTCTTCAACATTTCTGGTGCTGTTCATAACTGTAGCCATGTTTGTTTCTTCCTCGTATGTTGAAATAACCATATCATCCTTTAGTCTACTCAAATCACCATTCGAGAGGACGACGGTTCAATCCCGCGTCCGGCCATCCTGATCTAGGTTTCCCGTGATTCCCCTAAATCGCTCCAGGCAAATGTCGGGATGGTTCCTCTGAAAGGGCACGGCAGACATCCCTCCCCGTCCTTCCCTAATCCGATGAGACCGATGACCTCGCTGTTTGGTCTCTTCCCCCAAACAACCCCCCTCTAGTCAAATCACATTTCTCAGAAGTTCCTTTCTTAAGGTTTTTGAATTTCAGATTACATGCTCCTATCACTATGTTTTGGTCACTGTTAGTGTCTGGGCCTGGGTAACTTCTACAGTCCCCTATTTGATTGCGGAATCTATTTCTAGCTAGTATGAAGTCAATCTGATATCTCTTCCTATGTCCAAGGGCTTTCCATCTATAGCCTTCTCCTTGGATGGTGTTGAAACCACATGTTACACGTTGCTAATTGATGTTCTGTACATAATTCTGTTAATCTATCTCCTCATTCATTTCTTTCTCAAAGCCCAAAAGGTCCCACTACAGTGCCCTCTCTTCCTTCTCCACTGATGCATTCCAGTCTACCCTAACGATAAAGTTACCTTGTCCTTTGACCATGTTTACAACACCTTTTATCTCACCGTACACTCTTTCCACTCCTTTTTCATCATTCGTTGATGTTGGCATGTAGAGTTGGATTATAGCTCTCTTGTTCGGTTTGTGTCCAATGAACAACTAGTATTGTTCCACCTATTTGTTGGTACCCATCTATTCTACATCCGAGCTCCTTGTAAACGGCCAATCCTACCCCTCCTCCATGCAGCCCAGGTCTGCACTACCTGGCCATCTCATCCCTCTCACTCCTAGTATGTCAATTCTCATTACTGTCATTTCCAGCCTGAGATTCTCTAGCTTGCTGCACCTCAGAAATGTTCGGAGATGCCATGTTACAATTACTTTTGTCGTATTCTTCATAAATGTTATTTTATTGGAAGTGCAGGGATCTGCAGTCCACTCCCGGAGATCTGCATGGGGGATTATTCCGGAATCTGTTATAAAATTACGCTTCATATTCATTTCTCAAGCGCAACGAAACTGCTGTTTCTTCGGATATCCTGAGGACTTTTAATGTACTGGTTTCCCTATAGCTACCATGAAAATAAGCTACAAGGATGACGAGGTCTCGTACGTCGTGAGTTTTAATCAGCGCAGTAGATACATATTTATGATCTCTCACCCGCATAATTTTAATATATCTGGTCATCATCCTAATCATTGACTGTCGGTCGGCCGGCCGAAGTGGCCGAGCGGTTCTAGGCGCTACAGTCTGGAACCGCGCGACCGCTACGGTTGCAGGTTCGAATCCTGCCTCGGGCATGGATGTGTGTGATGTCCTTAGTTTAGTTAGATTTAAGTAGTTCTAAGTTCTAGGGGACTGATGACCGCGGATGTTAAGGCCCATAGTGCTCAGAGACATCTGAACATCTGACTATCGGTCCTTAGTGAGTGAGGCTTACTTCAGCCACGATCTCACAGGAAACTAAACTAGCGCCCAACAGTGACTGACGTGATTGTTATGATTTACTACAAAGTTTATCGTTGGAGCTGATGAGCTTGTTCTGAAATAAAAGATTATGTCCTTTTGTTTATTCAACTTCCAAACAATAGAAAACAAGCCTAACAGTATTACACTCATTCTTTTTGATGATGCTGAAAAATTATAGGAATCAATCAATCAAAAAAGTCAAGGACGATTCAGCAGTCCTATTCCAACGAAATACTTCCTTCATTGCGCTGTTAACCTTCATAATTCAACTTCGCGTGTTTCTGACCCTCGATCTCGATTCTTTCATCACATCTTCACTTGACCGAGTCCTTCTCACTAGTCATTACTTTCTACACGCGCTCGATACTGCCTCTCATTGTTGACGCAACACGACAATGCCGTATCCGCCAGAAAGAGGCGGAAGGCTACAGACAGTTCTACAAGCTAATGCTCGCCAGCGGGCGCTTTCCATTACTACGCTCGCTGCTCGTGCATATCGATCTCGATATCCTTACAAAATTCGTACTTGTTTGCATCGAAGGAAATGTATTGTGCCCTTCCATTTTAATGAAAAGAATTACAAAGCTTGTACTTAAAACTTCATTCCCGCCTTGTACAAGTCTCTAATACAGGGGTTTCCAACCTTTCTGTGACCTTTACCCCTGACGAAGGAGTTATCCGAATGGGACCGAAATCGGTAGGTGTGATGTACTTGTACCGACAAATAAATAATTGCAATATCAGAAATAATTAGTTGATTTAGTCAAGTGAAAGAGCTTCAGAAACTGAGTAAGTCAATAATGCGTTGGTCCACCCCCGTTCCTTACGCAAGCAGTTATTCTGCTTGGTATTGATTGAAAGTGTTGTTGGATGTCCTGAGAGATATGGGGCTAATGATAATTAAATAGACACCCTAGCTGCAAACAGGCGTTGATATACTTCGTCCAGTTGGAGCATTAGGTCAACAAAGTTCCGAGCTGGTTGGGGGGGCCTGTACTAAATGCTCCAAACGTTCTCATTTGGAGAGAAATCAGATGACCTTGCTGGCCAAGGTAGGATTTGGTAAGCACGAAGATGAGCAGTAGAAACTTTCGCCATTAGCGGGCGGACACTATCTTGCTGAAATGTAAGCCCAGGACGGCTTGCCATGAAGGGCAACAAAATGGGGCGTCGAATGTCGGCGACGTAGCGCTGTGCTGTAAGGGCGCGGCGGATGACAACCAGAGAGGTCAAGGAAGGAAAAAATGGCACATCAGACTATCAGTCCTGGTTGTCAAGCCGTATGGTAGGCGACAGACATGTTGATATCCCACAACTCGCCAGAGCATCTCCAGACACGTCTTCGCTGGCCATTTGGGCTCAGTTCGAAGCAGGGTTCTTTACTGAAGACAATTCCACTCCAGTCGATGAGATTCCAGGTCTAAGACGTGTATGAAGAAGCCGTGTCAGCTGTGGGATACCAAGCCGACATAGCTTGTTACAGAAGGACCTCTTTCGTTGTCACCCGCGGCATTATTGCCATTCACGGCAATCCACCCTGGGATTACATTTCAGCAAGATAATGCCCGTCCGCAATCAGCGAGAGTTCCTAGAGCCGGGTCCCTCGCAGATTGAGAACGTTTGGTGCATTATGTGGAGGATGCTTCACCCACCCCGGGATTTTGGCGATCTAACGCGTCAATTCGACAGAATTTGGCACGATGTCCTTAATGGGTCATCCAAGAACTCTATCAATCGGTGTCAAGCCAATAACTGCTTGCATAAAGGCCAGAGGTGGACGAATACGTTATTGACTTCGTCAGTTTGTGAAGCTCTTTCTCTTGCATAAATCATCCAGTATTTTTCTGAAATTGAGATCATCTGTTTGTCTGTGCGTGTACATCATATTTACATATTTCCGTCCCATCACGATAATTATTTCATGTGCCGTCTATTTTTTCCTTACAATGTATATCAGCTAGCAACCTCCACGCCCATTCCGCGCTACCATCAACATTAGAAACTAACAAAACCATAGAATAAAAGAAGAATTTTCTTTGAGGGCCTGTATTTCTAAAACTACGAGAGATAAAATATATTTTGGTGTTTTATTAAATCACGATCTAATGAGTCAGTGAGACAACTGTACTAGTTACTTCTAACAACCTTTTTTTATAGAATGAGGAATCAATTCACAACGCATTGTAAGTGCTACCTACAACACCCTCTCAGAAAAGAAAATTAACTAACCACATTGAGGATAAACATTTGTTACAGAACACGCTTCATCTGCTCTACTTCTCTCCCACCGACACTTGCTTTACCCATACTGTGCTTCCCCTTTTAAGACCAACTGAGTTTAAATGCGTATACCACACTTAAGGTTGTAACCTCCCCACAGAAAATGTTAAATGGAAATGTAAATGGAGCCAAGCGTAGCCTCGCTACAAAAAAATAATAATTAAATGAATTTTTAATATTATGACCTCTGAACAAAATTGGCTCCCATTTATAGTCTGTGCGCAGAAATGCATTCACATTTAATGTTACCACGAAATTCTATTCTCATTTAATGTCAAATTCGAAACAGAAAAATTCCTAAACACCAAAATAATAAAAAAAGTTTTGTAACCTGATGAATTTATAAGGACAGCGGCGCTGACCTTCGGCCCTGTAATCTGAATAAAAAAAAGCAAAAATTCTTACCTCAATAAAACTGCAATTATATCTGCTCTTAATTAGTCATTTTTCGACACAGCTTCGTGCAATGCTGCCGTATATATTTTTTTTTTATTCTTGGAAGCAATGGTAACGCATTGGAAATTCTTTAAATTGAAATGAATGCTTTTCTTTAAAAGAGTTGCTTTATATTATAAAAATTGTTATTGGGGCATTTCTTAGAACAAATTAAATTACAATTAACATACATTATTAAATATGCGCAAGGCTGCTTCTTTACCTTCTACAACAATACTCATCCTCAAGAGTCCTGACCAGAGTCGCGAGCAGAGCACACCGCCGACGCATGCCGACTCCCGCAGACTACTACCGTCGACTCGCTACTAAAGCCGACCGACTACTGTCGACTCGCGCAGTCAAGCGCAGAATAGCGACAAGCAACAACTAACGATAAACTACTCTCTGGTCAGAGATTCTGTCATGCCTCGCCCATCGCCGGCAAAGCATACGTCTTACAAGGTGTTTAAAATACTTGACTGCTGGACTCCTTACTTCTGAACTGGTTGAAATCAGGAGACTTCGGGACGCTAACGCTTTTTGTCGAACCACTGCCATTATTAATGTTAATAATAATAATAGTAACAATAATAGTAATAATAGCAATAATACTGTGTAGGCCCTACAGCAATGTTGTTGCCATTACATAGTTACTGTTGTGTTCTCAATTAGTTCGTTTGTCTGTTGCGAAGTGAATGGGCAATTTCTGGTGCCATTTATTTACTTTACGTTAAATTTAACACACTGAAATGCGTTTGGGGTATCTTCTGCTCATCATCAGGCATTTATGTATACAGATATTACCTAAAAGATAAAGTGTCTTAGTCTAAGGTAATCTACAAATCTTTTGTTCAATTTTTCTGCTGCTGGAGACGCTATTGGGATATTTCTGGGGAGGGAGGGAGTAGCGCGGGCTAGAAATCGGTGTCAAGTTTTGTTTCTTTGCTGGTGTGGAGCCTCGCCTCGTTCCTGTGGTTGACAACGCACACTATGAAGGATGGATACTTTTGCATCACGCTTAACAACTCATGCAAACCTTGGGGAGCTTTGAGTGCTTCTGCAATTTTTTACCAGACCTATTTCTTTCCCTTTGGCATTTGTGCTGCGGAAGTCTCCGATCCCAGAAGCACTTATGGTATCTATCAGCAACAATATGTTCTCTTCGGACCACTCTGTCGTCTAGGCAACGCAAGTCAACAACATTTAAAGCAGACATGATAGCAGGTGAAAGCTTTCCGTACTGAAACGTCCCCTTAGAACAATTTTACATGACTCTCCTTAAACTGACACATTATATTTTTCTTTTTTGGCGCAACGCAATCTGACTTTCAAAAAATCCCTACAAAAGAATGGCCCTGACTAACATTAACCTATACGTTTCACAAATCTCTTACCTCACAAAAATCTTCGTTACTCGAACTACTGCAATACAGCGAGCGCCACTACTGCCAGCAAAATAAAAGATTCAAACTACTGAAGGCATTAACTACTGACAGGCATAGTTAGCAAATGAAAGATTTTAATACAGAACAAACAATGTATTTACCTTAATAGTGTTCAAAAGTCATAATGTATATAGCAGTTCATGACATCCAGTCTTACAAATTTCAAAACTTCGCCATTTCTCTCCCCACATCCACCACTGCTGGCGGCTCACCTCCAACTGCGCAACGCAATGCGTTGTTAACAGCCAACAGCCCAACCAGAGAGAACATCAGCATCGTTGATAAAGAACGTCCGTCCTCAGAGACCAAAAACAGGAAAAGTTAACGTAATATTGGTAAACTGCAGGAGTATCCAGGGCAAGGTTCCTGAATTAGTATCGCTTATTGAAGGAAATAGTGCGCATATAGTATTAGGAACGGAAAGTTGGTTAAAACCGGAAGTGAACAGTAACGAAATCCTAGACACAGAATGGAATATATACCGCAAGGATAGGATAAACGCCAATGGTGGAGGAGTATTTATAGCAGTAAAGAATTCAATAATATCCAGTGAAGTTATTAGCGAATGCGAATGTGAAATAATCTGGGTTAAGTTAAGTATCAAAGGTGGGTCAGATATGATAGTCGGATGCTTCTATAGACCACCTGCATCAGCAACCGTAGTAGTTGAGCGCCTCAGAGAGAACCTGCAGAACGTCGTGAAGAAGTTTCGTGATCATACTATTGTAATAGGGGGAGACTTCAATCTACCAGGTATAGAATGGGATAGTCACACAATCAGAACTGGAGCCAGGGACAGAGACTCTTGTGACATTATCCTGACTGCCTTGTCCGAGAATTACTTCGAGCAGATAGTTAGAGAACCAACTCGTGAAGCTAACGTTTTAGACCTCATAGCAACAAATAGACCGGAACTTTTCGACTCCGTGAATGTAGAAGAGGGTATCAGTGATCATAAGTCAGTGGTTGCATCAATGACTACAAGTGTAATAAGAAATGCCAAGAAAGGAAGGAAAATATATTTGCTTAACAAGAGTGATAGGGCACAAATCGCAGAATATCTGAGTGACCACCATCAAACGTTCATTTCTGAGGAAGAGGATGTGGAACAAAAATGGAAAAAATTCAGAAACATCGTCCAGTACGCCTTAGATAAGTTCGTACCGACTAAGGTCCAAAGCGAGGGGAAAGATCCACCGTGGTATAACAATCATGTACGAAAGGTACTACGGAAACAAAGAAAGCTTCATCATAGGTTTAAGAGTAGTCGAATCATAGCTGATAAGGAAAAGCTGAACGAAGCGAAAAAGAGCGTAAAGAGAGCAATGAGAGAAGCATTCAACGAATTCGAACATAAAACATTGGCAAACAATCTAAACAAGAACCCTAAAAAGTTTTGGTCATATGTAAAATCGGTAAGCGGATCTAAATCCCCTATTCAGTCACTCGTTGACCACGATGGCACCGAAACAGAGGACGACCGAAGAAAGGCAGAAATACTGAATTCAGTGTTCCGAAACTGTTTCACTGCGGAAAATCGTAACACGGTCCCTGACTTCAGCCGTCGCACGGACACCAAAATGGAAAATATTGAAATAAACGATATCGGAATTGAAAAACAACTGCTATCACTTAGTAGCGGAAAAGCATCCGGACCAGACGAGATACCCGTAAGATTCTACAGTGATTATGCTAAAGAACTTGCCCCCTTTCTATCAGCAATTTATCGTAGATCTCTGGAAGAACGTAAAGTACCTAGCGACTGGAAGAAAGCGCAGGTCGTTCCCATTTTCAAGAAGGGTCATAAATCAGATGCGAATAATTATAGGCCTATTTCGCTTACGTCAATCTGTTGTAGAATAATGGAACATGTTTTATGTTCTCGTATTATGACGTTCTTAGATAATACAAATCTCCTTCATCATAACCAACATGGATTCCGCAAACAGAGATCATGTGAAACTCAGCTCGCCCTATTTGTCCAAGAAATTCACAGTGCCGTAGACACTGGCGAGCAGATTGATGCCGTATTCCTGGACTTCAGGAAGGCATTTGATACGGTTCCGCACTTACGTTTAGTGAAAAAAATACGAGCTTACGGAATATCGGACCAGGTTTGTGATTGGATTCAGGATTTCCTAGAAGAAAGAACACAACATGTCATTCTTAACGGTTCAAAATCTGCAGATGTAGAGGTAATTTCGGGAGTACCGCAAGGAAGCGTGATAGGACCTTTATTGTTTACAATATACATAAATGACTTAGTTGACAACATCGGTAGCTCCGTGAGGCTATTTGCAGATGACACGGTTGTCTACAAGAAAGTAGCAACATCAGAAGACTCGTACGTACTCCAGGAAGACCTGCAGAGGATTAATGAATGGTGCGACAGCTGGCAGCTTTCCCTAAACGTAGATAAATGTAATATAATGCGCATACATAGGGGCAGAAATCCATTCCAGTACGATTATGCCATAGGTGGTAAATCATTGGAAGCGGTAACGACCGTAAAATACTTAGGAGTTACTATCCGGAGCGATCTGAAGTGGAATGATCACATAAAACAAATAGTGGGAAAAGCAGGCGCCAGGTTGAGATTCATAGGAAGAATTCTAAGAAAATGTGACTCATCGACGAAAGAAGTAGCTTACAAAACGCTTGTTCGTCCGATTCTTGAGTATTGCTCATCAGTATGGGACCCTTACCAGGTTGGATTAATAGAAGAGATAGACATGATCCAGCGAAAAGCAGCGCGATTCGTCATGGGGACATTTAGTCAGCGCGAGAGCGTTACGGAGATGCTGAACAAGCTCCAGTGGCGGACACTTCAAGAAAGGCGTTACGCAATACGGAGAGGTTTATTATCGAAATTACGAGAGAGCACATTCCGGGAAGAGATGGGCAACATATTACTACCGCCCACATATATCTCGCGTAATGATCACAACGAAAAGATCCGAGAAATTAGAGCAAATACGGAGACTTACAAGCAGTCGTTCTTCCCACGCACAATTCGTGAATGGAACAGGGAAGGGGGGATCAGATAGTGGTACAATAAGTACCCTCCGCCACACACCGTAAGGTGGCTCGCGGAGTATAGATGTAGATGTAGTAGATGTAGAACTAGCCACAGACTGCACGCAGCACAGCCAGTGATTATCATACAGAGCGCTACGTGGCGTTACCAATAAAAAAACCTAAACAGCCTACTTACATAGCCCCCATGCTCCCCACAAAAAATTTTACAAATTGTTTTGGGCAGTGGCCAATAATGATTTGATAAAATTTTTCATAATTACAATAACAAAGATATCAAATGCACACACTTATTGATACAATGTTGGTCAAAAGCTAAAATTTTCTCACAGTCCATAAAGACAGTCCTGATCATTCATCACAGTAAAATTGGAGTGTTTTTTTTTTTACAAAGTCTCATTAGTAAAAGAAAATGCACATGGAAGTAGTGGATTTGCATGCAGTCTTGAAGAAGTAGTGTTGTCCTTCCAAAGGAAAGACAGTGCTGACTCTTGACATGCAGACAGGTAATGGTCCACAACAGAGCAAACCCACAGCAGAGTCATTCGACGTTTTGAAGAATATTGGTAGGTAGGTCATCACAGAGTAGACCCACTGTAGTCCTGGTAGAGATTATGGTATTGATGGGCCATCAAATGTGCAGACCCACTGTAGTCCTTGCAGAGATGGCTAGCAGCCATCCGTTGCGACTGTGCAGGTGCACAATCACCATTGAAGAGTCTTGCGGAGAATATAGCAAGTCCATAAACCACCACTTGTGTACTCACAAAGTTTTTGGAATTGTCCTTAGAACCAGCAATGCTGTTATCCAGTCCCTTGCTGAATTATTAACACACGCGCAAACACTAACAGTCCCCACTTCTCACATATTGTCCATATACTATGACCAACAGAAATGTGTGCAGTGAAATGAATGCTTACAAGTTACTTAATTTGATGAACTGGTGTCAATTACAATATTATAACATGAGAATACAATAACAAAGGTACAAAATACATCATTAAAGAACATAACAATACAGATAACATTTGTAGTAATACAGGCTTTACAAAAGAATAGAACTAACATATACATCAGTGTTACAGGAATTATGACATGAGTACATACATAAAAGATCAGAATAACTTTTGAAACATCAACTTCACACGTGAGCAACAAAACAGAACAGATAAATAATGTCTAAACATCTTTACAAAGAAAATAACATATTATCAGAAAAATTCTACAATGTAACTCTCATCAGATAAACACATAAAGACAGGAAGAACACAAATACCCAAGGGTACACAAACACATAGTGGGATAACACAAGGAAAGGACAGGGTTTATTTTATTGCAGTATTTTGCAAACAAAACTTTTTTTTTCTTGGAGGTCTCCCTTCGTTCATCATTATTCCCAAAAAGTCCTATCTGCTGTTTAGGTTTTTTTATTGGTAACGCCACGTAGCGCTCTGTATGAAAATCACTGGCTGTGCTGCGTGCAGTCTGTGGCTAGTTTGCATTGTTGTAATATTCGCCATTGTAGTGTTGGGCTGTTGGCTGTTAACAACGCATAGCGTTGCGCAGTTTGAGGTGAGCCGCCAGCAGTGGTGGATGTGGGGAGAGAAATGGCGGATATTACAACAATGCAAACTAGCCACAGACTGCACGCAGCACAGCCAGTGATTTTCATACAGAGCGCTACGTGGCGTTACCAATAAATAAACCTAAACAGCCTACTTACAGTACTGCCAGCACTGAAGCGGAGAGGACTCGGAACTTCCTTTTGTTGTTCGCTAAAAGGCAGACAACCAGCGGAACACAACTGAACATAAGCTAAAGCGACTCGAACACGACCGAATATATTTTACTCATGAACACCTGCGCATGAATCGGAGAGAGTTCTCGTTCACTGTTGCACAACCGGGTGCATTTACTTCGATGTAAAGGATCTTTACAATCCATGATAATTATTCGACAGTGACCTCAGTCATAAGCACGTTTTTGTATACGATAGTTTAGAGGCAACGGGATTATCAGAATTTACTACCGATACACTCTTTCATCGCTTGCCTGTTCTATCCAGTATTTTCATTCCAGACCTCAGAGGACAAGCCGCCAAGCTGTAAACTCTTAAGACCAGAGAGTTACATAAGATCTCATTCCAAGTAACGTTCTCCTGAATCCACCAACTGTACGCCTGAAGTCAAGCAAGCCAACTTGGGTCGATCTTAGGGTCACATAGGTTTTCGATGTCATCGAGAAGTGGAAAGAACGTTGGAATGAACAACCATCTCAGAACGCCCACTTAATTCAAAACCCAATGCTGATGGTTGCAGTCTTTGATCTTCTTCGTCACGAATGGTCGAGACTCAGCCGCATCCAAATGTAACAAAGGACACATGAGCACGTCTTCTAGCGGTGAGGTTGCTGTGAAAGCACTCCGTGTGACTGTGGAGCGAAGGAACAGACAATGAGGCACATTGTGAGAAACTCCCCAGAACCCACTCCATGCTTTGAAGATGGTCTGAGGATTAGAATGAACTGACACTGAGTGCTGCTATGTGGTTGAAAAATTTAAACAATAACCTATAAATTTACAGTGTGTGTGTGTTTTCTGTAACGCGATACAATAACAAAAGTAATAATAATGATCCTACTGCAGGTAAGAAATCCCAGGGACTGCAAGGATTCGGAGGTCGGGTGTCTCATGTAATATGCTTTGGTGATCTGGTCACCATGAATTGCACTGATATGGAACGTCTTACCTGTGGTGTGAGCATCCGTTACACCAAAGACAGAACCAGTTCTGACATGCTAGACACATGACACTCTGAAGTATTCCGTTTGGCCTTTCGGCAGGAGTAGTCTCCCTCCAACACGGCAGTTGTCTCTGATTCATTTGCTATATGATAATGATCCGCGCGGAAAAAGACAAAATGGTTTCCAAATCCGCATCGCATCCCAAGTGTATAATCCGCATTCGTATGTCTTTTATCCCCATCGGCATCCACGAGTATTAAAATCTAATCACCCTTGCGGGCTTTGAGGGTATACTTCTAACTTGTCTCAATTTTATTATAATATACTGATACTGGGCCTCGTAATTTATGTTTAATAGATTATGAACTTAGAGACCAATCATGGCCACATTTAATACATCGCCTGTCGTTCTTGAAACATCCAGTAAGCAAATATTGTCTGACGTAATTGTTGATACGGATTCTGCGATTTTTCAGCAAAATTGAGAATTGAAATGAAGCCGTCATCATGTCTTGTATACTTCAAATGTTAATCACCTATATATCACTTATCAGCTCTACGTTAATTCACCATAATGTTAAATACAGTTAACGTACTTATCTGCTCACTAAATTAGTGGTCCGCAGCTCGTGGTCGTGCGGTAGCGTTCTCGCTTCCCACGCCCGGGTTCGATTCCCGGCGGGGTCAGGGATTTTCTCTGCCTCGTGATGACTGGGTGTTGTGTTCTGTCCTTAGATTAGTTAGATTTAAGTAGTTCTAAGTTCTAGGGGACTGATGACCATAGATGTTAGTTCCCATAGTGCTCAGAGCCATTTGAACCATTTTTTTTGTAATTAGTGTTCCACTGTATAGCAAGAAATATATTTAACAGAAATATTCATAGAGTCACCGATCTTATGCAGAATATTATTCATGTTAGAGATTAAACAAAAGCAGGCACCAGACCACGAAGCGAAGCTTTCGGTGATCACGTAAGTGATATCTCTCACTGCAAATGAAACAGGAATAACTCAGATGTAACACAGTGACTGGTGCGACGGAAACAGGATTCACTTATGATAGTAACGGAGAACCAGGAAGAACAACGTAGTGCTATCTTTAGCCCAGCCCCGCTATCTTCCCCCCGTCACGGCACCTTTCTTGCTTGTTGCAGTAGTAATTAGCATGAAATTACAGCCAAACACGAACAAAAAGAATAGGAAACCTAATTTTGTGCAAACGGCCTTGCTGTTCTGGCACTGCGAACGGCTGAAAGCAAGGGGAAACTACAGCCGTGATTGTTCCCGAGGGCTTGCAGCTTTACTGTATGGTTAAATGATGATGGCGTCTTCTTGGGTAAAATATTCCGGAGGTAAAATAGTCCCCCATTCGGATCTCCGGGAGGGGACTACTCAAGAGGACGTCGTTATCAGGAGAAAGAAAACTGGCGTTCTACGGATCGGAGCGTGGAATGTCACATCCCTTAATCGGGCAGGTAGGTTAGAAAATTTAAAAAGGGAAATGGATAGGTTAAAGTTAGATATAGTGGGAATTAGTGAAGTGGCAGGAGGAACAAGACTTTTGGTCAGGTGATTACAGGGTTATAAATACAAAATCAAATAGGGGTAATGCAGGAGTAGGTTTAATAATGAATAAAAAATAGGAGTGCGGGTTAGCTACTACAAACAGCATAGTGAACGCATTATTGTGGCCAAGATAGACACAAAGCCCATGCCTACTACAGTAGTACAAGTTTATATGCCAACTAGCTCTGCAGATGATGAAGAAACAGATGAAATGTATGATGAGATAATAGAAATTATTCAGGTAGTGAAGGGAGACGAAAATTTAATAGTCATGGGTGACTGTAATTCGTCAGTAGGAAAAGGGAGAGAAGGAAACATAGTAGGTGAATATGGATTGGGGGGAGAAATGAAAGAGGAAGCCGCCTGGTAGAATTTTGCACAGAGGATAACTTAATCATAGCTAACACTTGGTTCAAGAATCATAAAAGAAGGTTGTATACCTGGAAGAATCCTGGAGATACTAAAAGGTATCAGATAGATTATATAATGCTAAGACAGAGATTTAGGAACCAGGTTTTAAATTGTAAGACATTTCCAGGGGCAGATGTGGATTCTGACCACAATCTATTGGTTATGAACTGCAGATTGAAACTGAAGAAACTGCAAAAAGGTGGGATTTTAAGGAGATGGGACCTGGATAAACTGAAAGAACCAGAGGTTGTAGGGAGTTTCAGGGAGAGCATAAGGGAACAATTGACAGGAATGGGGGAAAGAAATACAGTAGAAGAAGAATGGGCAGCTCTGAGGGATGAAGTAGTGAAGGCAGCAGACGATCAAGTAGGTAAAAAGACGAGGGCTAATAGAAATCCTTGGGTAACAGAAGAAATATTGAATTTAATTGATGACAGGAGAAAATATAAAAATGCAGTAAATGAGGCAGGCAAAAAGGAATACAAACGTCTCAAAAATGAAATCGACAGAAAGTGCAAAATGGCTAAGCAGGGATGGCTAGAGGACAAATGTAAGGATGTAGAGGCTTGTCTCACTAGGGGTAAGATAGATACTGCCTACAGGAAAATTAAAGAGACCTTTGGAGAGAAGAGAACCACTTGTATGAATATCAAGAGCTCAGATGGTAACCCAGTTCTAAGGAAAGAAGGGAAGGCAGAAAGGTGGAAAGAGTATATAGAGGGTTTATACAAGGGCGATGTACTTGAGGACAATATTATGGAAATGGAAGAGGATGTAGATGAAGACGAAATGGGAGATAAGATACTGCGTGAAGAGTTTGACAGAGCACTGAAAGATCTGAGTCGAAACAAGGACCCAGGAGTAGACAACATTCCATTAGAACTACTGATGGCCTTGGGAGAGCCAGTCATGACAAAACTCTACCATCTGGTGAGCAAGATGTATGAGACAGGCGAAATACCCTCAGACTTCAAGAAGAATATAATAATTCCAATCCCAAAGAAAGCAGGTGTTGACAGATGTGAAAATTACCGAACTATCAGTTTAATAAGTCACAGCTGCAAAATACTAACGCGAATTCTTTACAGACGAATGGAAAAACTGGTAGAAGCGGACCTCGGGGAAGATCAGTTTGGATTCCGCAGAAATGTTGGAACACGTGAGGCAATACTAACATTACGACTTATCTTAGAAGAAAGATTAAGAAAAGGCAAACCTACGTTTCTAGCATTTGTAGACTTAGAGAAAGCTTTTGACAATGTTAACTGGAATACTCTCTTTCAAATTCTGAAGGTGGCAGGGGTAAAATACAGGGAGCGAAAGGCTATTTACAATTTGTACAGAAACCAGATGGCAGTTATAAGAGTCGAGGGGCATGAAAGGGAAGCAGTGGTTGGGAAAGGAGTGAGACAGGGTTGTAGCCTCTCCCAGATGTTATTCAATCTGTATATTGAGCAAGCAGTAAAGGAAACAAAAGAAAAATTCGGAGTAGGTATTATTTATTTAGCGTATGGCAAGTACAAATCACGAATGAACAATCGAAAAGTACATAACACACAAAACAGTTACAATATCACAAACAAACATCTAGGTTAGAAATATAATCGATTGCACTGTTAGTCGCATCCATGAAGTCCCTTGTTGGCCCAGGGTAGGCCCTCAGAGGGCATTCTGCCACGATATGGTGAATTGTCTGCCTGTCAGCGCCGCAGTCGCACTATGGTGATGGCACTATGCTCCATTTGTACAAGGAGTCCGCACAACGGCCGTGGCTCGTCCTGATCCTGTTAAGGGTAGACCAGATTTTGCGGGGCAAATCAAAGCCCCGAGGTCTGTTAGATGTTCCCAATAAGGTGTTAACCTGAGGCGGTGTCTTTTCCTCCCATTCTTCTCTCCAGCGGTCCTCAAGAATAAAAGCGTTCTTTACCAGATCTTTGGCACTTGCGAGAGGGGGGTGTCTGGATTTCAATCTCTTTTGCTCAATTCCATTACTCAGGGTGTGGATAGGAAGATCTGGGCTATTTTGGATTTTTCGACACTCCCTGACAAGTGCGTGTTCTCTGCGCAAATGTGGCGGCGGGATAAGGCTCAATACAGGCAGCCATTGGACAGGAGTTGACCTGATCGTTCCAGAGATAATCCTCACCGTTTGGTTCAAGACTGCATCCACCTTCTTGATGTGAGCACTATTTAACCAAATTGGGGAACAGTACTCTGCTGCAGAATAGATAAGTCCTAGTGCAGAGCTACGCAGAACGGAGGCAGTGGACCCCCAACTAGTGCCACAAAGCTTTTGGACAATGTTGTTTCTAGTTCTGACTTTTTCAGCAGTGTTTACAAGGTGTTATTTATAGCTCAATGTTCTATCGAGTGTCACGCCCAGATACTTTGGTGTTCTATTATATGGAAGAATGCCGCCATCAAAGCGGATCTTGAGCTCTTTGTTTGCTAATTTGTTATTCAGGTGGAAACAAGTGGCCTCTGTTTTGGATGGGCTGGGTTGGAGCCTCCAGTCACGGAAGTATTTTCCTAGAGTGGTCAAATCGCTGGATAGTGTGATCTCAGTTTCCTCCATCACTCGGTGTTGTGTGGCCAAGGCCCAGTCGTCCGCATATCCGAACATTTTGGATCTCGTCCTAGGCATATCGGCTATATACATGCTGAAAAGCAGTGGAGCCAGTACTGAACCTTGGGGCAGGCCATTATTAAGTTTCATGAATTTACTTCTGTTGTTACCGATGACAACCTGGAATGGTCTACTGCAGACATTTTGTTGATAAGGTTAGCCGTTTTTAGACATGTCACGATGCGGAGGAGCTTATAAATCAGGCCCTGTCTCCAGACAGTGTCGAACGCCGCCGTCAGGTCAACAAATACCACTGATGTTTTTTGCTGTCTTTGGAAGCCCGCCTCGATGTAGGTTGTTAGAGCGAGGACCTGATCCGTGCAGCTTCTTTTCGGCCGGAAGCCCGCCTGTTCTACCGGTACAGCCTCCAGGATGACTTCGCTCATTCTGTTGTACATAAGTCTCTCCAGTAATTTATAGATCATGCTGAGTAAGGCAATTGGGCGGTAGCTCTGATGTTGGTCACTCGGTTTGCCCGGTTTTAATATGGCAACAATTTTAGCCTTTTTGAGAGTGTGCGGAATTTTTCCAGTTTGCAACACGTAAGAGAAGAATCGCGCAAGCCATAATCTTGCAAATTTACCACAGTGGAGCAGAAATTCTGCGTGAATCCCATCAAACCCTGGGGCCTTTCCTGGTTTTATATCGTTCAGGGCCATATTTAACTCTTCGACTGAAAAGGGTTGGGAATAAGATGTATTGTTCTCTGCTGTCGATTTTAGCTCTTTAAGCTCCTTTTTAATTTTTATAGTATGGGCTCGTTCCTTTGGGGCCCTGGACGTCTTGCTGATGTGAACCGCAACTGTATTTGGGGACATAGCGCTGGTCATTCGCAGATTTTTACCTCCACCTCCAAGTCTCCGAAGCAATGACCACGCCCTTCTGCTTGATCTTGTAAAATCCATTTGTTCCACGGTCTCCATCCACTTAGCACGCCTGGCCGCGTCTAGGCTATGTAATAGATCGTCTGCAATTTCTTTATCCCCATTGTCCAGAAACTGTCTATAAAGCCGTTCACTTTCCTCGCTCCATCCTGGCACATATTCGTTTCTGAATCCTCTGGGCATACTAACTTTAGCTGAGCTGATGACGGCTCCAACAAATCTTTCGTAGTTCTTATACGTTGGGGGTATCCATCCAAGGCATTTATCAAGTTTCTCCGAGAAAGCAGCCCAATCTGCCCTCCCAAAGTTCCATCTAGGACGAGGATAAGAGGATATCAGGGGAATAGTAAGACCTATTTCTAAGAGCACTGGACGATGCTGAGAGTGGGGGAAATCCTCAAGTACCCTGCGAGAGACCGGCAGGGGTTTGTTGTTCTTGTCAGTTGTAACAAAACTGAGGTCAGGGCAGGTCTCAGTTAGCCAAGCGGCTGATTTAAATGTGCCTCGGTCTTTGGCGTCAAAGATTAGTTGAGTATTATGATCTTCTGTCCATTTCACCAGGTCTTCGCCGTTTTGGTCAGATATTCGATATTTCCACAGTTCATGGTGGCTATTAAAGTCACCCACGTATATTGCTGGGTGAGGCAGGATTTGAAGGGCTTGTGGGGGCCACGATTGCCCTGGAGGCTTGTATATATTATTTATTGTGACTTCACCCACTTTTATAATGACTTCGTGAATCTCGTTTGTGGTAGATGTTGATACGAGAGCCACTTCTTCGATATCTCTCCTGACGAATGTTGCCGTGCCATAATGTCTGTGGTGTGTGGCGCCTATTAGGTCATAGCCAGATATTATGCCCCTTGATCTTAGCTGCTCGTCATCTTCAGTATGGGTCTCCTGAATTGCGACTACGTCAATGTAGAAGAAGAAGTAAAAACTTTGAGGTTCGCCGATGACATTGTAATTCTGTCAGAGACAGCAAAGGACTTGGAAGAGCAGTTGAACGGAATGGACAGTGTCTTGAAAGTAGGATATAAGATGAACATCAACAAAAGCAAAACGAGGATAATGGAATGTAGTCAAATTAAATCGGGTGATGCTGAGGGGATTAGATTAGGAAATGAGACACTTAAAGTAGTAAAGGAGTTATGCTATTTATGGAGCAAAATAACTGATGATGGTCGAAGTAGAGAGGATATAAAATGTAGACTGGCAATGGGAAGGAAAGCGTTTCTGAAGAAGAGAAATTTGTTAACATCTAGTATAGATTTAAGTGTCAGGAAGTCGTTTCTGAAAGTATTTGTATGGAGTGTAGCCATGTATGGAAGTGAAACATGGACGATAACTAGTTTGGACAAGAAGAGAATAGAAGCTTTCGAAATGTGGGGCTACAGAAGAATGCTGAAGATAAGGTGGGTAGATCACGTAACTAATGAGGAGGTATTGAATAGAATTGGGGAGAAGAGAAGTTTGTGGCACAACTTGACTTGAAGAAGTTGGTAGGACATGTTTTGAGGCATCAAGGGATCACAAATTTAGCATTGGGGGGCAGCGTGGAGGGTAAAAATCGTAGAGGGAGACCAAGAGATGAATACACTAAGCAGATTCAGAAGGATGTAGGTTGCAGTAGGTACTGGGAGATGAAGAAGCTTGCACAGGATAGAGTAGCATGGAGAGCTGCATCAAACCAGTCTCAGGACTGAAGACCACAACAACAACAACAACAACAATTTTGTGCAACAGAATAATGTCTTGTAAGCAAACAGGTGGTGAAAGGTGACCTAACAGAGTGCTCACAACGTGCTGACCTATCCCACATAATTCAGTTTCGATGTGGTTGGTCACAGGGAGGACATTACTATGCAGCCCCTCATACTCCTTCTTATTAGACAAGTTGTGGGGTGGAGAAAATATCGGAAAGGCTCTTGATATATTTTACATAAACGGTGAAATACACCTGTAATTAATAGTGACAAATTTGTATTGGCTTTCTTAGAACAACGACAGGCGGTTCAACACGCCTTTACGTTAAAAATAAGAATACTCGCATGAAACATCAAGTAGTTCCCTAACACACCACGATTTAGATTTAGTAAGGCAGTAATTTAAAAAGCCAGGAAATTTAATGATTGCCAAGGGTCTGAGTTAATCGTTTGTGATGAAGGGATGGGTCTTATTCTCTCACATTTATTTAATGTTCATCACGCTAAGGCACTGGAGACAGACTAGGAAGTGAGGACTGCCTGTTGGAGGGGAAGGAAGGAGGAGGTGGAACTGGAGTTCCAAGAAACTCAAAAACATTCTGAACATTATTGTTATGTGGAAATCCTTCTATCATTCTGATCAATATCCCAAGCTCCACATAGGGCTGACATGTCATCAGACCTTTTTCTGGCTGTCAGCCTGACTGTTATTCGTGGCCAGGAAACCACCTTATCCTGTGTGGCATTGGTTCCTTCAATTTGTCACTACTTAGCAAACGCAGTATATGTTTCAGTGATAGAACGCACACACGAGAATATACCAGACAATCGATATGTTTGGTCTGTATTAGTGCTTTAGTGGTACGGTGGCAGTGAACTGTCAGCACTGGTTCTGCCTCAGTGTGTGGGCAGAGACTACTGGTGACTGCCTTGTGTGATCAGTCACCGTTCCACATCGTACTACAAGACGCTACGGACTATAACACGCATCTTAATTTTAAGAATTTTTTTTAAAAAAGAACGCTTTACGATTTTTCTTATTAGATTTGCAAACCAGACTAAACAAATTCTTAGTTTATAAAACCGAACTGACCTTTAACAAACTAACTGAAAGTAGCTCCGTCAGAACAGGCCATGATAGCCCAATGGCACCGACCGGCCGCTTTGTCGTCCTCAGCCTACAGGCGTCACTGGATGCTGACACGGAGGGGCATATGATCGGCACACCGCTCTCGCGGCCGCACGTCGATTTACGAGACCGGAGCCACTACTTATTGATCAATTAGCTCCTCAGTTTGCCTCACAACGCCGCTTGGCAGACCCATCCAAGTGCTAGCCCAACCCCGACAGCGCTTAACTTCGGTGATCTGACGGGAACCGGTGTTACCACTGCTGCAAGGCCGTTGGCGAACTGACCTTTAAAATTCCTGAAAATCGCCATCTGAACTTTCTACTTCTTCTTCTTCATATTCTTCCTCTTCGTCGTCATCGTTGTCCTCTTCATATATACTGAAGAGCCAAAGAAATAGGTACACCTGTCTAACATCGTATAGGGCCCCCGCGAGCATGCAGAAGTACCGAAACACGACGTGGCGTGGACTCGACTAATGGCTGAGGTAGTACTGGAGAGAACTGACACTATGAATCCTGCAGAGCTGTCCATAGATCCGTAAGAGTGCGAGGGGGTGGAAATGTCTTCTGAACAGCACGTTGTAAGGCGTCCCAATTATGCTCAATAATGTTCATGTCTGAGGAGTTTGGTATCCGGCGGATGTGCTTAAACTTGGAAGAGTGTTTATGGAGCCACTGTGTAGCAATTCTGGACGTGTGGGGTGTCGCATTGTCCTGCTGGAATTACCCAAGTCCTTCGCAATGCACAATAAACATGAATGGATGCAGGTGATCAGACAGGATGCTTACGTACGTGTCACCTGTCAGAGTCGTGTCTAGACGTATTAGGGGTCCCATATCACTCCAACTGCACACCCCAACACCATTACAGAGCCGCCACCAGCATGAACAGTCCTGTGCTGACATGCAAGGTCCATGGATTGATGAGGTTGTCTCCGTTATGCTTAATAATGTCCATCGGCTCGATAGAATCTGAAACGAGACTCATCCGACCAGGCAACATGTTTCCAGTCATCAACAATCCAATGTCGGTGTAGACGGGCCGAGACGAGGCATAAAGCTTTGTCTGGTGCAGTCATCAAGGGTATACGGGTGGGGCCTTCGGCTCCGAAAGCCCATATCGACGATGTTTCGTTGAGTGGTTCACACGTTGACGCTTCTTGATGGCCCAGTATTGAAATGTGCAGCAATTTGCGGAAGGGCTGCACTCCTTTCATGTTGAACGGTTCTTTTCAATCGTCGTTGGTTCCGTGCTTCCAGGATCTTTCACTGGCCGCAGCGATGTCGGAGATTTGATGTTTTACCGGTTTCCTGATATTCACGGTACAACTGTGAAATGTTTGTATGGTAAAATACCCTCTTGCTCGCTACCTCGGAGATGCTATACACCATCCCTCGTGCGCCGACTATAAAACCACGTTCAAACTTGCTACTCACTTAAATCTTCATAAGCTGCCGTTGTAACAGCAGTAATCGATGTAACAACTGCGCCAGACACTTGCTCTCTTATATGGGTGTTGTCGACCGCAGCGCCGTATTCTGCCTGTTCACGTATCTCTGAAACTGAATACGCATGCCTTTACCAGTTTCTTTGTCGCTTCAGTGTAGAATGTAAGCAGTGTTTGTTACAGGCTTCTAGTGCGAGTCACTTATGAAATATCGTATTTTAAAAGGTATTCACACCGACACTTGTACAATACCTGTGCTAGTACGCACGAAAGAACAACATAAGTGCATACGTTAGTTATGTGGTTTATGACCAGTAACGAAGCAATTGACCATTACAGGTCGTGTTCATTATGACCACCGGCAGCGGCAATACACGCTTACTGTCTGTTATGGAACGACTGCTGCACACGTGCTAGTATTTCAGCGGAGATGCCCAAGCAGGTTGCAGTAATATGTCGTTGTATGTCAAGGGGTGTAACTGGTGTGGCTTTGTAGACAGCGTATTTCGATTTTACCCACAGAAAAATATTATAGTCATCAAATCCAGAGAACGGTCCAGCCAAGGTATATGTCCTCTGCATCAAATCTAGCGATTTGGAAAACTATTCGTGAAGACATGCTGTGTTGCCTGTTCGGACGAGTCTCGTTTCAAATTGTATCGAGCGGATAGACGTGTATGGGATGGAGACTTCTTCATTAATGTATGGACCCTGCATGTCAGTAGGGGACTGTTCAAACTGGTGGAGGCTCTGTAATGGTGTGGGGCATGTGCAGTTCGAGTGGTATGGGACCACTGATGCGTCTAGATATGACTCTGACAGGTGACACATACGTAAGCATCCTGTCTGATCACCTGCATCCATTCATGTCCATTGTGCATTCCGACGGACTTGAGAAATTCCACCAGGATAATGCGACATCCCACACGTCCAGAATTGCTGCAGAGTGACTTCAGGAACACTCTTCTGAGTTTAAACACTTCCGCTGGCCACCAAACTCCCCAGACATGAGCATTATTGAGCATATCTGGGATGCCTTGCAACGTGCTGTTCACAAGAGATCTCCACCCTCTCGTGCTCTTACGTATTTACGAGCAGCGCTGCAGGATTCACGGTGTCAAAACCCTCCAGCATTACTTCAGACATTAGTCGAGCCCATTCCACGTCGTGTCGCGGCACTTCTGCGTGCTCACTAAGTCCCTACACGATATTAGGCAGGTGTACCAGTTTCTTTGTCTCTTCAGTGTAACTTAGCCGCCGGCCGGAGTGGCCGAGCGGTTCTAGGCGCTGCAGTCTGGAACCGCGCGATCGCTAGGTCGCAGGTTCGAATCCTGCCTCGGGCATGGATGTGTGTGATGTCCTTAGGTCAGTTAGGTTTAAGTAGTTCTAAGTTCTAGGGGACTGTTGTCCTTAGAAGTTAAGTCTCATAGTGCTCAGAGCCATTTTTTTTGTAATTTAGCCTATTTTTTGTTTGTTCCATTAAAAAAAGTGGATGTTTTCACAAGAAATACACTTTCTAATTATTATTACAATCTGTTGATTGTCCAACAATACGAGCGCCCGACTACCAATCCATTCCGCATATCGGTAGCACTTTCCATTTCCGCACTATTTGTACTTGAAAATTTTAGGTTAATCACCACCTATAGGATAGCATGTTGAAACATGTGAACGTGTGGTAGCAGAAAAAAAATCCTGCAGTCCGTACATTGCCGTCACTAAGAGCCATGGACCCTGACAGAATCGCCCTGTCAAGCTGTCTTCGAGAAACTGTTGTAACCTCCCAACAGATAAAAAATATAATTGCGTATAGCATTCACATTCAGCGTAACCTACCAACAGATAAATTCCGTAACCTCACAATAATAACGTGACTAATCTCTCAATAAAATTGGGGCTCACTTACATAACCTTTCATTAATTAACTGACTGTGAATTTAAACTGGTAAATTTTGGACGTCAGCAGTGCTGCGTCTTGGCCCTGAAAATGTATTCTGAATAAATTGAAAATTCTTACCTCTCAATAAGGTCGTCGGATAACGCATATATATCTGCACCTATAAGAAATTTTTCTGGCACAGCCCAGTGCAATGCTGGCCGATAGATCTGTCATGTACAAAAAGAAACAACTGATTTTTTCTTTACCATAATCTGGATGACCATGGATTGGAGAAATTAGTAAATTCGTTAAACTGAGATGAATGACTGCCAAAAGCTAATTTTTATAAGAAAGATTATTATTAAGATATTTTTAAAAACATTTACATGGGACTTGATACAGGGTGTTTCAAAAATGACCGGTATATTTGAAACGGCAATAAAAACTAAACGAGCAGCGATAGAAATACACCGTTTGTTGCAATATGCTTGGGACAACAGTACATTTTCAGGCGGACAAACTTACGAAATTACAGTAGTTACAATTTTCAACAACAGATGGCGCTGCAAGTGATGTGAAAGATATAGAAGACAACGCAGTCTGTGGGTGCGCCATTATGTACGTCGTCTTTCTGCTGTAAGCGTGTGCTGTTCACAACGTGCAAGTGTGCTGTGGACAACATGGTTTATTCCTTATAACAGAGGATTTTTCTGGTGTTGGAATTTCACCGCCTAGAACACAGTGTTGTTGCAACAAGACGAAGTTTTCAACGGAGGTTTAATGTAACCAAAGGACCGAAAAGCGATACAATAAAGGATCTGTTTGCAAAATTTCAACGGACTGGGAACGTGACGGATGAACGTGCTGGAAAGGTAGGGCGACCGCGTACGGCAACCACAGAGGGCAACGCGCAGCTAGTGCAGCAGGTGATCCAACAGCGGCCTCGGGTTTTACGTTCGCTGTGTTGCAGCTGCGGTCCAAATGACGCCAACGTCCACGTATCGTCTCATGCGCCAGAGTTTACACCTCTATCCATACAAAATTCAAACGCGGCAACCCCTCAGCGCCGCTACCATTGCTGCACGAGAGACATTCGCTAACGATATAGTGCACAGGATTGATGACGGCGATATGCATGTGGGCAGCATTTGGTTTACTGACGAAGCTTATTTTTACCTGGACGGCTTCGTCAATAAACAGAACTGGCGCATATGGGGAACCGAAAAGCCCCATGTTGCAGTCCCATCGTACCTGCATCCTCAAAAAGTACTGGTCTGGGCCGCCATTTCTTCCAAAGGAATCATTGGCCCATTTGTCAGATCCGAAACGATTACTGCATCACGCTATCTGGACATTCGTCGTGAATTTGTGGCGGTACAAACTGCCTTAGACGACACTGCGAACACCTCGTGGCTTATGCAAGATGGTGCCCGGCCACATCGCACGGCCGACGTCTTTAATTTCCTGAATGAATATTTCGATGATCGTGTGATTGCTTTGGGCTATCCGAAACATACAGGAGGCGGCGTGGATTGGCCTCCCTATTCGCCAGACATGAACCCCTGTGACTTCTTTCTGTGGGGACACTTGAAAGACCAGGTGTACCGCCAGAATACAGAAACAATTGAACAGCTGAAGCAGTACATCTCATCTGCATGTGAAGCCATTCCGCCAGACACGTTGTCAAAGATTTCGGGTAATTTCATTCAGAGACGACGCCATATTATTTTTACGCATGGTGGATATGTGGAAAATATCGTACTATAGAGTTTCCCAGACCGCAGCGCCATCTGTTGTTGACAATTGTAACTACTGTAATTTCGAAAGTTTGTCTGCCTGAAAATGTACTGTTATCCCAAGCATATTGCAACAAACGGTGTATTTCTATCGCTGCTCGTTTAGTTTTTATTGCCGTTTCAAATATACCGGTCATTTTTGAAACACCCTGTATAACAATACTACATAAGCGCGAGGCTGCTTTTACCTTATATTACAACGCTCAGGCACCGCCATCGCTCCCCACGACTGGCGCAGCCAACTCAATACACCAGACTACTAGCTACAACTTACTCCTACTGCCATTGCTACACAGTTCCTACTGCTGACAATACTGATCTCTGGTCTGAGATTCTCTTATAGCTTACATATCGCAGGGAGCGCGTGAGCAATCCATCGAAACTACATCTGCTCGAGTGCACTAGCGACAAATTCCTTAATCATGGACCTCTCACACTGTCCTGTCTGAGTGATCCTGAACCTCTGAATACACTTTACGGCCAGACACAGTGTAACAAATGCCACTCTTCGATGCATCGGGAAACGACACGCAGGCTGCCAGGATCTCCCAGAAAAACGGAGCGGGATGCAGGGGGCAGGGCGGCCAACATCGGCGAGGCGTTCGCGACAGGTCTGCCCGCCTGCGGTGGGCGGCGGGCGGTGGGCGGTGTCGCCGCAAGCCAGTGGGCGGCGCGCCCGTCCCATACATTTCTATTAGCGCTCGCGGGGGGTCCAGCACTTGCGCTGATTAAAAGCCGGAATTTATACGCCGGCGCTCAATTTGTCGGCCGCGTCTCGCGGGCCCGTCTGCGCTGCAGCAGCGCGGCACTCGCCCCGGTCTCGTTACTGGCGCTGTTGCCAAGTCGCCGCCTTCATTATTCCGCCCTCGCGCGGCTGCGACGTGGTGCGATCCCGTTGCAATTAACCCCGCGTGCGGGAGCGGGTGCGCGCAGCCCCCCGCGGCGAGTGGAGAGCGAAAAGGCGGACAGCGGCGCTTGCTTTTATAGCCAAAGTGCGCGAGCAGGGGTCATTGTGCGAATGAAGATTGATAGCGGTGCGCCACCCCGCGCGAGGACACCCGGCGCGCGATATTCGAGATTTACTTACCCTCAAGAGTGCGGGGGATGAGAGTAAATCTCTTCCTTCCTCCGCACCCCTCTTTCCTCGCCCTCTGTCTCTCTCTCTCTCCCTACATCTCCTCTCCAACCCCTCTGCCACTCTCTCTTAACGCACAGGGCAGGGAGCCTGCAGAGGATAATTCAGCGGTTGCTCCGGCGGCAACGATGATCATCTCATCAGTCGCCCGAGGAGTTCATCCCCAGCCAAATGGCGGCCGTGGCGGCGGCGCGGGATGCAGGATTGGGTTCTCGGGGGCGCGGAATTGAATATCAATAACGGTCCCCAGACGGCGGCAGAAACCGGCGCTTAAAACATCAAACACCGACGCCGGGGGGGATAGCGAGGGTACTAGCTGCCATTTCCATAGCAATAGGCTTTTATGCAAACACGTCGAGTTCGGTCACTTTCCTCTCCTCCCGTGTGTATTGTACGACTAGCCTTGCCGTGGGGGAGTCATGGCGATTCGTGTCACGAGTAAGGAAGGCGCTTGTTTACGACACGAGGGACGGCGAGCGAAATTGGTTTCGAGCTGCCACAAGCGATTGGTTGACTTCTTCGAATGAACTGCGATGTTGCGCAACGGCATGTAACAATCTGATAAGACGCTGATTCAGAGAAAAACGATTCTTGAATTTGTATAGAATCCACAACATAATTAAGACTGCTCTATCCATGGAACTGAAATTAATCACGATTTGTGAACGGTCATACACAAAAAAGATTTATTCATGTAGCATTTTCTTTTAGCCAGTTAATTAGCTTCATAAATGCCATATGTTGCACATGAAGTTGTATGCAGGGTGTTCGGAAATTCCCGTTACAAAATTCTAGGATTTGTGAAAAGGAATTACTGCATACCGTACGCCGACTGCATACCATTTCTATGCTACAGCTGTTTGGTAGGTACGTATGCAACGGAATAGTCATGGTGGTGGGAGGGGAGGTTATGTGAGTAGACTGATATTAGGTGCCGGCCGGTGTGACCGAGCGGTTCTGGGCGCTTCAGTCTGGAACCGCGCGACCACTACGGTCGCAGGTGCGAATCCTGCCTCGGGCATGGATGTGTGTGATGTCCTTAGGTTAGTTAGGTTTAAGAAGTTCTAAGTTCTAGGGGACTGATGACCTCAGATGTTAAGTCCCACAGTGCTCAGGGCCATTTGAATCATTTTTTTTTAAATATTAGGTGACATGCATACTACTTCTCCGATCTGGTCTGAGCTTGTCTACGTGTCTGTGAGTGTTAGAGCAACATTTTTGATTTAATTTTTGCAGACTACATCGACATGATCTTTCTGAACGGTAAAGCTCACTGTAATGGAAAGGCTGCTCGTCATCTTTATCAAGAACTTTCTGCACAAGAGCGGCTCCATCGCATACTCTTTTCGCCACAATTATGCAACGGGTTCAAGGAAGGGTATCTTCACCGTCAGCAGGCGTGACTGCAGTGCTCCAAGGAGACGCCGCACACCCGAACTGGAAAAAGCCGCACTGCATCGAGTAGAAGAGAACCCGCCAACGAATACCCGAGCAATTTCTTTGGTTAGTAATGAGGGCAATTGTAAAACAAATCATGTACTGGGTCACGCCTAATCAACAACTTATAAAAAAGGTCGCGTTACCAACATGTTTTCAAACGGTTGTAGCACGTATCTGTAGATGCTTTCTGTCCTCTTCAGGTTCTAGAAGGTTATAACGGGAATTTCCAAACACTCTGTGTATGAGGATAACGTTCAATAGACTGCCTTGCAAAACTTAAGGACAAGTTAGACAAAGTAGCATTCCATTAACTACTCGGTTAAATGAGTGGAATTGTGAAAATATGTTGCCAGAGGTCTCCCACGGTGCATAGAAAGTTGGACGTCACATGGCCAGCGTGACTGTATCGCTAAATGTGGCTGGCCCTGCACCACGAGGCAGTTAAGGGGGGACATACGAGAAAATACACGCGTACATATAAACTACTGTAACTTTTACTGTTCGAGAGATAATTGAGCAAAATTTTTCACTTATTGTTATTATGTTATTGGCTATAATCTGGATTTGTTTCAATTTTTTGACAAACAATTTGATCAGGATATCACAGGATACTTTTAGAACACACACGATTACACGAGGAGCATTTTTTCGTAGGTTACTTATGACTCTGAAAAATGTGGTAAGTTATTCTGAGTAATTAGATAAACAAATTTATGTACCCGTTTTTTTTAATATTAGTATTAGAACTATCGCGGTAATTTTTTAATTTGTGTTTATGGTATGTATGTATGTGTTGAACTGGGGACCTAGAAACGACGGAGAGGCCTCGTCCCCGCCGTAGCCCTCAGTGGTTCACAACACCACAACAGGCCACAGCAGTCCACCCACCCCACCGCCGTCCCACTACAAAGCCAGGGTTATTGTGCGGTTCGGCCCCCAGTGGGAACGTCTCACACTAGACGAGTGTAACCCCAATGTTTGCGTGGTAGAGTAATTATGTTGCACGCGTACGACGAGACGGTGTTTGCGCAGCAATCGCTGACAAAGCGTAACTGAGGCGTAATAAGACTCAAATGGCTATGAGAACTATGGGACTTAACATCTGAGGTCATCAGTCCTCTAGATCTTAGAACTACTTAAACCTAACTAACCTAAGGACATCACACACATCCATGCCCGAGGCAGGATTCGAACCTGCGACCGTAGCAGTCGCGCGGTTCCGGACTGAGCGCCTGAACCGCTAGACCACCGCGGCCGGCAGGAATAAGGGGAACCAGCCCGCATTCGTCGAGGCCGATGGAAAACCGCCTTAAAAACGATCCACAGGCTGGCCGGTACATCGGACCTCGAAGCCGGCCGGTGTGGCCGTGCGGTTCTAGGCGCTTCAATTTGGAACCGCGTGACCGCTACGGTCGCAGGTTCGAATCCTGCCTCGGGCATGGATGTGTGTGATAGGTTAGTTAGGTTTAAGTAGTTCTAAGTTCTAGGGGACTGATGACCACAGATGTTAAGTCCCATAGTGCTCAGAGCCATTTGAACCATTTGAACCGGACCTCGACACTAATCCGCCGGACGGATTCGTGCCGGCCGTCCGAAGTGGCCCAGCGGTGCTAGGCGCTACAATCTGGAACCGCGCACCACTACTGTCGCAGGTTCGAATCCTGCCTCGGGCATGGATGTGTGTGATGTCCTTAGGTTAGTTAAATTTAAGTATTTCTAAGTTCTAGGGGACTGATGACCTCAGAAGTTAAATCCCATAGTGCTCAGAGCCATTTGAACCATTTTGATTCGTGCCGGGGACCGGCACGCTTTCCCGCTCGGGAAGCAGTGCGTTAGACCGCGCGGCTATCCCGGCGGGCTTATGTATATGGTACTTAGCAATTTATATTGCACAACAATTTGAATAAATTTGACAAAAGCACTTTGAAAAATTTTGTATCACAGCATGTTGTTGCAGTACGTACAAAGTCCGTAGAAATTTTCACCTTTTTATTTGCAGTGATACAACGGATAACGTTCCTTACACAGTGAAAGATGAAAGTTGTGGGAAATGCAGAAAAAAGATTTTACTAGCGTATATGCCAGAAGCAAATATATTAATATAGGCCATAGCCGTATATTAAGTCTCTTTGGTCTTGATGTAGCTCTTTTCTTCTAGTCTTATCCTTCTGGCATGTCCTTTGACAATATCCTTCACTGACATTTCAGAATTACTAATATGCACATCAGTCTCCTTGAACAGATTGGAAGCAACCTGCATCAAATCCTAGCCTCGTGAGGGTCCTGATTCTTCCAGTGTTACCATCATTAAACATCGGACAAGCATCATATGTGGAAACTTTAACGATAGGAGATGAGCAAAATACTGCCCTCGGACGTCTCTTCTAAATGAGGTTATTGAAGCTTTTGTTCGGATTTTGTATTCCACCATGGGTGCATTTCTTTAATAAGTCGTAATTGATGGCATCTTAATGGGTTCACAACCTTCTATACTCTACGGATGTCTCCTCTAATGGCAGGGAAAAATACAATATCGCAAAAAAGGACAGAGACGTTTAGAGAAGAGGGCGTGGTACTGCGCATTGGGTGAAAGAACACGGCTTTGTAGCACGAATTAAACTCTGAAAATTGGAGAAAATTTTCTCTCTGACGAGAAAAAATGTCAAAATTTCTTGGCAAATTTTACATACATCCTTCCTTAAACGACCGCGGAAAAGCAGCTCTGTCACTAAGTCAGCAGTTACCGTGCACGCTGATGGGTTGTCTTCATTACAACATGGCCCGGAGACAAAATATGGATGACTTCGTACGGGGAAGAATCATCGAGAAAGTGGAAGACGGGCTAAGTGTGACGGGTGTAGCGCAGAAGTTTTGTATAGCTCACAGTACTGATTCACGGGCACGCGGAGCGTTCCGAACCGCACCCACTACTGCCCGAAGAAGAGGGGGAGGTCGATCATTGTCGACTACAGCGTCTGATGAACGCTGCAGTGTGAAATGCCTATTGCTCAAGTCGAACGGCAGGTGCGGTTTCAACCACATTTAACAGGACAGCAAGGAACACGATCTCACGGTCCACAGTGGTACGCCGTCTTTGTGGGGATATTCTCTTCGTCCGAAGACCAGTACGTTAAGTTCCGTTGATACCCACATATCGGGGCACCTTCTGCGATGGTGAAAAGTGCACGTGGATTGGACCGACGAGTTGTGTCGCGTGCACTTCTCTTATGGGGTCAGATTCTGTCTGAGTGGTGATCCTCGACATAGCCTAATATTACGAGAGGTGGATCACGTAACGCACGCAGGAACATTGTCGAACCTGATCGTTTTGGTGTTCAGACGTTATAGTGTGGGGAGGCACAAGGTTGCATGGAAGCTCTGACCTCCAAATCTTTGAACACGGCACGCTCACCTCTTTTCAGGGGTGCATTCGGCCCTGACTTCATTTTTAATGATGACTATGCGCGACCGTATCGAACTGAGCAGGTGAAGGAACCGTTGGAAGAAGAGGACATTCGGAGTATGGACTAGCTTTCTCGTTCCTCCTACTTGTCCTGTCGAGTATGTGTGGGAGACGTACTGCCGCTCGTCCACACGCACCAACGACCACCCGCCAATTGTCAACAGCGCTGGCAGGAAATGCAGCGCCCTGCCATAAAATCTTCTCACCAACCGTGTAGCCAGTATGGGAGCACATTGCAGAGCTTGCATTGCTGTTCATGGAGATCACCCATCCTATTAAGAAACACGTCTCGCCTTTCGTAATGTCGAGGGGACCATCATACATCGGAGGCATTCTAGTGTCTCTGATTAAAATTGTCATTTCTGTTCATCTCACTGCATATTTATTTCAGTTAGCTTCTGTACTGTACTGCACTGTAGCAGGCCTTTCTATATAGGTCCAAGTTTCATCGAGCTGTTTACACAGCAGTGACACATAATGTGAAAGTTTCTTTCATCCTTAAGTTCCACACAAAAAGTATATGATGCATATTAACACCAGGTACACCCATCCCCTATTCTTTAAAGAATCAAACTCAGTGTATAAAACAGCTTGCAAAATCTGATAACGGTTGAAGACGCAAACGCCAACTATGCAATGTTATTTAATTTTGGGTCATTCACCCACAGACTAACGAAGTATATCTGAAGAAAAGCTAATAGTAAAGAATTAAAAAATTAAAAGGCCAAGCCTAAAACTGAACAGCGAAAGTATATATACTTTTCTCATTTCATTATTTTGTGGAGGGATAGGAGGTATGGGGGGGGGGGGGGCGACAGTGAGAAAAAGTTTTGGAAGGATTTGAAATTGCGCGTCAGGTTTTTTGGAAGTCGCACCATGCTCTGTTTCTCAATATTGGATGAATAGCCTGGATAATTTGTGCGCTGCCTCAAGACGCGGATACTGTTTCTGACTTTACTTCTTGACTTATCATCTTATTTTCTTAAATCTTTAACATTAAGATTACATGTCTTAAGAAGTAGAGTATGATAACATTTTAATTTTCCGAGTTCGGTTAATAATGACACTAAATACTGAAAATCAAATTTTTGTTGCCCGTCGAAGCCGATACACAGCCAGTCTGTCGCTGGTACACTGTGAGATCAAAAGTATGCGCACACCGCACAAAACATATGTCTTTCATATTAGGTGCATTGTGGTGCCAACTACTGCCAGGTACTCCATATCAGCGACGTCAGTAGTCATAAGACATCGTAGGAGAGCAGAACGGGGCGCTCCGCGGAACTCACTGACTTCGAAAGTGGTCAGGTGACTGGGTGTCATTTGTGTCATACGTCTATACGCGAGATTTCCACACTCCTAAACATCCCTAGGTCCACTGCCTCCGATGTGACAGTGAAATGGAAACGTGAAGGGACACGTACAGCACAAAAGCGTTGAAGAGGGTCGTAATGTGTAATAGACATACATCTATTCAGACCATCACACAGGAATTCCAAACCGCATCAGGATCCACTGCAAGTACTATGACAGTTAGGCGGGAGGTGAGAAAACTTGGATTTTATGGTCGAGTGGCTGCTCATAAACCACACATCACGCCGGTAAATGCCAAACGACCCTGGCTTGGTGTAAGGAGCGTAAACATTGCACTATTGAACAGTAGAAAAACGTTGTGTGCAGTGATGAATCACGGTACACAATGTGGCGATCCGATGGCAGAGTGTGAGAGTGTGGGTATGGCGAATGCCCAGTGAACGGCATCTGCAAGCGTGTGTAGTGCCAATAGTAAAATTCGGAGTCGTCGGTGTTATGGTGTGGTCGTGTTTTTCATGGAGGGGGCTTGCACCCCTCGTTGTTTTGCGTGGCACTATCACAGCACAGGTCTACGTTGACATTTTAAGCACCTTCTTGCTTCCCAATGTTGAAGAGCAATTCGGGGAAGGTGAATGCATCTTTCAACACGATCGAGCACCTGTTCATAATGCATGGCCTGTGACGGAGAGATTACACGACAATAACGTCCCCGTAATGGACTGGTCTGGACAGATTCCTGTTGCGAGTCCTTTGGGGTATCATGGAACGCTGACTTCGTGCAGGTCTCACTGGCCGACATCGATACCTCTCCCCCGTGGAGCACTCGGTGAAAAATAGGCTGATATTCCCCAACAAACCTTCCAGCACCTGATTGAAGGTATGCTTACGAGAGCGGAAGCTGTCATCAAGGCTAAGAGTGGGCCAACACGATACTGAATTCCAGCATTACCGATGGAGGGCGCCACGAACTTGTAAGTCACTTTCATCCAGGTGTCCGGATACTTTTGATCACATAGGGTGTTTGGTGATTTTAGCCATGCATATAAAACTGAAAATTTTTTTAGTGTAGCTCAGCGTTATGCCGTTTAGAGAAAGAAAGTGAAATACGTAGACGAGGAAATACAGTAAAGATACCGACGTATTTACTGCTGCTGGAAGCCTCCACCAGGATTTTTTTATGTACGCCTTCTTTCGCATTTGTCATCGATGGCAGAGACCATGGGCGTCATAGGTTTAGTATAACTACCTGACAAACAAGTCAGCTTCCTGGGGATCTTGGGGAATGGAAAAGTAATCTGCTCCAGAGCAGGCGGAAGCCAGGTCTGTTCTGGAAGGCACCTCAAGCAATCACCGTCAGCTACGCTACACCATCATCTCCTCATTGCAACTGCTGCTGGACTCCTGACTACGACAAAGCTCGTCTAAATCTAAATCTGCTTACGTACTCCGCAATAAGGTCCGTGGCGGGGGTTAACTTGTACCACTACTAGTCATTTCTCTTTCTGTTCCACTCTGAAGTAGAGGGAGGAGAAAAGACTGTCTATATGCCTCCATACGAGCTCTAATTCCTCTTATCATATCTTTATGTCCTTATGTGAAATGTACATTGGCGGCATTACAAACATTCTGCAGCGAGTTTCAAATTCCGGTTCTCTAAATTCCCTCGGAAAGGACATCGCCTACACTCCAGAGATTCCCATTTCAGTTCCCAAAGCAATTTCCGTAAAACTTGCTTGCTGATCGAACCTACTGATAACAAATCTAGCAGCCCGCCTCTGAGTTTTTTCGGTGTTTTTCTGTAATCCGTCGTGGTGGGAACTCCAAACACTAAAGCAGTACTCGAGAATGTGACGTACTGGTATTCTGTACACGGTCTCCTTTAAACATGACCCATACTTTCCTAAAATTCTTGCAGTAAACCGAAGTCGATCATTCGCCTCCCCTGCTAAAAGCCTTACGTGGTCGTTTGCAAAGTAATGCCTAGATATCTAGTAGACACGACTGTTTCGAGCAGCACACTACTAACGCTGTATTCGAATAACACGGGTTGAGTGTTCCTACTAACTAACCTACATTTCTCTACATGTAGAACTTACTTTCATTCATCACACCAACTAGAAATTTTGTATAACTCATCTCAAAACTTCCTACAATCACTCACCCGTACATTACACCGTCATCAGCGAACAGCCGCAGATCCCTGCTCACCCTGTCCATCAGATCAGGGAATAGTGGCTATCCTGTTACACTTCCCGGGGGCACGCATGGAGATACCGTTGTTTCTGTTGAACACTCGCCGTCGAGGACAGTCTAAAAATGGTTCTGAGCACAATGGGACTTAACATCTGTGGTCATCAGTCCCCTAGAACGTAGAACTACTTAAACATAACTAACCTAAGGACAGCACACACATCCATGCCCGAGGCAGGATTCGAACCTGCGACCGTAGCAGTCGCGCGGTTCCGGACTGCGCGCCTAGAACCGCTAGACCACCGCGGTCGGCCGAGGACAGTCTACTGGGTTCTACTACTTAACAAGTCTTTGAGCAAGTCACATGTTTTTGTTATGGACTTTTGTTCGAAGATTCGTTTACTGCAGCTCTCCATGCCACTCTTTCCTGCGCAAGCCTCTTCATCTCCGAATAACTTTTGCAACTTACAACCTTCATGATGTGATTACTATATGCACCTTTTCGTTTCCCTCTACGATTTTTACCCCCCCCCCCCCCACCACTTCTCTCAAATACTAAACTGGTGATCCCTTGATGTCTCAGAATGTGTCCTATCAACCGATCCCTTCTTCTAGTGAAAATGTGCCACAAATTTCTTTTCTCCCCTGTTCTATTCAGTACCCCATCATTAGTTACGTGAACTATACATCTAATCTCCAGGACACGCCACTCATATTGTTACGGCATAGAGCCAGCGGTGATAAGAGGTCAGCCAGTCGCATGCTGACCGATCTCCCTCCAGGACGACAAAGCGGCAGCAGCGGCCCCTAGGTGAAGACGACATAAGCGCCGCGGCCGACTGGGGCAGCCCCCTTCCATAGCAGCTTCAACGTTACCCACTTCGTTAGCCGACGCATCGTAGCCCGTGTCATTAGCAATCTCTACGTAGCACAGTTACAGATCAGCAGTCACTGCTCACTGCTGTTCAGTTGAAGACGTTCGTTAGAAGCGGTCGCTTCGACCTGAAGTGTTACTTGTGTTGGTCTATTCTGAAAAAGACTGATTATTCTGTACGTCCCTCTTTGCTTGCGATACATCTGTATAATTCCGCTTGTGGACGGTAATGTATAAAGGACTATAAGAATTCTCAGATTAAAGTTAAGTATTTGTATTTGTCTCGTTGTAATAAAACTCATTAATACGAGTTGTTTGGCTCTTTGTACAGCAAACCAAGTATGTAGGATTCCTAGACGCAAAAACATAACGACGAGATGTATGAATAACATGCTGCCGACGATATAGGAGCAATAAAATAGCTACAACCTGTTAACGTTTCTGCAGCTGCCACAGATTGTCTCTATTTCGTTTTGTTGTGGGCTTTTGTGTTTTGCTGGCGCCTTAATTCTACCTTGTCTTTTCTTTGCAGCGGTGTGTTTACATGTTTTAACAGTGTCTCTTTTAGTTTTTTTCTATTTAGTGTTTTCAGGTGGGCGTTGCAGAAATTTTCTTTGTTTGCGTACTCCTTTTTATTGCTTGCATTGTCTCTTATTGCATTTGCCTACTCCAAAATGAGCAACCCACCTCTGCTCAGGCGCCTCAGCTGCAAGCAGCAGATGCAACACAGCTATCACAGATGTTTCAGTTGCAGACTCAGCAAATTGCAACCCTTCTAAACACTGTACGGCAGTTCCTGCCCAACCAAGCAACAAATGCAGCGCGACCACCTGACCAACATGCATCGACTGTAGCTCCGAGTGCCATACCGCCTTTTCGCCGGTTTAACGAAAAAGAAGAGGAATGGCTCGAGTGGTTGCAGTAGTATAAAGCTTACATCACTGCTCACGAAGTGTCAGGAACTGTGAAACTACATTACTTTTTGTCAACGGTATAGAAGTGCAGTATTTCGCCTCATTCAGCAATTGTTCCCTAACGCCACTCCGAGTGAACTTTCCTATGATCAGTCTGCAGGTTGCCTAACTATTATGACCAACAAGTGAATGTGGTAGCAGCTAGGTACCATTTCTTTCGTTGTAAGAAAAGGTCAGAACAAACTTATCGCGAGTGGGTAACAGATTTGCAGTGTATGACGATGGAATGCCAATTCATATGTGCTTGTGGTGCTTTATATTCAGATGTTACATTGCTTGATGCTATCATGTACACTTTAACTGATGTCAAACTTAGAGAACAGATTTTGAAACAGTCAGGTGCATCCTGCAAATTGTAGATCAGTATGATACAGATGCCAATAAATTTGAGCAGTCACCAATTTTTCGGGTTGAGTCGTTACTTGCTGACGACCAGCCCAGTAGGCAGCAACAGCACCTGCGCTCTAAGCCGCTTAAACAGATCACTAAACAGGCGGCAACATCTGTGAATAGAACTAAGTCATGCCCTCGGTGCTATTCGTGGCACAAACGCCAAGATTGCCCGTCCAAACAAGCACAGTGTTACGCTTGTGGCAAGAAAGGTCATGTACAATCCATATGTTTGCAACGGACCAAACACAAGAATTCTGCCCCCTCACAAAGATCTAGTCACAAGGCCTACGTAATTAATGCAGTGTATTCAAAGCCAGACATTAGCAAAACTAGCAGTAATCAGTTTCTTCAGCGCTACGCCAGTCCAACAAACTTGAGCCATGCCGGCTTTGCAGCTATCGATATTCGTTCAAAGATGCTAACTTTTCGGCGCTTGTGGGTCGGTCGCGAGGTGGCGCGGCGGTGAACAAATCGACGGGCCGAGCGCGAGTGGAGGTGGGGACAAGACGGTGCTATTGCCCGAGGAGGGGAGGTAATCCGGTCGGCGATGAGGTGTTTTGAGAAAGATTGTACAGGCGAAAATTGTAACTGCTGTATCTTGAAATAGTCTGAGCAGCCAAGCAGTTGGTGGCCATTAACCGATTACATTTTATTGGGAGACTGTACTGGTGACCTACTTCTCTGATGCTGCTGGACTATTATTTCGCTGACCTGATAAGGTGACATCGTTCTGCTTATGTTTTTCACTGGCCTTGCACTTTGTGCCTTCCGTATTGCAAGTGTATCTCACCTGAGACAAACTAGTAGCGAGTGTTCAGTTATGAAAATCAGTTAATAATCCATGTTGTGGTCGGACGCTACGCAATTTGTCGCACCATTCTGGTCGAACTGTTGTTTCTTGGTTTCTAGTAGCGTTGGCATTCTATCTTACCATCCAAGCCGTGGGGATTATTGTGTATAATATTTTAAAACTGAGTGTTTAGTTTGTTCCAGACAGTATTGTGGATCTTGAATTGTACCAAAGTACGCTAATTCCTTGAGACACTTGTGCGAGGGTTTGGATGTCGGCGTGCACCAAGGGCTGGATTATCGTAAGGATAAAATATTATTTGGTATTTTTGGGGGGGAATGACGTATGGAAGTGAGCTCAATCGGTTACTTATAATATTACAACCCTGAGTCTTGTTTAATTGTTACTTGAAAGCTAAATTTAGCAGTCGCAATTTGTTTTAACTCTAGAGATATTGCTCCTGTGCCTTTTATTTAAAGTTGTTTTAAGTGAGTGATTTTGGTTTTATTAACATAGCGTTGTATGAGAACTTGGTTGTAGCGTGTTGTTGCTGCGTAAGCACACGCGATTTGTTGGGCTATAATTGTTGACAATGTGTTCTACATCTGTGCCTAGGAGGTGGGTTTGGGCTACGGCCTCGGGTTCTCACTTGTTCTTGCATCTGACTGAATTGAACGTTCCGTTAAGGCCCAGTTGCACCCAATGACAGCCCTCTGAGTTAACCGTTTGGGGGGAGAGGCACCTGGGAAGTGAGGTCGGACGCGCCTACTGTACTTCGCGCCCTCGGTCGGGCCGATAAATCGGGCCTGAGCGGCACGACCAGGTGTGGCCCTAGTTGGGAGTCGTATGTAAGGTCACTGTTTCATTTAAACGAATATATTTGGGCAAGGTTTTAAAACGGTCTGCAAGTGAATTTACGATAGCCCTTTACGCGTGAAGTGTTTTCTATTTTTGGTTAAAAAGCTATTACCTTTCTCATTTGAAACTTTGTTCTACATTCATTGATAATTAAGGCCAACTGATAGGCTCCATTTATAAACGTTCTCTCACTGGAAGTTTATTATAATAAATGTTATTTCTTCACTATTTTGGTTAATACAAAATATAGTTATTCACAGTTCATGTGTAATGTTACCTTTTTTTGAAACGAATATATTTGGGGAAGGTTTTAAAACTGTCTGTATGTGAACTTACTGGAGCCCTTTAGGCGTTCAGTGTATTCTATTTTTTTTATAAAGAGGTATTATCTTTCTCATTTGAAAATTTGTTATACTTTCTTTGGTATTTAAAGCCAACTGATGAGCTTCATGTACAAATGTTCTCTCTTGAAGTTTATGATAATTATTTCTGTGGATTGACTTCAATAAATATTGTGAACAATAAAAGGTGAATGCCCCCCTACCCTAAGGTCCCGTCGTTCCACTTAGTCCTTTGGGTGTTTTGTGATAGGCCAAGGTAATACCGGTATCAAAACTAATTGTTCATTTGCGTCTTAGTGGAAACCGTGTGAAATTTCAGTTGGTCACGGGTGCCTCTGTTACATTTCTGAATCGTAACACATATGAACTGTTGTTCCCCACGCCTGTCTAAAACTAGCAAGCAACTGACGGCTTATAATGGACAAGACATTCCCATTCTCGGATAATGTACTTTGCTTGACATGTGGTGTTCGCATACGGGAATTGTAACTTCCACTGTGCTACAATCACGCGTTTCTGAGAAAATCTTTGGCCTTGATTCGATTGATTTGTTTGGCTTTCAAATTCAAGACAGTGACTGCATTCAATGCCAAAGACAGTGTAGTCAGCTTGATGAAAAAATTTCCTGAACTCTTTTTCTCAAGTTGTAGGCGAGGCTAACCATTTTCTTGCACATATTACTGTGAGAGACAATGCTCAGCCGAAATTTTGCCGTGCCAGAATTGTTTCCAATGTATTACGGGACAATGTGCCTCCTGAACTTAAAGAATTGAAAGATAAAGGAGCTATTGTGCCCATACAAGCTAGTCAATGTGCAAGTCCACTGGTTTTGCTCCCCAAACCTACAGGTCGCATTCGCCTCTGTGTTGGCTTTAAGTCGACAGTCAACCTACAAATTGTCACTGATACTTATCCATGCCACTCCCTGATGATTTGATGGACAAATTAGGCGCTGGTCGCTACTTTTCAAAAAAACTGACTAACGCGACGCATAACTTCGAAAACCACTAGATGAAGAATGTCAAACTGACTGTCGTAAACTCTCGTTTACACTTGTTTAAATATTTGCGTTTGCCTTTTGTCAGTGCTTCCGCACACGCCATTTTCCAACGGTATTTGGAACATAAGACTGCTCAAATACCAAACTGTTCAAACTATTTGGACGATATTGTCGTAGTAGGTACTACACCTGAAGAACACATTGCAAATTTGCTTGCTTCGTTTCGTGTGTTATCTGATGCAGGACTAAAGTGTAGACTGGACAAGTGTGATTTTTTAAACCTAAGTTGCAGTACCTTTGTCACGTCATAAACAGTCAAGGGGTGCATCCTCTTCAGTCACATTTGTTAGCCATACGTGACCTGCCAGTTTCTCGCAATGTCACAGAATTGCAGTCAGGGAAAATGAACTCTTGTATTCGGTCCATACCAAATGCTGCAAAAGTCGCAGCTCTACTGCATCGCTTTGGTCGTAAAAAGTCCCCTTTGTTTGGACAGATGAGTGCCAAGAAGCTTTTCAAAAACTTAAAGATGCATTGCTCAGTGATTGGAGCTTGGTTCCCTTTGATCCTGACAAACCAGTTGTTTTGCAAGTAGATGCTTCTTCTTACGGAATCGGTGCAGTGCTTTCGCATAGATTTAGTGATAAAGACAGGCCTATTGCTTCCGCATCAAAATTGTTGTCCAAAGCTCAGTGTAACTACTCAAAAATAGAGAAAGAGGCATGGCTATTGCGTATTGTGTCACCATATTCCACCACTATTTGTATGGCAGAAAATATTTAGCAAAGGATCACAAGTCATTGCAATACTTGTTTCACCCGATGGAGCCGTTCCTGTACGAACTGCCCAAAAATTGCAAAGACTGGCTTTGTTGTTGTTTCAATACCAGTACGAAATTGTGTATCGTCCGACAGCTCAACAAGGTAATGCGGACACACTTTCATGTCTTCCTATTGGCCCTGATACAGACTTTGATGCTTCTGCTGCATCTTGTTGTCACATCGATGCTCATGATTCAGAATTGCTTCACTCCTTTGCTCTGAACGATAGGAAAATTGCAGAGGCCATGGCAGCTGATTCAGATTTGAACATTTAACTAAAATACATTCGACATCCTCGCCTCGCTCATTGCACAGCATACAGAACTCTGTAGCGCGCCGATACTTTGCACGCCGGCATAGCCTCGCTATACAGAAAGGTGTGATTCTTGTTCAAAATGACAGCGGACAGTCACATGTGTTGATCCACAAAGCTTTGAAAAAAGAAGCGCTGCAGTTACTTCACCAAGGACACTGGCTGTCGTTCATCGGAAACAGTTAGCGCTTCGGCACTGTACTTGGCAGGGTGTGGACACCAAAGAGAACAAATGAGGGCACTGTGTCACGCATGTGCGAACAGTCAGTCCGTTCCGCCACAAAAGTTCCCTGCTTGGCCTAAGTCGCAATCACCATGGCAACGTGCGCACATAGATTTTGCGGGTCCTTTTTGGAACATTCATTGGTTGATTGGGGTAGACTCTTATAGCAAGTTCCCTTTTGCTGTGCCAATGAACTCGACAACGTCACGGAGCACAGTTCAGGCGTTGTCCTCTATTTTTTGCCTCGAACTTTGGCTGAAGTCATAATGTCGGACAACGACCCTCAGTTCACGTCAAATGAAACTGAAACATTCTGTGAACGCAGTGGCATACGGCATCTAACTAGAGCACCGTTACATCCACAGTCAGACGGCGAAGCGGAACGTTTTGTCAGGCAAATAGCCAAACTTCGCACCGCACACACCAGGGATCAAGCACTGCAAGTGTTTCTCGCCTCCTATCGCTCGCATCCACAAGATGGATCATAACTAGCCGAATTGCTCCACGGTCACAGCCATCGGACGCTGCTCCACCCGCTCCACCCTCCTCAGCATCCGGCGCCGAAGGAAGGCCGCAAGTATCGCTTCAGGCCGCAAGATATTGTGTTTTTCAGGGTTTTTAGCGGCAGCAGACGTTGGGCGTGAGGCGAGATCGTCCGTCGACTTGGCGTATGAATGTATCTCATTTCAGGCCAGACGGATTGCAGCGTCGTCATCACAATCAAATTCGCCACTGTCATAAGCACAGTAATCCTTATGTATCTATTCCCCAGATTCACGGATCCCAAGGACAGCGCGGCCACGGCGGCCGCCAGAGGGTGTCATCACGACACCGTTGGTCGACCCCCCTGGAGACAGAGCCTTCACTTCGTCCGCCTCCTCTCGTCCTACTGATGGAGCAGGACCCGCCCACGCCGCAGCGGCCGACGTCTTGTACATCTTGGTATAGGCCTCAGGAGGTGGACGCGTACACTTACGGGCGTTTTCTGGAGGACATTTCCACCAGAGCTAAAGCCGAATGGTGGGGTACGACCGGAAGTCTGACGCCCCGTTGTCGTGCTCCATAGACGACGACAGTTCGTCGCCTTGGGGGGCGAGGGCGTAAAGTCAGCACCGGCACGCCTGTCGGGAACGACAGAGAAGAGAAAGCTGTGACAAGAGGTCAGACAATCGCATGCTGACCGATCTCCCTCCAGGACGACAACGCGGCAGCAGCGGCTCCTATGTGAAGACGACATAAGCGCCGTGCCAGACTGGTGGCACCCACTTCGGTAGCAGCTTCAGCGTTAGCAACTCCGTCAGCGTCAGCCCACGCATCGCAGCCTGTATCATTAGCAATCTCTACGTAGGGCAGTCACGGCTGTTCATTTGAAGACTTTTGTTAGAAGCGGTCGCTACGACCTGAAGTGTTACTTTTGTTTGTCTATTCTGAAGAAGATTATTTTGTACGTCACTCTTTGCTTACGACACATCTGTGTAATTGCACTTGTGGATGATCATGTATAAAGAACTACAAGAATTCTCAGATCGATGATAAGTATTTGTACTTGTCTTGTTCTAATAAAATTCATTAATACGACTTGCTTGATTGTTTGTCTAGCGAACAGAGTATGCAGGATTCTTAGATGCAACATATATCTGGGAGTTCATTACGTACGTTCGTACCTTTGTTAACCGTCTGCAGTCTAGCAAAGTGTCGAACGCTTAGCTGAACCCTGCCGATATCGTCGTAGGACCCTGAGGTTATGTAAGCATTTTCTTTGGATATCTGTGCATACATAGCATATGTAACGTATCAATTCTGAACTTCTTCACGTTATTGTTTTGGGTGGGTGATCGCATCCTGCGAGAGACGCTGCACTTCTGGAACTTCACGTGTCTGTTTCTTCTGTTTCACTTACATTCTTAGGGCTTTTAATTTTTCCCTGATACAAGGACCCGGTGGTTTAATTTGTATGAAACTTTCAATGGTCAGTGATAACTGCGTCCTTAAAAGTGATGATTTATTTGCGGCCCCTGCAGCACAACCCTAATGAATTCCTGTGAATATAGTTCCACAAAAACCTCTGCTTACAGCATATTCGAAGCATTTACGTTAAGGTGCGATGCTAGAAACACATGCCACGTTATTTTTCTCCTTTTTTAGGGTTTCGTACCTTAATCGATAAGAATGTAGCCCATATAGGATAACTCCGTTGTCTGTTTGCCTTTAAAAACCCCTTTTTCTCAGGAAGAGGTAGACAAATCAATTTAAAATTTATGTAAGACAGTAAGGTCTACGGTCCCTTGACCATGCAAAAAACTGAACTTTTAAGCCACTTCAGTCAAAGGATGTTGCCTTTTATGTCGCATACTTTGGTACTCGCAAATTCATTCATCGAAACCTACAAGGTACTTCCTGTTGACCTAGAATCACAAAATTTGGTAAGAAGCAAGGTTGCACAGTACAACTAAAGGAAAAAATCCTAAAATTATTAACTTGTAATTATATCACACGAACAAAAATTTAGCATTTGTTATCAGACTGCGTGTTCCTCCGTCCGTACGTTAAGACGCCTTTTATCTCAAGAACAGGTAGACGTATCAAGATGAAACTGTCACATAGGTCTACTAAACATTACAGTTTCTTGGCAATGTAAACAAATTAAGCTTCTACCTCAATGCAATCAAAAACTAAGTCACATGTTTTGCCAGTATCGATATCGATAACAGGTAAAAATCGACGAAATTCTCATTCCCGTGGTGGGTGAACTATATAACATGGTTGTATATAAACTCAACTACATGCATCATGACCCAATTGGAAGCTGAACAACTCATATACAACTCAGTTAAAGACATCTAGTACGATCAACTTGAACAAATCATATACAGTAATTATTTTGGGAGTGGTTCAAATGGTTCAAATGGCTCTAAGCACTATGGGACTTGACATCTGAGGTCATCAGTCCCCTAGACTTAGAACTACTTAAACCTAACTAACCTACGGATATCACACACATCCATCCACGAGGCAGGATTCGAACCTGCGACCGTAGCAGCAGCACGGTTCCGGACTGAAGCGCCTAGAACCGCTCGGCCACAGTGGCCGGCTTGCAAGTGGTATAAGCTGCGAAAGGAGTAGACACGTTATCGGAAAACTAAACACCATTCAAACGATCTCTGAGACGAAATAAGAGCTTTAAAATTAAAAATATCCTCGGTTTCATAAAACTACAGCAGTTCTTCTGATATCCCCTGATGTGTCGGCAGCTGGGCCAACACCTTGTAGATAGAGGTGGCTTAATGCACGCTAGACTAACGCAGACGGGCGTGAAGTACTGGAACAGGATACGTAATTAATGCTATGAAGAAAAGTACGTAGCTGATATAATACTTATCTTTAATAACTCATTGTGGTACATCGCACAAAGGAGACTTTAATTACAATCACTGTAAGGCTAATGGCGCCTTGCTATTTCGTAGCCATTAACTTAGCTGAAGGCTATTCTGTCTCTCGGCTAATGAGAGAGAATGGCTTCGTACGTCTAGTCGCTAGCTCTGTCGTCCGTACAACTGGGGTGAGTTCGAGTCAGTCTCTCGAGACCTGCCTTGTGGTGGCGCTAGGTTTGCGATCACACAGTGGCGACACGCGGGTCCGACATGTACTACAGGACCGCGGCCGATTTAAGCTACCACCTAGGACGTGTGGTGTCTGACTGTGACACCACATTCCTCCCCCGCAAATCGGCGAACGGTCGTGAGATAAGGCTTCCGCCCGCCGTGGGGAGGACCCCATGTTGACGTATGCGATGAGGTGGGGAGCCTAACAACAGGCGAGGCTGTGCCACCCGCACCCGGCCATTCGGTCCGAGGGGAGCTAGGAAACGCCTGAAAACCTAGTCCAGGGTGCACGTCAACATGCGGTGTATGCGCCCGGAAAGAGACAGGAGGGGCCGAAGGGTCGACCTCCATGTGGTCGGAGAATCCGACGCGCGATGACGACATCTGGTCCGGAGCGGGCAAGAGTTCCATGGCGGAGGACAGCTGGTCACGGGAAGCGATCGGCGGCGCGGGACCCAGGGAGGCGCGTGGCGGCTGCAGCTAAGCGTCCACTGCGGGCGGCGCCGGAGGCGGCTGCGGCGGCTGCGGCGGCTGCGGCGGCGGCGCGACGCCATGAGGCAAAATGGAAGGCAGCGTCGGTAACACCTGGGGATGAGGCGAGCCAGTAGATGGGTCCCCAGGGCGCTGACCTGACGGCTCCGTCGCTGAAAGCAGACGGGGAGCGGCAGAACCCGGGCGACGACAGAGGCGCAGCTGATTGAGATGCCGACGCACCTCACCAGAGACCCCAAAACCAAATACATCGCGCGGCCGAGGCAGCGAAGACTGCGCCCTGCGAGCCAACGCCGTGAACCGCGATAGGTGCGATAGAAGACAACGTCGCCAGGAGCAAAAGCAGGAGTCTGCCGCTGCACAGGAACCTGATGCGGCGGATGCAGCAAAGACATCAAGGTTCGATGAGAACGACCATGGAGCAACTCAGCCGGCGAGCAACCATCGCGGGGCTGAGAGCGATACGAGGACAAAAAGAGCAACAATGCGTCCTCCCGAGAATGCGACCCTTTCAATTTCAACATCTGTGACTTGAAAGTCCGGACCAATCATTCCGCGGCACCGTTTGACTGAGGCGAAAACGGCGCGGACGTCAGATGTTGAATACCATTGGCCTTGCAGAAGGACTGAAATTCTGTGGACATGAATTGTGGGCCATTGTCGGAAACAAGAGTCTGCGGAAGACCTTCAATGCAAAAGATAGCAGACAAGGATTGTGGCAGAAGACGTCGTGGAAGACATCCAGACAACAAATGGAAAATTACTGAAAGAATCGACAACAACCAACCATCGAGCATTCCAGAATGGACCAGCAAAATCGATGTGCAAGCGTTGCCAAGGGGAAGTGGCTTTCGGCCATGCAAAGAATTTCCGCGGCGGTGCGGATTGTTGTTCGGTACACGCCACGCAAGAGGAGCACATATTCGTAATCGCAGCATCGATTCCGAACCAAGTACAGTGCTGACGAGCAAGTTGTTTCGTACGCACTATACCCCAATGTCCGTGGTGAAGAAGCCGTAAGACAGAGGACTGTAACGAACGTGGGACCACGACTCGGGACTGATCATTATCAGAACGCAACAACAAAACACCACGTCGTAAAAAAGTCTCTCCTTGTGAGCAAAAAATCGGCGAACCAGCGGATCCTCGATCCGTGACTTGGACAAGGGCCATTGCGTAGCAACAAAACGCAAAACGGGAGCAAGGACAGGCTCAGCAGCTGTGGCTGTAGCTACACGACGAAAATCAATCGGAAACGATTCGACCACGTCAGCGGTTTCCGCATCAATGAACATGCAAGCAAGTTCGGAAGAATCGAATGCTTTATCCTCGGCAACAGGCAAACGGGACAACGCATCAGCGTTTCCGTGCTTAACAGTGGACCGATACAAGATATCGTAGCGGTACTGCGAGAGGAAAAGAGACCAGCGAATGAATTTCGGCGCCGTACGCGGAGGTACCGGCTTGTTCGGTGTGGTCCGTGATGATGGTAAAGTGACGACCATACAAGAAATCATGAAACTTTGTAACCCCAAACACGAGAGCTAAAGCCTCTTTCTCCATCTGTGAATAATTTCTTTGCGCAGATGAGAGCAATTTTGACGCAAAGGCAATAGGGCGATCATGCGATCCATCTTTGTGCGCAAGCACAGCACCGATCCCGAAATCCGATGCATCTACCATCAACAAAAGGGGCTTGCGGGGATCAAATGGCGTAAGGCAAGTATGGGAAAGCAACGCCGATTTCAACTGGCAAAAGGCGCGTTCGCATTCCATCGTCCAGACGAACGGAACACCTTTACGGCGTAAGCGATGAAGCGGAGCTGAAATGGAAGAAGCATTGCGGAGAAATTTATGATAATAATTTATTTTACCCAGCACACTCTGCAGTTGTTTCAAGTTCTGCGGTGACGGCAAATCCTGTATGGCACGGAGGTGCTCCGGACTCGGATGGATGCCCTGGGCATTTATGACATGTCCCAGGTACGGTAAGTCACGAGCAAAAAACACACATTTGTCCTTCCTCAAGCGAAGACCATTTTGTCGCAAGACCTGAAATAATGTTCGGAGATTTTGCAAATGTTCGGCTTCTGTCTTTCCGGAGATCACAATATCGTCCAGATAGGTCGCAGCAGTAGGGACCGACGCACAAATAGTTTGTAAATATTGCTGAAACAATGCAGGTGCGGACGCACACCCGAATGGCAGTCTTTTGAAGCGATACAAACCAAGATGCGTGTTTACCACCAAGACGCGCTGGGATTCTTCGTCCACACGTATTTGCAAGTACGCATCTGCTAGGTCCAACTTTGAAAAATATGTTCCCGGGCACAGTTTGTCAAAAAGATCTTCCGGGCGGGGCAAAGGAAAAGTTGCAGTCACAAGTTGTGGATTCACAGTTGCCTTGAAGTCCACACAAAGTCTCAATTTTCCGGAAGGTTTTGGCAAAATTACTAAGGGTGAGGCCCAGAGAGAAGCCTGCACACGTTCAATTACACCTTGAGATTCTAAATCGTGTAATGTTCTGGCGACCACATCACGCAATGCGCGGGGAACATTGCGCGCTCTGAAAAACTTCGGTTGCGCGTTGGCTTTTAGTTCCAAATGTGCTGCATAGTTCTTAGCGCAACCAAGGCCCGGTGCAAAAATGTCCGCAAATTCTTCACATAGACTAGAAACACTGGCGGAAGGCACAGTCTGATTCACTGAGAGGACCTGATTTACTGTAGACAAGTTAAACAACTGAAATAAATCTAAACCAAATAAGTTCACTGCAGTAGAAGAACGAAGAACGTAAAATGACACAAGTTTTGTTTGTCCCTTGTATGTTGCAAGAAGGCTGCACTGTCCTAACACTGGTATTTTCTGGCCTGAGTAACTATTGAGCTGAACATTTGCGGCACGCAACGGAGGTTTGCCCAGTTGGTTGTACGTGTCGTGATTGAGCAATGAAACTGCAGCTCCGGTATCGAGCTGGAATGGTATCACTTTGCCTGCAAAGTCTAAGTCTACAAAAAGTTTATTGTCCTGCTGACGACAAAAGCGACTGTTTTGTGCAACTGGAACAGACACTGGGACAGAATCACGTGCGACGTGACGGGACTTCCGTCGACGTCGACGCACACTTTTTGTGGAATGAACACTGTCACCGGACGGGGTGGAATGAACAACATGAATATCCATGGGCGAAGGTTCACGAGCCTGAGTTACCTTGGTTCGATGCCGGCGCGAAGCAAAGGGCCTGGAATTGGCGTGAGTGTCTGATCTGAGCTTTTTCTGGCAAACACTTTGGACATGTCCTTTCTTATGACAGTAAAAGCAAATAGCTTGGCGTGACGGGCAATTGTCACGCGAATGTCTAGTTGCACACCGCGGGCATGATTTCACTGCATTAGCTTGCTTACGCGGCGCACGTGTTTGCGAGCTAGGCTGCCGCTGCGCCGACGGGCGCGAGGGCCGCCTAGCGTCCCGTGCAGCGGGCCCGGCGGGCCGGTTAATGTGACACACTGCCGGCGAAGTTGCAAATGACTCCTGAGCAAAGTCAAGTGTGTCCTGCCTGTCCAATATGTCTATCACTTGTTGAAGGGAGGGATTAACTAGTTTCAAAATCTGTTCCCGTATGCGAACATCAGAAACGTTCTGTGCTATTGCATCACGCACCATAATATCTGAATAAGGAAGTCCACATTCGCATTCAAACGCACACTCCCTAGTAAGTCCTTGCAATGTCGCAACCCACTCCCTATTAGTCTGACCGGCCGTACGTTTTGTACGAAAGAACGTATACCTTTTTGCAACGACATTTACTGTTTCCTTGAAATAGGCATCTAAAGCAGACAAAAGTTCTTCGTAGGACAGAGTTGCTACGTCGCGCTGGGAAAACAACTTCACTATCACTCGGTAGGTGGACACACCGACACAAGAAAGCAAAAATGGCTGCCGCTCATTACCTTGAATTCTGTAGGCGGCTAGATGAAAGCTGAACTGGCGGGACCACTCCTGCCATGTCTCGTGGGTTGCATCAAATGGTCTGAAGTGAGGTGCAACAGCATGTTGTGGCGGCGGTAGCGAGGAAGCGGCGGCGGCCGCATCGGTGTGCAGCGCACGTTGACCCTGGACGAGCTGTCCAAGAGCATCCCATCCTCGTCGCCATGTGATGTGTCGGCAGCTGGGCCAACACCTTGTAGATAGAGGTGGCTTAATGCACGCTAGACTAACGCAGACGGGCGTGAAGTACTGGAACAGGATACGTAATTAATGCTATGAAGAAAAGTACGTAGCTGATATAATACTTATCTTTAATAACTCATTGTGGTACATCGCACAAAGGAGACTTTAATTACAATCACTGTAAGGCTAATGGCGCCTTGCTATTTCGTAGCCATTAACTTAGCTGAAGGCTATTCTGTCTCTCGGCTAATGAGAGAGAAAGGCTTCGTACGTCTAGTCGCTAGCTCTGTCGTCCATACAACTGGGGTGAGTTCGAGTCAGTCTCTCGAGACCTGCCTTGTGGTGGCGCTAGGTTTGCGATCACACAGTGGCGACACGCGGGTCCGACATGTACTACAGGACCGCGGCCGATTTAAGCTACCACCTAGTACGTGTGGTGTCTGGCTGTGACACCACATCCCCGGTACTCGTACCAGTTGTGAAACAATTATGACTGACCTCAAGACGCCACTGGCTTATCACTGAGAACGCTGCTCTCTGCAAGGAAACTGCGTCTGGGGATGTGCCAATATGAAATCTCAGATTTTTGGTTTCAAGTCAGCACCAAGAATTCTGTCAATACTAGATAAAATAGAAACAAAACTGTCGATATCGGCAATTTCGCAAAGTATTTAGCACCTTTTTGACATTAATAAGCTTATGTTTATCGCATAAATAATTACATAGAACGTGAGGCGAGATACGAAAGTTATGTCACGTTTACATGAATTAACTTGAATATAAAATCATAGATGAATGTTGAGAGATTTTTCCAAATATTTCAAAGTGAACAAAAATATAACGCACATAGGGAGCCTATACTTGCCATTTCTACAAGCATAACTATTTTCTTAGCGAAAAGTCATGTCTACTTGAACCAATTTTTGTTTCTGATACGTTGCCTAAAATTTTAACCTTTTTGGGTGTTTGTCAGAAAGACGATTCCGTGTAAGGTGACTGTGGCTCCAGCCTTGGAGGAAAATTATTAACAAGTCACTAAACCTGCCACGACAAGTAAACAAATTCTTGCTTATAAATATAACTGTCTACGTACACAAAATCAGTGGCATATGTCGGTGAAATCTGATAAGTTCGTTCTATAACGCGCATCCTATGCAGTTTTTACTACTGTATTTAGAGTCCTGTATACACCATAGCTACGGCTTATATTTTAACTGTCATTAAACTTCTTACACACCATCCGATTCTCCTGGTACAGATACTCTGATACTGACTACAACGATACAAAAAATAATCGAATGTCTTGATATCGATTCTGATACGAAAAGTATTGATAGTCGTATCCATAACATCGGAACGTCACAATCCACGGCCCCCCTGGCGTAGCAATCACTGCTGCTCCGGGCATTTAAATGTGGCACACGCCACTCCTCCGACACTTTAAGTCAACTACTGCGTCACTTACGTTCAGTCGGCCACCCTTTGTCACCATTTGCAAGTCGGGTCCAATGTCCTCCGTCCAGCTACAGTATTAAATACAATATGTATTGAGTTGCTCATCATTTGTCACTACTCTCAATATTAATTTTCGTATCTTCCGTTCCACTACAGGTGTACCTCAACGTTTTCCACTAATTTGTATATCTTATACTACTGATAAGCATAATCCATATTCTACTGTCCATTTCATCCCGCACGCCGATTACACCGCTCAGCCCCTGAGTATTCACAACGGTCCCTCCACATCCATCTGATCCAGCTGATTCCTCAAGACAAACCCTTCCAAAAACCATGCAAAAAATCGTAGGTCAAGCCACCCTCAGCTTTAGTCTCTATTTGTTAACAGCCATATGTTACTGTTGTAACCAAACAACTCATAAAAATATCTGTAGCTAATCCCTGATTGTTAACTAACAAGGAAACTGCAGCCATTAACAGTTCAATAGAAAGCGTTCGCCATTGTGATAAACAGTATTACGTCCATGACAAGAAGCTCCATAAAGCGTTCCTTATTCGTGGACGACTCCTCCGTCTTCTGTGCGTCCTACAATATTGTGACAGCTATTCGACAGTTTTACTTGGAGATTAGGTGGCTGGAGAAATGTGCGAACACCACAGGTTTCAAATTCTCTTTGGATAAAACTGTTTTTGTTGATTGTAATCCCTTTTGTTCGCTTTCCAATATTTTAAAACGGAGGGATGCTCTTCTCTCGTCTAAGGGAAACGGGAAATTTATGAGCTTTACCTTTGATGACCGACTTACTTGGCTGCCACAGCTTAAAGAACTGAAATTACGATGCCTCAAGGCGTGAAACATTCTCAAGTGCTTCTTAGGTCTTTAGGGACCCACAGGGCGCATTTGTTCCAATTTTATAAAGCCTTCGCGCGACCCCGACTTGAAAACGGATACGATATTATGGCCCAGCAAAACATTCATATCTACAAAAACTGGATGCGGTTCATCCCGAGGGCGTTAGATTGTGAACAGAAGCTTACTGCCCGAGTTCACATGCTAGCCGGTGAGCCTCCAATGTCTCTTCGACGTCTCCTCCCTGTGGTACGCCAAGCATACAGGGCTCTGCCTGTTGCAAACTCGGCAGCAGCCGTCTCCGTTCCGTAACTGTCCGTGGACAATAGAGGCCAGTTGGGATCCATTCTTGAGTTATTACAAGTGGAAGGCGTAAGGCCCAAAGCCATGGACGGAGTAAGGAATCCCCCTGGCTGCTAAACACACACACGTTAATTTTGAACTGAATGATTACAGGAAAAAGTGTACTCAGGATTATCTTTTTAAAATTAAATTTTAATTGAGTTTAAATCACCATCCGAATCTTATAAGCATTTACGCCGATGGGTCTGGGGAATTTCTCTGTTGCTCTGTCGTATTCCCCGAATTTGCTCCCAGAGCAGTTTCCCGTTGATTATGCGAAACAGTTTGTTATCCTAAAGTCGCTGAACCAGATGAGACGACATCATGGGAAAAAAATTCCTCAGCTGCTCTGATTTCTGTTTGCTATTGATGCAATGTACGCAGCGTACAGGATGGCGCAAGAAGACCAATACGCTTCCCTTCTCATGCAAAAGCAAGAGAAGGAAATAATTTTCTGCTGGGTTTCAGAATACACTGGGATCCAAGGAAAAGAACACGCGATGAAGCTGCCATGGAGATTTGCTCTCTTCCAGCTCGTGTTTGCTCTTCAGTGCGCCTAGGTTGCGCGGAGCCACCAGTGTGTCACAGACGTGGAACACAGCTGTCGATAAGACACATTTGAATGAAACGAGTTTTACGAGGGTTGTCCGGTAAGTAATGCAACACAATTCTTTTCTTGGCTAATTTCGTCAGAAAAAGTTGAGGAGGAGTTTTTTTGTGCGACATCGTGGAATATCCCGGCTTCAGCCTTTACAGTTTCGTGAAATTCCGATAGGTGGCTGCGCTATACATAGCCTTCAAAATGGCGTCTGTAACGGAAATCCTTTTCAAGCAGAGAGCTGTCACTGAGTTTCTTTTGGCGGAAGACCAGAGCATCGCTAATATTCATTGACGTTTGTAGAGTGTTTATGGAGACCTGGCACCCAACAAAAACACGGTCAGACGTTGGGTAAGGCGGCTGTCATCATCGCAACGAGGCCGCGCGAACCTGTCCGGTCTCTTGGTCGACCGCACACCCCAACTGTGATTCCTGGAATGTTGGAGCGTGCGGACACACTCTTTCGACGTGATGTGCGGAACTCTATCAAACATTTCGCTGCTCAACTAGACGTCTCTCTTGGTTGTGCAGACACACTCGTCCACTAGTGGGTGTATTTAGGATATGAGCCCGTTGAGTTCTTCGCCACCTGATAGAAGACCGTAAACAGCGACGAATGACCATCCGTGCGGAATTTCTTCTGCGTTACGAGACATCGCAACAATATTTTGTCGAACATCGTCCATAGAGTGGAGCCACACCATCTCTCCTCCTCCCTCAGCCAGTAAAGTCATAGCGACAGTCATCTGGGACACTGAAGGGGTTATTCTGTTTGATGTCCTTCTTCATTGTGGAACGCTCAAAAGTGTATTGTGCTAATCTCACGAAACTGAAGGAACGACTTCAGCGTGTTCGTCAGACAAAAACGCAAACGAACTTACCTTCTCCAAGACAACGCAACGTCTCACACAAGCCCGTGCACCAGAGAGGAGCTCACAAGACTTCATTCGAGTGTTGTTTCACATCCATCCTACAGCCTGGATCTGACCTCTTATTGGCCGAAATAACGAATACACTCCGCGGGAAGCAGTACGTGGATAATGGGGAGGTTATTGATGCCGCAAGACGTTGCCTCCGACGTCGACCAGTGGAGTGGCACCACGAAGGCACACAGCCCCCCCCCCCTCCCGCCCAGTAAGGTGAAGTAAGGCCATCGCACTGTACGGAGATTATGTTGAAAAATAGGGTTTTGTAGCCAAAGAGTGGGGACTACTGTGGTGAATTGGAATCCTCAATGAAGCGAAACTGCTTAAAAAAAAAAGTGAGCCGCGTTACTTGTTTAACGTCCCTCGTATATAAAGATCTGAGGCAGGCCTTGATCCCCCACATGACCTGCCGTCTATTTTAACAATTAATGGGTTGAGTGTGGTTCGAGTTTTAATTTAAGATTTTGTGTGATGTGAGCACACTTTCCCAAAATATTGGGTGTGAGATCTAAATGTGTCGCAAAGTTTCTTGATCACACACTATTTCTAAGGATTCACGCAGTCCCAATAATCTGGAACCCTTCAATGTATTTGTACTGGAGTGTTACCCTTGATCTTATCTTTTTATTCTGTTGTGCTTTATTTGTCTTTTACGAATCTTAAAATGTCAATCCTGTATTTTAAATTCATGTCTGTTAGTAGAGCTTGCTTTTAAAACTTATTATTATTTTTAATAGATTTTGACCATCCTTTTCTCTATGTATTTCATGCAAGAGCGCTTATGACTTCGACGTCTAGCTCCCTAAACCACAAATCATAATCATCTGTGCTTCAGTATGCTGTTTGGTAAAACCGTCTGAGATGGCTGCCTTTTGTAGACTCTAGATCCGCAACTCATTCGTGCTGCATTTGTGATTAGTGTGTCAAGTAAAGTTGACTCAGAATAGCTTCTTGTAAAACATGTTTGTTGATTTGCAACGGAACTTCCGTATTCGTTTACGACCCATTCGAATCGACGTACACACGTGGACGACAATATCCGTTAATAACTGTCCCATCTGAATAGAAATGGCTTCCAATATCTCTCTTAAAAGTCCTAGGAATCGTTATGTTGCTGTCATATGGGTTTCATGAACTGATTATGTGTGAATTTGTGCATCACATGTGCTGATGATTAATATTGTTCATGTGGAACATTAAAGCACACACCCCTCACATTTTTTCACATGAGCATTTATTGCTAGAGACGATCCTTTGACCAGGTACGTAGGCAAGTGGCTTAGAACATACGTATCGATACTAGGTGGCCTCATGGAATCTAGCGCAGCTTTCCTGTGTGGGTTATTTTGAAAACAAAAAGCACCAAGCCGAAATGAAATGTACATACCAACTGCCTTTTGTAGTATTTTGCAGCAGTCAGGTAAGGTTGGTTGGTTGGTTTTGGGGAAGGAGACCAGACAGCGACGTCATCGGTCTCACCGGATTAGGGAAGGACGGGGAAGGAAGTCGGCCGTGCCCTTTGAAAGGTACCATCCCGGCATTTGCCTGGAGCGATTTAGGGAAATCACGGAAAACCTAAATCAGGCTGGCCGGACGCGGGATTGAACCGTCGTCCTCCCGAATGCGAGTCCAGTGTCTAACCACTGCGCCACCTCGCTCGGTAGTCAGGCAAGGGTGTAGCGACGCAGTTCCTGATATGCAACTTGGAGCATGTGCTGCCGTACAGTGGCACCAGTACACCATGTGGCATAGAGGTTACGAGAGTATCGATAGTGGCCAACGACAAACACTCGCAGGAAACGCGCCGCCAACGCACTCTCAGCCGCCAGTATTTGGGATCGCCGCCGCGGACCGGAGGGCCAGTTCGAGCCTGTTAAGCCAGCTAGTTCAAGTCTGTACGCCGTGGAGTACCAGCGTGTCACCGAGAAGGAGCCACAGACTTAGCCTCTAGCACATAGACAGGCAGAACATAGCAACCTTATAGTTAACAAACCGGACTTCTACTTCAACAGCACTGAGGGTATGTGGACTATATGGAAGAAAGCTTGAACCACAGCACTTGGAAACTTAAGCAGCTCTTTGTCTACGATTAAAGAACCCAGCTATTAACTGCGTACAGTTTGTGGTATAGAACGAGTATACCGGCGACCGACCAACATCCTCTCTTATTTCCCTTGGTACAGGTCTACAGAGACAACGAGACGACATAAAAGCGGCTAAAGATAATACAACAGAGCAGTAGTTTGTTAATTTTCAAATCCACCACAGCTCACAGCCCTCCATGACCCAAGCTATAAGGCAAAGTTTATTAGACGTTGGTCTTTGCTTAGTCTGTGTGTCTTGGGTTCCTGAATAAAATCAGTCTACTTTCAGAAAAAAAATGAGCTGCATTACTTATTTAATGTCCCTCAATCTTCCCCAGTTAAAAATGCTTAAAAGATGCCGTGTTTCGCTTGCTAAGGTGCTACCACGTCGGAAAAAAATTTCCGAATCGGACTGTGCTTTCCAGACATGATTATGTGAAAATTTGGTATAAACATCAGGAACGTGAACATCAAGTTTTACATGTTTGGTTTTCAACATCAAGTACGAGACTGTACAAAAGAAAGAAGTCATATCTCCAGAATTTAGAGGCTATATCATCACACAAAGAATGTAAAATTTAATGTGCTAGTACTATTGCTAAATTGAGCCGCCAGGATAGCTGCTTCCTGGACTCGGGTAGGCGCGCCGGCCCCGGATCGAATCCACCCGGCGGATTAACGACGAGAGCTGGTGTGCCGGCCAGCCTGGATGTGGTTTTTAGGCGGTTTTCTACATCCCACTAGGTGAATACCAGGCTGGTCCCCACGTTCCGCCTCAGTAACACGACTCGCTGACATCTGAATACGTTCGCACTATTCCATAAATTACACTAGACACAGACAGCTGGGGTACACTTATTCCGTCCCGGGGCTAAAGGGGTGGCGGCAGGAAGGGCATCCGGCCACCCCTTCATGCCAAACTTGCCAAATCCGTTCCTAACAATGCCGACCCTGCGTCAGTACGGGAAATGGCACCAGTGAAAGAAAGAAAGTACTATTGCTAAATTGCAGACTCACTGTTCATTACCTGATCTTATTGTGAACTTCTTTGTTTTCCTTTCCGTGTCGTGAATCGCCTTAGGTTTTCTGTCCCCTCATTTATTATTCACCCTGTGTATCAAGATGCGGATAATCATCTCAGTGATGAAGAAGAATCACTGTTGACTCATACATCTAGCGTCGTCGAGATACGTCGTATTAGATATCGTATGAAAGTAATAAAATATGTACCCACTCCGAGAGAGGACGCTATCGAGTAGGGTCAAGTAGGGGTTGGCAGTGTGTGGCGGTGTGGCGGACGGCGCGCTGCCGCGGCATCTGGCACGCACGAGCCGTCCGCAGCCAGTTGACGCGGACGTAATGTGATTCCGCAGTGGGCCGTTACGGCGCGTTTGTTTACGCTGGCGCCGTTCGGCGTGATCACACCCTGATTGAACGAGAGTGATCTAATAAAGGCGGCGGGCCGCGAGGGGAGCCAAAACAAGAGCGCCGGCCCCCGACCCAGCCGCAGCAGCGCCCATTGTGCTGCGGTTTGCCTCAGCAGCCAGCGAGACGCGACCCCAGGCGCCGCTAATGCGATAGACGGGCGGGCAGAGTCGCAAGGGAGACACACGAGACGACCCGCCGACTGCCGGCGCCGACTGTGTCATCGGCCGTAGCCACCAGAAGAGCGCCGCAGATCGGCGTCTACTCCAGCTACCATCACTAGAAAATGCCCTGGCGACTCACTTTATTGTGGCCTACACTGTGTGATCAAAAATATCCAGACACCTGGCTGAAAATGACAAATTCGTGGCGCCCTCCATCGGTAATGCTAGATTTCAATATGATGTTTGCTGACCCTTAGCCTTGATGACTGCTTCCACTCTCGCAGCCATACGTTCAGTCGGGTGCTGGAAGGTTAATTGAATGGCAGCCCATTCTTTACGGAGTGCTGCAGTGAGGAAAGGCATCGATGTCGGTCGGTGAGGCCTGGCACGGTCGGCGTTCCAAACCATTCCAAAGGTTCTATAGGATTCAGGTCAGGACGTTGTGAAGGCCAGTCCATTACAGGGATTATTGTCGTGTAACCACCCCACCACAAGCCGTGCATTATGAACAGGTTCAAAAATGGTTCAAATGGCTCTGAGCACTATGGGACTTAACATCTGAGGTCATCAGTCCCCTAGAACTTAGAACTACTTAAACCTAACTAACCTAATGACATCACACACATCCATGCCCGAGGCAGGATTCGAACCTGCGACCGTAGCAGTCGCGCGGTTCCTGACTGAGCGCCTAGAACCGCTAGACCACCGCGGCCGGCTATGAACAGGTGCTCGATCGTGTTGAAAGTTACAATCGCAGTCCCCGAATTGCTCTTCAACAGTGGGAAGCAAGAAGGTGCTTAAAACAGTTGTGTAGGCCTGTGCTGTGATAGTGTCACGCGAAACAACATGGGGTGCAAGCACCCTCCACGAAAAACACGATCACACCATAACACCGCCGCCGCCGAATTTTACTGTTGGCCCTAGACACGGTGGCAGATGCCGTTCACCGAACATTCGCAATACCCACACCCTGCCATTGTGTACCGTGATTCGTCACTCCACACAACGTTTTTTCCACTGTTCAATCGTCCAATGTTTACTCTCCTTACACCAAGCGAGCGTCGTTTGGCATTTACCGACGTGACGTGTAGCTTATGAGCAGCCGCTCGACCATGAAATCCAAGCTTTGTCACCTCCCTCCAAACTGTCATAGTACTTGCAGTGGATCCTGATGCTGTTTGGCATCCCTGTGTGATGGTCCGGATAGATGTATGCCTATTACACGCTACGACTCTCTTCAACTGTCGGCGGTCTCTGTCAGTCAGGCCGGCCGGTGTGACCGAGCGGTTCTAGGCCCTTCAGTTTGGAACCGCGAGACCGCTACGGTCGCAGGTTCGAATCCTATCTCGGGCATGAATGTGTGTGATGTCCTTAGGTTAGTTAGGTTTAAGTAGTTCTAAGTTCTAGGGGACTGATGACCTCAGATGTTAAGTCCCATAGTGCTCAGAGTCAATTTGAACCTTTTTTTTCTTGTCAGTCAACAGACGAGGCCCGCCTGTACGCTTTTGTGCTATACATTTCCCTTCACGTTTCCATTTCATTATCACATCGGAAACAGTGGACCTATGGATGTGTAGGAGTGTGGAAATCTCGTGTCCAGACGTACGACACAAGTGACACCCAATCACCTGACCACTTTCGAAGTCCGTGAGTTCCGCGGAGCTCCTCTTCTGCTCTCTTACGATGTCTAATGACTACTGAGGTTGCTGATATGGAGAACCTGGCAGTAGTTGGCAGCACAATGCACCTAATATGAAAAACGTATGTTTTTGGGGGTACCGGATACTTTTCGTCATATAGAGTATGTAGTTTGACCCGTATCTGTAGCAGAGGTCGCTTAGTTGGTTCGTATCTTACAAGAAGAGTGGGATCGACTTTTTGAAACCATTTATGTCGTGATGAAGGTTAAGATTCCGGGTATCACACCCAGCAGCGATTCACCCTGGTGGGTCCTCGTTTGCGAGTAATCGACGGAAAAAAAATTCTAGATTTTATGTGGCGCTCAACAGCGTTAAAAGAATTGTGTAAAAGTACATGCTGGAATAACTACGCTGAGGACATTAGATTCTGAAGGTCGTGGGTTCGAATCTCGTCGACCGCCTAATTCTTTTTATTTCTAAATCTTTATCAAAACTACGTCGATCATTATTTTTATTCAATTAATCGGTTTAAATATAACTTTTTTATTTCTATTCCTTTGTCAAATTACAAGCGTTTTATGAATTTCTTCGTATGTTCTAGTTTTTTGTTTACGTCATAATTTTTTCACTTGGAATTTTCGTGAACGTGGATGTGAATTAAACTTACCTACTATAAGACTTAAATATTTGAAAATGCCAATCTATTAGTTAAATAACAAAAGACGAAGTAATCTAATAGCATCAAAAATGTATTTTTCTATACAAGTTCTATGTATATTAGGATGGTAATTGTCGGACAAACATTTGAACATACCCTAAATTCCTATTGCATTAATGACAAAATAACGGAGATGCAGATTTAAACGATAAAAGAGACCGAAAGTAATACGAGATTAAAAGTAATACGAAATGTAAGAAAAACGATGAACAGAAATAATGACATCAACAATCTGGACGAAAAAATAGGATGACAAAACGAAAGAAATTAAATTGAAATTAATACATAAAATTGAGCAAAATCACATGGACAAAGATTTCAAGTCAAGAAAGATTGATAGGAAGAAAAATGAGAGGAAATGAAGAAGCTGATATGATGAATAAAATGTTGAGACGAAGGAATAGAAATATAAAATTACATTTAAACCAATTAGCTGAATAGAAATAATGTTCAAAATAATTTCGATAAAAATTTTGTATTAAAAATAATTAAAGTACTAGACAAGATTCGAAGCCACCAACTTCTCCACGTCAAAGCCTTACCCCATCCATTACACCACTCAGCCAGTCAACATGGTGCTTATTTTAAGGACACTGAGCGTGACGGAAAATTCGGAAGTTTAGCTTGTCAGTAACTCGCAAATGAGGTCCTACCAGAATGAACAGCTGCAGGGTGTGACAAGTGGGATCACAGCATAGACGGTTTCAAAAAGTCAGTCCCGTCGCTTGGGACCTCTCCTTGTTAGTACTGAAGGAAATTCTCGCCGCCTATATTTAGTCAGCATGCAGAAGAGAGGTGGTGGCCTATAGGTCTTGATCACTAGACGTTGTATCAGAGTCCTGGGCTAATACTGAAACCTCTACGGAGCTGCAACTAGATGTTAATAAACATATTCTCCAAGTTTCGTAAGGCACGATAGCGCCTTCAGCTGTCCTCTGTCCTTTAATTTTTGCCTGCTCAAGTTAGAGGAAGTAACCTTTCATTCGACTAAGGTGCACCGTCCACTGTAACTATATGAGACTGTTATTAATTCTAAAAATGTATTTTTTGGTTTATGTTGGTAAAACATGCAATTCGGGTTTTGGTTCAAATGGTTCAAATGGCTCAAATGGCTCTAAGCACTATGGGACTTAACATCTGAGGTCATCAGTCCCCTAGAACTTTGAACTAATTAAACCTAACTAAACTAAGGACATCACACACATACATGCCCGAGGCAGGATTCGAAACTGCGACCGTAACAGCAGCGCGGTTCCGGACTGAAGCGCCTAGAACCGCTCGGCCACAGCGGCCGGCTCGGATTTTGGAAGATGTCAGAATATATAATAATTCATAATTCCAAGATTGCATAAGAATCACAATATTCACATGTCTATCTTCCGTAGTTTCTTATCATCATCAAATGTGACTAATACACTAACAACTTTGTCAAGATACATAAAAATCCCAATTAACCATTCTGAAAACCACGAAATCTTATAAAATATGTCAATAAATTCTAGTTTGTTTAGATATGTGACGATGTGATGTATAATTCAATGTCATATTTTATATTCTATGAAACTTCGTTATGTTCAGAATACTTACTTGAAATTTTTCTGTCTTGACGAAGCTGATGGTGAATTAATCACATTTAAAGACAGAAAGAAAGTCCTGCTACCAGTAAAGTCAACGCTGTAAGTTTTAAGTGATTTTGGACGTAATTGATATTGATATAGACAATAAAAATATCGCATATTCCCGTTTGGAATTATATCGATAAAACATTCAGAAGATAACTTCTTTTAAAGCTAAGTCATGCTAATACTTTTAATGTATCGAAATGTTTTTATAATCATTGCACACCCACTTGTCTCATGAGATCAGCGGAGATAAACTGTTAAATCCAGCAGACTAGTACTTTTTTCCTCATTTGACTTTTCTTCACAACACAATGTAAGATGGATATTCTTCCTGTAATTACGATGGACGAGTGTAAGCTTTGTTTGTCATATCCTATTAAATAGGAGGGAATTTAAGGAGATGGGACCTGGATAAACTGACTAAGCCAGAAGTTGTACAGGGTTTCAGGGAGAGCATAAGGGAACAATTGACAGGAATGGGGGAAAGAAATACAGTAGAAGAAGAATGGGTAGCTCTGAGGGATGAAGTAGTGAAGGCAGCAGAGGATCAAGTAGGTAAAAAGACGAGGGCTAGTAGAAATCCTTGGGTAACAGAAGAAATGGCTCTGAGCACTATGGGACTTAACATCTATGGTCATCAGTCCCCTAGAACTTAGAACTACTTAACTCTAACTAAACTAAGGACAGCACACAACACCCAGTCATCACGAGGCCGAGAATAACAGAAGAAATATTGAATTTAATTGATGACAGGAGAAAATATAAAAATGCGGTAAATGAAGCAGGCAAAAAGGAATACAAACGTCTCAAAAATGAGATCGACAGGAAGTGCAAAATGGCTTAGCAGGGATGGCTAGAGGACAAATGAAAAGATTTAGAGGCTTATCTCACTAGGGGTAAGATAGAGGCTGTCTACCGGAAAATTAAGGAGACCTTTAGAGAAAATAGAACCACTTGAATGAATATCAAGAGCTCAGATGGAAACCCAGTTCTAAGCAAAGAAGGGAAAGCAGAAAGGTGGAAGGAGTATATAGAGGGTCTATAAAAGGCGATGTACGCGATGTACTTGAGGACAATGTTATGGAAATGGAGGAGGATGTAGATGAAGATGAAATGGGAGATTCAATACTGCGTGAAGAGTTTGACAGAGCACTGAAAGACCTGAGTCGAAACAAGGCCCCGGGAGTAGACAACATTCCATTAGAACTACTGACGGCCTTGGGAGAGCCAGTCCTGATAAAACTCTACCATCTGGTGAGCAAGATGTACGAGACAGGCGAAATACCCTCAGACTTCAAGAAGAAGATAATAATTCCAATCCCAAAGAAAGCAGGTGTTGACAGATGTGAAAATTACCGAACTATCAGTTTAATAAGTCACAGCTGCAAAATACTAACGCGAATTCTTTACAGACGAATGGAAAAACTGGCAGACGCCGACCTCGGGGAAGATCAGTTTGGATTCAGTAGAAATGTTAGAACACGTGAGGCAATACTGACCCTACGACTTATCTTCCAAGAAAGATTAAGTAAAGGCAAACCTACGTTTCTAACATTTGTAGACTTAGAGAAAGCTTTTGACAATGTTGATTGGATTCCTCTCTTTCAAATTCTGAAAGTGGCAGGGGTAAAATACAGGGAGCGAAAGGCTATTTACAATTTGTACAGAAACCAGATGGCAGCTTTAAGAGTCGAGGGGCATGAAAGAGAAGCAGTGATTGCGAAGGGAGTGAGACAGGGTTGTAGCCTCTCCCAGATGTTATTCAATCCGTATATTGAGCAAGCAGTAAAGGAAACAAAAGAAAAATTTGGAGTAGGTATTAAAATCCAGGGAGAAGAAATAAAAACTTTGAGGTTCGCCGATGACATTGTAATTCTGTCAGAGGCAGCAAAGGACTTGGAACAGCAGGTGAACGGAATGGACAGTGTCTTGAAAGGAGGATATAAGATGAACATCAACAAAAGCAAAACGAGAATAATGGAATGTAGTCGAATGAAGTCAGGCGATGCTGAGGGAATTAGGTTAGGAAATGAAACACTTAAAGCAGTAAAGGAGTTTTGCTGTTTGGGGAGCAAAATAACTGATAATGGTGGAAGTAGAGAGGATATAAAATGTAGACTGGCAATGGCAAGGAAAGCGTTGCTGAAGAAGAGAAATTTGTTAACATCGAGTATAGATTTAAGTGTCAGGAAGTCGTTTCTGAAAGTATTTGTATGGAGTGTAGCAATGTATGGAAGTGAAACATGGACGATAAATAGTTTGGACAAGAAGAGAATAGAAGCTTTCCAAATTTGGTGCTACAGAAGAATGTTGAAGATTAGGTGGGTAGATCACGTAACTAATGAGGAGGTATTGAATAGGATTGGGGAGAAGAGACGTTTGTGGCACAACTTGACTAGAAGAAGGGATCGGTTGGTAGGACATGTTCTGAGGCATCAAGGGATCACAAATTTAGCATTGGAGGGCAGCGTGGAGGGTAAAAATTGTAGAGGGAGACCAAGAGATGAATACACTAAGCAGATTCAGAAGGATGTAGGTTGCAGTAGGTACTGGGAGATGAAGGAGCTTACACAGGATAGAGTAGCATGGACAGGATAGAGTGGCATGGAGAGCTGCATCAAACCAGTTTCAGGACTGAAGACCACAACAACAACAACAACAGCGTTTAGGTAGGCTTTTAAATTCTATAAAGTCATCAGTATTCATAGATGCTACAGTAAAATGTGTTGTCAATTTTGCACTTGCAACTAACGCTTCAAGATCTTTAGGTGTTATAACTTTCGCAGCTTTGCGTTTTTTCTCAGTCACCCCAAAATCACTGTCACAGCTCATGTAGCTGAGTCCACTACAAGATATTTCACATCAATTGAACGATAAATTCCTTTGTGGACTAAATAAAATATAGACATTGACATCACCTGGTTTTTGTTTTGTGCTCCGCAATTATCGCACCATAACACAAGCCTTTTGCGAGGGAAGTGGCCTCCAGTAGAAGCAACTTTGAACAAACAAGAAGCTTTTTCGTTAGCGCCACGGTTTCCAATCCCTTCATGCCACATACACATATATACAGAGCCATTGTCTCCAACATGTATTCCTAGACTGTAGCAAGATAGCTGTCTACAATAAATCAGTGCTATGTGTAAGCATTGGAACAAACATAACTTGTTGTAGGTCCATGCATTAGGTTGTATAAGAAGCCGTTGGGAGCTGTGAAGATGTAATATCTTGTTTCATACACTTATGAGCCTTTTCTCATTTTCGGTCATGGAACTCTTGCGGGGCTTTTACTTCCTGTTTTGCCTTTTCGCTGGTCGTAGACTGCAACTTTGTCTTCAAAAAGTCACACTTTTTACAGGTATCAACTGCAAGAGCTTTAAATTTTAGGTTTGGAAAATCTTGTTTTCACACTTTTGCGTAAAAACTGTATGTAACATCACTTGTAGGATTTCGTTTTTTAAAAGCCACGTACATTCGGTGTTTATTTAGATCAGGTGACAGAAACCCATTACTTGATTTTTTTCGGCTGTAGTGACTGTCGCATCTGAGGAATGAGTTTATATGATATCTTACAAGATTTCGATCATCTTCTGTAAATTTAAACTTGTGTGCATTTGATGCAGGTGTTTTCCTTCTTTTGTCCTCAAAAACCAATCAACCTGAATTCTTTTTTGTTTGTAAAACAATCACTTTTCTTTCAGATATAGAAAAAATTTCTTTGAAGGTTTTTTGCACACTTGTACTTTTCCCTGTACCATCGGGGATGTTATAAGCAAACGTACAAGTCCGCCTACTCTCTGGTGTACTTCCGTACGTCTCATGACGTCTGCGACCAATAGGTAGCATTTGAATAGGATTCAAAAAATACGAGGGCTATCCACAAAGTACATTACGTTTTGGAATTAAAAATAAATAAAGTATTGGAAATTTTTTTATTATATACAGATGAAAGCCACACTTAAATACTACTTTTCTACATAGTTGCCATTTAAATTAAGGCACTTATCGTAGCGATGGACGAGCTTGGAAATTTCTTCGTCGTAAAATTCGGCCGCCTGCGCCTTCATCCACGTGGTTACCTCTTCTTTTGGGACAGAAAAGGTGTGATTTTTGTGGATTTCCTGGAAAGGGGCACTGCAATAAACTCTCAAAGGTATTGCCAAACTCTGCACAATCTGAGAAGAGCAATACAAAACAAGAGCAGGGGAAAGTTGGGCTCAAAGATCTTGCTGATTCACGACAACGCCCGGGCCCACACGGCAAATGCCACTCGTGAAGTTCTCGAATCTTTTAAGTGGGAGTTGTTTCCTCATCCGCCGTACAGTCCCGACCTGGCACCGAGCGACTTCCACTCATTCCCAGCAATGAAGAAATGGTTGGCTATGCAGCGTTTTGATGACGACGCACAGCTTCAATAGTTGTAAGCACGTGGTTGAAGGTTCTGGCGGCCGAATTTTACGACGAAGGAATTTCCAAGCTCGTCCATCGCTACGATAAGTGCCTTAATTTAAATGGCAACTATGTAGAAAAGTAGTATTTAAGTGTGGCTTTCATCTGTATATAATAAAAGAAATTTCCAATACTTTATTTATTTTTAATTCCAAAACGTAATGTACTTTGTGGATAGCCCTCGTATGTTCCTTGGCTTTCTTCATCAACTTCATAAAACTCCAAAAACAATAGCTGTTTATGTTCGCAGCTTATGTTTTTACACTTGTACTTACAGGAGCAGCTTGCCTGTTCTGCTGATGGCTCTTTTGCAGGTACCTCTTTCCCACGACTGTTAGTGTACGGCTGGCTATTTTCTCTTGCTTCACGTCTCTTACGAACAATCACCTTCTCCCTAACAGGATATTTCATTTTCTGGTTGGTACACTAAACACACAACCGAAGAACATTCTAAAACACACGTGAAACGACCGAAATCACTGCCGTGTCAACGTACTGTCACCAATTAATGCAATTGTGTAGCTGAGGCACATACATCATGGTGGTGGCACTTATATCCCTTGCCATCTCAGCCCCGCTGGCGCTTGCACAGTGCTGCTATCTTCAAACTGCTCTTGAAACTAGAAGGTATTTTTCTGGCACTTGCAAACCTTTCTCGTTTCATTACGCTTGGCTTATACAAGCGTTTTCACTATAAAAGTCATTTTTTTTATTTTTGACACTTAAATCCTTTTCCATTTTTTGTACTCAGTTACTGGTGGATTATTACGCCAGTCATTACTTGAATGATTTTGCTCGTTTTGTGGGTTAGACGGGTTATTCTGATTGCATGATGCTTGAGTTTGATCAACGGCCATGTTTCCGAAGCATAAGTGAGAACTGGTCTAACAAGGGTTTTATAAGTAGTGAATTTTGTTGGGTGGCTGAGGAAACTTGACCGGAATAAATTACTCTAGACGAAATATGCATTATTTGCTGATGTCAGATAGTTCAAATGGCTCTGAGCACTATGGAACTTCTGAGGTCATCAGTCCCCTAGAACTTAGAACTACTTAAACCAAACTAAACTAAGGACATCACACACAACCATGCCCGAGGCAGGATTCGAACCTGCGACCGAGCGGTTCTAGGCGCTACAGTCCGGAACCTGATGGTGGAACCATTAATCAAATTGATCATGTACTGACAGACCAGAGGCATAAATCTAACTCGTTGGATGTTCGAACCTTTCGTGGCCGTAATGTGGATTTTCTTGTAATGCCCAAGATACGAGAAAGGGTATCCAATGCTTAGAAAGCAAGACATACTAGGAAAGAACGGTACAATATTGCAGCACTGCAGTTAACAGAAACTTACGAATCGCACTGTCAGAATGTTTGTCAGGCCCTAGAACAAGAACAAGGAACAATGCGAGACAGTAATGACTTAGAACAAAAATGGCTGACTGTAAAAAGAGCTATAGACATTTCAGCTAAGGAGAGAAAATCAATAAGGCCCACATGGTTTGATGAAGAGTGTAAGAGAGTGACTGAAGAAAAGAACACGGCATACCAAAAGATATTCCTGGCGAGCTGCCCAAGAAGCTAGTTGGAGGATTACTGAGACAAAAGAAGGGTCGAAAAGATGACACATCGCCGAAAGAAGAGGGAATGGACTAAGGCTGAAATAGAATGTATGGAGTTGTCCAAGAAGAAGAACGAAACAAGGAAGTTCTTTATAAAAGCAAACAATGCTAGAAGACAATTTGCTCCAATAACCAGCTTGATTTGAGATGAAGAAGGAAACATAGTACGTGAGAATAAACAAACTCTGGAAAGATGACGAAGATACTTTAATGACCTGCTGAATCGAGAGATAGAGGAAGCAGTGGATATCTCTAATGATTGTGAGCAAGGATACGGTGATGAACAGCCACTGGATGGCCAAGCATTAGAGGACGTTAAAAAGCTTTAAGGAAACTAAAGAATAACAAGGGCCCCGGCACTGATAACATTCCTGCAGAATTGCGAAAATGTGGAGGAGCAACATTGGAGCAGTCTCTGTTCGAACTTATCACTCTCATATGGGAACAGGAAAGGATACCAGATGAATGGAATGAAGGAATATTATGTCCCATACAAAAAAATGGCGGCCGAATGGGGTGTAGAAACCACTGTGGAATCACCCTCCTGAACCTCTGGTACAATGTGTTATCCATATTACGTATTTTTGATCGGCTACTCCCACAGGTGGATAAAGAAATTGGAATTTACCAAAGCGGATTTCACTGAGGAAGGTCAAGAATAGACCAGATTTTCAACCTACGCCAAATTTTAGGTAAAGCTGTTGAATATAGAATTGGAACACATCACCTCTTCTTTGACTTTAAGGCTGCATACAAAGCGTCAATAAAAACCAGTTGTTTCATGCCTTACAGGAGATGGGGATACATGAAAAGTTCCTGAGAATGGTTAAAATGATATGTATAACGTAAGAAGCTGCATTTGAGTTCGAGGAAATTACTCAGACCCCCTGGAAATAAAAAATGGACTACGTCAAGGAGATGCATTAGCATGCTTCTTGTTTGATGTAGCACTCGAGAAAGTTATTACGGAAGCATCCCTACGGACCAGGGCCACCACCTTCTACAAGTCAGTGCAGATTTAGGATAAGCGAATGACGCAGACGCCATAGCACGGACTGTACCAACACTGAAAGAAGCTTTTACAGCCTTAAGTCAAGCAAGTAAGAAGATGGGTCTTATGATAAATGAAGATAAAACTAAATACATGGCCTGTGGGTAAGCATATCAACCCAATATGCCGTCAACTTTCAGTGTGAATGGATACACATCTGAAAGAGTTGATAGCTTCAAGTATCTTGGTTCCACAGTCACTTGCTTTAATGACATCTCAACTGAAATTAACATTAGGCTGACATCAGCTGCCGGCCGGTGTGGCCGAGCGGTTCTAGGCGCTACAGTCCGGAACCACGCGACCGCTACGGTCGCAGGTTCGAATCCTGCCTCGGGCATGGTTGTGTGTGATGTCCTTAGTTTAGTTTGGTTTAAGTAGTTCTAAGTTCTAGGGGACTGATGACCTCAGAAGTTCCATAGTGCTCAGAGCCATTTGAACTATCTGACATCAGCAAATAATGCATATTTCGTCTAGAGTAATTTATTCCGGTCAAGTTTCCTCAGCCACCCAACAAAATTCACTACTTATAAAACCCTTGTTAGACCAGTTCTCACTTATGCTTCGGAAACATGGCCGTTGACGTAAATTTCAAATCCGGATTTGAGAGGAGAGTTTTGAGGAAAATAATTTCCCTGTGCATGACAGAGTACGAGCATTTTGTTCGTAAACAGTTTGCGGCATTGCATTTTATGATCAACCGTTGAATATTTAGGATGCCATGATGTCGATAAAAATGTCCCATTTATACGTGAAAACCTATGTTTCCCATGTAGAGCAAAATAAGCCTTCTATGCACATACACTCCTGGAAATTGAAATAAGAACACCGTGAATTCATTGTCCCAGGAAGGGGAAACTTTATTGACACATTCCTGGGGTCAGATACATCACATGATCACACTGACAGAACCACAGGCACATAGACACAGGCAACAGAGCATGCACAATGTCGGCACTAGTACAGTGTATATCCACCTTTCGCAGCAATGCAGGCTGCTATTCTCCCATGGAGACGATCGTAGAGATGCTGGATGTAGTCCTGTGGAACGGCTTGCCATGCCATTTCCACCTGGCGCCTCAGATGGACCAGCGTTCGTGCTGGACGTGCAGACGGCGTGAGACGACGCTTCATCCAGTCCCAAACTTGCTCAATGGGTGACAGATCCGGAGATCTTGCTGGCCAGGGTAGTTGACTTACACCTTCTAGAGCACGTTGGGTGGCACGGGATACATGCGGACGTGCATTGTCCTGTTGGAACAGCAAGTTCCCTTGCCGGTCTAGGAATGGTAGAACGATGGGTTCGATGACGGTTTGGATGTACCGTGCACTATTCAGTGTCCCCTCGACGATCACCAGTGGTGTACGGCCAGTGTAGGAGATCGCTCCCCACACCATGATGCCGGGTGTTGGCCCTGTGTGCCTCGGTCGTATGCAGTCCTGATTGTGGCGCTCACCTGCACGGCGCCAAACACGCATACGACCATCATTGGCACCAAGGCAGAAGCGACTCTCATCGCTGAAGACGACACGTCTCCATTCGTCCCTCCATTCACGCCTGTCGCGACACCACTGGAGGCGGGCTGCACGATGTTGGGGCGTGAGCGGAAGACGGCCTAACGGTGTGCGGGACCGTAGCCCAGCTTCATGGAGACGGTTGCGAATGGTCCTCGCCGATACCCCAGGAGCAACAGTGTCCCTAATTTGCTGGGAAGTGGCGGTGCGGTCCCCTACGGCACTGCGTAGGATCCTACGGTCTTGGCGTGCATCCGTGCGTCGCTGCGGTCCGGTCCCAGGTCGACGGGCACGTGCACCTTCCGCCGACCACTGGCGACAACATCGATGTACTGTGGAGACCTCACGCCCCACGTGTTGAGCAATTCGGCGGTACGTCCACCCGGCCTCCCGCATGCCCACTATACGCCCTCGCTCAAAGTCCGTCAACTGCACATACGGTTCACGTCCACGCTGTCGCGGCATGCTACCAGTGTTAAAGACTGCGATGGAGCTCCGTATGCCACGGCAAACTGGCTGACACTGACGGCGGCGGTGCACAAATGCTGCGCAGCTAGCGCCATTCGACGGCCAACACCGGGGTTCCTGGTGTGTCCGCTGTGCCGTGCGTGTGATCATTGCTTGTACAGCCCTCTCGCAGTGTCCGGAGCAAGTATGGTGGGTCTGACACACCGGTGTCACTGTGTTCTTTTTTCCATTTCCAGGAGTGTATTACGATATGGATACCACAAGGCAGTGCACTCATCAGCTCTGCGTCTAGCTACCACTTGGACCACCTCCATATGATGAGGAGCCTGCAGTGGCTCGAAAACGTATTTATGGTTGAATAAATCGTATGAAAAAACTAAAAAACGACTGGTTGCATATTTATTACCAGATAAAACAGCAAATTAAATCACAGTCACAGTTCATCATCCACAATGGATATATTCAAAGTTCATGGCACGTATTGTCAAATTCGCTCTATGTCTTCTTGCAGATTTACATGTTTTGCATTGTTCCTAATGAGTTAACAGTTGACGATGAGTCTGGTTATCATCTCTGTATTTTTTGAAACAATTATGAAAAACGATCTGAACTATTCTAATCTCCTTCAAGAACGCAATGTGTGCAATAAGTCTTTTTAATGTTCAACTTTCGCTTCATACATACACCATTCACTACCGTGTTGCGTTCTGTTTTACGTCTCCTTTTCAGCTCTTTAAGAATCTCTCCCTGATGGCTCTCCTTACTCACTGTGGCCGCCGCTCCACTTTTTCTGACAGTTTTAGAACAACCCGCATTCCGCAAGGGGATCGAAGTTCTTCTCGAGTCAGTTCCATTTTACGGAGTGGAACAGACTAGCGGAGCGAGATAAGACAAGAATAAGTACCGACTCTTAACCATATCATCAGGAGCAAGTGGAGCAGAGTAACATCTTCTAAATATTCTTGTGTGCCTAAAGATGAGAAGTTAAACTGGTAAAAACACATTGCGCAGCTTGTTAAGCTAGAATATATGGCAACTTTAGCAATCCACGTCGTTTCCTATCTCGAAGACAAATCATTTAATAATTGTTTTATCAACTTTCATCCGCAAATGTGTTGTGAAACAATAATATTTAGTAGCTCACCCTTTAGAAAGTTTTCATTAAGCAAAGGCATACTGCAGGACTAATGCGTGAAAGTCATGTATAGCCATCTTTTAACTATTGCACACAGTAGCTGTAAACTTGGACAAAATTAATTGTAAACAGTTCACTATTAAAAATAATCAAGACGTTTAAAAATAATATCCCAGTAGACAATACAATCATCATTACTCTCAACTAAACCAGACTTAAATTCAAACAGGGGTGAATGACTTACTATGTCTGATACAAAATGAAGCTATCTTTTGGAAGAAAACTACTATTACTTCATTCACACAGTTACAATAGGTGCTCGACAAAAGAATATTCTACTGCCAGCTGTTATTAAATTACATTTCAATGTTACATACTCTCATTTGTGGGCAATGGAAAGCACCTGAGCAGAACACTAGGAAATCTGAACAAATGAGAGTCATGTGATGATGTAGTCAGCCAGCACTCAAAAGAAGGGGAGTACATCCAAACAACAACTTAAAACAAAATCTAGGAAGAGAACAGGGGGGGGGGGGGAGATCTTTACCAATGAGAACGATCGCCCCCTCCCCCCCCCAAAAAAAAGAAGAGAACAACTTGACTCTGCTCTGCTCCAAATAAAAGACAAAAGGAGTGACAAAGAAGACCGAACTCCAAGATAACACCTATAAATTGATTTTGACAGTTCTAAATGAGCAGAAACCTCCAAATGCTTTAAACTGGACTGGAAAACTAAAGGCATCCAGAATATCATAACAGAAATCCTAAAGACAGAACTGCCTTTCCTACCAACGTCCTCCTATTAATGTTTCGGTGGCTTGGCATTACAAGAAAAGGCAAAGCGAATTAAATTTGGACTTTTCAGGCAGCTATCCAAGAAAGAGGACCTCACCAGTCGTAATGCTAGTGTTCTTTGCCCCGTCAAGATTTTTTCGACGATAATCCTCAACAGAAATACGATGAAATTGAAAGTAAGCAGAGTACAAGCTGGAGTCAGAGACAACATGTCTTGCTCAGATCAAATCACAAGACTCAAGGCCTAAGTGGAAAAAGTAGTATAATTATAGACTCAAAGAAGGGTAGGAAAAAATTTCCATTGAACAAGAGCAACAAGACACAGATTTCAAATTACCTGACAGGTCCACATGAAAATTTCATCTCCACCACCGACCATGTTGAGCATGGATGGACAATGTTAAGGAGCACTGAACAATAAGCTTTAGGCAGGTACATGCCTAATTGTGAGAGATGAAAAAGATCTGCCATGTTCGACAACCATGCCAGCAAGTTGCTAGGAAAGCATAGAGAGCTTCATGCTGCAAATTTAAACATAGCCAAGCACTCACAGACAAACAAAAAGTAAATGAAACCAAATTTAGAACAATGAGAGCCATGTGTGAGTAATGGGATGAAGAATTTTGGCATATTTTGTTTGTGTGGGATGCATGCATTCAGGGGTAAGTACACAATCAGGGGCAAATTAGCCCATGTGTCCTTAATCTACTGTTCTGCTCAGTGGGTTATGAAATGTGGAATTGGTTTATAACCCTTTAGGGGCTGATTTATGACCCTGGGGCTAATCCGTCCTTCTGAGAAGCCTCCATCCCCATCCTCCTCCTCTTCCCCATCCATCAGGGAAACTGACTTTTTTTTGCCGCCCCTTCCCATTTCAGTTCTGAACCACTCTCCCTCTCCAGGAAAGTCTCCCAGCCCTCTCCTCCCATCCTTCACTTCCCCCTCGTCTTCTCATACCAAATTTGGCAGGAAAAAGACTCAGTCTGAACTGAGATATTGGTATGGAAGAATATCACGAAATTATTTTCAAAACATTGTTAGTTAACGCAATGATATATTGTTAATTTCAATTTGCATATTCTTTATTTAATCAGTTTACAGGAGACAGGGCTCTTCCCCTTCCCCACTTAGGTAGAACTCATGTCTCTAACCCCCGCCCCCACTTTCCATGATGCAGAAACTGTAAGGACCAAGGAATGGAATGAAGTTCAATATAGTGCCGCCGTTTTTGGTCGGCTGCACCTACGTTAGCCAGATGGGTACCAAGCACACAGCCATCTGTGTTTGTTGGCTGGGAACTGGTGCTAACAGGTGGAACAGTGAGTGCTGACAGCTCCATTAGCTGTGGAAGCCTGCAGGCTAATGGCAAGTTCTAAGATAGCTCATTCCAGCGTGTGTCGCTCGTGTCTCTGAGCAGAGGCCAGTGGAACTGCCATGAAACCATGTGTGTGTGAGGCACCCATCCTCCGCGCTGTACAGAGAAACCCCTGCCTGCCACAGAGAAACCACTGCCTGAGACGACACAGCCCGCCACCTCCGGGAGCCGTGCACACCGATACTAGTCCGATTTTTTGTGCGCCTATGCACCTGAGGGAAGTGCATTTCTTCTCATGTCCCCTGAACACAGCATGTTGAGTTGACGTTCCTTTGATTGGGAAATTCCAGGCTCTCTTCCTGTCTCTGTCTCTTTCACATTGTTACTTCCTGTTTGTATGAACAACTGCATGTACCAACATGTCCAAACATGCAGCCGGAGGTTTCCATCCATCTTCAGAATACTTTGTTCCTTTGGTTAATGGTGAATCATGGAACCTATATAAAGCCCATCCCCACCCCAGTCGCCCTCACTCTGCTATCGTCTGTGGCAACATCAGTTTGTCTCCATGCTTATTGGCATTCACAGTATTTATTTGTTTGTTTGGGTGCTATTTGTCTGTGTTTAATGTTCACCTATTGCAAGCTGAAACATACAACCAGCAACAGCAGTGGTGCCAGTAGCAAACACCGTAGGCGAGGAAAGTTATCAGGAGCGCAAACATTCCAGTCGGTAACTGTACCTTCTTTTTCTCACAATTCTTTCACTAGGGATTTCATTGTATTGAATACATGTCTTCTTTTTACTGTTTCTTTATATGTCCATGAAATACTCGATCAGTTGGAGGCTGAGAGGTAGCAACAACAACAGCAGATATGAAACTTCCTGGAAGATTAAAACTGTGTGCCAGGCTGAGACTCGAACTCGGGACCTGTGCCTCTCCCGGGTTGAGTCTCGGCCTGGCACACAGTTTTAATCTGCCAGGAAGTTTCATATCAGCGCACACTCCGCTGCAGAGTGAAAATCTCGTTCTGTGAACAACAGCAGCATCAGCACCATAAGACACATTTTCTTCTGCATAATGATGTGTGTATACTTAATATGTTGCTGAGACATTCTTCTCATTAAAAAAATTTCTTTCAAAAATTTCATCTTAGTGTGTATGTAATATGTTCTTGTCTGAGACATGTTCTTTGTTACGGTATATGATTCTGGGGAAGAGGGGCAGTGAGGGTAGAAGCTGTGATACCTTCCCCATCACAACTATTGTGTAAGTGTGTGTTCTAAGCAAAAGTCTTGCATATGTAAATGCTTTTTGTCTTGAATAAAATAAATGTTTAAATGTGTGTGAAATCTTATGGGACTTAATTGCTAAGGTCATCAGTCCCTAAGCTTACACACTACTTAATCTAAATTATCCTATGGACAAACACACACACCCATGCCCGAGGGAGGACTCGAACCTCCGCCGGGACCAGCCGCACTGTCTATGACTGCAGCGCCTTAGACCGCTCGGCTAATTGTCTTGAATAAATATGTTTCTTTTGTAGGTGATTTTGGCGTTCCGGATCGATGGCTGCATGCTGGTTTGAGTGAGAATGATGACATGCCTGAATGGCTTTATGAGAAGGAGGGACGAATCTGGTTGATGTGAGGAGATGTGGAAGGTCATTCTCAGTGACTATGAGGTATATCACAGAGCCAGAGATATACAGGTAATTTTTATACGCATTCACACTGCTTGCTTGTAGTAAGTGTTCTTGCCTTGCAACAGTAGTAGCAGCAAGCAACGTCCAGATCGTTGTAACTGATACTTTTCTTTACTGTTCTTCTTCTAGGATGTGTCTCACCACCATGGTTCAAATGGCTCTGAGCACTATGGGACTCAGCTGCTGAGGTCATAACTCCCCTAGAACTTAGAACTACTTAAACCTAACTAACCTATGGAGGCTATGGACATCACACACATCCATGCCCGAGGCAGGATTGGAACCTGCGACCGTTGCGGTAGCGCGGTTCCAGACTGTAGCGCCTAGAACCGCTCGGCCACTCCGGCCGGCCTCACCACCATACACTGTGGCATGGGTACTCGTATAAGGGGCGACAAAGAAACCACCTACAAGATACAGTCCTGTGCGTCACACTCCACCATACAAGATGTCACTCGTCGCTGTGTGGGAAGCCACAGCAGCTGCACCACCACTGCCCCCGCACCAGCTCCACCCACTCTGGTGCTCCCTCTAGCAACTGGCTCAGGGTTGTGGCCACAGCCACCTCCACAGATGCAGCCACAGCCACACTGCTAAAACTGAGACAATGCACATCTCCTCCCCCACATTCTCGCCTGAACTGTAAGCTGCATGCACCTCCGTGATCCTCCATGAAGTAGTTATTATCGTCGCACCCAGCAGCAGCAGCATCGTCAACCAGTTGTAGTTGTAGTAATACTAGAAATTCTTTGGCTAGTGGCAGTTTCATCCCCAATCCCTTTAGTCAAGGACCAACGACACCGCAATTAGGATACTTGGTGGTTATAGAGGCATCTGAGGAGCGAATCTCGTTCAGTAGGACTGGAAACCAAGCAGGGGGCTACTGTGACCCTGTAAGGTTCCTGAAAGTGTGCCTTCCTGTTGTTGAAACGGTGCTTCTCAAGGTTGGAAATGATTCACAGTCTCCTGCTATTAAATGCTGTGGTGTGCTGTGCATTGAACTGCCACAACCCTCCAAAAAGGACTCTGGCGTTGATGAGAAGAGACTTCACTATCTTTGGGGGGGGGAGGGTGGGGGGGGGGGGGAATGACGTGATATCGCGGAGTACATCAGTCACTGAGTGGATTTGTGAGTCCACTTTCTGTGCTGTGTGAGACTGGTTTCACGAAATGGAAATTAGAAGGTGAGCTAAAACACTCAGTCGAATACTACACCTTGACATGTATACACATGCCTACGATCCAGTAAATGGAGGATAAAGCTATATCAAGTTTATCAGGATATAGCTGATAAGAAGGCATGTATTAATGTTGAAAATAAAACCTACCAGGCTCGTTTTGCATGATCAGCCCAGCCTAGCGAGAAAGACTACACAAAAAAATCCACAGCACAAAGTTAGGTACGATAACAGTCATAAGTGCTATAAGATCTAGGACATACCTAATTTTGAATATCAGTTCTAGTCAAAATCTGCCAGCGAGCGTAACATGCATGTGAACATGCTGATATTTTCTGAAGTATACAGACATCGTTATAACTGGATCAGGGACACATCCCTATTCCTTTCATCCAAACTGTGTAAAAAATTAATAAAGTGCCTATTTGCTTAAGGTGTCTGAATGACTTTTCCTCAAACAAGTTATAACAAAGCATCTAGTAGATGGTGCTTCCAAGAACCCAAAACATATTATTAGCCAACTGATGGAAAGAAATTCATTTAGTTTAAGAATGTTCACCATCAGAAGCTATGCCTGCTTGTGGTGTATGCCAACTGCAAACACCTCCTCGCTCCTGTGACCCACTGTGAAGGTGAACCTACAGCATCGCACACTAGTTTCACGGGAAACATGCAGCACGCTAAATGATATGGTCCTATGATTCGAGTTTTAATTGATACAAAGCTTATGTTGGGAGTAATCCTGCAGTTTGCCTTCTCACTGAGTTTGAAAAACATTCATGGAAGGTTGATAAGCATTACAGCAACAATATTCCCAGGTCAAAATCGAAGGAGAATGAAGATGTGTACAATAACGCGGTTGAATGCCATATTTTGCGTGCTACCGTTAGATAGAAAAGCAGAAATTCCTTGTAGGGACCGCTGACATCTTATGTGGAAGTAAAGTGGAGCAGCTCACAGTACATGCAACTTTGTAAAGTTATTTAATAATGATGTAATAAACTTTACGAATCGTTGAATGAAGTGTGATCTGTGGAATGGATACAAAACTCGAATTGTCGTGTTGCATGTTTTAAGTGCAAGTGGTGTGCTTACTCTGTCTCAGCAAAACTTTACGAATTGATTGGGCAGTGCAACTCCCAGTACCAATAAAGAAATAGAGTCAATACAAAATACATTCAGCAGTGTGTAATGCTGGCCATAATACTTGAAATACATTTGAAATTCTTTTATCTTTTACAAGAGTACATTTAAAAACATTCAGCTTCTTTAAAAAATATATATGACTTGCACTGGGAGGCGGTACTGATTATGGTGCATTACTAACGCTCAGTTACTTTAGCAAAATTATATTTCAAATTAAGTTTGGCTTTTCAAAAACATCTGACAATTGAAGTTACATTACTCACAACTGATTCACAAACAATGAGACTTAAACAGCAAGTATTATCTAACTTCATTAATCCAACATAAATGCATATCATCAAATTACACATAGCTCTGTTAACAAATCTTAAAAGCATTACAGAAAAAAAATGAAATATCTAACTAGCTCTTTTGTCAAAATCGTCTACATACATTCTGGGGTTACTCAACAATTACAAATTATCAGCCAAGTCATCTATACTAACGTGCGGGGATAAACAGAAACCTTAATTATTTAACATGTTTACCTTGGTTGCATGAAGACTTCTGCTTCCATGTTCAACAATATTGACATACCTACATTAATCTAACTCTTGGTGGCTTCTACATCTACATCTACATCCATACTCCGCAAGCCACCTGACGGTGTGTGGCGGAGGGTACCCTGAGTACCTCTATCGGTTCTCCCGTCTATTCCAGTCTCGTATTGTTCGTGGAAAGAAGGATTGTCGGTATGCTTCTGTGTGGGCTCTAATCTCTCTGATTTTATCCTCATGGTCTCATCGCGAGATGTACCTAGGAGGGAGCAATATACTGCTTGACTCCACGGTGAAGGTATGTTCTCGAAACTTTAACAAAAGCCCGTACCGAGCTACTGAGCGTCTCTCCTGCAGAGTCTTCCTCTGGAGTTTATCTATCATCTCCGTAACGCTTTCGCGATTACTAAATGATCCTGTAGCGAAGCGCGCTGCTCTCCGTTGGCTCTTCTCTATCTCTTCTATCAACCCTATCTGGTACAGATCCCACACTGCTGAGCAGTATTCAAGCAGTGGGCGAACAAGCGTACTGTAACCTACTTCCTTTGTTTTCGGATGGCATTCCCTTAGGATTCTTCCAATGAATCTCAGTCTGGCATCTGCTTTACCGACGATCAACTGTATATGATCATTCCATTTTAAATCACTCCTAATGCGTACTCCCAGATAATTTATGGAATTAACTGCTTCCAGTTGCTGACCTGCTATTTTGTAGCTAAATGATAAGGGAACTATCTTTCTGTGTATTCGCAGCACATTACACTTGTCTACATTAAGATTCAATTGCCATTCTCTGCACCATGCGTCAATTCGCTGCAGATCCTCCTGCATTTCAGTACAATTTTCCATTGTTACAACCTCTCGATACACCACAGGATCATCTGCAAAAAGCCTCAGTGAACTCCCGATGTCATCCACAAGGTCATTTATGTATATTGTGAATAGCAACGGTCCTATGACACTCCCCTGCGGCACACCTGAAATCACTCTTACTTCGGAAGACTTCTCTCCATTGAGAATGACATGCTGCATTCCGTTATCTAGGAACTCCTCAATCCAATCACGCAATTAGTTTGATAGTCCATATGCTCTTACTTTGTTCATTAAACGACTGTGGGGAACTGTATCGAACGCCTTGCGGAAGTCAAGAAACACGGCATCTACCTGTGAACCCGTGTCTATGGCTCTCTGAGTCTCGTGGACGAATAGCGCGAGCTGGGTTTCACACGACCGTCTTTTTCGAAACCCATGCTGATTCCTACAGAGTAGATTTCTAGTCTCACAGCACACCCCAAAAACAGCCTACTCCATCGACTTTCCATCATAGACAGCTATCTACAACTGAGCTCCAAGCGCTCTCTTAATCCAATAAAGCAGTACTGTATCTTTGGCTCTGCGGTCGCTCACAGTCAGCGATCCGCATTATCAAACCTATCAGAGACATTCGTCGTTTATATCATACAGGGTGTCCCACTCCAACTTCACTGATTTCAGAGACCCAGCCAAAAAATACAGTAGATACGACAGTGAAAAATTCACCACATTGTAGAGCATCTCAAAGAATTTATTTATTTATCATCAGTACACCTCTACATGCGAACCATTTGTAGCACGAAGAATATCGAGTCTATATTCACTTTCTTGTCAAGTTATCTGTAACATTTCCTGTTATTGTTGCAATCACATTAGTGATACGATGTCGAAACGCAGGAATATCGGCCACTTTGGTCGCAATCACGCGGTATTTCACTAATCCCCACCTGTGGAAATCAAGCGGCGTAATGTCGGGTGAACGTGGTGGCCAGGCAGTGGGTCCTCTGCCTTCGATCCAACGACTGGGAAATTTCCTATCCAAGAACTTGAGAACAGCCGTTGACCAATGCGGCGGAGCAACATATTGTTGAAAAATTATGTTGGTTTGCAAGTCTTGTATCTGACGGTACACAAATTGATTGAACAAGTCCAGATACACTAACCCATTCACTGTGTGTTCCACAAAGAAGAGCGGCCCGACAATCCTGTCGTCCATTAGCCCGAACCAGACGTTTAGTTTAGGGCTATCACGAACATGTTCAATGACAACGTGAATCTTTTTCGAACCCCAAATCCGAACATTATGCCTATTAACCCTGCCTGATAGATGAAAGGTCGCCTCATCTGACAATAAACATCTTTCCAGGAAACTGGCATCCATATCAATACGCTGCAGGATATCCGCAGCAAATTGTTGTCGGCGTGGTTTGTCTTTCGGCGTCAGATGTTGCAGAATTTTCACTTTGTAAGCACACATACGAAGACGCTGGTGAACTACACGATGCAGTGTTGGTCGAGGTACATCAAACAGTTGCCTAGATGCTTGGCGAATTGACTTACGTGGGCTTCTGAGAAACGTTTGTCTGATGTCCTCCACCGTCTCTTTTGAAACTCCGTAACGTGCACTGCCAGGATGTTTCAGAACGCTTCCTGTTGCCAGAAACTTTTTATACCATTCCTTAATTGTTTTCATATCAGGTGGATCACATCCATACACATGACGATAATTTCTTTGCACAGTAACCGGCGATTTTGTTTCTGCAAACCACACTACTGCTTGTGCGCACTGTGTGGTGTCGTCATTTTCGTTTCATGCGACCATGCTGCGCTCTGGCGACGATATTTGGCACTTATGACACGGGGATATAAATTCTTTGAGATGCTCCACAATATGGTGCATTTTTCATTGTCGTATCTACTGTGGTTTTTCTCTCCTGAGTCCTTGAGTGGGACACCCTGTACTAGTTTCATTTTAATTTATTAATATTCTTATCTTATTCTGGTGCCATATACAAGTGTTCCCCAGTATACTCCTTTCAAACCCTCCAGTAGCGTTTAACAAATTTGACACTTATTTGGAAGTACCTTGTACAACAAATGTTTGGTAAATTTATCTGACTGTGTAACATCACTGAACTCGAAAGAATTGATAGTGCTCAGATGCACTAGTATAAATCAAAATCTGGCTATAATATGAATAAATTGTCTAGTAAACAAGGTTGCTGGCAAATAAATCATGTAAAGCAGAATCAGTAAACAATCCTAATCGTCAAGATAATGGTATAGTATTGGCCAAGGGAAAGGAAGAGTCATGGCTGAAGCCTATGAGCATGTTGAAGTGACTGCATCATAAAGTCCGTATGTTTTTGCTTTGTGCAGGTTCGACAACTAATAATGACCCATGGACTGCATACAGTGTACCAAGACATCTCAACTCTGTACTGTTTTCCTCAGTCATGTGCAGAGACAGAACAGGTATTCAGCAACGGATTGCCGACAACCGTAGTTGGCGACTGCCATAATATCAGTAACGTGATGACCATCACCATCACTGCTCTTCGTAGTAGAGATTATTCTGACATCCAAACAACATATATTTACTTATGCTGGAGTTTGAATACCAACAGTAAATTGCTCCATTATCATGAGCAGAGGTAGGAGCCTGGATAATGAAAGGTACAAAAAAGTAGCAACGGTAAGTTAGTGGAACATGACCATTTCTACCTATGTCAACATGGAGTAATTTATCTGATCAGAAAAAGTTCAGTATCTTTACATCAGAGTGAATAGACAAAACTAAAAGTGAACTCTGAATAAGATAAAATCAATAAGTGTGGCATCAGGCTGCCAATATGACATAGAATAACCTAACATTACACAGAACGTCCCTGGTTCATAACATTATACTGTGGCTCTCAGTGGCCTTGTATATGCAATATTGTGATATAATTCTGTAAGAAAACCGAACAGGAAAACGAAGAATTGGATGACTCTAGGTGGCCTTGTACTTAGAATACACGCTAATCATAATAATTAAAACAATTATATAGAGAAATCAATCAGAGTCTCCGAGTGGCTTTCCTATTTACATAAATACTGATCTTATTGGCTATAAAATGTTTAGGGCTCTAAGTGGCCTAGTAAATGAAATACATGCAAATCTTAATATCTAAAACAACTGAATAGAAAATTACAATCAGAGGCTCCAAGTGGCTTTTCCTACCCACATAAATGCTGATCTTAGTAGCTATAAAATGTTACAGACATCATATCTGTTTCTCAAAGTGCCCAAGTTTTACAAAGAAATAATTGCGGATCTTAATAACTAAATTGGGACAAAATTCTTCTTTGAGGCTCACAGCAGCCCTATTCTTATATGAAATAAACTAATGCGACAGAAAACATCTTTCTGGCTCGAGGTGGCCTAGTTTTACATAGCATAAACAACAAAGCTGAGAAAGTATTCTAAAATATCATTTACCTATAGCTTTATACGGCACTCAGAGTCCTATGTATAAATCGTAATAAGAATACATAACTCGAGATGGCTTTTACAACAACAAAGTGCATAAATAGCAATATAAAAGTACGGCTCTGCGGCCTGTATGCATACCTATTAGACAAATAAAATCATAGAATCAAAGTATGGTACCATGCAAGTAAAGACACAATACTTGTAGGTTGTGTAGCACTGTCAGGGCGTCATAAAACTATCTATTAAATGACCTATATCTCTAACTATGCACATATCTACAGGGAAGGATATAGGAATGATTGAAAAAGGCAGTGCACTTCATTTGTAAAGAAAACGATTGACAGTCAATCGTCATTCGTCTTGAGTCAAGAACTGTTATGGCCAAAGCAAAGAAAAATTGAGATTATAGTATATGCAGGCATAAAGACAGGAGCACTAAGACCAATATATCTTAGTGACTAAATGAATGTCACGTACTACGGTAAATAAAGAGATAAAAATGCAAGGATGATGGCGAATTGCAGCAGTAGTTGAACTTATAAATGTGATTAGTAACCTCGAAAATGAAAGAAGTCATGCATGCTAACATAAGAAGGCAGTATTACATGCAGTTTCATAACAAATGGTGAAAATAATGTTTTTAGGTGTAAATCTTCTGTGACATATTGTCCATATACTATGACCAACAGAAACGTGTGCAGTGAAATGTAAATTACAAGTTACTTAATTGGATGAACTGGTGTCAATTACAATTTTATAACATAAGAATACAATAACAAAGGTGCAAAATACATCATTAAAGAACATAACAATACAGATAACATTTGTGGTAATGCAGGCTTTACAAAAGAATAGAAATAAACATGTACATCAGTGTTACAAGAATTATGACGTAAGTACATACATAAAAGATCAGAATAACTTTTGAAACATCAACATCACACATGAGCATTAAAACAAAACAGAATAAATAATGTCTAAACATCTTTATAAAGTAAATAACATATTATTAGAAAAATTCTACAACATAACTCTTATTAGCTAAACACATAAAGACAGGAAAAACAAAAAAATGGCTCTGAGCACTATGGGACTCAACTGCTGTGGTCATAAGTCCCTTAGAACTTAGAACTACTTAAACCTAACTAACCTAAGGACAGCACACAACACCCAGCCATCACGAGGCAGAGAAAATCTCTGATCCCGCCGGGAATCGAACCCGGGAACCCGGGCGTGGGAAGCGAGAACGCTACCGCACAGGAAAAACACAAATATACAAGAGTACACAAACACATAGGGGGATAACACAATGGAAAGGACAGGGCTCGTTTTCAGTGTAACATTTGATACTGCAGTCCAACCCAAAACTTCATTCCATAGATCTTTCTTCTTATTTCAACATTTGTTTTCACCAAAACATCCTATCCAAGCATGCTTCCCGTATTTATATGTTCACGTATTTCTTACCTCATTATTTATTTTCCATTATCTTACATCATTTATTTCCAAGAAAATGCTACCTAAACTTGTTGTCTCTAAACCCAACTTTTTTGTTCATATCCTCTTTCAAAATACTTTTTTGGCCAAACCATATTCTTATAGCTTCTCAATGCATTTCTTCCAACTCATCACAACTCGTTCTCTTATATAGCCTACCCCATTTTAAGCTAACTTGAATCTACTGAGCTCAGATATATATACTAAGGGACGAGGCAATGCAGCAGCACAAAAAAATTAACACAAACAGCAATGACAAAAAAAAAATGGAAATTGGCAAAGCAAGCAGCAGCAGCAAATGCAATAACTTATATCTAATTATGACAAAGGTCAAGCATAAAAAAATATTAGAGTAAAGATGGCCATGTCTAATACCTATGTCACATCTTAACACTAGAGTGATGCATCACCTTGATTTACTGTTAAAAAATTATTTTTGCAATTCCTGTGAAGGGAAATGGCTATTTGTGCTCTCTCATATAAAAAGTTTCACAGGTCAAGAATTTGCATTACAGATGTGTAGCAACAAAATCCTATTAATATAACAGTGTCCAAAAAATTTTCGTCGGCATTGTAATACATTCACGCATTTACATACATTTCATAACTCTTAAAGTACGATTCTTGGTTTCCAACAACCTTTTTCACAAACCAGAGTCCCTAACCACTACTCATTATTCCTTACCTTATTACACATATACATATTCGTCGACACTTCTTCAATATTTCATCATAACAAATACATAGCATAATCAAATTCCTCATATAGCATCAGCTTATTGATCATAAACATACCTCAGCAGCATAATACACATCGTCGTCGTAAAAATAACATCGTAACACCTCAGTCAAATCTCAAAAACGTCGTAGCTTTCTGCAATAGTTTAAAAACCTAAAAAAAAATTCTCTGCTTATTTCAATAGTGTCATCTACCTCAAACGTATTTTAAAAATCATGATCCCATACCAAATACATCATTCAAAGCTCTCATAGCATCACAATGGTTCCAACAAAATATGAACAGTTCACAAAGTACAGACAAAATACAATTTCATAAGTATGAAATTATCCAACTGTGTAATTGCTTAAACATGTGCCACTGATGTAGTAAAAAAAATGTTTGTCTCTCAGTTAAATGATCAGATAGCTGCGTAATTTATGTGTTAGAGAAATATGGTACCGAAGTGTAAAGTTGTATAAGCAAATACCATATTAGCTAGGGCTCCTTGTGCTTGACAAACACATGGTACACAAAGTAAACGTCTACCCCCCTGAGGATTAATGAATAATACGCTCAGGTGTTACAGATTACAGCAATGGAATGAAATGTATCACGGAAAACCTTTGTTTCATTGTACTTCAAATATCTTTAAAAATAAATCTTTTAAGTACAGAATTAATCACTCAAATACGTGTACTGTAGCGCTAAATGTGCGTCTTGCTGTAAGATAATTCTGTTGAAGTGTCGTAGTTATCGTCCTCTGTAAGCAAAGTTCTGCTGAAGTCAATGTACTCACCTCATCATAAACAAAAGTGAGATGCTTTGCGTATAGATATCGTAGTTATTATACTTATTCCCGTGATGAAGAAAGTACTATAATGTAACGTATTGTTGTGCTACGAAAAAGGCTGTCTCCTTGTAGCTATACCACAAAAGTTACTATTAAAACATGTTTTACTTTCCAGAAGAATTCAGAAAAACTGTGCAGATATAAAACAGATACACCGCAAAAGCAACATTGTAAATTGTCACTCATTAGTAGCGTCGTGATAAAATCGTGTAGCTGTCACATAAACTAACCACTGTGTTATCTGGTACCTCACAGAAAGTACTTAAACCAGAATGTATTTTCAAGTAAACCAAAATGTTGCATTAAAATCTCATTAGCAGTACTGGTAAACGTTATAAGTATGTGAGCCTTATAGTCGTTACGTAATCATGCAACTAACAAGCAAGAATGTACAGACACAATAACACTGTGTCGTCTCTTCACAAAAACAATCCATTCGTAATTTCTGTTTAAATAAGTTCTCTTGGTTCTTGACTGGATATTTAACTTGAAACATTGTTGCGTATTAACAGATTCTAAGTCTGACAAAGCATACTAGCCGGCCGAAGTGGCCGCGCGGTTCTGGCGCTGCAGTCTGGAACCGCGAGACCGCTACGGTCGCAGGTTCGAATCCTGCCTCGGGCATGGATGTGTGTGATGTCCTTAGGTTAGTTAGGTTTAACTAGTTCTAAGTTCTAGGGGACTAATGACCTCAGCAGTTGAGTCCCATAGTGCTCAGAGCCATTTGAACCATTTGAAAGCATACTAGTAATGTAAAGTGAAAAGTTATATGGCAAATACAAAGTTAAAAAGCAGATTATCTCTCAATAAACGGTTTTACATGTGAAATGTGTTGCAATCTTTTACCCTTTATAGTGTGCAGACTTTCAACTTCAAAGCAATTATCATGTTGTATACGTCGGTAAGGAATGCTAAAATTTTTCTCAGGGTTAGCGTGTATGTTATTTTTCCCTGAGCCAGCGAGCGCACGTGGCTGCCTGCAGTGCGAGTCATTGTCTGTTTCTTTGTTGGCGCGCATCGTTATTGGGATTTGGAGGTCTAACTTCTAGAAATTCACCTTGGCGAGAGTGCCCTGCTCTGTTTGAATCTCGCCAATTTTGGTTAAATTCTGGTCTGTTGTTAAGATTAAATCGTCTGTCATGTCTTCATGTCGGTAGTTTCTGTAATTTTTTCCTTGTGGGTCTCGTGGTGGAGAATTTCTCCATTAGTCGTAACTGCGCGGTGGACCGTTGCGTCTGAAGTTATTCTGTCTGCCTTGATAATAATTGTTTTGGTTCCCATATTGTCTGTTTCTGTGGTTATCTCTGTCATATTGATCACTACGGAAATGCGCTCTTTCTCTGAAACTACACTCCTGGAAATTGAAACAAGAACACCGTGAATTCATTGTCCCAGGAAGGGGAAACTTTATTGACACATTCCTGGGGTCAGATACATCACATGATCACACTGACAGAACCACAGGCACATAGACACAGGCAACAGAGCATGCACAATGTCGGCACTAGTACAGTGTATATCCACCTTTCGCAGCAATGCAGGCTGCTATTCTCCCATGGAGACGATCGTAGAGATGCTGGATGTAGTCCTGTGGAACGGCTTGCCATGCCATTTCCACCTGGCTCCTCAGTTGGACCAGCGTTCGTGCTGGACGTGCAGACCGCGTGAGACGACGCTTCATCCAGTCCCAAACATGCTCAATGGGGGACAGATCCGGAGATCTTGCTGGCCAGGGTAGTTGACTTACACCTTCTAGAGCACGTTGGGTGGCACGGGATACATGCGGACGTGCATTGTCCTGTTGGAACAGCAAGTTCCCTTGCCGGTCTAGGAATGGTAGAACGATGGGTTCGATGACGGTTTGGATGTACCGTGCACTATTCAGTGTCCCCTCGACGATCACCAGTGGTGTACGGCCAGTGTAGGAGATCGCTCCCCACACCATGATGCCGGGTGTTGGCCCTGTGTGCCTCGGTCGTATGCAGTCCTGATTGTGGCGCTCACCTGCACGGCGCCAAACACGCATACGACCATCATTGGCACCAAGGCAGAAGCGACTCTCATCGCTGAAGACGACACGTCTCCATTCGTCCCTCCATTCACGCCTGTCGCGACACCACTGGAGGCGGGCTGCACGATGTTGGGGCGTGAGCGGAAGACGGCCTAACGGTGTGCGGGACCGTAGCCCAGCTTCATGGAGACGGTTGCGAATGGTCCTCGCCGATACCCCAGGAGCAACAGTGTCCCTAATTTGCTGGGAAGTGGCGGTGCGGTCCCCTACGGCACTGCGTAGGATCCTACGGTCTTGGCGTGCATCCGTGCGTCGCTGCGGTCCGGTCCCAGGTCGACGGGAACGTGCACCTTCCGCCGACCACTGGCGACAACATCGATGTACTGTGGAGACCTCACGCCCCACGTGTTGAGCAATTCGGCGGTACGTCCACCCGGCCTCCCGCATGCCCACTATACGCCCTCGCTCAAAGTCCGTCAACTGCACATACGGTTCACGTCCACGCTGTCGCGGCATGCTACAAGTGTTAAAGACTGCGATGGAGCTCCGTATGCCACGGCAAACTGGCTGACACTGACGGCGGCGGTGCACAAATGCTGCGCAGCTAGCGCCATTCGACGGCCAACACCGGGGTTCCTGGTGTGTCCGCTGTGCCGTGCGTGTAATCATTGCTTGTACAGCCCTCTCGCAGTGTCCGGAGCAAGTATGGTGGGTCTGACACACCGGTGTCAATGTGTTCTTTTTTCCATTTCCAGGAGTGTATTATTCTGCCAACGGTTGTCATACGGGTGGTGTCTGTTTTGTTCACGATTTGCGTTGTAAGAATAGCCTTGTCGTGTCCAGTTATTATTTCTTTCATCGCGGAATCGCGACGGATGTGACCTGTAATTGTTGTGTTCCTGTTTTCGCATTCCGCGATTGTCAGTGTCAATTTCTAATTCTTGTAAGAGTCCCTGAAAAGCTTCAATGTCGTCTTTGCAACGTCCTGCCAAAATAATACGTCGTAAATGTTCAGATAATTTGATTAAGCAAATGCAGATGAGTTCTGAGGGGCTGTATGGGTTTGACAGATACTGATTCATGTGCAATATGTCTTCAAAATATTTCACAAGACTGGAAAATTCAGATTGTTCGAAACGTTTCATCATTATGATGCTATGTTTTACTCGGTCTTGTGTAGCTTGAGACCAATATGCTGAGAGGAAGGCATGGTAAAATTCTCCTTCACTGTGACAATCGTGAATGACCGATCGCATTCTTACAGCTGGTTCATTCTCCAAGTAGCTACACATAAATTCTAACCTGTGCTCCAATGACCAGTTGGGAGGAAAACAATGAGAGAATTGATGAAGCCATGCTTGTGGATGAATGTCGTTGTCAGAATTCTTAAATGTTTTGAATTTACGTGTGGTAATGAACAGCTTATGTCAAGATCATCGTGTCGGCGAGTCGCACATCGCTCATTGTTATTTCGTTTCGGCGGTTCCATCTCAAAATCCAATGCGCCTTGCCAATTTCTTTCATAATTTCCGAAGTGTCCTGTGTTATTATTTTATGGTTATTCCATATTTCTATGTCCCTCTTCCCATACTGGAGCGCGAGTGTCCTCTGAAATATATAATTCTTGCATTACTTGTGCCAACTGATCTTGTACTTCCCGGCTTTCTCTTTTGTACTGTGTATTGATTTGATTTTGATTTTGTTTGAATTTTCTAATTGGTTCATACTCTTCAGCGTCCGTGAAGGCTACAGGTCTTGTGTCATTCCGATCATCATCTACCTTTGTAGATAAGTTAGTGAACTGATCTGAAAGTTCGGCTACTTTATCCGTTAGTGAAATTATTTCCTCTGTGTGTTTTTCTGAACCAAGTTTCAGAGTGTCCATTTGTGTTGAAATCGTATCTACTGTGTCCTTTAAGTTTTCCTGAGTTTTTGCAAGTTGCGTAACCGAATCAGTAGATGCAACTGAGTCAATTTTAGCTTGCGAGGTGTCGTGATTTTCATGAACAATAATTTGCAGTTCTTTTATGGCTGCTTCATGATTCTGTAATGCATTTTCATGACGCGAAAAAATAGGTTGGAAATGCTCACAAATTTGTGTTTTTACGTCATTACAGACTTTTTGACATTTCGATTCAATGTTATGTAACTTAGTAGTTAAATCTTCACGTGTTTGTTCAAGTGTGGTGTCTAACTTCCGATGATTTTGTTCCATTGTGTCTAACTGTTGCTGTGTTTGTCTCTGGTGTTGTTCCATTGTGTCTAACTTTTGAAGATTTTGTTCCATTGTGTCTAACTTTTGAAGATTTTGTCCCATTTGTTTCTGATTTTGTTCAAGCGTTGTGTCTAACTTTTGTAGCCTTTGTCCCATTTGTTGCATTAACTGTAATAACAGTGCACTGGTGTCTGCAACATGTTCCTCAGTGCTATTCGGCAGTGCATTTGAACCGGCAATATTCACATTTTGAAAAGCAGAAAATGTGTCTTGATTTATTTGAGAAAACGGTGAGGACGCAAAACCTGAATCTACAGTATTTGCAAGATTGTTTCCTGTCATTTCGGAATCCTGAGGCGAGCTGTTGCCGACCGATCGATCGATAATGCTTCCCTGTTCACTAACTGTTTCACTGCCTACACCATTATTTGCAGCTTGCTCCATTTCCCTATGCACAATTACCGAATTACTACTTTGAACATTAGTTAATTCATTACATGGCGGCGCTAACACACTGATTTCGTCTTCACTGTCATTTCTCAGTTTACTTTGGAGCCTAGTATTACGTTTTTCTCACGCCATTATTGTCACAATATTTCACACGACAACACATAAAAACACAATTTGAAGAGCAAAAATAAGAGAGCACATTAACATAGCACTGAAAATAACATCTAGTTAATTGCAAGCGCAGCTGCGAAATACTTAGTGCAAATTTACATGCGTGCCACACCTGTTTTAATGTACAACAATGAAAGACCGCAACTGCAATGGAGATTCTCTCTACAATTACGCGCTAGCAATAAACAAAATCTACACTGATTACACAAACTACAAGAAAAAATCAGAAGACTCCAGTGAGGTATCCTCGGCTAAGGGTCGACATATGAAACGTCCCCTTTAAACTGACACACAATATTTTTTAGCGCAACGCAATCTGACTTTCAATAATCCCTACAAAAGAATGGCCCTGACTAACATTAACCTATACCTTTCACAAATCACTTACCTCACAAAAATCTTCGTTACTCGAACTACTGCAATACAGCGAGCGCCACTACTGCCAGCTAAATAAAAGACTCAAACTACAGAAAGCACTAACTACTGATAGGCATAGTTAGCAAATGAAAGACTTTAATAGAGAACAAACAATGTATTTACCTTAATAGTCATAATATATATAGCAGTTCATGACATCCAGTCTTACAAATTTCAAAACTCCGCCATTTCTCCCCACATACACCACTGCTGGCGGCTCACCTCCAACTGCGCAACGCTACGCGCTGTTAACAGCCAACTGCCCAACACTACAATGGCAAATTTCAACAATGCAACCCAGCCACAGACTGCACACAGCACAGCCAGTGTTTTTCATATTGAGCGCTACATGGCGTTACCAATATAAAAACCTAAACAGCCTACTTACAGTTTGTTGTACCAAGGTGGACGCTTTCCCTTCCCTATATCTTGCTACGCACATACTTCTCTAGCACGTGGTGGACAATACCTTTAAATTCCAACAAAAAATGCTGGCCGGAGTGGCCGAGCAGTTCTAGGTGCTTCAGTCTGGAACAGCGCGACCACTACGGTCGCAAGTTCAAATCCTGCCTCGGGCATGGATGTGTGTGGCGTCCTTAGGTTAGTTAGGTTTAGGTAGTTCTAAGCTCTAGGGGACTGATGACCTCAGAAGTTAAGTCCAATAGTGCTCAGAGCCATTTGAACCAACTGTTGAGTGGTACTTAAGTAAATAAATTAGTGAAATCAAAGTGAACGAGAAATTAGAATATAAATGAAAAACTTGGTTTAGTTAAGAGAGTTACATACTCGCAAACAGCGGGCCGAACAGCAGAACAGAAGAGACAATGACCACGAAGTCAGCAACTTCCACATAAGCGGGCGCTGTCGATTCAGCCGCCAGGGCATCGCCCGACCGGCTCACGTGTTTCTCAGTTGTCGTATGTGAGCAAAGGCCCTCGCCTACATCCCAAGAGCCAATGACCGACGTAAAGAAGATTCTTCGAGAATCTATTCAACGTGACAGCAGAGGCAATGACCGGCTCACGTGTTTCTCAGTCGTCGCGTGTGAGCAAAGGCCCTCGCCTACATTCCAAGAGCCAACGACCGACGTTAAGAAGATTCTTCGAGAAGCTTTTCACCGTGACAGACGAGGCAATGACCGTGAAGTCGTTCACCTCCAGTAAACTGAAGTGAATAAATACGCGAGACGCAGTGGGCCAGACAGATGAAGACAGACGGGGACGGAGTCGAAGACGAAGACGGAGACGGAGACGGAGAGGAGAGACGAAGAAGACGAAGAAGTTTTCAGTCAGTTTCGGTGCTGAAGACCGTCATGCAAGAAGAGTCTGCATCATGCACAGACGAACCAAGTCCGCCGCTGTAATGGAATAGCAAGTAGCAGCCGCAGCGCCAGAAGACAGAAGTTAAAAGGTATTTGAAGTCTGATTTTTACGTACCCGGGTGACTCGTGAGGACGGGAAGGAGACGGCCTCACCTCAGCAGTCACCTGTGAGCTGGGATGAAGACCTGACAGCCGAAGACTGGCAAGCGGGAGTCCGTGGTTCGAGTCCGGGACACTGGCCTTCCCCCGCCGCGCCGCTCCGCTGGTCGACGCACAACACACGCGGCCGCATAGAGAAGAGAAACACTGGGACGCCACACCCAAGGTATCATCCGATGCACGACTTCGCTCGCAATAATTAAACCGGCCACCTCGCGCGGCGCGTCTCCCGTCAGCTGGGCGAGACGGCGACACGAGATACACACCGCTACGCGTAATCAGACGCCGCCGCCGCCGCCGCCGCCGCCGCCGCCGCTGCCGCTGCCGCAGCAGAAGACTTCACAAACGACACAGCTGCCGCTCTCCGAACCAGAACATTCCGTAAGATACAGTTGTACAAATCTTCAATAAAAGTTATCTTATGTAAAAATGATGTTTCATTCGACCTCATACCCGAGCCAAGGAAGAACCCACCCTGCCCACATGTTGTTAAGAGAGAAAAGTTAATTTATTTAATATTTTCACCCTGACAGAATGCTTTAGAATGCTCATCCTGACAATTGACAGCATCAAAAGAGAAAACCCAGTTACATTTGATGTCAGAAGCCGTTATAGATGTTACATTTGGTGTCAGAGAAAAAACCCTTGGCTCAATATGAGGTGTGAATGACAGTCACTGAAGGTTCACAGTTACTATTGTTTAATGTGTGAAAGGATAGAGGTTTGCACAGCAGTCGTAATATTTTCTTTATTTAGAAGTGTATTTTCTCTCGTGATTTTAAGAGTTTTGTCGAAAATATTTAAACATCTTTTGAATTCAGTGTGGTAATATTGTGTAACTACTAGTTTGTAAAATGATGACACGAAATCGTACAAAGTCAGAGTCAGCACCACAAGCGGTTTCTACTGAGGAAGCTATTCAGAGCTTAGTTAATCAGATAGCACAGCTTAAAAGTGATAATAATGCATTATTTAAACAGTTGAGTGAGGTTAGGCAAGCCAGTTCAATCCCTCCCACCCTAGATTCCTCAGCAGCAGCCTTAGTAACTCCTTTTTCAGGTAAACCTGGCGAAGACATAACAGCCTTTTTTGATGATTTAGTAGCAGCTGCAAAGTTAGGATCATGGTCAGATGAACAGCTCTTACAAATGACAAAGTTACGATTGACAGGAGAGGCTAAAGCACACGTCTTATACCATGAAAAATTAAGGAATGCTCTAACATTTGAGGAATTGAAGAAAGGATTGCTTAAACGTTTTCAAAAACAGAACAGCTGTAGATTTTATAGGGAACAATTAAACACTATCACTCAGAGGCAAAACGAGTCGTTAGAAAGTTTTGTAGATAGGATTAGAAAAGTTAATATTAACACCTATCAGTTGACAACTAGTGATGAAGCAAATACAGTTATTTTACAAGAGGCAGAAAATAGAGCTCTGGATACATTTTTACGTGGGTTACCTCCTGAAACGTCCCGTCGTGTCAGGGCAGAGTTTCCTAAAAATTTAGCAGAAGCTGTCTGTATCTGTGGCGACGGCTTTTGAAGAAATTGACATTGCCACCAGATACAAGGAGAAGCGAAATGTATTTTCAGCAGGAGTACGATGTTTTAGGTGCGATCGACAGGGACATATAGCAAAAAACTGCAGACAACCTCAATGCACTAATTGTCAAAGAATAGGTCACACATTCAAGGAATGCAGGTCTAAGAAAGTTTTTGGAAATAGAAATCAGTTAAACTCAAACGGGAATGTCGGAGCCGCCGCCAGGCGTTCCCAATAAAATTTCATGCCATTAAGGCGAATGTGAAGGCGGAATGCTGGTTATCTGCTACCATACAGGATAATGAGGCAAGGATACTAGTGGATACAGGCGCTAACGTATCAATAGTGAGTAATAAATGTATTGGAGAAAAGAAATATGACCCTCCAAGGTATAGATTGAGTGGAGTAGGAGGAGGTACAGTGAAGTCATTAGGATGTACATCAGTGATTTTCTCTATTCAGGATGTACAATTTCAAGAAGATGTAGAAGCGGTAACAAAAGTAACTGACGGGTACGACGCGATCCTAGGACTGGATTTCCTGAATAAACATCACGCTAAAATCGACCTCAGACAGCAAACTGTAGAACTTAGCGGAATAGTGTTTCAGCTAGGTGACACCGCTGCAAAGGGCCCGCTGCCGCAAGATTTCCCTAACCGGAAGGCGAAATCAACTACACTGCGTGCAACGTCCTTGAAGGTTGATTCGCGGGATCAGATACCATCTGGCTCAGGAAAACTTTTCTGGATGACAGTTGACCCCGAAGTACCTACAGATACAGTGTGTCTAATAGAGCCTTTAGAGGAAAATGAGGAATTAGATGTATCACATTGTTTTGTACGTAGAAGTGTTGTACGGGTTCAAGACGTTGAGGGCGAAAGAAAAGTACCGGTACATATTGACAATTTCGGAGTGGAGGACAAAGAGTTGCATAAGGGAATATTAGTAGCTACAGTCAGTACTTTTGAAGAAGAAGATTTCATTTGGTCAGATATTAATGATGGTCAGAAACCAGACGCCTATAAAACCGCATTACGCCAGAAGATTCAGCATTTGCAAGGAAAGGATAGAGACACAATAGAAGCAGTTTTAGTTGAGTTTCAAGATTTATTTAATGCAGAAGGTCCACTGCCAGCAACAGATATCACACAGCATAGGATCCCAACAGGAAATAGCCCCCCAGTTTATAGGAAGCCTTATAGAGTTGCGCATCACTTACAGCCAGTACTGGATGAATTCATAGAACAGCATCTAAAAGATGGAATTATAGAATATTCTGATTCGCCTTATAATTCAAATATTGTAATTATTCCAAAGAAGTCTCCCGACGGTACGAAACGATATAGATTTTGTTGTGACTACAGACACCTTAACAAACAAACTATCTCAGATGTTTATCCTCTTCCAAACATTACAGATATCATTGACAGTTTGGGTAACAGTAAATACTTTTCAACAATCGATCTACGTAGCGGATATCATCAATTGGAAGTTGCACCTGAAGATAGGCATAAAACAGCATTTTCTACCCCTGGAGGCCATTGGCAATTTAAAAGAATGCCTTTCGGTTTGAAAAATGCACCAGCAACTTTTCAAAGACTACTCGATGGAGTATTGCGAGGACTCAAAACTCAACAATGTTGTGTATATCTAGACGATATTATTGTATTCTCCAAAGACATTAATGAACATGCTGTGCGTCTGCGTAATGTTTTTCAGAGACTTAGAAAAGCTAAATTAACATTAAATATGGAAAAATGTACTTTTGCATTGACAGAGGTTACATACCTAGGGCATGTCATTAGTGAAAAAGGAATTAAAACAGATCCTCGATTAATTTCGGCAGTGAAGGACTTCCCAACACCACAACGCGTTAAGGAAGTACAAAGTTTCATTGGTCTCGCATCGTACTACCGAAAATATGTTCAAAATTTTGCTGAAATTGCCCGACCCTTAACCCAATTATTGAAAAAGGGTGCAAAATTTCATTGGTCTGAAGATTGTGAATCAGCATTTCAAACCCTTAAAGATAAGTTAACACACAGTCCAGTATTAGCCTACCCAGATTATAATAAAGAATTTATTTTATCCTGTGACGCAAGTGGTCATTCAGTAGGAGTTGTTTTGTGTCAGAATATTAATGGCGCGGAACACCCCATAGCCTACGCTTCGAGACAACTAACAACGGCAGAAAGAAATTATTCCACAACGGAGAAAGCATTGTTAAGTGTTATTTATGGTATCAAATACTTTAAATGCTACTTGTATGGAAGGAAATTCAAGGTCATTACAGACCACGCAGCTTTAAAATGGTTGCTTGGATTAAAGGATCCATCTAGTCGTCTTACCCGTTGGGCCCTATGCCTTTCCGAAATGGATTTCGAAGTTATCCATAAACCAGGCAAAAAACACACGAATGCAGATTGTCTAAGTCGGAAAATAGCACTTTTGGAAGCAACAGGCCGAGATACTGAGGACTGGAGAAAGGCACAAGATGAGGATACAGAATGCAAAAAATACGCAACTCAAAAACAATTTTGCTTTGAAGATGGTGTATTATGTCGTAAAACAAAACTTGGACCGCGAATTGTTGTTCCCCTACACCTTAGACAAGAAATAATGGCAGAGGCCCACGATCATATCCTTGCAGGACACGGTGGACAGCGGACAACCGAAAGACGTGTAGCAGAGCGATTTTGGTGGCAAACCAGAAAGCAGGATGTTGCGCAGTACGTTCGTAATTGCATTGCGTGCGCACAACGAGCAGAACTTTCTCGTTCAAAAATACCCTTACAGAGGCTCCCCGAAGCTTCATGTCCATTTCAAATCTGCGGAATCGATCTCTACGGGCCATTTCATAAAGCACCTGCTGGTAATAAGTATGTTCTTACAATTATAGATCACTTTTCACGCTATCTAGCTATGGTGAGTCTCCCAGATCAGCAAGCAAATACAGTTGCCCAAGCTTTAGTTAACAACTGGATACTTAAATTTGGCGTACCTGAAGCTATTATCACAGATCAGGGATCTAATTTTATGTCGGAATTAATGAAACAGCTATGCCACTTACTAAAAATACGCAAATTACGCACAACTCCGTTACACCCTCAGTGCAACGGGCGCACAGAAAGAGTTCATCGGACAATTGGCAAGATGCTTAGTTATTATATTAACGAACAACATTCTAATTGGGATACGTATTTACCAATAATCGTGTCGGTATACAACGCCAAAACGCATGAAGCAACTGGCATGTCACCTTATGAAGTGGTCTATGGCAGAAAAATGCCATCCCCTTTTGATGTAATCAGGCAGAAAAACGGAAAAGTCGGAGAAACAGTAAGAGATTTCAGTCGAATGATGAAGGATGTATGGAAAAAGGTTCAAAAATCTAATACAAAGGCTTTGGAACGACAGGAAAGATTAGGTAATACCCAAGGTAAATATCCAAATTACAAAATAGGTCAGTGGGTTATGGTTTCAACTCCTTATATTGCGAGAGGAAAAACGAAGAAATTTGTAACAAACTACAGAGGTCCTTATCAAATTATTGAGATCACGTCACCAGTCAACGTTAAATTGCAACTGCCCACCCGAACTACCATTGTCCATGCAAGTCGTTTAAAACCTTTTAAGGGCGCTCCAGATGTAATTCCTTCAACAATAGTGTCTGCTTTTCCGAAGGGTGGAGGAAGTTCCCGTAAAGGAAAAAGAGTGGCCACGCCAGCACAACATACAGACATGGCACCATACAATCTTCGCCCGAGAGTGCGAATGTCGTAGTGGAATCATAGTAGACTGTAGTATACAAATGTAAATAATCAATACATGATAATGGTTTATTTTCTAAGAAAGAAAATTTGAACGTAGAAACATGAAGATCTTGTAGTTAACAATGTATTCCTTCATTTCTTTGTTTTTGTTTTTACGAGATTGGTAGGTTCATAACCATGTTGTTTGCTTTTTTCAGAAAAACGCCATGCAAGCATTTCCTACACAAAACCTGTCCTACCTCAATGACTCCCTTGACAGTTCCCTTCTGAAGTCATTAGATATGTTCATAAACTCACAGCAAGGCAAAATTGATGCCAATGTTATGATGCAACATGTCCTAAAATTAAAAGGTGAACGCAAAACGAAAATTATAACGCTAGGAACGGGTATATCTGGAACCTTTGTGTTGGTGTTTCTACTTTGTACAGTTTTCTTTTATCTAAGACGAAAAAAGAAGCCAAATAATAATATACCACTTCATCAAATCCCTGTTACCTGGATACCACACTCTTAACTGGTGTACTTCAGTAGTTACTTTTCAGCACTAGTGTATTAATTTTGTTTATTGTACTTCATTCTTTATTAAACAGTCTCATGTTAAAATAAACAATACTGTAGAATAGATATTCTTGCATTAGTATAGGGTACATTAAACAGGTGTTGCTATGTTACTTTCTAAGTGAATAATCTATTTTTGTTCATTCATTGTCGTAAAGATTTGTTACACTTATTACAACCATTTATGTGTGAACTATGTGATTTATGAGCGTACAGTGCTTTAGTAAAGTGATAAAGTATTTTCAACATACTTAATATGAAGCGTGTGTAATCTTTTAAGTCGAGAGTATTCATTGATTGTGCTTTTGCCGTGTGAAGAGTGGAGGAATGTTGAGTGGTAAATTCGAGGGCGAATTTCTCCGAAGGGTGGAGGAATGTTGAGTGGTACTTAAGTAAATAAATTAGTGAAATCAAAGTGAACTAGAAATTAGAATATAAAGGAAAAACTTGGTTTAGTTAAGAGAGTTACATACTCGCAAACAGCGGGCCGAACAGCAGAACAGAAGAGACAATGACCACGAAGTCAGCAACTTCCACATAAGCGGGCGCTGTCGATTCAGCCGCCAGGGCATCGCCCGACCGGCTCACGTGTTTCTCAGTTGTCGTATGTGAGCAAAGGCCCTCGCCTACATCCCAAGAGCCAATGACCGACGTAAAGAAGATTCTTCGAGAATCTATTCAACGTGACAGCAGAGGCAACGACCGGCTCACGTGTTTCTAAGTTGTCGTATGTGAGCAAAGGCCCTCGCCTACATCCCAAGAGCCAATGACCGACGTAAAGAAGATTCTTCGAGAATCTATTCAACGTGACAGCAGAGGCAATGACCGGCTCACGTGTTTCTCAGTCGTCGCGTGTGAGCAAAGGCCCTCGCCTACATTCCAAGAGCCAACGACCGACGTTAAGAAGATTCTTCGAGAAGCTTTTCACCGTGACAGACGAGGCAATGACCGTGAAGTCGTTCACCTCCAGTAAACTGAAGTGAATAAATACGCGAGACGCAGTGGGCCAGACAGATGAAGACAGACGGGGACGGAGTCGAAGACGAAGACGGAGACGGAGACGGAGAGGAGAGACGAAGAAGACGAAGAAGTTTTCAGTCAGTTTCGGTGCTGAAGACCGTCATGCAAGAAGAGTCTGCATCATGCACAGACGAACCAAGTCCGCCGCTGTAATGGAATAGCAAGTAGCAGCCGCAGCGCCAGAAGACAGAAGTTAAAAGGTATTTGAAGTCTGATTTTTACGTACCCGGGTGACTCGTGAGGACGGGAAGGAGACGGCCTCACCTCAGCAGTCACCTGTGAGCTGGGATGAAGACCTGACAGCCGAAGACTGGCAAGCGGGAGTCCGTGGTTCGAGTCCGGGACACTGGCCTTCCCCCGCCGCGCCGCTCCGCTGGTCGACGCACAACACACGCGGCCGCATAGAGAAGAGAAACACTGGGACGCCACACCCAAGGTATCATCCGATGCACGACTTCGCTCGCAATAATTAAACCGGCCACCTCGCGCGGCGCGTCTCCCGTCAGCTGGGCGAGACGGCGACACGAGATACACACCGCTACGCGTGATCAGACGCCGCCGCCGCCGCCGCCGCCGCTGCCGCTGCCGCAGCAGAAGACTTCACAAACGACACAGCTGCCGCTCTCCGAACCAGAACATTCCGTAAGATACAGTTGTACAAATCTTCAATAAAAGTTATCTTATGTAAAAATGATGTTTCATTCGACCTCATACCCGAGCCAAGGAAGAACCCACCCTGCCCACATGTTGTTAAGAGAGAAAAGTTAATTTATTTAATATTTTCACCCTGACAGAATGCTTTAGAATGCTCATCCTGACAATTGACAGCATCAAAAGAGAAAACCCAGTTACATTTGATGTCAGAAGCCGTTTTAGTTGTTACACAACCAACGAAAAATGCTCAATATCCTTTTGTTCCGCGGTGAATGCTTCGAGCTGACTATGAAGGTATTCATTAATGATACTTTTATTTGCTTTCCTAAAAATTATTTTTTTTTTAATTTTGCAACTTCTACTGCCGTAGAAGCCACAACGACATTATAGTCGCTAATGCCATCTTCTATATTAACTTCCTCAAAAAGATCAGGTCTGTTTGTCACCAAGACGTGTTCCCGTCTAGAGTTGGTTTTCTAACCAATTGCTCAAGGTTGTATGTTGAAAGCGTTCCTAGAATAACTTGCCTGTCCCCCCTGTGATATACGTGAAATTGTCCGTCAATGGATGCCAGATTAAAGTCTCCACCTATAACCAATGGATAATTTGGATATTTATTGCCTATATACTCAAGACTTCCCTGAAACGTTCTGCGACGTTTGTCGTGGATGCTGGTGGTCTATAAAAACATCCTAATACAATGGTCAATCCTTGTGTGATTGACAGCTTTATCCAGACTATTTCACAGGCTGACCCAGTATCGATCTCAGCTGCGTTTGAACAGCTTTTAACTGCAATGAACACACCACGTCCCATGGCATCGGTCCTATCCTTCCTGAACATTGTCCAATCAGAGTTCAAAATTTCACTGCTATTTATGTCTGGTTTCAACCAGCTTTCGGGGATCTTGCTACAGACACTTCGACAATTTACTAACACGAGATTTAGCATATTTAAATCTTTGGAATGACCTGTTTAGGCGAACTAACAATTTTTACAGTTGGCACACCCACATCAGTGATCAGTGTCAAGGACTAGTAATTTTTGAGGCCAACGGTTTGTTTCCCGTGGGGAGGAAACTAAACTAAAAAAAAAAAAAAAAAAAAGACATGTGCACGCCATAAGTACTGTGCTACCCATGTAGCTGCTTCCTGTGTGTAGTGCACCCCTGATCTATCGAGGGGCGTCCTACAACCTTCCACTCCATAGTGTAGGTCGAGGAATCTACAACCATTTCGTCACAGAGTCGACGTAGCCTCTGGTTTAGATTCTCCACTCGACTCCAAACCAAAGGACCCCAGTCCGCCCTGGGTACGATGCTGCAGATTGTCAGTTTGGCTTCCACTCCTCGAGAGATGGAGGCCACTTCGCCAATTTAGCCAACCGTCGAAAGGAACCAAGGATTTCCTCGGAACCCCGACGACAGCCATCGTTGGTGCCGACATGTGCAACAATCTGTAGTTTGCTGCATCCCGCACGCTCGATAGCCGCTGGAAGAGCCTCTTCCACATCCCGGACAAGGCCCCCTGGCAAACACACCGAGTGAACATTGGACTTTTTCCCCGCTCTAGCCGCTATGTTCCTGAGGGGCTCCATGACCCGCCTAACATTGGAGCTCCCAATAACTAACAAACCCCTACCCCCATGCGCCTGTCCGGACCTTGCTGAAGGAGCGGCCACTATCCTTGCAGAAGGTGCATTCTGATCCGGCTCACTCTCCCCCTAACATCAGATTGCACACTGAATCTATTAGATAAGTGCATGGGATTTGGCAGGAGCCTGCGTTCCCATGCAGCCTTCGCCCTGAGGCTCGAGACCTCGACACAGTCCGCCACCCACACTGAGGTGAGAGTGGGCCGGCCGGCGCTTTCGCACCTGAGGTTGGCTCAGTGTCAGAGAGCTGTGACATCACCCCCCCCCCACCCCCACCCCTGTACATCTAGTACAGCAGAGACTGTTCCCGGCACCGCATCCCCACCGCACCTCAAGGTGGCACTCTGGAGCTTGTTGACTGTGGCCAAAAAAACTTCCAGCTGCTTTTGGACTGTGGCCAACTCCTCCTGCATCCGCACACAACAGCCACAGTCCCTATCCATCTAGCTAATAACTGATTTACTGTAAGAAACTTAAGGAAATCTAATGCCACACAATGTTAACAGCTACACTCTAGCTGGCAGATAGGACACTCAACAATGAAAAACAATAAAAATGTATGGTAGAATCTAGATCTGGTGCTTCTTTTCCTGCTAGCGGCTATCTAGTGAATATTATTAACAAATTAAGCAGTAACCTATGGTAAGCTACTCCTACAGATTATCTCTCGTATTTATAATGTAAATAAGCGTATACGTACACGCGAAAATGACCTAATAAAACTATAAAAACTGCTAACTTAAATGTACCAAGTCTAAATGACACGAATAAACATAAATACTGAGTAATGTACACTGACAGATGCATGTACAAAACAAAGCCTTTAGCTAACAATAAGAGTTCAGAATGTAAAGCACAAATACCGACTCTAATTTATAGGAACCGATGGGCTTACAGTACACGATCACTAAAGCCCACAACAAGCTAAGGAATTTAAGCAGGCGGCGAGGTGAGTTTTAGCTTTCTGCTAACTAAACCGTACTTAAGAAGGGCTCATAAGTTGTATTGTAACACTGATTTACTCATATATTGTAGTGTAACACTGATTTACCACGTATTTTACGTTTGCTTAACTGTTAACGGTCGCAGGTTGCGCTAATCAAACGTATACAAGTGAGGCTCAAATGGTTCAAATGGCTCTGAGCACTATGGGACTTAACTACTGAGGTCATCAGTCCCCTAGAACTTAGAACTACTTAAACCTAACTAACCTAAGGACATCACACACATCCATGCCCGAGGCAGGATTCGAACCTGCGACCGTAGCGGTCACGCGGTTCTATCAAGTGAGGTTAGAATTCACTGTAAGTATCACTTTTCCTAATAAAACGTATAAAAACTGCTACCTTCAATGTATCGAGTTTAAATGACACTAATAAACGTAAATACTGAATATTGCGCACTGACTTAATTGATAATCCCGCGTATTTAATGTCAGTTAAAAATGTAAAGAAACATTTGCGTACATGCGAAACTGTCCTAAAAAGAAACTTCGCTTATCTTATTCAGATGCAAATAAAAACTGAAATCTTCAATTTATCACGTCTATCTGACACTAATGCACGTAAATACTATAGAATATACAGCAAAAACGATTAATTACGAGCTAAATTACTTATACCGTAACACAGCAAGCGAAAAGCGCTCGTAGCCTGGGCTGTTCGTGAAATAACAGTTCTGTTGTAGTATCAAAAAGAATTTGCGAGCACCATAATGGGTGTAACTCAAGTGTGTATATCAGATTAATTTATTCACAAGTTCTTCTTCAGGTATGCAGAGAGTCCAATTATCGCTGCCTGGGCGATCTCGGCGAAACAGAATATTACTGCGGACGGTGTAGTAATTTCTGATTGTTGTCTTGCTCGTGTCACCCAGAGAAGTTTGATCTCTTTCCAGACGTCATCCTTGCTCTGCTCTCTGGCGATGTCTTTTAACGATGCTGAAATAAAATTTTCAAAAGCCGCTTGTTTAATATAGAGAAGGCTGAAATTACTCTGACAAAATTTAGCGGCGATTTTTTGCCGGTTACTGCACAGTACGCGAGAAAGCGCATCTGCTACAGTTTTCTGGGTTCCTGCGATGTGGACAATCGTAAAATCAAATTCCTGTAAATAAAATTTCCAACGACTGACTCTGTCATGTGCAAATTTAACTGATAAAAGAAACTGAATAGCTCTGTGATCTGTGTATTCTGTTGTTTGTCTGCCGTATAAAAAAGTGGAGAAATTTAGTGAAAGCCCAAACAACACATAATGTTTAGAGATCGGTAATAGAATAATTTCTTTCAGCCAATGTGAGAATGCGACTAGCAAACGCTATGTTCCTCTTAAAAGTTGTACCATTTTCCTTTATTTCCTGAAATACGAGTACTTGGACACCAGTCTTGGAACTGTCTGTAGCAATCGAAAATTCTTTGTCGGATCAGGATGAGACAGAAGTGCAGTGTTAAGCAAAGCATTTCTTAAATTGAGTAACTCGGATTGTGCTTGGTCGTCCCACAACCAGATAGTATTTTTACCAGTAAGGTGACACAATCTAGGGGTATCTAGAGCAGAGTGGTGTATGAAACGGCGAAAAAAATTGATCAAACCGAGGAAGCTGCGAAGTTGTTTTTTGATGGACGGAATTGTAATGTCACGAGTGGATGGAAGTTTGTCGAGATCGCGCGTAATGCCGTAAGCCGAAATTAAGTGACCTAGAAATTTAATGGAAGTCTTGCCAAAATGAGATTTACTGAGGTTTACGGTAACACCTTCTCTAAGAAGATTTTGCAATAGTATGCGAAGAACAGAATTATGTTCCGACCAAGGAGGTTCCGCACTTAGAATGCCGTCAATGTAAGTGGTGTTTCTGTCTTTTAATTAATTTGGAAGAATAGTTTTCATCGCACGGATGAAAGCAGCGGAGCTAAATGTTAAACCAAAAGGCAGTTTACAAATTGATAGCAGTTACCGAAACAAAAGAAAGCAGTGTATTTTCTGCAGTTAGGATGCAGTTGAATTTGCCAGAATCCAGTTTTTAGGTCCAGAGTAGAATAGACTGACGTTGCGGACTATCGGTTTCAGTAATGATGATTGATCTGACGTGAATCCAACACAAGACGAAGTGAGCTATCTTTCTTGTTAACAACGTGAAGAGTGTTAATATATTGACTAACGGCTGGTTCAATGATACCTTGGTCTCACACAGCCTGAAGTTCTCGCTTGGCTTGATCTCTATAGATGAACGGAATGGAATAATGTTTTGCCGTGAATGTATCATGTTGTTTTAACTGAAATTCGTAAACAAGACTGGACATGGTTCCTGGTACATTGTTAAATGCTTCGTAGTGCTGTAAAAGAATATTCTGCAGCTGTTGGCGCTCTTCGTCGGTCGAAGCCTTACATTCATTCACCTTCCTGTTGATCTTCTGCACAACGTCATAATTTACTTCCTCAGAGATATTGTTACTATAGAAACACGCGTCTGTAAAGAATGTTGTATGTCAATTAGTATTCTTCGATGCTCAAATGACCTCTACTCTGTTAATGTCTTGCTCCTCAGCTGACAAAGTATTCTGAAAAGTGACAGATAGCTGTTACGTATCGGATATTACTAGAAGCAATGACTTCTTAAAGTTGATAACAGCGTCATGTTCGACTAGGAAATCCGTACCAAGGATGACGTGGTTGTTAAGAGAGGAACGATCCAGAAATTAGCATGAAATGCGTGGTCAGCAAATATAAAAGATAAGAGGGTTTGCAGTTTCACATCTACTCCCTTGTTAGAGATTGCACCTCGAACTTTTGTCTTCCCAAGTGGAGAGGTAGGTCACGTATTGTCAGCGTTACATTTTTGGAATGCTGTTTCATTTGTCACTGTTACTGGTGAATCAGAGTCGATCGCTGCAGAAAATAAATACAGACCAATTTTAATTTCAACTACAGGATGAAAAATATCCTTTTGATTTTGTTGTCTCTCTTGTAATAATGTGTGCCTAATGTCGTCGAAGGTTATGACGTTTTGCTGAACCGTATTATGAGAAGAGGAATTGCATTGCACTTTTCCGATTAAACAGTCATGCATTCCGTCAGTTTCCAGTCATGCATTACTAGTGGGTTGATTGGTGGCGGAAGATTGCTGTGATGGTTCAATTATATGTACTGTACGGTTGCTTTGGTCTGCAGAATGCCGCGGTGTATGGAAACGAACATTAGGTTCATTAAGAATGAACAGAGTCTGCAGGGGCTGATTGTGATGAAAGTTGCTGTTGTCAAAATTACGCTTAAGTTGTTGATTATTCCCTCCAAACTTGTGGTGAAAATTTATTAGCTGTTGATCGTTTCGACGTGACTGTGACCATTGGTTTTTGTGGGAGAAGTTATTCTCTTGCGGTTGCGTAAAATTACTGGACTGGGTTGTACTGTCAAAGCTCGGTGGTGGCACTTTGACTTTCGGTTGGGCTTGTCGACAGTATTGTGGGATATTTCCGGGCTGCTGCGGCTGCTGCAAGAATTGCGGCTGGAAACTGTGATTGTTGGTGTCGAAATTGTGATATAGTAGCTGCTGCTGAATACACTGGTTATCAAAATGTTGTCTCTTGTTAGCATGTCCATGACCTACTAGGTCATTATTTCAATAGCCCATGACTTATGATTCGATTTTGTCTCACCAGCTGTCGTGAAAGGTGTGGGTTAGTCAGAATTATAAAAAAAAGTGTAACAGTTTCTTTTCTTCTGAGAAAATGCGGTTCCTGCAACATTGTTCATTTAGAGCGTGAATTCAGCACACCCACTTGGATGCATTGGAATAATCCAATTACGCTTAATTAATTTTCATTGTTTTCGCATCTCATTGGATCTTGGCGACAGGAAGTGCGTCCGGCTATCCTTCAAATCAACCATGTCAAACCCATTAACTGATCGCACCGGCATCGAGTAGATGCGGGCGAAGGTGAAAGGAAAGAAAAAGAAGGCATCTTATTTTTATCTGCTGTTTTCTTCCATCGAGCAAGTCGTATCTGTCACTTAAAACGACTGGTGCTCAGGACTTACACTACGTTTGGCTGGCAGCCTTTTCTAGTGATCAGTGCAGACCACGTACTCTGTAGAATATTACACAGCATCAGTTGACTCTGTTAGCAACCTGTCTATAACCAGCAGTAAAAGATCAACAATTTCTTCGATACTGAAACAGTTTTCCCTCTCCACAAGTGTAAATGTAGAAGTGAGGATTGCTATACGTATGTTCTATTTGAAAAATTTGAACCAACATCGAGTTGTTTGAAATGACGATAATGCGTGTTTTAACATGGTTACTTACTGTCAAATTCACATTACAGTTCATATAAAGAAAGAACAGTAACAAAAACAATAATTTTAATACATTTCGTAGCTTGTACTGAGTTGTTTATTGAATTTTTATACACATTGTTCTTTCAGTTTTGCTTAAACATTTCAAGAGCGAGAAAGGAAGTCATCTCTGTCTCCAGCCCAGCCAGTGTTATTTTTTTTAAATATAAGCTGAGTGTCGAAACCAAAAATCAAACACAATTTTTTAGTTCATGATCAGTTCACAGTCCTACTCGAATAGAAACAGCAGAATCTTTCAATAGAAAACAACATGTCACATTCTCTGGTATTTCTAAATATAGTGTTAACTTTGTTTTTCTTATGTGTTTGTGGAGATAGTTCAAACAAATAGTGTGATGTTTCATACGACGTGCAATGTCAACGGGAAACGTCGTTTGGCTTCTCAACAAAAGCAAAAAGTCGTCCAACTTGTAAATTTATGTGGATGGTCGATAGAACAACCTCAAATTACTGGATGTATGAGAAGCAGAGGACTCTAGTATACGTTTTGCGAGAACTTTAGCTATAATAAATTTATTTATGCACTTATCATTTGTAAGGAGTGTGTCAGAACTCTCCATTACACTGAAAACAATAGTCAACTTAACGCTATTCTTTGCATTGTGTAAGCACTCAGATATCGATAGTAACAATCTGAGGGCGAAACATGGGAGCGCGATTCTAAGCATTGTTGTGAGACGAGGTCTGTCGTCTTAGAGGGTGGTAGTGGTAGTGTCTAGAGATGGGCCGAACTCGTTCATTCCCGTGAACTACTTCATTCATTTCACTCTTTGCCGTGAAGCGTTCAAATGAAGTAGTTCATTCAAAGTACGGAAGCCTGGCGAAGTTGCCCAGTTCGCCGCTCAGCCGCGGCTACGCTCGCTTCGCTTCGCTCGTACAATAAAGTTTCTTAATACTTCATAATTTTACCAACAGATGGCCAAACTATGCAGTAACGTGCACGCAACGTTTTACGGTCTTACAGCGTCTGAGTTAAATCGAGCATGGTCGAAGGGGTCAAGGCAAAGATAAACAAAGAAGCCTGTCACATATAAAGAAGGTTCAAATGGTTCAAATGGCTCTGAGCACTATGGGACTTAACATCTGTGGTCATCAGTCCCCTAGAACTTAGAACTACGTAAACCTAAGGACATCACACACATCCATGCCTGAGGCAGGATTCGAACCTGCGACCGTAGCAGTCGCGCGGTTCCGGACTGCGCGCCTAGAACCGCTAGACCACCGCGGCCGGCTATAAAGAAGGTATTACATTTAATCTTGCTCGACATTTTCTCATGAAGCGCCCAAAAAAGTCTTTATCTGCCAAATAAAACATTATTTGTTGTATTCATGGACTGAAAACTAGGGCTACCAACGAAATGCAGTCCAATTTTACGTTCCTTTTAGAATTTAATCCAAAATAGAATGAGTATGTTTACCACTGTCACAAAGTCTATATACCTACGTTAAGTAATTATTCAGAAGTTTTCCTGTAGATCTTATTTTTGTTGAGAATAATACTCCTCCACAATCAAAACGTTAACTGTCACCTTTAGTCATTGGTACGATTTCAGGTAAAATCCCTCTTTCAGTATTATTAACAAACCTTTTATTTACATGTTGGCTGTGCGTGCTCACACAGCTAGCCTCTTCGTTTGTATCTTTTATATTCATTTGTCTGCAAGCGCTGCCAACGGTAGGCTACCTGTAGACGCGAAGTTTAACTGCATAAGAAGTCACGGGTAATGATGTCAGCACTGTAGGAAGCAGCTGACGCTGCCTTCCCCTCACCCCTCACCTCGCCAACCGCTCGTAAACCTATCGTTTCCCATTCGTCGACGGGCAGTAGAGGGAGGACTGAAGGTTGACTGATATGAAGGGAGGATGAGTGACGTAGCGCCGATGTAGTGTGACAGGGAGAGGGGAAGAGAGTGAGTGAACTAGAAAAAAGTGTGGAGTGTGCTATCTGTGAAGAGTTTGAAGTACCAGTTCATTGCAATTGAGTGGTTAGTTCACACTTCACTGGAGTGAAGCGTTCATTTGAACGACTCATTCACGAGTTCCCCATCACTAGACGTGTCGGTCGAGAGCTCGGAGACAAAAGACGTGTCACGCTGCCCTCACATCGGTGATGGCAGATCTTACCACACTCAAGGCCTGATTTCATTTATATAGCCAGGAGAGATATAGGTGGCTTAACTACGCTTGAAGACAGAATTCAAGGTAAAATTCGCAAGCATAGCGAAAAGCAATTACAGGGTTAGGCTCGTGATTGTTAGTCCGAGTTTGCAATAATCCCATGTTTTGCTTGTCTGTTAAAGAAACATCCTTACCCTCCAAATAATAATAATTGTTCTTCGCATCTAAATAATATTCTGTGGTTATTAGGAAATTTGGAAATTTGTGGTAAGGTCTTATGGGACCCAACTGCTGAGGTCATTGGTCCCTAAGTTTACACACTACTTAATCTAACTTAAACTAACTTTACGCTAAGGGCAACACACGCACCCATACCCAAGGGAGGACTCGAATCTGCGACGGGGGTAGCCGCGCGAACCGTGACAAGACGCCCAAGACTGCTCGACTACCCCGCGAGGCTGTGATTGTTAAACGTTAATGTAACTACGAAACTGATATAATTTGTTGATCTGGCACTCCGCCATTAGTGATATCTATGTCATTTTCATCGTCATTGTCTATTATTGGTCATGATGATTCTGAAGTTTTAAGTAGACTTAATCTATGAAATCCCTTCTCACAAGTTATTTAGTAGCTAACACAACCCAAACAAACTCCTTTTTATATTCATTCTTAGTAACAATAAGCTTTAGCCGCTCCTGCTGCGGAATTGGTTGCACATTCGTTGCACATTCCGCAGTCGATGCTGTGGAAGTTGCAGGCGCCGTTTCAATAATTCACATGAACAGTACACTCTCAAGCCCTAAAGTGAATACTTGCCTAATTTTACGTGTTTCCTACAGTGTTTCAAGTACGTTGACATCAATACACTTGCTAGAAATAAACTAGCTCTAAAACAAGAAAACATACCAGACAAACCACGATGTTGCATCTCGGAAAAATGATACGCAAGTGTGGCAAATTTGATGGTAGAGCTTAGATTCATCTCTATTTCCATGTAAAAATTAGATAGAACGCTGAAACGGTGCTATCTGAAGCGTCCTAGCCTAAATATTTATCACGCAAGCGTCACTCTTTTTTTGTAGGAAACTTTTCTCTCAAAATGTAAATGGTATCATAGCACTAGTGTGAATAACCTTTTAAGGCTTTAGAATTACATTAAAAGATGCACATCCTCCCATAAAAAAGTGCCATTGGCACTCCAGCCCCTTTGTAGTCCTCCGTACTAACCAGGGACAAAAAAACTCACCTCCATCCTTTCAGTCCCTTGTAAAGACGTTTATTTTGATGTTTTGAGCGGTACGTGAAATAGTAAGAGTCTCTGCTTTCTCACAGACCACGTATTTAGTGTAACTGGTGAAGGTAATACGCCGTTTTCTATTGATTACTTAGTAACGGCTAAAACACAGCCGTTTTACACGGCGTAAGTTCGAACGGAATTGTACTAAACATGAACGCTGTTTAGTTCACTGGCAATGTTTACTGCTATGATTCACAGTTTTTTGCCTTTATTAGTGATACTGATCGTAAATTCAATAAGATTATGTATGACTCTCCTGTTCTTGCTGCGTAGTTTACTATCTGCGTCAGTAAAAACGTCGTCTGCTTGGCAACCGCGAGCAGTCAATATTTGAGTGAGTCGATTCGGAGTATTGAGCGCCGGGTTGTCGGACTTCCTACCTGTGGAGATAAAGAAATCAGCTGCCGATAGCACACACTTGTTTGCTTGATTGTTAAAGCTGAAAGCAGGGAGGATTTCTACTATGCACACAACGCAGAATATCTGACCACTGTTAAAAGTTGTAATGAGTAAAGCACATGATGAAAAGAAAAGCGATGCTCGTTAATAGAACAGTCTGATCGCGCCAGAGATATGCAGGCATAGCTACAGAACTAGACTCACCAAAGAGTCCATTACATGTCATTTACTACACAAGGTGTTCCAAAATAATGTATACTCGCTTTGAAACTAAACCTCTCAGTAACTGAATCAGACAGAAATAATTATTTGTTGCGAGATTGGAAATAAGCATGGTGTTATTACACACAGCAAAAAAAGTTTCGCATACTCCAGTTCCCAGAACTCCTGAAGATAGACGTTGACTGTGCAGAGATGTCACTAAACCCGCCCAAAGATGTAAACAACCATGCATGAGCAGCGCCTAGTAGACGTACCAAAATAATAATTGGCTCCTTCCACCGACACCCCTCCCCCCCCCCCTCCGACTCAGATGATATAATAGCTGAACGGTTCAAAGAAAACTTGAATCTCATTACAAATAAGAACCCCACTCATACAGTTATAATTGGTGGAGACTTCAATCTACCCTCGATTTGTTGGCGAAAATACATGTTCAAAGCCGATGGTAGAGAGAAAACATCTTCCGAAGTTGTACTAAATGCTTTCTCTGAGAATTAGTTTGAACAGTTAGTTCATGAGCCCACACGAATTGTAAATAGTTACGAAAACACACTTGACCTATTAGCCACAAATAATCCATATCTAATAGAGAGCGTCATGAAGGATGCAGGGATTAGTGAACACAAGGCCATTGTAGTGAAGCTCAAAACCATATCAAACAAAATCACTAAAAATAAACGCAAAATATATCTATTTAAAACAGCAGATAAAAATTCGCTTGATGCCTTCCTAAGAGAGAGTCTCCATTCCTTCCAAGCTAATTATGTAAGTGTAGACCAGATATGGCTCAAATTCAAAGATGCAGTATCGATAGTAATAGATAGATTCAAACCGCATAAGTTAATAAGAGATGGGACTGATCCACCATGGTACACAAAACACTTCAGAGCACTGTTGCAGAAGCAACAAAAAAAAAGCATGCTAAATTCAGAAGAACGCAAAATCCCCAAGACTGGCTAAGTTTCACGGAAACTCGAAATGTAGTGTGGACTTCAATGCGAGATGCTTTTAATAGTTTCCACTATGAAACATTGTCTCAGAATATGGTAGAAGACCCAAAGAGATTCTGGTCATATGTAAAGTACACCAGTGGCAAAAAACAGTCAGCAGTGTCACTGCGTGATAGCAATGGAAATGTTACCGATGATGGTGCCACTACAGCGGAATTACTAAATAGAGTTTTCCATAATTCCTTCATGAAAGAAGACAATGCAAATATTCCAGAATTCGAAACCAGAATAGCTGTTAGCATGAGTGACATAAAAGTAGATATCTTAGGTGTTGCGAACCAACTCAAATCACTTAAGAAAGGCAAATCTTCCGGTCCAGATGGTATACCAATCAGTTTCCTTTCAGAGTATGCAGATACAATCGCACCTTTCTTAGCAATCATATACCACCAAAGGTATGTTCCTAAAGACTGAAAAGTAGCACAGATCACACCAATATTCAAAAAGAAAGGAAATAGGAGTAACCCATTGAATTACAGACGCAAATCACTGACATCAATTTGCAGTAGGATTTTGGAGCATATACTGTACTCGAACATTATGAATCACCTTGAAGAAAATGACTTATTGATACATAACCAACACTAATTCAGAAAATATCGTTCTTGTGCAACACAGTTAGCTCTTTATTCCCATGAAGTAATGAGTGCTGTCGACAAGGGATCTCAGATCGATTCCATATTCCTAGATTTCCAGAAGGCTTTTGATACCGTTCCTCACAAGCGACTATTAATCAAATTGCGTGCATATGGAGTATCGTCTCAGTTGTGTGACTGGATTCGTAATTTCCTCTCAGAGAGGTCATAGTTCGTAGTGATAGTTGGTAAATCATCGAGCAGAATAAAAGCGATATCAGGCGTTCCGAAAAGTAGTGTCATAGGTCCTCTGCTGTTCCTGATTTACATAAATAAATAAATGCCGTGTGGCTTGGGTCTTCCGTCGGGTAGATCGTTCCCCTGGTGCAAGTCTTTCGAGTTGACGCGACTCTGGCGACTTGCGTGTCGAATTTGCATAGATGATCTATGTGATAATCTGAGCAGCCCCTTAGGTTGTTTGCGTTCCCGGGTTCGATTCCCGGCGGGGTCAGGGATTTTCTCTGCCTCGTGATGACTGGGTGTTGTATGATGTCCTTAGGTTAGGTTTAAGTAGTTCTAAGTTCTATGGGACTCATGACCATAGATGTTAAGTCCCATAGCGCTCAGAGCCATAGCCAGCCTTAGATTGTTTGCAGATGACGCTGTAATTTACCGTCTAGTAAAATCATCAGGCGATCAATTCCAATTACAAAATGATCTAGAGAGAATTTCTGTATGGTGCGAAAAGTGGCAATTGGCACTAAACAAAGAAAAGTGCGAGGTCATCCATATGGGTACTGAAAGAAATCCGATAAATTTTGGGTATACGAAAAATCGCACAAATCTAAGTGCTCTCAATTCGACTAAATACCTAGGAATTACAATTACGAGCAACTTAAATTGGAAAGAGCACATAGATAATATTGTGGGGAAGGCGAAATAAAAGAGTACGCTTTGCTGGCAGAACACTTAGAAGATGCGACAAACCCACTAAAGAGACAGCCTACATTACACTTGTACGTCCTCTGATGGAATATTGCTGTGCCGTGTGAGAGCCTTACCAGGTAGGATTGACGGAAGACATCGAAAAAGTGCAAATAAGGGCAGCTCGTTTCGCGTTATCGCCCAGTAACGGTGAGAATGTCACTGATATGATACGCGAGTTGGGTGTCAGTCACTGAAACAAAGGAGGTCTTCTTTGCGTCGAGATCTATTTACGTGATTTCAGTCACAAACTTTCTCTTCCGAATGCGAAAATATTTTTTTGACACCCACCTACGTAGGGAGAAATGATCACCACAATAAAATAACAGAAATCTGAGCTCGAACGGAAAGATTTACGTGTTCCTTTTTCCCATGCGCCATTCGAGAGGGGAATGGTAGAGTAGTAGTATGAAAATGGTTCGATGAACCCTCTGCCAGGCACTTAAGTGTGAATTGCAGAGTAACCATGTAGATGTAGATGTAGATGTAGGACGTCCGACAGCCGATCAGTTCCAGTCATTCCACCAGGAAGGAGGTACACGGCTTGTGTTGTCTGTAGTTGAAGGAGTTACACGGCTTGTGTTGTCTGTAGTTCAACCATGCCTAGACGGTCAATACCGCAGTTCGATCGCTTCCGCATTGTCACTTTGCGCCAGGAAGTGTTCTCACCAAGGAAACGGTCAGACGTCTCGGAGTGAACCAAAGCGATGTTGTTCGGACATGGAGGAGATACAGAGGGACAGGAACTTTGACGACACACCTCGCTCAGGCCGCCCAAGGGCTGCTACTGCAGTGGATCACCGCTACCTACGGATTATGGTTCGGAGAAACCCTGACAGTAACGTCACCATGTTGAATAATGCTTTTCGTGCAACCTCAGGATGTCGTGTTACGACTCAAACTGTGCGCAATACGCTGCATGATGCACAACTTCACTCCCGACGTCCATGGCGAGGTTCACATTTCCAACCACGACACCATGCAGTGTAGTACAGATTGGCTCAAAAACATTCCGAATGGACCGCTCGAGATTGGCATCACGTTCTCTTCACCGATGAGTGTCGCACATGCCTTCAACCAGCCGATCATCAGAGACGTGTTTGGAGGCAACCTGGTCATGCTGAACGCCTTAGACACACTGTCCAGCGAGTGCAGCGTGCGGCAAGGTGGAGGTTCAATGCTGTTTTGGGGTGCCATTATGGGGTGCCAATGTACGCCGCTAGTGGTCATGGAAGGAGCCGTAACGGCTGTACGATATGTGAATGCCATCCTCCGACCGATAGTGCAACCATACCAGCAGCATATTGGCGAGGCATTCGTCTTCGTGGATGCAATTCGCGCCCCCCATCGTGAACATCTTGTGAATGACGTCCTTCAGTATAACGACATCGCTCGACTAGAGTGGCCAGCATGTTCTCCAGATGTGAACCCTGTCGAACATGCCTGGGATAGATTGAAAAGAGCTGTTTATGGACGACGTGACCCACCCACCACTCTGAGGGATCTACGCCGAATCGCCTTTGAGGAATGGGACAATCTGGACCAACAGTGCCTTGATGAACTTGTGTATAGTATGCCACGACGAATACAAGTAAGCATCAATGCAAGAGGACGTGCTACTGGGTATTAGAGATACTGATGTGTACAGCAATCTGGACCATCACCTCTAAAGATCTCGTTGTCTGGTGGTACAACATGCAATGTGTGGTTTTCATGAGCAATAAAAAGGGCAGAAATGATGTATATGTTGATCTCTATTCCAATTTTCTTCACAGTTTCCAGAACTCTCGGAAAGACTTAAGCAAAACTGACGAGAGTGACAGCCTTAGATCTCCTTACATATGAAGGGTAGATGGAGTTTTTCAGTACAGAAAGACACGAGGGGGCCCATATAATGTCGACTGCTGCAAAACTTTTTTTGATAGATGTATTTAAACAACGGAAGTGAGTGCTAAAGTTGAAACGTCCCCTTAGAAAAATTAATTAAGACTGTGCTTAAACTGACACACAATATTTTTTTAGCGCAACGCAATCTGACTTTCAAAAATCCCTACAAAAGAATGGCCCTGACTAACATTAACCTATACCTTTCACAAATCACTTACCTCACAAAAATCTTCGTTACTCGAACTACTGCAATACAGCGAGCGCCACTACTGCCAGCTAAATAAAAGATTCAAACTACGGAAGGCACTAACTACTGATAGGCATAGTTAGCAAATGAAAGATTTTAATAGAGAACAAACAATGTATTTACCTTAATAGTGTTCAAAAGTCATAATCTATATAGCAGTTCATGGCATCCTGTCTTACAAATTTCAAAACTCCACCATCTCTCTCCCCACATCCACCACTGCTGGCGGCTCACCTCCAACTGCGCAACGCTATGCGTTGTTCACATCCAGCTGCCCAACATTACAATGGCAGACAACAATGCAAACTAGCCACAGACTGCACACAGCACAGCCAGTGATTTTCATACAGAGCGCTACGTAACGTTGCCAATAATAAAACATAAACAGCCTACTTACATAGCCCCCATGCTCCCCACAAAAAATTTTACAAATTGGTTTGGGCAGTGGCCAATAATGATTTGATAAAATTTTTCATAATTACAATAACAAAGATATCAAATGCACCCACTTATTGTTACAATGTTGGTCAAAAGCTAAAATTTTCTCACAGTCCATAAAGACAGTCCTGATCATTCATCACAGTAACATTGCAGTGTTTTTCTCAAAGTCTGAGCAGTAAAAGAAAATGCACACAGAAGTAGTGGATTTCCATGCAGTCTTGAAGAAGTAGTGTTGTCCTTCCAACGGAAAGACAGTGCTAACTCTTGACATGCAGACAGGTATTGGTCCACAACAGAGCAAACCCACAGCAGAGTCTGTCGAACATTTGAAGAGTATTGGTAGGTAGGTCATCACAGAGCAGACCCACTGTAGTCCTGGTAGAGATTACGGTACTGGTGGGCCACCAGAGGTGCAGACCCACTGCAGTCCTTGTAGAAATAATGGTACTGGTGAGTCGGCAAAGGTGTAGACCCACTGTAGTCCTTGTAGAAATGGCCAGCAGCTATCTGTTGTGACTGTGCAGGTGCACAATCACCATTGAAGAGTCTTACGGATAATATAGCAAGTCCATAAGCACCACTTGTGCGCTCACAAAGTTTTTGGAATTGTCCTTAGAACCAGCAGTGCTGTCATCCAGTCCCATGCTGAATTATTAACACACGTGCAAACACTAACAGTCCCTACTTCTCACATATTGTCCATATACTATGACCAACAGAAACGTGTGCAATGAAACGTAACTTACAAGTTAATAATATGATGAACTGGTATCAATTACAATTTTATAACATAAGAATACAATAACAACGGTACAAAATACATCATTAAAAACATAATAATACAGATAACATTTGTAGTAATAGGGGCTTTACAAAAGAATGGAAATAAACATATACATCAGTGTTACAGGAATTATGACATAAGTAAATACATAAAAGATCAGAATAATTATTGAAACATCAACTTCACACATGAGCATTAAAACAGAACAGAATTAATAATGTCTAACATCTTTACAAAGAAAATAACATATTATTAGAAAAATTCCACAACATAACTCATATCAGCTAAACACATAAAGACAGGAAAAACACAAATATACAAGAGTACACAAACACATAGCAGAATAACACAAGAGGAAAGGGCAGGGTTTGTTTTCAGTGTAACATTTGGTACTGCAGTCCAACCTAAAACTTCATTCCATAGATCTTTCGTCGTATTTCAACATTTGTTTCCACCAAAAAAATCCTATCCAAGCATGCTTTCTGTATTTATATGTTCACATATTTCTTACCTCATTATTTATTTTCCATTATCTTAACTCATCATTTACTTCCAAGAAAATCCTACCTAAACCTGTTGTCCCTAAACCCTACTTCTTTTTTTGCTCATATCCTCTTTCAAAATACTTTTTTTTTTGGCCATACCATTTTCTTATAGCTTCTCAATGCATTTCTTCGAATTCATCACAACTCGTTCTCTCATATAGCCTACCCCATCTTAAGCTAACTTAAATCTACTGAGCTCAGATGCTAAACTAAGGAACGAGGCAATGCAGCAGCACAAAACAATTAACACAAACAGCAATGATAAAAAATACAAAAGGCAAAGCAAGCAGCATAAATTAGCAAAGCAAATGCAATATTACAACTAAAATAAGGCAATGCGCAGCAAACAAGAGAAATAAATTCGTAGTAAAACTGGCTTAACAGAGTAATACAAAGTGAAATTTAGTAGCACTATGCCTGGCAAACAGCAGCAGTAAATGCTATAACTTATACCTAAGCATGACAAAGCTCAAGCAGAAAAAATAGTACACTAAAGACAACAATGCAGATAAAGGAAATGTATAATCACATCTTAATGTCTATGTAATTAAAGTGGTGCACCACAACTATTTCTACAAAAGAAATTATCAAGTACTTGAAAAGAAAATTATATATGCAGTTACTGTTATTAGTCCCTTCTTATTGTTCTTTCCATTCCAAGAGCTCCTTTTTCGAAGAATGTGGGTCATAAAATAATTATTTAATAGATCTGTTGACAGAAAGTGTTCACATTAGCAAATGCATTTAATTTTATTTTATAAAACCAATGCTGCAACATAGCTGGAAACCAGATATCAAATGAAAGAAGCAATTACGCAAACCAAAGCATAAAAATATCATTCAATAGTCATGTGACATTTCATAAGTTAGTAGAATTTCTCTCAACTCTCGTAGAAAGACGCTTGTCATAATCAGGTGTGCAGATGTAAGTATCTTTCCAAGTAATGAGCGTGTTGTATTTGCGATGCTTTCTACAAAGGAATGTCAATAGCGAGGATAATGGCCTCCTTTTTTTTCTACCTGTGCCTCTGAAAGGCACACACTAATGGCTTTTTTCCAGGCGACTGTCGTGCAGCTGCCCACGTAATGCGTCCTGCCCACGACGCATTACGTGAAGGTCACTTAACTTTCTTACTGAAATATTTACAACACCAGTTTGCACTACAGTGGCAGTCTCATATACAAAATTTCACAGGTCGAGAATTTGCGTTGCAAATGTGTAGAAACAAAATGTTATGAATATAACAGTTTCCAAAAAAATTTCGCCGGCATTGTGATACATTCACGCATTTACACACATTTCATAACTCTTAAAGTACGATTCTTGGTTTCCAACATCCTTTTTCACAAGTCAGAGTCCCTAACCACTACTCATTATTCCTTACCTTATTACACATATACATATTCGTCAATCCTTCTTCAATATTTAATCATAATAAGCACGTAGCATAATCAAATTCCTCACATAGCATCAGCTTATTGATCATAAACGTACCTCAACAGCATAATACACATCATCGTCGTAAAAATAACATCATAACACCTCAGTCAAATCTCAAAAACGTCGTAGCTCTCTGCAATAATTTCATAACCTGAAAAATTCTCTGTTCATTTCAATAGTGTCATCTACCTCAAACGTACTTTAAAAATCATGACCCCATACCAAATACGTCATTCAAAGCTCTCATAGTATCACAATGGTTCTGAAAAAATATGAACAGTTCACAAAGTACAGACAAAATACAAGTTCATAAGTGTGAAGTTACCCAACTGTGTAATTGCGTAAACATGTGTCACTGATGTAGTAAAAAAAATGTTTATCTCTCAGTTAAATGATCAGATATCTGTGTAATTTGTGTGTTAGAGAAATATGGTACCGATGTGTAAAGTTGTATAAGCAAATACCGTATTAGCTAGGGCTCCTTGTGCTTGCCAAACACATGGTACACAAAGTAAGCATGTACCCCCTGAGGATTAATGTAATTATACCCTCAGGTGTTACAGATTACAGCAATGGAATGAAATGTATCACGGAAAACCTTTGTATCATTGTACTTCAAATATCTTTAAAAATAAATGTTTTAAGTTCAAAATTAATCACTCAAATACGTGTACTGTAGCGCTAAACTGTTCGTCTTGTTGTAAGACAATCTCTGTGGAAGTGTCGTAGTTATCCTCCTCAGAAAGCTAAGTTCTGCAGAAGCCAATGTACTTACCTAATGATAAACAAAAGTGAAATGCTTTGCGTATAGATATCTTAGTTATTACGCTTATTGCTGTGATGAAGAAAGTACTGTGCTGTAACGTACTGTTGTGCTACGGAAAAGGCTGTCTCATTGTAGCTATACCACAAAATTTACTACTAAAACATGTTTTACTTTCCAGAATAAAACAGAAAACTGTGCAGATATAAAACAGAAACGCCACAAATGCAACAATGTAAATTGTGTCACACATTAGTAGCGTCGTGATATAATCGCGTAGCTGTCAAAGAAACCAAATACTAAGTCATCTTTAATCTCACAAAAACTACTTCAAATCCAGAATGTATTTTCAGGTAAACCAAAATGTTGCATTAAAATCTCATTAGCAGTACTGGTAAATGTTCTAAGTATGTGAGCCTTATAGTCGTTACGTAATCGTGCAACTAACAAGCAAGAATGTACACACACAATAACACTGTGACGTCTGTTCACAATAACAATGCATTCGTAATTTCTGTTTAAATAAGTTCTCTTGGTTCTTGACTAGATATTTAACTTCAAACATTGTTGCATGTTAACAGATTCTAAGTCTGACAAAGCATACTAGCAATGTAAAGTGAAAAGTTATATGGCAAAGACAAAGTTAAAAAACAGATTATCTCTCAATAAACGGTTTTACATGTGAAATGTGGTGCAATCCTTTACTCTTCCTAGTACGCAGAGTTTCAACTTCACCGCAATTATCATGTGGTGTACGTCGGTAAAGAATACTGGAATTTTTCTCAAGGTTAGCGTCTATGTTATTTTTCCCTGAGCCAGCGAGCGCACGTGGCTGCCTGCGGTGCGAGTCATTGCCTATTGTGTCTTTGTTGGTGCATGTCGTTATTGGGATTTGGAGACCTAACTTCTACAAATTCACCTTGACGAGAGTGCCCTGCTGTGTTTGAATCCCGCCAGTTCAGATGAAATTCAGGTCTGTCGTTATGATTATATCGTTTGTCGCCATGTCGGTAGTTCCTGTAGTTTCTTTCTTGTCGGTTAAGTGGTGGAGAATTTCTCCCTGAGTCGTAACTGCACGGAGGACCGTTGTGTCTGAAGTTATTCTGTCTACCTTGATAATAATTGTTTTGGTTCCCATATTGTCTGTTTCTATGGTTATCTCTGTCATAGTCATTACTACAGAAATGCGATCTTCCTCTGTAACTATTATTACTCTGCAAACGGTTGTCATACGGATGTTGTCTGTTTTGGTCACATTTTACGTTGTAAGAATAGCCTTGTCGTGTCCAGTTATTATTTCTTTCACCGCGGAATTGCGACGGGTGTGACCTGTAATTGTTTTGTTCCTGTTTTCGCATTCCGCGATTGTCAGTGTCAATTTCTAATTCTTCTAAGAGTCCCTGAAAAGCTTCAATGTTGTCTTTGTAACGTCCTGCCAAAATAATATGTCGTAAATGTTCAGGCAGTTTGATTAAGCAAATGCGGATGAGTTCTGAGGGGCTGTATGGGTTTGAAAGATACTGATTCTTATGCAACATGTCTTCAAAATTGTTCACAAGACTGGAAAATTCAGATTGTTCGAAACGTTTCATCATTATGATGCTATGTTTTACTCGGTCTTGTGTGGCTTGAGACCAATATGCTGAGAGGAAGGCATGGTAAAATTCTCCTTCACTGTGGCAGTTGTGAATGACCGATCGCATTCTTACAGCTGGTTCATTCTCTAAGTAGCCACACATAAATTCTAATCTGTGCTCTAATGACCAGTTGGGAGGAAAACAATGAGAGAATAGATGGAGCCATGCTTGTGGATGAATGTCGTTGCCAGAATTCTTAAATGTTTTAAATTTACGTGTAGTAATGAACAGCTTATAGTCAAAATCATCATGTCGGCGAGTCACATGTCGGTCATTGTTACGTCGTTTCGGCGGTTCCATCTCAAAATTCGGTGTGCGTTGCCAATTTCATTCATAATTTCCGAAGTGTCCTGTGTTATTATTTTGTGGTTGTTCCGTATTTCTAAGTCCCTCTTCCCGTATTGGAGCGCGAGTGGCCTGTGAAATACGTAATTCTTGTATTACCTGAGTCAGCTGATCCTGTACTTCCCGGATTTCTCTTTGGTGTTGCGTATTAATTTGATTCTGATTTTGTTTGAATTTCCTAATTTGTTCGCACTCTTCTGTGTCATTAAAGACTACCGGTTTTGTGTCATTCAGATTATCATGTACCTTCGTAGATAAGTTAGTGAACTGATACGAAAGTTCAACTACTTTCTCCGATAGTGAACACATTTCCTCAGTGTGTTTTTTCTGAAACATGTTTCAGAGTGTCCATTTGTGTTGAAATCGAATCTACTGTGTCCTTTAAGTTTTCCTGAGTTTTTGCAAGTTGCGTAACCGAATCGGTAGATGCAACTGAGTCAATTTTAGCCCACAAGGTCTCATGATTTTCATGAACAATAGTTTGCAGTTCTTTTATGGCTGCTTCGTGATTCTGTAATGCATTTTCATGACGCGAAAAAATAGGTTGGAAATGCTCACAAATTTGTGTTTTTACGTCATTACAGACTTTTTGACATTTCGATTCGATTTTAAGTAACTCAGCAGTTAAACCTCCACGTGTTTGTTCAAGTGTGGTATCTAACTTTCGAAGATTTTCTTCCATGATGTCTAACTTTTTAAGATTTTGTTCCACTGTGTCTAACTTTTGCTGTGTTTGTCTCTGATTTGGTTTCATTTGTTGCATTAATTGCAATAATAATGTATTTGTGTCTGGAATCTGTTGCTCTATGCTTTTCGGCAGTGAATTTGACCGGCAACATTCACATTTTGACAAGCGGAAAATGTGTCTTGACTCATTTGAGAAAACGGTGAGAACCCAAAACCTGAGTCTACAGTATTTGCAATATTGTGTGCTGTCATTCCCGATTCCTGAGGCGAGCTGTTGCCGACCGATCGATCGATAATGCTTCCCTGTTCACTACCTGTTTCACTGTCTACACCATTATTTGACGCCCGCTCCATTTCCCTATGCACAGTTACCAGATTACTACTTTGAATGTCTGTTAATTCATTACACAGTGGTGCTGGTAAGCTACGCTCGTCGTCACTATTATTTCTCAGTTTACTTTGGAGCCTAGTGTTACGTTTTTCACACGCCATTATTGTCACAATATTTCACAAATAACACAGAAAAGCACAATTTGAAGAGCAAAAATAAGAGAACACATTAACATAGCGCTGAAAATAATATCTAGTTAATTGCAAGCGTAGCTGCGAAATACTTGGTGCAAATCTACATGCATGCCACAACTGTTTTACTGTACAACAATGAAAGACTGCAACTACAAAGGAGATTCTCTCTACAATTACGCGCTAGCAATAAACAAAATCTACACTAATTACACAAACTACAAGAAAAAATCAGAAGATTCCAGTGAGGTATCCTCGGCTGAGAGTCGACATATGAAACTTCCCCTTTAAACTGACACACAATATTTTTTAGCGCAACGCAGTCTGACTTTCAATAATCCCTACAAAAGAATGGCCCTGACTAACATTAACCTATACCTTTCACAAATCACTTACCTCACAAAAATCTTCGTTACTCGAACTACTGCAATACAGCGAGCGCCACTACTGCCAGCTAAATAAAAGATTCAAACTACGGAAGGCACTAATTACTGATAGGCATAGTTAGCAAATGAAAGATTTTAATAGAAAACAAACAATGTATTTACCTTAATAGTGTTCAAAAGTCATAATGTATATAGCAGTTCATGATATCCAGTCTTACAAATTTCAAAACTCCACCATCTCTCTCCCCACATCCACCACTGCTGGCGGCTCACCTCCAACTGCGCAACGCTATGCGCTGTTCACATCCAGCTGCCCAACACTACAAGGGCAGACAACAATGCAAACTAGCCACAGACTGCACACAGCACAGCCAGTGATTTTCATACAGAGCGCTACGTAACGTTGCCAATAATAAAACATAAACAGCCTACTTACAAATTATTACCGGACAACGGAGAATGTGAGCGAGGTTTGACGACGTTGGAAGATTGAATTTATAACGGCACTACCTTGACGGTTAATAATTACAAAAATCCGAGACAAGTCAGTCAATGGTATGATGCACAGTGGGAAGAAGAGACGTAGCGATTTAGAGAGAGACATTCAACAGATAACTAAAGCGTTGGTTCAGTCCCTTCAGCGTACACTCACCGAAAAACACTGTGAGGCAATGCCCTGGTGAGACCAGGATAAACAAAACATGTGTTCACAGAATTTTGTGGAGTCAGAGAGATGGAGCATTACATTTCGACACTTATGCATGCCTTGGACGAAGATGATACTATCGGGCAAACTCAACTTTATGAGTGGTTCATCAACATGTGTGAAGAAGAAGAAGAACGTTACCGAGGTCTAATTATTTAATCAGATGGAGCGGCCTCAAAACTTAACGGAACAATTAACCGCCATGTGTGTACTGGGCTAGTAAAAAGACATTCGTAACTAAAGAACTGCATGTTACTTAACCACGAGTATCAGTCTGCCGTGGTCTGTCATCTATCGGGATAATCGAGCCTTCTTCTTAGAAGATACTGTAACAGGTAAGTCTTACGTAGAAATTTTACACATTAGAACTTCTTGTCTTAAGACATTTTTGGCAATGAAATTTATTACTTTCAACACGATGTGATGCAGCCTCTATTTCGACTTGTGAGGATGTTTCTCAACCACACATTGTCTTTGAGATGAATAGTCTATGATGAGGAGGAAGTGCTGTGGGGTATCCATCACGATTATCAGATTATACTCTTTAGTCTTCTGTCTTTGGGATATTGTCAAGAAAACACGGTACGCTGAAGAACCACAAACACTGGATCACATAAGAGAGCAAATTGAGTAGCCTGCATAGATATTCCATTAGAAATAACACAACTGTATGTCGTTCTGTTCTAAGTCGTTGTCGACGATTCATTTCGGTGGATGGGGGGCTGTTTTGAGCGTATACCACCTTAAATTACACCTTAATGTACACGATACCAGGTCGGCCCTTGTGGCCGGGTGGTTCTAGGCGCTTCAGTTTGGAACCGCGCGACCGCTACGGTAGCAGGTTCGACTCCAGCCTCGGGCATTGATGGGTGTGATGCCCTTAGGTTAGTTAGGTTTAAGTACTTCTAAGTCTAGGGGACTGATAACCTCAGATGCTAAGTACCATAGTGCTCAGAGCCATTTGAACCATTTGGAACATGATACCAAAAACCTTTCGTTTCTGTCTGCTTCAGTTAGAGAGTTAATAGAATGTAAAAGTGCGTATAAATTCTTCTAGAACACTTCAGATATTTGATGGTAATGTAAGTGTATCTTAATGTACCCACACCACAACAATTCTAACTATGAATTTTACTTTTTTTTTCATTATACCGTCCAGGATGGCAACAAATTATTTGATCAATACAGCCCAGGTACTTACAATCAGTATTCATGTATACCTGAGCACAATGCGAGTTAGTAAATTGAATGGTATAGGAAGAATTTCGATTTCATTCCCTTTCTGAGCTCTCAGAACTTCGACGGATTATGTAAATTCACTTGAAAGAGTAACGATTAGTAGAGAAATTATGGTGATAATAAAGGAGAGGAAAATAATTCCGTTCCTTCGTGAGGAAGGAACATATTATTTCGGAGATCGATGAGATTGTAGAAGAAAATCCCAGCTGCCAGTCAGCTATGATATCAAAGTTACCTCTTCGGTGAAGGAAGATGGGACCTGCTGTCAAAACAAATTTTCAGGGAACTGGCGTAAGTGGTAAGTAAATCATTACAAAAAGGACTTGAATACTCTTCTTCTGAAATTAATGCGTGTTTAAAGTTTACCGTGCATGGCAAAAGTCCGCGGTCCAAAACCGACGCCGAGGCAACAGTGGTGCACCACAGGCAGTAGATGGCTGTGGTGGTTGATGTCTGCGAAGATGGGTACTGGCAAACAGACGTGCAACTACAATGAGATTTTCACTCTGCAGCGGAGTGTGCGCTGATATGAAACTTCCTGGCAGATTAAAACTGTGTACCGGACCGAGACTCGAACTCGGGACCTTTGCCTTTCGCGGGTATGTGCTATACCAACTGAGCTACCCAAGCACGACTCACGCCCCATCCTCACGGCTTTACTTCTGCCAGTACCTCGTCTCCTACCTTCCAAACTTAACAGAAGCTCTCCTGCGAACCTTGCAGAACTAGCACTCCTGAAAGAAAGGATATTGCGGAGACATGGCTTAGCCACAGCCTGGAGGACGTTTCCAGAATGAGATTTTTCACTCTGCAGTGGAGTGTGCGCTGATATGAAACTTCCTGGCAGATTAAAACTGTGTGCCGGACCGAGACTCGAACTCGGGACCTTTGCCTTTCGCGGGCAAGTGCTAAGCCATGTCTCCGCAATATCTTTTCTTCTAGGAGTGCTAGTTCTGCAAGTTTCGTAGAAGAGTTTCTGTGAAGTTTGGAAGGTAGGAGACGAGATACTGGCAGAAGTGAAGCTGTGAAGACGGGGCGTGAGTCGTACTTGGGTAGCTCACATGGTAGAGCACTTTCCCGCGAAAGGCAAAAGTCCCGAGTTCGAGTCTTGGTCTGGCATACAGTTTTAATCTGCCAGAAAGTTTCGAGGGAGATATGAAACTGTTATACAATAATAGTGGACTTTTGGCACCGAGAAGGTTCAACGCAGACGACAAGAATATCCCAATATTCAGTGAAGCACGGTATGACGACATGGGCTACATGTACTAGACTCTTTATCGTGAAACAATGTTCTAATATATTTTTGTACTTCGAAGAAGTGTTCCGCTACACATGTGTAAAATTTGTTCTGTCTTACCTTCATGATAGCGATGAACTCCATTTGAAGATGTCGATCTTTTCCTTGTCGTTGATTCGTTGATAAGTGATTAAATGAAATACACTTACAACTATTCCCTTATAGTTATCACTTATTATTCGATTTGAACACTGTCGTTACCAGAAATGATACTTTTAGTCGATATCCAGGGGCTCCAGATAACGCAATAGAATTCTGCGAGAGTGAAACGAAATATTTTTGTTAATGTCGCAGGCTTGTTCACATTCTGAAAATAACGCTCGAGTGCATGACATCTCCGCCTTTTTCCCTATATCAGGAGATTGACGTCATCATAAAGGCATTTTTATCATAATGTGGTGTGCGTAGTTTGATGTGCAATATCAGTGATTTCCAAAATGCTATATTTCAATAACACCTCTAAAACGTGAATTTTGCACAGTTTGCACGTTTTTTTCGTATCCGGCTCTTTTCTCGGTCTAATGTCCTCTACATGGCATTTCTTTGAAAACTGAGAGGAAATCAGTGGAACCAAGATGTACTCAGATGTATGTTTCTTTCTGCAGTAATGCAATTTCGTTTACCTGTCATCAGTTGATAATGCCTTCATGTGTCAGTATCTTCCGGACAGTGTTCTATACTGATATGGCGATTCTTTTAGACTGGTTAGACAAATCGAACTGAACTAAATTAACTACCTGCATTGATACACGATGGCATTTTGATAGTTTCCTTGTGTGTAAGCATTGCCGGTAGTCGTCGCACCGTACTACGGCACCAACCATGATAAATATGACTTTCAGATTGTAGTGTGAATAGATTACGTCGTACCGGCAATTCCTTTTATAAAGACGAAGGATAAACGATGCGTTTGAGAACTGTGTCCTGTTAACGGGTAGGTTCTTTAATTAGATGAACCCATTTCCGTTCCTGTTGAGGCAAAGTCATATGGTGGAGTACCGCTACAAACAAATAAACCACGGATATTAATATTAATACTGAACTCACCAATTTCTTATCACTCTTATACAGAATATGGAAGACACTATCTTATAGACGGTTTTGTCATAAGCCAAAAAAAGTCCGTTATTTTATTTCAGATGTCAAATCAGAATTATCATTATAGAGTACCCTTTGAAACCTTCATTTAGGTGACAATTTTCATTATCAGAGTTAGAGATACGGAAAATTTGTCTTACACACACTTAACAAGCTCCTTGCAATAATACTACGGTATATTGATAATTTTCACTTATGGACCGTCTGACAGCAACTGAATAAAACACAATTTTAGTGCCATACGCGTTTCGCCTTTATTTTCTGCAAGGCATCATCAGTGGCCTGGAATATGTACATATGTTAGCTATTTTATTTACATTTTTGTCACTGTGCCTATAGGTTATAAACAGTTCTGGTGGTTGGTATTTCCTATTAAGTAGTAATGTTTTGGACTGTACTTACAGGTTGCGTAGACAGTTTCTTACATATTACGCTCCTGTTGCATTTTTGGTGTTGTTCTTCTTCCTATGAGCGCCAATTTGCTGTTTTTTCCGCATTCCACAGCACTATGCACTGAGCGCTTGTTTTAATGCAATGTTTTGGTTTCTGTTGCCGACTGTCAAATGTTTTTGCCAAAGATCGAATATTACTGCCAAACTTATGAGTGTAACTATAGAAGTATCTGTGGTCTGTTCGTGTATGCATATGTATGTATGTATGTGTGTGTGTGTGTGTGTGTGTGTGTGTGTGTGTGTGTGTGTGTGTCGTATTAATTTTATTTTATTTTATTGTATTTATTTATTTGTTTTTGTTTTTGACCTGTGTATGTGTGTGTGTGTGTGTTTTGGTGTAATATATATTTTTTTGTGCTGTGTGTGTGTGTCTGTCTGTATTTTGGTGTTATGTAATTTTTTTTTTTTGGAGGGGGGCTGTGTATGTGTGTGTGTGTGTGTCTGTATTTTGGTGTTATATATATATATATATATATATATATATATATATATATATATATATATAATGTTATCATTTCCTTTATTAAGTGTAGTAGGGAGCCTGTGTTGATGTGTGTTTGTTCATTTATCACATGTTTGTTTTCTGCTATGGCTTTCTGGATGTGGAAGTTTTCTTGCATTTGTATAAGATGTTTGTCATGGTTGCTTATTCTCATTATTTTCATTTCTTGTTCCATGTTTGTAGGATGATGGTTGTAGTGTTTTAAATGCTCTGCAAATGTGGAATTGTTTGTTTCATACTTCCAACATCTGATATGTTCTTTGTATCTTGTTTCAAAATTCCTGCATGTCATGCCTATGTATGCTGCATCACAACTTTGACATTCAAGTTTATATATTCCTGATTGTTGGAATTTGTCCTTCTTGGTAGTTGGCTGGCTTAGGTGTGATTGAAGGGTTTGCCCAGGCTTATATGCTATTTTGAAGCCCTGTCTCTTCAGGATGTTTGCAACTCTGTGTGTCACCAACCACCAGAACTGTTTATAACCTATAGGCACAGTGACAAAAATGTAAATAAAATAGCTAACATATGTACATATTCCAGGCCACTGATGATGCCTTGCAGAAAATAAAGGCGAAACGCGTATGGCACTAAAATTGTGTTTTATTCAGTTGCTGTCAGACGGTCCATAAGTGAAAATTATCAATATACCGTAGTATTACGCGCAACTGAGGAGGACAGGACCACAAAAGTTGAAGATGTCCTTGCAATAAATAAGAGGTTTAGTTCTCGCATAAATGATGATCAGAAATAGGAATCGGAATTTTTGCTTACAGATATAACTTCTTCCTCGCAAATAGATTGACATCCCTTTCGAGAAACATTTTTTTGTAAAAACCGGTGCGTCTCGCAGTACTAATTACACAGCGTTTCTATAACGCCTGAAAGTCCCAGTTTTCAGGTGTTATAGAAACGCTGTATAGTCAATAGTCCGAAAGCAGGGATCCATTATTCACGTATACTGAATCGTATATACATTAAGTACCGGAAAGCTATGTGCAATGTCGTATGGCACATTTTATCAGTAAATTTCAGTGACATTCTTAGGCGCTGGAACCTGACGATCGGGCTAAAGCGTCGAAACGGTTTTAATATGTTTGCAAGATATTTCGATAAATGGCTTCATCTGTCGGAGCACTGCACTTACGTCATTAGACGTTAACGGGGTGCAGAGCGAGGGAAGCGTATGTGTCTTTCTAGTTATGTGGGTAGGGACACCGTGTACCTATCGAAAGATATCGAAAAATTTTTCGTGCGTAATATGCTATGAAAAGTATAGTATTCATGAAAGTATCGATACCTTTACATATCGATACTTATCTTTCGTAAAAATGTAGACTAGATCCTTCCGGCTAATCAAGCTTTATCATGGCAGATCCCAATGCTAAGATAAGATTTCTTAGGACAGCTTTTTAATACCGTAATTTTTGAAACTCGATTATCTTAGCACTACTTTTATAATTTGCACGCTTTTAGGAACAATGTCATCATGTATTGGTTCTAACAAATGTGTAACGCCCTATTCACTTTCTTATTATCTTTTTATATCAATAGTTTTGCCTTGCTGTTGTTTTGGGGGGTTTTCTTAATTTTTTTCACTTATGAAGCATTCCTGAGGACTTAGAATTTTTGAAACAGCTTTTGCCTTTCACTACATCATTATCCATTTTATCGAAACGCTGCAAATTTTCACTTATGTTAGGTGACATTCTGTCTGCTGGTTTAGTAATTGTTGAACGTAATAAAACAACAATACAAAAACAAACGAGCAACTAGAATCGTGAAAACAAGGGGACTCCTAATGAACAAACAGCTAAAGATTTGTTGTCAAGGTTGGCGAATCGCCGTTTCGTACACTCAGTCCGTATCTCTCACGCCCTCCGTTCGTTCAGTTTTGGCCTGTTGTGTTTCCGAGTTCAGTTATTGAAAGGGTTAGAACTCAATCATCAATTTTGGGTAAATAATAAAAATGTAATAAATCACTACTAGAATCATTAGATACGATATCTGATATAAGGTACTGATATCAATAAAAGTATCAATTGAAAACTATCAATTAAAGCAGTATCGGCATCGAGGTGAAAATATTTTTTCTGTGTCCCTAAATGAGGCTACACTAGTTAATGGATGACACTCTACGATCACAAAAATGGGTACCTTTCGTATGTATTACGTCGACAACTTTGCTTCCGCAGTTTTGCAATAGACGGCAGTAGCGGACAGTCGGGTTCAGGTGGTTCGTCATAGGTGTAACACAATAAGCATAGGCATCTATAAACATAACGCCATAAAAATATTAGTCGATCTCTGATTGCATCATATGGTTATTCTCGATTAAGTACGTTAACTTACGTACCCATTTCTCGCCATTTGCGGGAAGTTTTAATTTTCTGCTTTAACATGAAGAAATCTGCGGCTGTGGCTCTTAAAATGCTGGATAAGACCAATGTGAGGGAGCTATTAGTGAAAGAACGTGCAGAGAATCTTTTAAACCCCTTAAGAACTGTGATTTTGATGTCGAAGACCAGCATGGAGGGGGAAGACAGAACGTTTTTGTAGCTACTGAAACAGAGGAAGACAGTCACAGGACATCATTATCGAAAGCAATTGATGCGTTCGTGCCCAGCACTGAAACACAAACGGCCACAATACTGCGATGGATACGCAAAGGTAATTTTGCAGCAGATCAGTGCTCGACCCCATGTCGCAAGACCCGCCAGAATATACATGGAAACGTTGAAATGAGACGTCCTATCTCTCTCGCCGTATTCTCCATACGTTGCTCTCTCTGACTACCACTTTTTTCGGTCAGTGGCATACAGTCTGGCTGACCAGCTCTGCCGATCATACGAACAAGTGCAAAATTGAATCGATTCATGGAGCCCCACAAAATACGCCCAGTTCTTCCGTCATGGGATTCTTATGCTATCCGAAAGATGGAAGAATGTAGTGGCCAGCGATCGGCAATACTATGATTCATAATTTATTTCTAAGTTTTTCACAATAAAGCTCTGAACTTTGAGAAAAAAACGGCGGAAGCGAAGTTGTAGACCTAGTAGTATTCACGTACAGTTTGCACGCAAACTGCAGCTTTAAAAGTACCTTTCATTAACTGCAGAGACTCTAGATAAAGTTTCATACTATTCCCTGGCAGGGGGGTGTCTCCCCGCCTGTACCGAAGCAGCAGATGACACCCTCCAGCGGACAAACCTTAGTATGTTACAATCATGCATCATCGGCAACATTAGGCTATCTTTGGACACGTAATAAGTCCCTAAAACCCCCACAGAAATGTAGGAACACAGGGGACATTTCTCACCCTGCCACTGATTTTAGAAGACGAGCTGAAATAGGGCAAATCTACGTTCATAGTATTCGTAGATTTACGGAAATCTGTTGACAACGTTGACTGTTTGACATACTGAGGGTATAAGGGATGAAATACAGGAAGCAAAATGTTATTTCTAAGTTTTACAGAAACCAGCCTGCAGATCAAAGAGTCAACGGACATTTAAGGGAAGCAATGGTTGAGTAGGGAGTGAGACAGGGCTGTAGCGGGTCCCCAGCGTTATTCAATCTGTAAGCTGAGGAAGCAATAAAACAAAACGAAGAACGCTTTTGGAAGGGGAATTAAACTTCAGGGAAAGGAAATAAAAGCTTTGTGATTTGTCTATGACATTGAAATTCTATCGGAGGTGGCGAAGGACTTGAGAGAGCAGTTGAACCGAATGTGTAGTGTACTGCAAAGAGGTTGAACATCAACGAAAGTAAAACACGGGCAATGGAATGTATCACAATTAAATTACCAGATGCTCAGAGAATTGGTTTAGGAAATGCGACAGTAAAAGTAGGAGACACGTTTTGCTATCTGGGCAGCAAAATAACACACGATGGCAGAACTAAAGAGGATATAAAATGCAATAGCAGAAAAAGCACTTCTCAAAAAAATAAAAAAACTTTACTGACATCTAATGTTAATTTAAATGTTAGGGAGTTTTTTCTGAAGGTATTTGTCTGGGGAGGAGCCTTGTACGGAAATGAAACGTCGACGAAAGCATTTCAGGCAAGAAGAGGGTAGAAGCTTTCAATATGTGCTGTTGCAGGAGATTAGACGAGTAGGCCGAGGTACTGACTAGAAGTGCGCAGAAAATGAAGTTATGCATTTCTTGACTGAAAGAAGGAATCGTTTGATAGGATACATTATGATGCATTGTAAAACAGTCAGTTTGTGTCTGTGTCTTTGAGTGAATGTGTGGTAGAGAGAGAGAGAGAGAGAGAGAAGGCGGAGGAGGAAATAAGAACTCTAGAGAGAGATCTAAGCATGAATATACTCGTAAGGAGGTTCAAACAGATGTAGGTTGAAGTAGTTATCCAGCTATAAAGAGGCTTTTATGGGACAAATAAACGTAGAGAACATCAGTTCATAAAATTGTACACTACTGGCCATTAAAATTGCTACGCCAAGAAGAAATATAGATGTTAAACGGGTATCCATTGGACAAATATACTATACTAGAACTAACATGTGATTACATTTTCACGCAATTTGGGTGCATAGATCCTGAGAAATCAGTACGCAGAACAACCACCTCTGGCCGTAATAACGGCCTTGATACTCCTGGGCATTGAGTCAGACAGAGCTTGAATGGCGTGTACAGGTACAGCTGCCCATGCAGCTTCAACACGATACCACAGTTCATCAAGCGTAGTGACTAGCGTATTGTGACGAGCCAGTTGCTCGGCCACCATTGACCAGACGTTTTCAATTGGTGAGAGATCTGGAGAATGTGCTGGCCAGGGCAGCAGTCGAACATTTTCTGTATCCAGAAAGGCCCGTACAGGACCTGCAACATGCGGTCGTGCATTATCATGCTGAAATGTGGGGTTTCGCAGGGATCGAATGAAGGGTAGAGCCACGGGTCGTAACACATCTGAAATGTAACGTCGACTGTTCAAAGTGCCGTAAATGCGAACAAGAGGTGACCGACACGTGTAACCAATGGCACCCCATACCATCACGCCAGGTGATAACGCCACTATGGCGATGACGAATACGCGCTTCCAATGTGCGTTCACCGCGATGTCGCTAAACGCGGATGTGACCATCATGATACTGTAAACAGAACGTGGGTTCATACGAAAAAACGACATTTTGCTATTCGTGCCCCCAGGTTCAACGTTGAGTACACCATCGCAGGCGCTTCTGTCTGTGATGCAGCGTCAAGGGTAACCGCAGCCATGGTCTCCAAGCTGATAGTGAGTGCTGCTGCAAACGTCGTCGAACTGTTCGTGCAGATGGTTGTTGTCTTGCAAACGTCCCCATCTGTTGACTCAGGGATCGAGACGTGGCTGCACGATCAGTTACAGCCATGCGGATAAGATGCCTGTCATCTCGACTGCTAGTGATACGAGGCCTTTGGGATCCAGCACGGCGTTCCGTATTACCCTCCTGAACCGACCGATTCCATATTCTGCCAACAGTCATTGGATCTCGACCAACGCGAGCCGCAATGTTGCGATACGATAAACCGCAATCGGGATAGGGGACAATCAGACCGTTATCGAAGCCAGACACGTGATGGTACGCATTTTCCTCCTTACACGAGGCATCACAACAACGTTTCACCAGGCATCGCAGGTCAACTCCTTTTTGTGTATGAGAAATCGGTTGGAAACATCCCTCATGTCAGCACATTGTAGGTGTCGCCACCGGCGCCAACTTTGTGTGAATGCTCTGAAAAGCTAATCACTTGCATATCACAGCATCTTCCTCCTGTCGGTTAAATTTCGCGTCTGTAGCACGTCATCTTCATGGTGTAGCAATTTCAATGGCCAGTAGTGTAGTTCAGCCATCCACGGAACTTCCTGTTTGTAGATATTTTCGTTTTAATTAGTGTCCAGTTAAAAACAGAAGCTCTCTTAGCGCCCAATTTTAGATCCTCCCCTTTCTATACTAACGTAACGAACTATTGCTATCACGGGGCCTAGCTGTGCTCACCCTTCAACCTCTCCACAGACTGAATGGAAGGGCCACCAAAGAAAATAATCGTGGGACTGGCGAACCTTACGCTCTGATGCTCTACCCATGATGGCTTAGGGCAGTTACATATAATCCCCACTCTGCTGATAAGGTCAATACAAATCGTTACGGAAAAAGCGTCTGGTGATACCAGACGTGTTACACCTGGCTATAGAGTGTTTTAGTCGTTTTAACAATTTAATAGTTCTGATATTTTAAGATAAGAACCATGTATCTCTCTATTGTTGGTATAAAAACTATGACTCCAAATAACTGCCCTTAATTCCTGGCGACTACTTTTACACTCAGAAACACTCCGTAAAGGCAGCATTAATACGATTATTTTGTAAAAAGAAAAAAATCTATTCCACTCTCGTAGTACCAGATCACATACCGAAGAGTATGATGAATACTAGGGAAATGTTTTACCAAAATCTCTTACTCAAAGGACGTAATAATCGGAAGAAAAGATACTGCACATATGACGTTCTCGTAGAAACTTAAGAGGTGAGGGTTGCAAGTCAGAGGTGTCGGTGGAATATTAATATATCGGAATATATTGGAAAACGCCTGGTGTTAGTCTGGAATCCGAAATTTTCTGCGACGTTAGGCTCGCTTCTGGCAGTTGTTACCACGTTTCATTCCTAGGAGAAAGTGCAAAAACGGAATACAAAGTTTTCGGGTCACCACGATGACTAGTGTAATTCAGAATGACTTTTTACGTCAACAGGGTAAACGTATCTTTGTATAAGTTTTTGATTTTTTACATACCAATAAAACCCTCTACAAATTTTCGAATGTGCTGTTGTTACACTACAGACAGATTTAATTCCCTTCCCTGTCTATTAGAAATTTGAGGTCAACGAGGGACAGGGAAATATCAGTAATCTGCCAGTTTGTTGTGTTACCATACATATTTATTTACGCGAAAATAAGTTCAATAATATTATCTCCTTAAAACAGCAGACTGGTTGGTTTGTAGCGCTGTTGATGAGATGGAACTGAAACCAGGTGGTCATACTACCCACCACCCCATACTTAAGTCACAGCAGTCAAGTGGCGTGTATGTGGCAGTTGGTTGTATGGCGTCAGTGCAGTAACATGGGTCGATGTGGAGGCATGACCGAGTGACAGAAACGACCTATCGTGTTTGGACGTGCTCATAACAATACGATGAATGAAGTTACTCGATTTGCTGATGTATCAACAAATGTCTTAGTATACGGCTTCTACTGAGAAAACATTATACGGGATGTTTCACAATTTAAACTACACACTTCCAGAGGTTGTGTATGGGACTTAACAGTTCAAATAGGAACCCACGTCCGACGGCGTCATCCAACGACGCCACAGAGAGTCAATGTTATAGGCGTCGACGCCTGTAAATGTGTTTATAGACAGGATAATTCTATGACGATGTTAGAAACTTTCTAAGATGATGGAGAAGGATAAATATATCCATTTGAGAAAGGGTTCGCTGGATCGGTAACGAATTAGTCGAAAGTTTTGAGCCAAAACAGTTCTGGCACCTCTGTAATACATATACTGATACTGTTGTTTCCAAGACTGTAGGTGAAGCAACTTACAGAGATGGTAGTATCGACTAAAACAAGGAAAAAAGTCCAGCAAATATGTGTTCTAAAATGTATGCTTTAAGAGCTATGGACACGAGTTTAATAGTAGCTAAGATGGACATGTGCTCATAGTTCCCCAGGTATGCATTTTAGTGACCATATTTACTGGACTTTTTTCCTTTTTTTGGTCGATACTACCATCTCTGTAAGTCGACTACCCTACAGTCTTAGAAACAACAAAACCAGTATATGTATTCCACTTTTAGAGGTATCAGAAAGATTTTAGCTCATAGCTTTCGACCTGTTTGTTTCGGGTAGAGGGACCCTTATCTCAAACTGATACATTTATGCTTCTGTATCATCCACACTACGTACATTACTATCAACTGAGAAAAGTAGGTATTTAAATTAATTAAATGAAATTCAGTAATTAATATAGAACTGTGTCACCAGAGCCCTGTTTCATTCTCTCAGTCTTGTTCAAATGTGTGTGAATTCCTAAGGGACCTAACTGCTGAGGTCATCGGTCCCTAAACTTACACACTGCTCAAACTAACTTAAACCACTTATGCTAAGAACAGCACACACACCCATACCCCAGGGAGGACCGCGCAATACGTGACATGAGCAGTGATTCCTGGGAGGACAAGGAACAAATGCGGAGCAATGAAAAGAACAGCTGTCGCTATGGGAACAGTCTCACCCTCCTCTGATATTCACCGTACACAGAAGGCCTCTACTATGAAAAACCACGTGTTTCTGGACCTATGTACATTGTACCGTGTTTATTCCTTTCCATCTCCTGGATAGCCTCTCGCACTTTGTCTACACTGTGTGAAATCAGGCTCCATATTCATATATATTATAAAAATGTATGTATATATGAAAGTGTGTGTGTGTGTGTGTGTGTGTGTGTGTGTGTGCCAAATTGTTCAAATGTGTGTGAATTTCTAAGGGACCAAACTGCTGAGGTCATCTGAGGTCATCGGTCCCTAGACTTATACACTACTTAAACTAACTTATGCTAAGAACAACACAAACGCGCATACCCGAGGGAGGACTCGAACCTCCGGCGGGAGCGGCCGCGCAGTCCGTGACATGGTGCCTCTAAGCACGCGGCCACTCCCCGCGGCAGTGTGTGTTACACATCTCCTTCTAAACCACTGGACCAATTGCAACCGAACTTGTTACACGTATCCCTCACTGTCAGGCAACAGTCACTGTGGGAGTAAGAACCATCTATCACAGTTCAGGAAATATGACGTCATAAACGCTGAGATTCGTTCAAAACTGCCGCTTTATGCGTGACATTTAAATTTATTACTTCTTTGTTACTAAGTACACTCGCAACATATTTAGCTGGCAGTATCCGCTGACAGTATCCACATTATTGTGCGACACATAGTTCAAGAGATATGAGATCTGCTCAAAAAAATTCCAGAACATTCGTAATTTCGCGTCAATGGTGTCTTGGAGCGAAATGCGGTTGGCATCCCTGCGCACGCCTGGTTTTAATGTGTAACTGCCGGAAGTCTCATTGTTGTGTGTCTGTTGGTTTTTGTTCAAAATCAAATGTGTGTGAATTCCTAAGGGAGCAAACTGCTGCGGTCATCTTACTACTTAAACTAACTTATGCTAAGAACAACACACACACGCATGCCCTCCGGCGGGAGGGGCCGCGCAATGTGTGACATGGCGCCTCAAACCACGCGGCCACTCCGCGCGGCAGTTATTGTTCAGTGGTGTGAGCAGAACGTTTTGTCGCATTCTTTGCGAATTTCGAGATGGCAGAGCTAGAGGATCAACGTGACTGCACTAAATTCAGCGTCAAACTGAAGTAAACCTTACAAAGACATACCAAATGATGCCAGTTGCCTACGGTGATGGGTGCTTATGTTCTACTCGGTGTTACGAATGATTCACACGGTTTAAAAATGATAGGACGGAAGTTAAAGATGACCGTCGTTCAGGACACCCTTCGACGTCTACCCACGACGCTCATCTCAGAAAAGTCAACGAAATTACGCAACCCAACCGCAGACTGACTGTCCGAGAGACTTCAGAATAATATAACATTCCAGTTGGATCATGCCTTGTAATCCTGATACAATCTTGGAATACATAGTGTTGCGCTCAAGTTCATCCCACGGCTCATGAGTCAAGACCAGAGAGACCTTCGCCTCACAGTCTGTGATGAGCTTTTCGATCGCGCAATTAAGGACGTGATGTTCCTTAAGAGAATCATAACTGGTAATAAGATGTGGGTCTACAGTTATGATCTCGAGAACAAGGTTCAATCTTCGCAACGGGTCGGAAAAACTATTCCAAGATCAAAAAAAGCTCGTTAGGTCAGGTCAAATGCCAAAACCATGCTGATGGTTTTCTTTGACTTTGAAGGATCAGTTCATCAAAAATTCGTGTGACAGGGACAAAATGTTAATCTATGGTACTATGGGGATATGACGTCTGCGAGAAAACGTGTGAAGCCTGATATGTGGCGAGACAATTCATGACTATTGCATCTCGATACCACACGCGCGCATTCATCCCTGTTGTTGCGTGACTATTAAACAAAATACCGCCGGCCGCGGTGGTCTAGCGGTTCTGGCGCTGCAGTCCGGAACCGCGGGACTGCTACGGTCGCAGGTTCGAGTCCTGCCTCGGGCATGGGTGTGTGTGATGTCCTTAGGTTAGTTAGGTTTAGGTAGTTCTAGGTTCTAGGGGACTTATGACCTAAGATGTTGAGTCCCATAGTGCTCAGAGCCATTTGAACCATTTTGAAACAAAATACCAAATCACTGTGTTGCCTCATCCTCCGTACTTTCCAGAACTGTCCCCTGTAGACTCTTTTTTATTTCCAAAATTCAAAACCCGGTTGAAAGGACGAGGATTTGCAACGAAAGACGACATAAAAGAAAATTCGGCGCCTTGTCACGGTACGCGCGGCTCACCCCCGTCGGACGTTCGAGACCTCCCTCAGCCATGGGTGTGTGTGTTGTCCTTAACGTAAGTTTAAGATTAAGTAGTGAGTCGCAATAGTAAAGAATAAATGTGCTAAAACTTCATATGAAATGCGGTATTTTTTTACGTATCTCAGTGTTTATGACGTTATAAGAGGTCTGTTCATAAAATTCCGGAACTTTGTCCACAAAATTTTCCTACGTTTATCTTTTACTCGTTGTGCGTGGTCTCCTTCTAAATACTCTCCTCCACTGATGACTTCAGCAGTTTGGTCCCATAGTAACTTACCACCACCAAAAGAAAATTCGCAGCATCTTGGCGCGATCCAGCAAGAGGCGTACCAAGGCTGCTTCCGGAAGTAGAAACGGTGTTTGGAGAGGTGTTACCAATTGTGGAGGAGAGTATTTAGAAGGGGACCACGCACAAAAGGTAAAAGGTAAAAAGTAGGAAAATTTTGTGGACGAAGTTCCGGAATTTTTTGAACAGACCTCTTATAACGTCATAAACACTGAGATACGTAAAAAAAACAATTCCGCATCTTACATGAAGTTTCTTTTACATTTATTCCTTACTATTGCGACACTCTTACAGTCGAGTCAGCTTAAGCAAATTCCTGATCCTGGCGGCGCTTTTGTTAGCTTTCAACTGTGGAGCGCAAACGACTTTAGGTGCAAACCGTAGCCGAGTTATGAAGAGGCGTTGCCATAGAGATATTTGCACAATCGCGTTGTAGACACGCGAAGCAGCTGCCCCAGCGTATAGAAACTGTCCAGAATCATGTTTCTTGAACTGAATACTGTACTTATGTACTTAAACATTACGCATATTTTTTTTTCTGCGAGTGTTTCATGACTTCGAAGGTGTTATCACGAATGCATGGATATTAATTTTTTTCTGTGTTTCCCTACGAACACAGCTCACTCATTGTGTACGTTTGTGATAGGAAACTAGTAAAATTGACGCCAGGCTGTGCCGGGTGTATCAACTAGCGTAGAAATAAATAGTTAGTGGTAGAATGCAGACCAGGTCTTTTTCAAATTATGTAAGCATCATAAACAAAATTTAAAAAACAACAACGCTGTTTTTCCTGAACATCTTGTATAAACGGTGAAAAGGTTGAAAAAAAAATCTGTATCAGGGGAAAATGGAAGGAACTACTTCGTATCGTTTAGGAGTCAATAAGACAATGCGTACAACAAATTTTGTATTCTTCCCTCAAGTTATTTTATTTGTGAAAACATCAGCTCACTTTCAGTTACATTAATTCATTTGCAAGAAGCAATACAAAAATTTTGTCATTCTTTCTTTTTTAAAATTAAATAATTTTTTTTTTTCAAGCAGGAGTTGTCCCTCTACAAGTGCAGCAAAAAGCTGCAGGCTTCTGCTGCCGCTTTTTTTCTGATATGTGAAACTGGTTTGTGTCTGTCGGGTACATAAGACCAAATACTGTGAGATATTTGCAGGAAATCAGATACATATATATACAGATACATAATGTCACATACACACATTTAGTAGTAGTAGTAGGAGAGGGCTGAATCGACGTGCACCTTTCAAAAATATTCACAGTTCAGCTTATGACTCAACCCCATATTGGTCTTCTCATTAAATTCGTAATTACTATTATTATATAATATATAGCATACGTATAATACAAGTTAATTATAATATGTATAGTATGTACATGACAGAAACTCTTATTCAAATAATTCAGTAGTCTGTGAAAGCTGCAGTGTTAATCTTCCATGCAAAGCGTATCTCTTTGGCAGAGATATGTTAGCCCATCACGCACCCTTGCTCGCCCAGTTGCCTAGACTGCCAGGTGAAACTTCCAGAATCACTTCCGACAGCAAAACCTCTCTCTCCTCACTTCCACCTCAACAGCATCCACGAGGTCAGCTGCTAAACTACACAAGCCTTTCTTTCTTTCTTGCACACGACACTGCGATTTCGTGAAAAGGGCACTATTCGCCTAGCGAACGTCTTTTATGTGAAATACTAAACCAATGATAATGTCTTGGTTGAAAAGTTACTTTAGCTGTACGCTACTATTCGGTCAGGTATTAACCCAGGATGTTTCACTGGTGTAATAATTTAGTTTTGGGAGAAATGTGCTCGACTGGCTGAGGATGTGAAGAGACTATTTCATAAGAACTTGAGTCACATACGGACATTATTATTCAAGTCAGTCACAAGAAATTTAAATTTCGTCTGCGTTCGTTACGTCAAACGACAAAAAAGTGTAACTTCTTAAACTGTTAGCTGAGAAGTAATGGTGGAAATGAACATTGGTCAAATCTACTACCAGCGGTGTATTTTTTATCACATCAGCTCCACTAAGTTACGTCCGACAGTTACTCCTTCGCAGACAGGTTACACCTCTGCAAGGTAACGGCTCATCCTTTTTGACGTAGATAACCAGGAGAACAGTAGGATGTAGTGTCGAACACCCTTCAAAACCGACTTTACTTCCGAATTTTGCTTCTGTAATTATCGACAGGTATAGCTCTATCGGCGACAACACAGTAAACAAGGAAAAGTTGCGTCACATCACATTGTTTAAGCTTCGCTTTCGATACAGGAATCTCATTTTAATGCCTAATAGGGTAGTGTGGAATCTAAGCATTGCGATCTACGCAACAACTCAAAATTTTTGTTTCGTGCTTACACCACCATGGTTTCCTTAGCTGTCTATTTACGCTTCAAAGCAGCACTCAGATCTTGGATCTGCCAACATCTCCCTCCTACTTTTCGAAGACGGTTATGAAACCAACGCAGCACACATGTCGTTTCCCAACAGTCCTGTTCACGACTGACCAAGAGATTTACTCTCTCTAAATACTTCACCCAGCGAACTTTAATTTAGTCCTGAAACTTGTAGTGGTAGAAGAATTTCATAGCGCATTTTGGTCATTTTTAGAGTCAATAAGAATGTATGGTATCAATAGCTGCCCTTCCTGACTGAGACGCAAAGTAACGTATAAAGCTGTACATTAACAAAAACGTCTCCATCAATGATTAACTTCTCGTGGTTTGCATTAACAGTCATGTAAAGTTTTTTGAAGGACATTATATTCTCTGTTAAATGTGGAGACTATTTATTTCATAATTACAATTTCGGCCTTGAGACCATTATCAATCGTACCTTAAGACCATTATCAAGCGTACTGCAAAAGATTTTGCTTCAACACCTGTCAGACTTTAAAATCCCATCCGATATGTATAAATGTGATCGTTTTCCTCCGTTTATTGTTATTTCACCCACTGACAGCCCACCCTTCGGCCCATATGGGGCGGGGGGTGGGCTGTCAGTGGTACTATATTCCGCTCATCAGCCATGAGAGGTTTTTAAGAAATATAAGAAAGATGTGAAGAAAAAACACATTAGGTCTGTTTTTTTAATTTAAAATCAAAGACGGACGTCTAGGAAACGAAAATGTATCCATTTTAAAACCACATGGCAGAATGATGAAATTCTTCGGAGAAAAAGCACTGAAGCACTGCCCTGAAAAAGCTGAAGGACCTGCACTGTGAGTTATCTCTGAAGGAGAGAATATGTTCCTCAGGATTGAGACGTGTGGGCAGAAACGATAGGGGTCTGTCAGGCCGAAAAATTATGGATATGGAGGTGGGTGGGTAGAGGGAGAACAGGAGATGGAAAATACATATAGTGGGGAGGTGTTTTGTGTGTGGACAAGGTAGTGGTAACAAGAGGAAAAGGGTGGGGATGGATAGAGAGGGAAAGGGAGAAAGGAGCCATGATACAGAGATGGAAAGATGGGAAAGAGGTAAAGATGATATTAGGAACAAACTTCCCGGCGGATCTCCTTTTCCGGGAGAGGGAGTTGGTTTATGTTGTGTTGGGAGAAGAAATGATCGGACGGTAGGAAGTGTTGATAAAGGCGCGGCAGCATACCAGGGTTGCTGATCAGAAGGTAGATAATGTCAGTTATAGGAATCTAGTCTGTGGATAGTATAGGAGTGCAGAGGTGTTCCATGTGGATGCGGAGTGGTGGCAATGCGATAAGATAGTAGAGCATCCATGTGGAGGAAGGTAAACAGACGTGGAAGGAGATTCAGAGAGCAAGGCGTTCGAGGATTTGAAGGGAACTTTGGCGGGATGCTGATCCATGCAACATTTGCATAGCAGAGGATGGGTCGGATCGAGTTTTTGTAGGTGTGGAGAATTGTTGGAGAGGTTGTAATCCGCAAGTTTGGCCTGTTAGAAGTTTTCGTAGTTTTTGTATGTTGTGGGCTTTCAGTTGGATGGTTAGTAGGTGAGGTTTCCATGTCCGTTAGCGGTCGAGCATCAGCCCAAGACATTTCAGTGTATTAGTTAACTGGATAGGAGGGCCGTAATTGGGAAGGTAAAAAGTTGTGGAGACGGAAGGTACGCTTGGTTAGTCATGAAATTACTGGCTGAGTATTGCAGGGTTTATATTAAGAAGCCCTTGTTTACACCAGGAGTTAAACTGATTGAGGCGGATTTGGAGCGATCTTTGTTATTTCTTTGGTTTAGGGTAGAGGGTAAGGAAAGCAGTGTTATCGCAATATTGAAGGAAGTTGATTGATGGAGGTGTTTTTGGAATATCGTAGAGGAGAGGAAAGAGGGCAGAGCCTTGCGGCACTCCTGCAGTGAGATGGAAGGCACGGGAACTGGTATTGTTAACAGTGACAAAGGAAGGTCGATTAGATAAAACAGATTCAATAAGGCGGACATGGTTACCTGGAAGTGCACACGTCTGGAGTTTGAAGAGGAGACCAGACTACCATACGTGGTCGTAGCCTTTCTCTAGGTCGAGGGAGGCAAAAATAGCGTATTAACGTGAGTTGAGCTGGCTGGAGAAGAGATGGGGGAGGTGCAGAGCTGGTCATGAGAGGAGAGATTGGGACGGAAGCCACACTGGTTAACAAGAGAAGGAGGTGATGCTGGTTCAGGTGTAATGGTTGTGTCGGGAGAGCATGAATTCAAAGATCTTGCTAAAGAGTGATGTGAGGCACGATGGACGATAGGAGGAAGTATCAGTAGGAGTCTGTGCGGTTTAAGGAAAACAGGATTTTGGAGGTTTCCATAGTTGAAGATAGTATTCTGTGGAGAGGATAGTGGTGTGAAGGATTTCAAGGGTGACTAGAAAGGAGAGGGGTATTCTTTGAGGTGGCATGTCATCGTCAGAACTGAGAGTTTTCAGTGTAAGAAGAACTAAACGAGCGTAAAGCTCCGCACATCATGAGAGGATGTAAATTAATGAGCTATTGGCACTGTTAACGCTTAACAGATATCGCGATAAAGCTATGTTCTTAGACACAATTCACTGCGATTAGCGTTAAGAATATTTACATTGGCAATAGTTCATGTAATTTACATCATTTCACGAGGTGCAGTGTGTCACTCTCGTTCAATACTGCTCTGTTCTTACGTTGAAAAGGTGCAGTTCTAACGATGACATGTTAGCTTCATCAGTGCTTTTTCTTACTGACGCCTTGAGAAAGTACGAAGTACTATGAACGGGAAACACGATTAATTGGTGAACAACAAAGAGATCAAAGACAGGCGGTTCTACACATTATACTGTGACCATAAATGAATTCTTCTATTCAGTGGGCAGCGAAGCCCCATTTCTACTGAGGTAATTGCAATACATTCTGCAGCACTGTTACATTCAGGGCGTGTGCTGGCCAGGGACTGGAACCTACATTATCATGTTTTGAAACTTCCTGGCAGATTAAAACTGTGTGCCGGACCGAGACTCGAACTCGAGATCTTCGCCTTTCGCGGGCAAGTGCTCTCTAGGTTAGCAGGAGAGCTTCTGTAAAGTTTGGAAAATAGGAGACGAGCAACTGGCAGAAGTAAAGCTGTGAGTGAGGAAGGGGGGGGAGGGGGGTGAGTCGTGCTTCGGTAGCTCATTGGTAGAGCACTTGCAAAGATCCCGAGTTCGAGTCTCGGTAGTTTTAATCTGATAGGAAGTTTCATATCAGCGCACACTCCGCTGCAGAGTGAAAATCTCATTCTGGAATATCATATTTTGCAGATAGTGGTATTACTGAGCTGTCTGAGATGTCACTCCAACTCCTGCACTACTGTTACGAAATCACTCGGACTCTTCCCAAAAGTCTCATTCTTCATCGATTCAGTATAAATAGTAAGTGAAAAAGTGTCCCGTGAAAATGACGGTTAACAATGGATGTAAAGTTACCATTAGATCAGTTCTGATTATAGCTGCAGACGTGGTACGAGGGAACTGTTATACGGTTTGGCGCTTCGGACGTAACTTGTGTGTTGATGTAATGTAGACAGCCGCGATTCTGTTCCATTATTCGATTATCTCAAAGACGATCGAAGGTCCGCAAGGGAGGAATACCAGACATGTCTGATGTGGATTTGTGTACTCGGTAATCGGCTGGCGCCGGAGCACAGCGGCAAACGTCGGATCGGACACTGACGCCGGAGGCGGCGGTGTCTCGTGCGGGCGTCTTCCCCGGCAGTGGGCGTCGGCGGGCAGCGGTGCTGGGAAGCCGGGCGTCGTGTCCGGGGCGGGGTCCGGCGGCTGCTAGTGGTGGTAGGGCGGGTACAGCAGCGCGGGACCCCACCGGGCTCAGACTAGCCCCGGCGGCTTGACGTCGTCGAGCGGCGGCGTGTGCGCCACGGACGCGGGCGACGCCGCCGGCTGCGACGCGCCGTCCTCCGAGTCCGAGCACGACTCGGAGCTGCCCTTCTTGGAGCCGGAGCCGGAGCCGCCGCCGTTGTGCGTCTTCACGTGCTTGGCCAGGTGGTCGGAGCGCATGAAGCGCTTGTTGCACACGGGGCACGCGAAGCGCTTCTCGCCCGTGTGCGTGCGCAGGTGGCGCTGCAGCTCGTCGGAGCGCGTGAAGCGCTTGCCGCAGAAGAGCCAGTTGCACACGAAAGGCCGCTCCCCCGTGTGCCAGCGCAAGTGCGCCTTCAGGTGCGAGGTCTTGCCGTACACCTGCAACAGCGGGCGCGCCTCTTTTACACACGGCAGCTTCACGGCCACTTTAATAAGAAATAAATTATATTGTGAAGGCGCTGTAGCACCAGACAAACACCTGCAATATCTAAGTCTGCAGAGGCTTTCGTGGCCGTTGTCATTGAAAGTAAAATCTGCTAAGAGATCAGGATGCTTTACGTCCCCCTTGAAACTTCTTCTCCGAAATTCGAAGTTTCGGTCCCTTCCGCTTCGATCCTCGTCAGGAGTTTTCTGGAGCTTCTGGGTGACCGGACAAAATTAGAAACTAACGCAGTGATCACTCATAAAACTGTGTATTTGTACACTTTTTCCGAAGAAATGGAATTGATGGACAAAATTCTTCATAGAACGGCATCATGGAACCAATCAAAGATATTACACTGAGGTGACAAATGTAAAATGGTAGCGACATGTACCGGGTGATCAAAAAGTCAGTACAAATTTGAAAACTTACTAAACCACGGAGTAACGTAGATAGAGAGGTAAAAATTGACGCACATGCTTGGAATGACATGGGGTTTTATTAGAACCAAAAAATACAGAAGTTCAAAAAATGTCCGACAGATGGCGCTTCATCAGATCCATGGCGCTTCATCGGATTGGCGGGGTCACACCGTCTTCTACATGTGTCCTGACACCTCAGTTACGGCAGTTTCAACTGCGGCGCACCGCCACACAGGCAGATTATTTGTTCGCCAGTTCTTGGATGAAACCTTTCCGCCATGCGGGATTAGCCAAGCGGTTTAAGACGCTGCAGTCACGGTCTGTGCGGCTGGTTCGAGTCCTCCCTCGGGCATGGGTGTGTGGGTTGGTCCTTAGAATAATTTAGGTTAAGTAGTGTGTAAGCTTAGGGACTGATGACCTTAGCAGTAAAGTCTCATACGATTGCACACACATTTTTTTGAAACCTTTCCAGGCAGATCGGTAGAGACGAGCCATCGTGTTCGCCACGTTCACCAGACATTTCACCACTTACTAACGTGTGAACTCTTACGGCGCGAATACGAGATGCTGCAGAGGCGGGGACGGGACAGATGTTGATAAGCACATAGAGAAAAGTTGAATACCGCGTACGTTCTGAGAGCAACAAACGGAGAGCATGTGGAATTGTGTCCATAAAAAAGTTTTATGGGTTAAGCTACCATTTGCAACAAACCACATAACAATATCTAATCATTTTTGTAATGGATGAAGGACTTCACGCCCATCCTCCAAGTTTGATTGGTTACATTATGCCGTTCTTTAAACACATAACAGCTGTGTTGTACTGTTTACAGAAAATATTTTAAATAAAATTCGTCTGGTTACATTGGTTAGGTCATAATAGCTGGTAGCAAGAGAGGGAGAATGTTACCAACATACGGGCGCTTGAGGGCAATTGACGTTTTTTGATTGGCTAGGTCACCGCTGTCATTGGTGGAAGGGAGACGGCGCATACTTCTTTCCCTTCCGGTCTGTCCGCACTGCAACACTGCACAAATAAAAGTTGTTTGCAACAAATCAATATACTACTGCTCGCCTGAAAACTGTTCCAGTAGTCCACCCTGAATTACTGTTGTCGTGCCGACAAGGTGGTTCCTTGGTAATTGTTTCCATTCCACTGCTGTTGGTGGGCCATCGTCATTGGGTAGGCACTAATCGCTGGAGGCGAAAGAGAGGGAGAATACTGCCGTGATATCATAGTTATTTTGCCGCCATCTTGATAGTTTATATACTTCGCGCACCTTGACTAGGCATTTACTTTCTTGATGGCATGAAGATATCTCTAAGAATGACCGTAATTTCTACACAGGTGGTAGCTACATACTTTTGGCTCGTGGCTTCTCGCCATCAAGCAAGTAAGTAACAGAAGTAAGGAAGATTAGGATTTCACGCCCCGTCGATGACGGCGTCATTAGAGAAGGAACGCAAACTCCGATTGGGGCAAGGAAATCGTTTCAAAGGAATCATTCAACTTACACGATTTAGGGAAATCAAGGAAAAAGCAAATCTGTATTGGATAACCGGGATTGGTTCCCGCATCGAGTACGAGTCCACCGTCTCACCATTTCGCCACATTGCTCAGTAAGAAAGTAACTATCTGGAATTATGCTTTAGATCCGCTAAATACAGAAGTAGTAGGCCTATACCAATGACGATGGTCCATCAGTGATAATGTAAGAAGTTTTACCCAGTTCTCCACTTCTTCGTAAAGAGCACAGCAAAATGAACTTTTACAAGGGAACGCGACACAGGTTTCCGACAGTGTTAAGTCACCCAGGCGAACACCAGAAGACTCCTGACGAAGATCCCAGCAGAGGCGACGAAACGTCGTGTTTTGGAGAAGTAGACTGAAGAGGAATGCGCCGCTGCCAAATCTCCCAGAAGAATTTACCTTCACCTGAAATATCGATCACGAAGTCAAGTATGTGATTAGCGAGTGTAGTGAGTTTCAGACTAACCGCCGCTCTCCTGTGTGCCAACGCAAGTGCGCCTTGAGGTGCGACGTCTTGCCGTACACCTGCAACACACGCGCCATCCTCTCAATATCGTGGCGTTACAAGGGCTTCAGAAATGCAGTGCAGGCGCTCTAGTGCCAAACAAACACTAAAATATCGGTCACAAAGTCATGGGCATGTATGACTGGTATGGTACTAGTGACGGTGGATTATGTATTTGACATCTACATTATACAAATACGCCACAAGGCACGGTAGAATGCACAGTGGAGGGTACTTCGCACCATTATATTAAATATCGAGATTTTACAAAAACTTTATAAGTGTAGGACGACACTGCAATGGCAAACAAGCACTAAAATAACGGTCACATGCCCTTTAGGACTGATACCCTATTAACGATGGTACATTCTGTAAGTGACATCTACATTTACACAAATACGCTACAAGCCACTGTATATTGTATTTTGTATCATTATATTAAACATGGAGGTTTTAAAAGACATTATAAATATAGTGGAGACGCTATGGTTACAAAGTAATACTATAAATTGGTCACAACTTCATGCATTTCTACTACGACGTTAGTGATAGTTGATTATGTAATTGACATCAACATCTACACAAACACGCAACAAGCAACTGTAGACTACGCAGCGAAGAGTATTTTGGACATGTTCCAATCGCTATCCCTGTAAAAGTGATCGACAGATAAATAAAAGTACTACCACCCTTTGCACATGAGGCACTTGAAAAATTACCGACTGTGTCCCTACGACAATCAGTTCCTTCACCAATAATTATTAATTTTATTTTATCTTTTTACAGATCAATAGTTACTCAAATAATTAAAGGGAATACAGCCGCGTGACGTCTTCGACATATCCACACTCCGTGATTTTCAAGATACAAATGGAACAAGGAAGCTTTCCCTCCCACACAACTTAATTGCTATACTTGTGCCTTGAAAATGAAAGGATGTCATGTGGAAATAACGGCGGTTGCTGAAGACGTCACTAGGCCGTGTTCCCATAAGTTATTTGAACATCTTACACGCCGGGAAAAACTAAAGTTTCAAATCATTGGTTATTTCTATTCGTTTACCCAATTACGAGCCTATTAATTTTCATTTTATATTCTCTCCTCTTCTTAGTCCAGAACTGCTGGAGAATTCTGTTACTGTACCCTTAGTGAAAATAATTCAAGGCAGTTTATTAACACATTCATTACTGAAAAAAGTTGATGAGCTGCAATTCTGTCTTCAACGTTCTGTCTGTCTCTCTATAACTGAAAAGCTCTTAGACATACAACGTAAAAACCTGTAAGCTTCTATGAATCGATGTTCTTGCCAGATTCTGCACCTTAATGATCCACACAGCTGTTTGATATAAGTCGGAAGTAAAATTCTTGAGTCGTTTGCTTGTTTCGTTAAGAAAATGTGTCATGCGTTGTCCAAGCAACCAATGAAGACTCGCTTAAACACTGTAAAAACGTTGTCATAGCAGTGTGTCTACTTCAGGAAATGAATATGTTATTGTAGAAAGTACATTTTCTAATTTCTATATGAAATCTCTGCATGCTGTTAGCTCTAGTTCTGTCGGATACAACCCCAGTGACACTTTCAGACCACATCACCTATTATTATAGCATAAGGAGCAATCAATTGGAAACGATACAGATGGAAAAATTTAATAAATACTTTATTGTTTCAAATGTAATAGCAATAACCACTTTCAGTCCATGTTACCTATTATTATAACGTAAGTGGCAACCAAATGAAAACGAGACAGTTGGGAAAATGGTAATAAATTGTTTATTGTTTCAAACATAATCGCAGTAACTGTTAATACGCACATTTATCCACTTCGAGACACTATGGTTAACGTCTTTGTGCAAAAATGTTTACTGTTGTCTACGCAACCATGATTTTACGCAGGTGTGCACCTCTTCCTCAGAAGTAAATCAACGGCCACGAATGCTTTCTTGAATGCTCCAAAAATATGTAAATCGCATGGGGCGAGATCAGGACTGAATGGAGGATGTGTAAAGACTTCCCATAGAACCTTCTGCAGCGTAGTCTAAACTGCCTGCGGACAAAACACCTGCCCTCATGTTGCCGAGGTTGTTTCGACGACGCTGCAGAAGTATTGCTGGGGAGCCCATACTCATCCTCCATAGAATCCTTGTGATTTCCGCGTTTTTGGAGCCATGAAGAAAGAAATTCGTTGCCGTCGATTTATTTCGGCACGCCTGGATACGATCATGAAACCGCTAACATTTTTCTATGAAGGGGTTGATCGTCTCTTTGCCTCACAGTGGGATAAATGTACGTATCAAGAGTTATGGCGATTAAATTTTCCATCTCTCTCCTCTTGACTGCCCTCTATATAATTCAAAGTTTCTCTATTTTATTTTGCAAAGCGTTCATTGGTTAGACATCGTGTAACACAGAGATCCCAAGTATTTGTATCGAAAAGTTTCTAAGAAACGACTCCGGTATTACGTAACCAGAGTCTGTTTGGACTTTTAAATTTCATTGTCTACCTGTAATACAGCTTATTGAATAGCAGTCTGCAGCAAGTTCGTTTTCTACATTACATAGCTTCATTTCTGCTGTTTCTGTAAACATCACGGGAACAAATACTCGCTCGGTTCTGCGATCATTTACTCGTTGAATTCTGTCGTTCCACAAGGCATCATCTCGGGACCTCTGTTGTAGCACATGATATTTTAGGTCTATAGCTATTTTGCAGCAGTGTACTAGTTAATGTAAGCAACATTCCATGTTAAGCTATGTCCTTACAAGGCAGCAGCATGCAGAGATTCTACCACTAAGTAAGGAAACCGCCACTAGTTAGGGATTATAGAGAGCTACTAAGTGCAGGAAAGGAAGCAAACAACAGGGGTATGAGCACTGTAAGAGTAAGTGTTCCAAATATACTACAAAAGCGAAGGAGTGAGGGCGGATATTCGTGAATGAGAAACCGGTGATTTGCAGGGAACTGTTATTGCAGCACTACGAGAGAGACAAAGCGGGGAGGAGCGTATGTGTGTGTGTGTGTGTGTGTGTGTGTGTGTGTGTGTGTGTGTGTGTGCGTGTGTGCGTGTGTATGTGCGCGTGTGCGTGTGGAGGTGTCGACAGACAGCGTGAGCCTCCTGGGAGGTGCATTGGTCTGGACTGGGTGCTTACCTTGTCGCATCCCGGGATGTGGCAGCTGTGGAGGTTCGTGCCAGGGGGTTGGCACTGGAATGAAAAGAGAGGCGGGTATTAGTCTCCGAGCCGGGGAGCGGGGGCAGGAGGGCTACACTGCTGGCAACACCTCCGGCAAAACAAACCGGCAGACGGCGCCCGCAGGCGCTGCCGCTTGCCGGCTTGTCTTTGCCAGGAGTGTCTCTAGTGGTACGCTTAGGCAGTGACAAATCTCACACAAGAGAAATCACTTTGCTCATTCGTCCAACTTGAATGACAGCGTGTCAGACATATGCAGGGAGTATTACAATAAGTAGCGAAGACTGGCACGAGTAGAAGTGTACGATAATACAAGCGGTAACGTTCCAGTAACCGTGGGCCCGCTACAGAGCCGGTTGCGAGATAATTGCGGATTTATCGTTACGAGCCACCACTACCTTCACTATAAAGCATTATAGTAGCAGTAAAGCCGAATAGGGCACGTAAGCTTTTCGATTTTTATTGGGGGTCAAATTTCACCCACGGACCATGGTTGGGGAATGCGGTTGATGCATGGTGGGACACCCACAGACGACATCTAATGCGCCGATATGGTCCAAGACAGACAGGTCAGGCAGGGTCTGTAATGTGGCCTGCGAGATCATCTAACCTCGGTCCTCGCGAAAGCGAATTGTATAGCCTTATCAAGCTTCACGAGATAATACGTGGGGTGCGGGGGCGGGGGGGGGGGGGGGGGGGACGATACTAGCGTACAGTAAATTGTAGCAGCTATCGCGCTGAAGTAGTATTGTAGTTCAATAATGCTTGAAAGTGTGGAGACCAGGTAAGTGAAGTATTAATCGAAACGCTCACATTTCAAATACATTTGCATTTGACAATATTTCCTCCGTCTCCGTAGCTGAATGGTCAGCGCACCTGACAGTCACGCACAAGACCCGAGTTTATTTCGCGGTATTGCAAAGGATTTTTTTCCTTGGTGGAAGAATCGGAAGAGGGTCCACTCGGTCACACGATGACAACTGAGGAGCTACTAGAATGGTGAGAAGTATCGGCTCTAAGGTGTGGCTATCCGACGATTGTCGCGAGAGCTGTGTGCTAACCCCGCGCCCCTTCATTCCGCATCGGAATGACGTCGCATGGAAGATGATGACGTGGCGACGGGACCTGATTGCGGAATTACTAGTTAAGACAATATTTCTCGCTGCAGTCGTTGTAGGCTCGTAACCACACATTGTGTTTTTCTCGCAAACGGCTCTTTTGCAAGCCCATATGTACTGGAAAGATCTTGCTTCAATTATCGTGTGCTTTCACCAGTGTCAGTTTTCGCTGTTCATTATGGTACACCCTGTATATCTAGGGTGATGAGCTCAACTATTTCACCTCAAATAACCTTTGGCTCGTTCAAGGAATTTACAATCTCTCTTCGCTGAGACGAACAGGGATTAGGGACTCATGAAACTGAAGCGACTTTGCAACTTCTTCAATCACCAAGGTAGAGCCATCAACTTTCTGTTTTAAAACGAGACACACGAGTTTTTTGCTGTGCAACAGTAGATCTGCATGAGACAAATTCAATAACATATTTCATTGGTAAGTCTGACTAGAAAATACATTAACTATGAGGACTTTTGTGCTGTCGTTGGGACGTTCGAGTGGAACACACTCAGGTAGCTCCATTCGCCACGGAAAGTAGCTCCACCTGTTAACTGCGTCGTCGAGATAAGAGATTATTTATCTGGCCGTAAATCAGGCTGAATGATTTTCGACTAAATAAAAAAAATAATAAAAAATATGTTTAAGCCTGTGTAAAGTCTAGCACTCAGTCATGACTTAGCGTCTCAACCAGGCAACGCATGTTTCCATGGAGAGGGGCGTGAACTTCTAACGCCCTGACAAACGGCCGCAACAACAGTACAAAATTCTCATGTTCGATATATTTTTCCTTTTTTTGCAAATTCTCGTAAGACACATAAAAGGTCAGTATCAGCGAATTTGTCTCATATAGATCTGCTATTCTGGCAGAAAAAAAATAGCGTTACATCTCGGTAATTAATGAAGCTCAGAAAACGGAATAGTCTTTTGCATGAGATCTTGCTCACTATTCATCTAGCTGATAAGGGACTGCAGGTAACTTCGACGAGTCAAAAGTTATTTGAGGTGAAAATGTTAGACACCTCGCACTATAAAATACATTCCAGAAATGAACACAATGGAAAATAAGAAATGACAATATGCCTTTCAAACATTTACAAGAAATCAGTAATGCGACAAGAAATCGGCAATACGACAAGAAGGAACAAGATACAGAAACATAGTCAAGAAATAACACATACGTAAAGAATTTAGAAATACTCCTAAATATTACCAACCAGCTTGCAAGTCTACATCACATCAAATCATATGCAGTACACAGACTTTACCTATGAACGTTACTGATCCGTTACTACAGCATAGTAATAAGGTATCCTTTATTTCGGGCTAACACTCTGGTATCTCCTTCTATGGTTACAAACTACCGTAATTATTATTACATGCACAATACACTACAGTTATCACTACCTTCATGCTCATTACGAATGACTTTTCCTTATGAGGTTGTCATCACTACAGTATCTCCAAACATGCCGATCAGAATGCAGGCTGCTTTTGTTTTTCAATTAAATTTCTCATAATTTCACCATATGCACAACCACACAAGTGGCGGTGTGCTCAGATCAACATCTCGTTAATTTAACAGTAATAAAATCCAAGCGCAAAGCATAGTATAAGCAGAAATTTTTTTCTATGTATCATTAATTTGTTTTTAAAAATCTAAACACATTTTACAGTAACAAAGAAACATTAATCATGTGGCCTTACAAGCTCTGTACATGGGACAGTACATTTTATAATTTCAGCAAAAGGAGTGGTATAGAGGGTTTAACGCTCCATCGTAATACATGGTCGTTAGAGTCTAGTCTCGCAATCGACAAGGCTGGGACAGGACATATGGGATGATCATTTGAGGGAACTGCCTTGACATGCGCCTAGATCTGGATGAACGGCAGTTCTCCCACACCCAAGTCCAATAATTTAGTAACAACTATTATCTTGCTGTAAATGCTTACTGCTACATCTGAACAGATATGAACAGTCTTGATTTCTATTTGCGAAAACCATTACATACTGTCATTTCATTCTATTTGGTTCTGGGGCCTTTGATTTACTGCTGGGTAGTCTGGTTCCTTATTCTCAATTCTACATAACGCAGCCTGTTATTAATATGTTCATTAAGTAATACAACATATATTTTCTCGTCCAGTTTCGATTGAAAATATGCGGCTTTGTTGTGGGAGATCGTGTAATATTACCGCTCCAGCCCTTGCAGTTTCATAAAGTTCCGGTATGTGGTTGCGCTAACGAAGGTGTCTCCCAAGGGGAGAGCCGTGACTGGAAAACCACAGCATCGCAGATATTTATAAGCGCTTGCAGAATGTCTTCGGAGACCTGGCAGGGAATAAAAGCACCACGAGTCGTTGGGCGAGGTGCCTATCACCATCGCAACGACGTCGCTCAAACCCGTCCGATCTCCAGGGTGCCGGCCGACCGCACACACTTGTCAGGCCTACAATATTGGAAAGTGCCACAAAAATGCAAGCGAACTTTCCGTTCTCCGTGACAAAACAAAGCCTCACATAACTCTGTCCACACGAGGGGGGCACACAAAACTTCAAGGGGCTGTCCTTCCAGATCGGCCCTATACCCCGAATCTCGTACCTTCCGACTCGCATCTGTTTGGCCGTAGGGAGCAGCAAGTGGATGATGGAGAGGTTACTGCTGCAACAGGACATTGGCTCCGACGTCGACCCGTACAGTGGTACCATGCTGGCATACAGGCCCTCACAGCAAAGTGGCTTAAGACCGGCGCGTTGAACAGAGCTTGTACCGAAAAGTAGCCAAAAGAGTGGGGAATAATATGGTGTATTGGGATTCTGAACAAAACCAATCTGCTTTCAGAAAAGAAATGATTTGTATTATTTATTTAACGCCCCTCGTGCTATTGTGCGGCAGTTGATTCACTTTTGTAACTAATATTTATGGTACGTAAACATCCAAGTCTTTTATGTTACGTGCAATACATTACTGAATATTTATTTTTATTTTGTGGCGTCTTAAGTTCATGTTGTTCATGTATCAAATTTGCATACGTGGCTGAAATGACTGGATAAATGTCTTTAACAAGTGGAATTAACGGAAATGTCTTTTTTTTGTTCATCAGTGTCTGCTACAGATCTAACAAGATCTCTTCACCAAGATGAAGAAAACAATGAAAAACATATTTCTGCGGAGATATCAAACGTCTTTTGGATGGAGCCAAGAGGAGATTAAAAGGTACAACGATGGAATAGTTAACTTTCCTGGGTTGCGAATTTCACAGAATGTACTGTACGGGTAGCCCGCATGCCCAATGGATGCTTCACTCTTTCAGTAAATCTCTCTCGAACCAAATTCGATAGCGAAACGAGATAAAGTAAATAAATATAAATGTCGTGTGACTAGGGCCTCCCGTCGGGTAGACCGTTCGCCGGATGCAAGTCTTTCGATTTGACGCCACTTCGGCGACTTGCGCGTCGATTGGGACGAAATGATGATAATTTGGGCAACACAACACCCAGTCCCTTAGCGGAGAAAATCTCTGACCCAGCCGGGATTCGAACCCGGGCCCTTAGGATTGACATTCTGTCGCGCTGAGCCCTTTTTTTTTTCATTTTGTTCGTTGCTGATTGTTGCGTTTGGTCGTTGCGGACGTCTAGTGACATCCGTTCAAGTTCGTTTCTGATCCTTTCACTCACTTTTTTTTTATTACAGAGGCCAACCAACTCTCTGACCGAACACGCTGAGCTACCGTGCAAGCGCCACACAGCTACCGGGGGCGGACAGTGAAACAAGCTGATAAGCTGATTCCGTACTAGTTACAGGCTAAAGCTCTGTTTCGAATCTTTAAGATAGAGCAATACGAGCACCCCTCTTTTGCTAGCTCAAAGCTGCATTCTACTACTGTGTCTCCTGGTTCGTGCTCAGCAGAGAGCTGATTTCGACTCCTGACAGGCTGCAGCCATGTTCTGGACCGCGGATATTACAGAATGAACTACAGAGGGCCCTGGAAGCGACGTTCTGTTACTACTTCCCTCCCAGACCAGATACAAGAAAGAAAGAAGCTGATTTCGCACAAGGGTTGTAGGATCGGGGAAATGGGGGTGAGGGCAGTTGGGCGCTAGCCGCCGGTCGGTACGCACCTTCCCGCAGCCGGGGATGTGGCAGCTGTGGATGTTCTTCTTGCGCAGGTGCACGCCTGCGGGCCCGAGGCGCTCCGCCTCCTGGCAGTTGGGGCAGTCGCAGGTGGCGCGGCCCGTGTAGCGGCGCTGCGAGCGCGGAGACGGCACCTGCGGCGGCAGCGACGCCGCGGCAGACACCGGCGACGGCGACGGCGCGTGCGCGTGCGCGTGCGCGTGGTGCGCGTGCAGCCCGAAGGCGCCCTGCGCCGCGCCCGGCAGCATCGACTTGTACGTATCCTGTAGGCACGACCAAAAGCACACACCCTCAACACTATACTCTGTCGTCGTGCCTCGAGGCAAGTATCGATATCTATATCGACGTCATAAGGAGCCGAAGCTGACGATATATCACAAGTAAAATATCGATATTTTAGATTCGTATATCAAAAAGACAACTAACAAGACCAAAATAGTGGTTATAAATAAACCGAGCAGACAAGTAAGTGTAAGCATTAAGATAGGAAATATGCATAGACGTGTAGTTAAGCTGGCAATGCCGCGTAAGAAGTTACATAGCAGGTGAAGTATGACTTTATTGATCACAAGGTATCTATGATGTGTTTCGGATTTACTTCCATCGTCAGTAATCCAAGTGCGAAGGTAGTACAGCTGGTATCGCTCTTGTCCTTGTGCTACCTTTGCACTTGGAATTGTGAGGACGAAAATAATTCCGAAACTCTTCACGCATACTCTGTGATCAATAAAGCCAATCTTCACCTGCTGTATGATTTTTTATGCGACTTAGCCAGCTTAACTAAAGCTCTACGCATGTTTGCTGGAATAGTCCATAGCCTCCAATGCGACTTCACTCACACTTTTATTAAAATAGGAAATAAAGTACTGATGCAAATAAACGAATACTGATGCAAGTTAATGAATTCTGATACTTGGGATGTACAACAACAGATGACAACAAATGTATCTTAAAAGAAGCAATGAAATAACTAAATAGGCCTTCAGAAATAAGAGTAATTTATTAACAACTAACCACCATAATACAGAAACAAGATATAAATTCATCGAGACTTTTATTTGGAGCATTTTGAGTTTTAGTTGCGCAGAGTGGACTCTAGGCAAACTAGAAAATAAAATAATTACAAGCAATAGAAAAGTGAATACCGAGGAAAACCACAAAAACATCCTGAACTGAGAGCAATTACACAGACCTTGACAAGAAAAACTAAATTAACTGGCCACCTAATTCGTCATAGCATATTCATAAAAGGAAACTTGTTATTGTTGTTGTTATTGCGGTCTTCAGTCCAGAGACTGGTTTGATGCATCTCTACATGCTACTCTATCCTGTGCAAGCTTCTTCATCTCCAAGTAACAACTGTAACCTATATCCTTCTGAATCGTTTAGTGCATTCATATCTTGGTCTCCCTCTAGGATTTTTACCATCCACGCTGCCCTCCAATACTAATCCCTTGATGCCTCAGAACGTGTCCTATCAACCGATTCCTTATTCTAGTCAAGTTCTGCCAGAAATTCGTCTTCTCCCCAATTCTGTTCACTACTTCCTCATTAGTTACGTGATCTACCCATCTAATATTCAGCATTCTTCTGTACCACGACATTTCGAAAGCTTCTATTCTCTTCTTGTCTAAACTGTGTATCTTTCATATTTCACTTCCATACGTGGCTACACTCCATACAAACACCTCCAGAAAAGACTTCCTGGCGCTTAAATTTATACTTAATGTTAACAAGTTTCTCTTCTTCAGAAATGCTTTCCTTGCCATTGCCAGTCTACACTTTATATTCTCTCTATTTCGACCATCACCAGTTATTTTGCTACCCAAATAGTAAAACCCATCTACTAGCTTAAGTGTCTCTCAATTTCCTAATCTAATTCCCTCAGCATCACCTGTGCGTACGGGATGAGAAAGAAAGACTGATTGTTGAGGACTGCATCGGACGAGATTTGAAAACCTGAGAGCTTAAAGGTAGATAGGGTAACATGCAAGACAGAAATCACAGCTAAAACATCGTGTACGAGTTAATAAGCGCGAATTTGTCTTGCATATTACGCATCCTCCCTCTTTAAGCTCTCAGGTTTTCAAATGGCGTCCGGTTCAGTCCTCAACAGTCTTTCCTTCTCATTCCGTCCACTAAGTGTCCCCTGATCCGGGGTTATGGGCGACATTTCCGAACTCTACCCCTTTTTCTAAATCTCAGCAGTTCTTTTCCTTCATCCTGTTTCTTTCCCCTTCAGCTCTTCTGGCAGTGGAAGGAGCCACTGGCTCCGAAAGCTTGCTCACTGTTAACACCTTTTATTTGTGTGTTCTCCTGGTGTCACTTAGTGCGTAAATTTTTTTATCTGTCCAATTACTTATATTTTCAGAAATATATTTGTCTACTCCCGTAACAAGAAGTCCATGACTACGTGGATTATAGAAACTCGGAAAGGCCCAGAAGGTCCTACACCCCAGAAACCCTCTTGTCAGAAATGACCATATCTCGAAACACAGTACAAAGTTTGAAAAGCATTCAAGTCGAAAGAAGAACTAAAAAGCCCGGAAGACCATTGACGGAAGACCAAATCACTCATTATAACGGGTGCAGGCATCGATATTGTCAGTACGCCGACAGTTTAATTTTCTACGAAATATTGGTATTCACGATAAATCGATGTTTGAAATTACAATGAAATCACTACGCTTAGATGCATACAGGCCTTGATATACGCCAATGGGAACAATCGCAAGTGTGTACCGCGACCGGTTCAAATGGTTCTGAGCACTATGGGACTTAACATCTCTGGTCATCAGTCCCCTAGAACTTAGAACTACTTAAACCTAACTAACCTAAGGACATCACACACATCCATGCCCGAGGCAGGATTCGAACCTGCGACCGTAGCAGTCGCGCGGTTCCGGACTGAGCGCCTAGAACCGCTAGACCACGGTGGCCGGCACCGCGACCGGGACTCGAACCCGGGATCTCCTGCTTACATGGCAGACGCTCTATCCATCTGAGCCACCAAGGACACAGAGGACAGTGCGACTGCAGGGACTTATCTCCGGCACGCCTCCCGTGAGACCCACATTCTCACGTTGTATGTCCCAAAAAATGGTTCAAATGGCTCTGAGCACTATGGGACTTAACATCTGAGATCATCAGTCCCCTAGAACTTAGAACTACTTAATCCTGACTAACCTAAGGACATCACACACAGCCATGCCCGAGGCATGATTCGAACCTGCGACCGTAGCGGTCGCGCGGTTCCAGACCGAAGCGCCTAGAACCGCTCGGCCACTCCGGCCGGCCCCAACTCATTGTCCTGCACTATATTCATAGTGCTCCTGCCCATTATACTCATTACTCGCGGCTTTTTGACGATTCCCGTAAGAGTTAGGGCACTGTGTGTGCATCCGCGCAGAAGAAGATGGTCAAATGGCCGGTGAGCATTATATACAGGGTGATTCAAAAAGAATACCACAACTTTAAAAATGTGTATTTAATGAAAGAAACATAATATAACCTTCTGTTATACATCATTACAAAGAGTATTTAAAAAGGTTTTTATTTACTCAAAAACAAGTTCAGAGATGTTCAATATGGCCCCCTCCAGACACTCGAGCAATATCAACCCGATACTCCAACTCGTTCCACACTCTCTGTAGCATATCAGGCGTAACAGTTTGGATAGCTGCTGTTATTTCTCGTTTCAAATCATCAATGGTGGCTGGGAGAGGTGGCCGAAACACCATATCCTTTACATACCCCCATAAGAAAAAATCGCAGGGGGTAAGATCAGGGCTTCTTGGAGGCCAGTGATGAAGTGCTCTGTCACGGGCTGCCTGGCGGCCGATCCATCGCCTCGGGTAGTTGACGTTCAGGTAGTTACGGACAGATAAGTGCCAATGTGGTGGCGCTCCATCCTGCTGAAATATGAATTGTTGTGCTTCTTGTTCGAGCTGAGGGAACAGCCAATTCTCTAACATCTCCAGATACTGTAGTCCAGTTGCAGTAGCACCTTCGAAGAAAAAGGGACCAAAAACTTTATTGGCTGAAATGGCACAGAAAACGTTCACCTTAGGCGAGTCACGTTCATACTGAGTTGTTTCCCGCGGATTCTCAGTGCCCCATATACAGACATTGTGACGGTTGACTTTCCCGTTAGTGTGGAAAATTGCTTCATCACTAAACACAATCTTTGAAACGAAAGATTCATCTGTTTCCATTTGAGCAAGGATAAAATCACAGAAATCGATTCTTTTAATCTTATCAGCTGCAGACAGTGCTTGAACCAATTTCAGACGATAAGGTTTCATAACTAACCTTTTTCGTAGGACTCTCCATACAGTTGATTGTGGAATTTGCAGCTCTCTGCTAGCTCTGCGAGTCGATTTTCCTGGGCTGCGAACAAATGCTTGCTGGATGCGTGCTACATTTTCATCACTCGTTCTCGGCCGTCCAGAACTTTTCCCTTTGCACAAACACCCATTCTCTGTAAACTGTTTACACCAACGTTTAATACACCACCTATCAGGAGGTTTAACACCATACTTCGTTCGAAATGCACACTGAACAACTGTCGTCGATTCACTTCTGCCATACTCAATAACACAAAAAGCTTTCTGTTGAGCGGTCGCCATCTTAGCATCAACTGACGCTGACGCCTAGTCAACAGCGCCTCAAGCGAACAAATGTACAACTAAATGAAACTTTATAGCTCCCTTAATTCGCCGACAGATAGTGCTTAGCTCTGCCTTTTGTCGTTGCAGAGTTTTAAATTCCTAAAGTTGTGGTATTCTTTTTGAATATACGGAGTTGCCGCAGTGGTTACACCGGTTCCCGTGAGATCGCCGAAGTCAAGCGCTGCCGGGCGCGGTCAGCACTTGGATGGGTGACCATCCAGGCCGCCATGCGCTGTTGCCATTTTTCGGGTTGCACTCAGCCTCGTGATGCCAATTAAGGAGATACTCGAGCGAATAGTAGCGGCTTCGGTCAAGGATACCATCTTATGACCGGGAGAGCGGTGTGCTGACCCCACGCCCCTCCTATCCGCATCCTCCACCGAGGATGACACGGCGGTCGGATGGTCCCGGTAGGCCACTCGTGGCCTGAAGACGGAGTGCTTATATATATGAAGATGGTATCTGTTCTTTCGGACATGTCATCTTCATATATAAATCGATGTTTCTTTGACAAACGTGAACGAGCTCCGGTAAGATCGAGAGCTGGCTTTAGTTGCCGTTAGACGAGACGATCGTACCTGCAGCAGATTGTGTCCGCCGGCGGCGGAAAGCAGGTGGTTGCTGGCGGCGAGCGTGTGGCTGAGCGTGGAGTAATCGGCGACGGAGGCGGCGGCGGCTGACGTGGCGGCGGCGGCGGCGTAGTTGGCGGCGGCCATCTGCGCGTGCGCCGTGGCGCCGCTCATGTCGAGCCAGCCGCAGCCGCCCGCTGCCGCCGCGGAGTGCACGTCCCACCACGCGTCGCCCGCCGCCTTCAGCGCCCCCGGGTGCGCCGCCGCCGCGCCCGGCATCGCGTTGAACGGCCACGACTCGTAGGGGTGCCGCGGGTACACGTCCACCTGCACCGGCAAAGACACACTCTGGAAACCGCGCACGTCGTACAGCGTCAACAGCCCCATCTGCATCTAACTACACAGGGTGTCCCAGAAATGTTACGACAATCTTATAGAGGGTGTCTTGAGGAACAAATCGAGGATAGTATCCCGTTCCAGAAACGTCATCCGACGACCCTACAGAGCGTCGAAGTTACAGGCGCCGGCGCCTGCCGCTAGGCAACCCCTTGGGCAGCGAACGTTACCGTGTACGTTGACTGACCATAGGCGGAGCGTCTCGCAGTGCTGTTTGCTATTCAGTGATCTCGACTGATTGCCACGAAAGCCAGTGGTGAGGGACGAGCTAGCTGAAGCGTCTGTGTTGTCTCATATGTAAACGATGCTCTGTTGCCTCGTTGGATGACGGTTTCGGTCACAGGTTCGCACTCGCAGTTAATTTTTCACTTGGAACCCTCTAAAATCAATTATTTTCGTTTGCTGTTGTTTCCAGTCCAAAGACAGCTTTGATGAAGTTCTCGATGCTACTCTATTCTGTGCTAGCTTCTTTATCTCCCAGTATCTTCTGCAACCCACATCCCTCTTAATCTGTTGAGGGTATTCTTCTTTCAGTCCTCCTCTACGATTTTTACCGTACGCACTGCCCTCCAATACTAAATTGATGACACCTTGATGCCTCAGAATATGTTGTACCAACCGATACTTTCTGGTATACAGGAGCAATATAAACTGCATTTGGAATCCTGTGTCTGCAAGCGCCATGGACCAAGGCATCAGGGCATCGCATTCGTGCGACTCAAGGTCCGCATACGCAGCAGCTATCCCCGTCCTCCTCGCAAGCGATCGTGGCAATCACTCGCGATCACTGAATAACAAACGACGTTCCGAGACACTCCGTCCACGCTCCATCGGCGTACAAAGCAATGCTTTCTGACGAAGGGGTGGCTTTTTGACAGGCGCTGCTAACTTCGACACTCTGTAGCACTGTTGGATGACGCCTCTGGAACGGGCCACTATCTTCGGTCAGCTCCTCAAGACACCCTCCACGACCCCTCAAAGTTCGCCGTAACATCTATGGGGCACTCTGTGTATCTTCATTACCATGAGCCATTTCTATTATTTCTCGAAGTATGCCACAACATGTCTGGGACATACTGGATTACTAAACGGCTGGAACGATCAGTAAGGCCAGTTGGAAGTTCCCTATCTAATGACTTCCAGGGGCAATAAAAACTTGATTTTCAACATAGTGTACGATTATTGACCAAATTTAAAAATTTAAGATCCTTCATAATCTACTCATTATGATGTATAATCTTACGGTGAAGGTTTAGCACAATAAGTCAAGTATTACAATTAGAGATTGCGTATATGTCTTGCGGAATCGTAATTCATGCTGCACAAATTACCCACACTACATTCGTCTACTATTTGAGAAAGCTAACACCCAGCGAATTAGATACAAATATGGCATTTCAGTCTTCGATCGCTGTTTTTTATTTTCAACGACCTGTTTCAGGGTAGCTGCACATCTTCAGATCATATATTGCAGTTACAGAGTAACTTGTCAGTACAGAACTATCGGTTCATCGTCATAACACATAAAAAATAGCGGACAAAGACTGAAATGCCAAATTTTTATTTAAAGAACGATCGCAGAAATCCCATTAAGACAATCATGTCTAGTTTTGATAAACATAGCGAATTTCTGCTATCTTTACACGTAATGTAAAACATTTTCGAAACTTTTTCTCGCTGACACCTCGACAAAATAATGAAAGGGAAAAAGTTAATCGCTTACTACGTTTTGGCTATTCGTGCAATAAAACTTCAGCGTTAGGCATAACGTCTTAATTTGTTACATATTTCCTACTAAATGTATTCGCCGTACATTTTGCATTTACTACTGAATGTACCAGCAAATTTATGTTATTGTACGACACATGGTTCAGACGACATTAATTCGTACACATTGAACACATTAAGATATGTAAAACAGATGTTTTATACCTGAGAGCCGGGGAGAAGGGGGGCAGCGTTTACTGGTTTCTATCGAATTAACAAGTCAGGGGCACACACGTCCAACTGTGGATTGGTAGGCACTAATAAATACACCACATCAGCTTCCTGGCTCTCATGGACCATATATTACCGACCAGCCGCCGTCTCACGTTCTGTTAATGACGTCATTCGGATGCATTACAGAGGGGTGGTGGTGGTGGGGGAGGGGGGGACGAAGGAGACGGGAGGGATCAGCTGTCGGCAATTCCGAGCCGTTATTTTTTGAGAACCCTGGTCCGCTCGTGGCAGTCAGACGCCATGACCACTACTTACTTTCAAAAGAGGATTCCTTTCTCCCCTTCATTCCTTGTTTTCACTCTCTTCTTGGACTGGCTTTCTCTACCATTGATATTCTTAAAAGAAAACTTCGTTTTTCAAAGTTGAAAGGAATTGTAACGTAAGACCGTTCTTCTTTCTAATGTAGTGAATTCTGTGACATAAGTGCTTTCTCATTCGTAACTAAACGTTTTGCGGGTAACCTTATAATATTACACGTTTACAAAAATCATATTACTGCGTCCTTAGAAAGTATGCTTTTTATTTAATTGAAATTTGCGTGAATGAAGGAAAAAAGCAAGTTCATGAAGTCAGTTGGCCTTCAGTGGCTTGTTTCATAAAAAAAAATCTCCTTGGTTACATGAAACATACATTAAATTTCCTTTCTCGTCCTAAATTCCAGTTCTCTAGGATTAGTAACTCCACCATTGAGTATTCCAAAAATAAACCCTTGTTTCTCAAAGGAAAAATGAGTTTCAAATGAAAGTGCATCTTCTTTCTAAAGTAAAGAATTGTCTTCATTCTGTTTGTGAGTTTCTGTCGTCCTCACTCAAACTATTGTTTCTTGATAATGATGAACTCTTAAATCTTTATAAAAATTAAATACTTCCTGCCACAGAAACAATGATTTTGCTATGAAGGTGGACCTTGCCTGAGCATAGGATGGCTTTTTCTTAACGACAGCCATTTTGCTGCATTATCTTTCCTTTTATTTTGAAGCAGACACTTTATTTCATAAATTATGAATTAGCTAATTTCGCCTGCTTGGGCATTGTTGAGCTGCAACATAATAAACACTGTTATGCTTGCATGATGTTATATTTCACACATCGGTGTGCGGAAAAAAATTAAATATGCGATTTCACTTTAATAGTTACGCTTGTACATTTCAATGTATTATGCATGCTGGGTTGGTGGAAAAACGCGCGTTAACAGAAGCACTTTCCTTGTTCTCTATTTTGATTTATCAACTCGGGTAGTAGTGCCCGTAAAACGATGGTTTTCCGAAACCTTTATCAGGAGCGCCATGACATGTCGCACGCTACTATATGGCTCGTAACATCCTGCAAGAACAGCAGTTTTTCTTGTGATGTAAGTTGATAACAGGAAAGGGAGCGAAACATAGTACTGAAATTATTTTTCTGGTGTATCAGTACTTGAAACAGTGTTCCCCCCTAGGTCGTTACACATGATAAATGCTGCACACGGCCCAATGTAAACTTTAATTAAATACTGAAACAGATAGCTTTTTTTCTAGATATTGGAAGACCATTCTGTCTCTTGTCCCTAACTGACATATGCCCTCTGAGATAATGCAGCGTCTTTTTCAGAAAACAATCAAAGAACTTTCATATTGCTATTTCTCTGAGTAAGATAATTGGTTTCTCTTTAAGGCCCATTTTTTCCCGCGAAACTCAGTGTTTGGTTTCTATGGAGATTGCGCGCTGCCGGAAGTCCAGGGATCGCCTTATGTCGTGTCACAGCCTGTGAGGTATTGGCTGCCGGACCGAAACACATTAAGCGGGCATTCAAAGGCGCACATCTGTTTGCCGCGAATATGGTGTGGACATTTGTGACGTTCGTCCATGCATGTCGTAATTTCTGATTCTTTTCCGCTCTTGCATTCCATTTGACTTCGTGTCCTTTTATGTCTTTCTTTTGGTAGCCGGAGTGAGAGTGTGGGTGAGGGCACGGGGGGGGGGGGGGGGGGGGGAGGAGGAGAGGGCGCAGTGCCACCTACGACCCGACCTCCAAAAAAAGATATCCACATTGAGGTTGGACAGTTGTCAAAAAAATGCATCATCTGCACCACTCCTCTACCTAGCGAACACTTGCTTCACTCACACCCTGCTCTGTTGTAGAAATTGCCTAAAACTCGAGGAAGACATTTTAATGAGACATTTAAGCATATGAGATATATGTATATCTTGATTTTAGTGTCAATATGCGTGTTACTAAGTACAAAGTATGTGTGTACACGGTGGATAGTGTAAGGAAGCTCTCCATACTTTCTTTTCAAGATCTATAACTTCCACAATATTGTGTCACGCTTTAAAGCTAGTAAACGGAAAAAATATTTGTAACTCATTTAACCAGTACTATATTCTTAGGAAATACTGATAATAATAATGATCTTTTAACAAAAATTTAGTTTCGTGACTGAAACATAATGCAACCCTTTTATTTAATATCCCACTCACAAAAAAAAAAGAATCATTTTGTTTTTGAGGGGGTAACTATCCCCAGGGTGAGAAACAACGGTGCTTACGAACCTTCCCCAGAAGAGCTGCCTGATGCGCAGCGACGGCGGCGCCTCCGCCCCCGCCGCCGCCTCCAGGCGTGCCTCCGCCCCCGGCTCCGCCGCCAGCTTCTGGCGACGTGGTCATGGGCTGCCCGGGGAAGTAGAGGTCTCCGCCAGAGGAGACGGGCGCGCCGTATCCGCCAGCCGACGAGACGCCGACGCCGACGGCGCAGCCAGCCGTCGTCATGACGGGTCGACCCGCGTAGCTGGCGCTCGAGCTGACGGCCATGGAGCGCGCCACGCCGCCCGCGCCGCCCACGCCGGCGCCGTTGTTGTTGTTATTGTTGTTGTTGTTGCCGCTGCCGCCGCCCGGCGCGCCACTGGCGCCGGTGGTGGCGGCGCCGCCCTGCTGCGGCGACTTCTTCCAGGGGTGGAAGCCTTTGCCGACGGCGGCGTCGGCCAGCGGGGGCGGCGACTTGCTGGACAGCTTGTTGCACTGCGCCGCCAGCATCGCTAGCGGCGTGCCGCGCAAGCTCGGGTGATCCTGTCAACAAATTGCGCGCCAGTGAGTTACCGTACCCATCAAGAGTTTCTGCACATCACTATAATTTCAGTTTCAAGGGCTAAAAACATTACCATCAGTTTGTTATTTCCATAAAATAAGTAACGCCGTATGGCACTGTCGGGTGGAATACCCCGAAGGACTGGCTGATACACGTAACTACAAAGGCTTTTGTATCGTTCGCGCACTGTGGCACATTTCCACAGCAAAGAGAGTTGTGTGTTTAAGTATCTAATAATGGTAGGGTGCTGTAATGTGTGTAGTGTGGGCTCACGATTGTGTTGTATGATGATGATGATGAAATTACCTGGCAGATTAAAAGTGTGTGCCGGACCGAGACTCGAACGCGGGACCTTTGCCTTTCGCGGGCAAGTGCTCTACCATCTGAGCTACCCAAGCACGACTCACGCCCCGTCCTCACAGCTTTACTTCCGCCAGTCCCTCGTCTCGTACCTTCCAAACTTAACAGAAGCTCTCCTGCGAACCTTGCAGGTCTAGCACTCCTGAAAGAAAGGATATTGTAGAGACATGGCTTAGCCACAGCCTGGAGAATGTTCTCAGAATGAGATTTTTACTCCGCAGCGGAGTGTGCGCTGATATGAAACTTCCTGGCAGATTAAAACTGTGTGCCGGACCGAGACTCGAACTCGGGGCGTGAGTCGTGCTTGGGTAGCTAAGTTGGTAGAGCACTTGCCCGCGAAATGCAAAAAATGGTTCAAATGGCTCTGAGCACTATGGGACTTAACTTCTGAGGTCATCAGTCCCCTAGAACTTAGAACTACTTAAACCTAACTAACCTAAGGACATCACACACATCCATGCCCGAGGCAGGATTCGAACCTGCGACCGTAGCAGTCGCGCGGTTCCGGACTGCGCGCCTAGAACCGCTAGAGCACCGCGGCCGGCGCGAAATGCAAAGGTCCCATGTTCGAGTCTCAGTCCGACACACAGTCTTAATCTGCCAGGAAGATTCATATCAGCACACACTCCGCTGCAGAGTGAAAATCTCATTCTGGAGATTATGATGATGATGAGACAAGGGAGAGGGTGAAACGCTGTGCCGGCACATAGCCTATTCGTCTCGAAGAGGGCAGACGATCACAAAGCGTCCATCCGACGGACGGATCACCATCAACAGTGTCACACGTCCTCACTTCTTAAGACACTGCGGAGAGGTTTGGAATTTAATCCACGACACTGGCGCAAATGCTGGTGATCAAGGACTCCCTCTTCTCCTTTGCCCTAATGCAAAGTAAAAGTAGCCAATAGCGCGTACAGTACTCAGGCGCTCACCTATCTATGTACTGTCTACGGCCGACGTTGCGTAACTTCGGTGATGTATCGAGGTCCAGTGCATTCATCGAGTAAACGTTTTTGGCTACTCCCATTAGGTTGAATAATCTAGACGTGAGCTGTAACATTTACATCCACATACGGTGCGTGGAGAAGGGTAATTCTGGTTCCACTATCATTCCCCCTTTTCCTGTTCGCAAATGGCGCGTCGGAAGAGTGATCGTGGGTGTGCTATGATATTAGCTCTAATTTCTTGATCTTCTGCTTGTGATAATTTCTCAAGGAAGTAATTATTTTATCTGATACTTTCACACTGTGACTAGTATTTGGTGAGCACCTCGGTAATGTTCTCGTGCCACCTAAACAAGCCGCTCTTTGTTGAGTTTTGTCTATTTCTTTTATTAATTTAACCTAGTAAGAGCTTCTGATTTATGAGCAACACCATAGAAGCGGTGTATCAAGCGTTCCGTAAGCCACCTCTTCCATCGATGATTCACATTCCCTAAAAATTCTTCCAGTGAATCTCAGTCTGACATCTGTTGATCCTACAGTTTGTTCGATGTGGTCACTTCAGATTAGGTCGCTCCGGATGGTTACTCCTAGGTCTATTACGGTATTTATTGTCTCCAGCTGTTTGACGCCAATAGTCTAATCGTACAGTAGTGGGTTTAGTCGCCTATTTGTACGCAGTATGTTATAGTTGTTTACTTGCAGAGTCATCAGCCTGTCCCAACACGAATCATCGATCCTCTGCACGCCTTCCTGAATTCGCTACACTCTTCTGCCGTTACTACCTGGTTATAGACAGTGCATCATCTGCGAACAGCCTCGTGGGCCGGCTGGTGTGGCCGAGCGGTTCTAGGTGCTTCAGTCTGGAACCTCGCGACCACTACGGTCGCAGGTTCGAATCCTGTCTCGGGCATGGATGTATGTGATGCCCTTAGGCTCGTTAGGTTTAAGTAGTTCTAAGTTCTAGGGAACTGATGAACTCCGAAGTTAAGTCCCATAGTGCTCGGAGCCATTTGAACCATTCTGAACCAGCCTCGTAGAGTTACCGACGCTATCCACTAGTTATTTAAAACACACTGTAAACACTAACCATCAGAAGAGACCTAAAGAGAAATGACGGTATAAAACAAACTACAGGAGAAACAGATGGCAAACCGAGATCCACTGGAAGAATTTTAAGAAAATTTTAATAGTCAGCGGAAGAAATGGCTTACATAACATTTTTGACTATCGCATTCACACTTCCTTCGGTAGTCCTAAAAAAATATTTACATCTGTCCATTTTATTCCTTTAAAAGTGACGTGCTGAGTTCTGTCTCAAGGAAGTCCTAAATTCAGTCACAAATCCAGTCCGATACTCGGTAAGGGTCGTAAGTTGTTCACTAAAAGACGAAATGAAATACCTTCCTGAAGACTGAAGATACGGCATCAACCTCGGCACCGATGTCCACGCCGCTGTGGGTCTCATCGCCAAACAGAGTGAATTGAGAGTCGGGAAGTCTCTGTTTGCGTAATCTAGTTGACTTTTACAGAGGTGATTTTCATTGTCCAAAACTTGGTAGCACGTGAACAGAGAACATGTTCCATACTTCTATAACAGATTTACCACAGCGATATGGGCGTAACACTACCATGTTTGGGAGCACAGAGGCTACTTTCATACAAATTTTTCACTTAGCTGTGTTTGTTGTTTACTTTATTTGCGGTGCATTTCATTTTCGATTATCGTGCCTACGTGCAGCGGGATGAAGCTGTAAAATGCTACGGAAAGAAACTAAACAACAACCTCTACTGAGTGGAAAATTGTATTTCAAAGGGAAGAACACTGCAACAGTTCAAGCTGAGTTAGTGAAACAATGCACCGTAAATGACACACAGGTTCGGCGATGGAGATGCATGAAGTATGGTCAGTAAATAACGAAGAACCAAGTGGAACCATCTCTCTGCGAAGAATCGGGAATCAGAAGAGAAGTATAGATCCTGGTGCTCGAATACCGGCGCATCACAATCGAGGCGATAGTGGAAGAAGTGAAAATGAGTTACGGATACGTTTTCAGCATCTTACACAACATTCCGAACATTACAAAGGTCGCCGCTTGCTGGGCTCTGCGATTGCTCACACCAGTTCAAAAAATCAGACGAGACGAAGCAACAGTGGAGATGCTGCAGCTGTCTTAGGGCGATCCAGACGGCATCTTTAGTTGCCTCTTCACTATCCTCGAGTGCAGGGTTTATCACCATCGTTCTGAGACAGATGAGCAAAGCAAGTAGTGCCAACATGTGGGCTCAGCAGCACCGAAAGAGGCGAAGACCCATTAATCATCGTAGAATGTGATGTTGAGTGTTTCCTGGGACTACCAGTTGTAATGCAACAGATTACTCTTATAAGGGCCGAACCGTCACAGGAGCGTATCACCTGATCACAGGTGATAAATTCTGGATTTTTGAGTACGATCCTGAGACAAAATGGCAGAGTGAAAAGTGGCATACTGAGACATCTCTTCGACCAAAGATAATTCGAATGAGCAAACCTAAGATCAAAACAGTGCTGATTTGCTTCTTTGACATTAAGAATATTTGTTACTCCGGGACAAAGTGAAAACAAGGTGTTTTACAAAGAAGTCCTTGAAAGGCTGAGTAAAATGGTAAACTGCGAGAGACCAGATATTGCAAACAAGTGGATGCTGTGTCATGATAACGCCCCATGTCAAACAGCAACTTCCACCACGGAACTTTTGACCTCAAAAGGCATTCCTGTTGTTCCACAGCTCCCCTATTCACCTGATCTCAGTCTTTGTGACATTTCCTTTTCCCAGAATTGAAAAATTCGTTGAACGACTACGGAGAAAATTCAAAAGAATGTGACTGACATATTAAAGGCCCTACCAGTTGAAGTCTTTCAGCGCTGTTACCAAGACTGGCACCTACGCCGAAAGGAACTACTTTGAAGGGGACAATATTGTTGTTGAAAAAAAAAATCTTTATGAGTTAAAAAAATCAGTCTCATTACTTTTCTCACACACCTCGTAAATATGACTGTGAGCGAAGTTCGCTTGTACAGACAGAGCCGGGGAAACCCCGGGGGTGGGCGTCGCATTACACAAGGGACTATTTCGCAGAGCAGTAAAGCCGAGGAGAGCGTCGTCGTCTCGGAGGCGAGACGGCGCGCGGGGGACGCCGGGAAGCCATTAGCAGGCTGGAGCTGCGGGCCACGCCCCCTACTTACTGCAACCCTCCGAGCCGTTAGCTAAACCAACCCCAGCGCGCGACCTCTGGCGGCGCCCACTGGAGCGTGATCTACTGTCGCGGCCCCCGCGGCATATGGCCGTAATGTATTCATACAAGCGGCCCGGGGAGCCGGCAAATTGCGGGATCACCGCATCCATCAGGGGACCGCCCGCCGTCCAGGGGCCCGGAAGCTGGCCGCGTGGCCGCAGCGGGCAGCCGCGCTCCCGCCGGCCGCCTAATGCGTTCGCCACTTAGCCGCCGTGATTCCGGCTATCAGCGGTCGTCCGCCGGACCTCGAGTGTTCCCGCGGTTCCGTCTGCGGTCCTCCGCTAATTTCATGGACGCTGAAGCCATACAGACAGGACCGCTCGAGGGAATCTGAGGGAAGGAGGGTATTAAGAATCATTTGAACATTTGCAAACTGGTCCCTTCAACCCCCCACAAACCAACCAACCAACAATGGATCTTTCACTCTTTAGTGTAGTGTCTGATGGGTTGGAAGAGTTACGTCTCTCGATAGTATCCCCTGCGGACAGTAAAAATCCGTCTGTGTTCTACCTTGGCAGCTCGCGGAAGCCGAACCGTTTGTGTTGATGACCAGTAGATTGCCTTTCAGGGGGAAATGCTGCGCGAGTTGCGGCAAACACGGAAGCTGTCGCAGCACAGGAGAACGATCGAACACCCAAGTCTGCAAGAGAAGCATAATGACATCATGGAAGCCGAGAGATAACGTCATACTAGTGACAAAGCAGAGTGTAGCAAGGAAGGCTATGTAGAACGCAACAACAAGTATTTAGGTGGCGAGGCAGCAGAAAACAGCCACTGAAAAATGAAGTGAAAGTCTGAAGTCACTAGAAGAGCGAAAACCTGCGGGAAAGAACCAGGACACATAATGTTACAGCCAGCCCCATCGCTGCAGAGCGCAGAGGAAGTTTCTACATAAATATCCCAGCCTTCTTAACAAATGTCTGATTGCCGAGTGCTGGTTGCCTTCTGTTCAGTTTATAGTCTCAGCCCTTGTGGCAGTCGTAGTTATCCAGTGCGAAGGGAGACTATGGAGGTCGACCCTGCTGTCTCCATTCGTCTATGGATCACGTATCCGGGTGAGTGCGATTGCTACGGTCGCAGGTTCGAATCCTGCCTCGGGCATAGATGTGTGTGATGTCCTTAGGTTAGTTAGGTTTAAGTAGTTCTAAGTTCTAGGGCACTGATGACCTCATATGTTAAGTCCCATAGTGCTCAGAGCCATTTGAACCATTCCTTTTTTTTTTTTTTTTTTTTTTTTTTTTTTTTTTTTTTTTTTTTTTTTAAGGCGCTGCTGCTACCGGCTGCACTGCCAACTCTGAGACAACGTTGATGCGGAGCGGAGGCCGCCGTCACCTTGCAGGTCTGTTGGGGGCTAGACGTGCTTGATCTGGATACTGTCCGTGTCATCTGCTCTGGAGAAAAGGGATTTGAGGGGGGGGGGGGGGGGGGCATGCTGCTGCTGTTGAAAGCCGACCTCTGTGAGCCAGCGAGTACTTTAGCTGGACCTGTTGCCTGACACCTGACTGCAAATCTTTGACTTCAGTCAGTGCACTTTGGTGATCGATTTGTATAGCTGAAGTCCACCGCAGTCCACGAGTCGACGGCCGCCCCGTCACGTAACAGCAGCCACACGACACGCCGCTGTGCTGGTGGTACTGTTGTCGAGCACGTGCCAGCCTTCTACTGCTGACGAGGCTCTGCACCACCGACCCGACTGTGGCGCGGTGCTTTGGAAGATAATCCTGTGTTACTGCCTACTAAATGTGTTATTGTCAATGTTTCTTCTCTTAGTGCTCTCGAGCGTGAATAGATTCTAACCACCACATCCCACCCGGCTCTCTCCTGACAGCTATCGGAGTTTGGAACCAGACTCCGAGAGAACTTTTTGGTACGCTATAGCTGTGTCAAGGAACGGGACTCGAACCAACAACGTAGCCTTTCTTGGGTTGATCTAGCTATCCAGGCACGACTCACGACCTTCCTTCGCAACTTCAGTTCTACAGCTACAACTATACTCCAAAAGCCACCTTACAGTGGGTGGATGAGGGTATCCCTGATAGCACTGTCGTTTTTCCCTTCTCTGTTCCATCTGCGTATGTTGCTTCATAAGAACGACTGTCGATAAGCTTCTGAATGAGCTCTAATTTCTCTGATTTTCTCATTTTAGCCATTTTAAGAAAAATACGTGGGAGGTAGTACTAAGATTCCCGAATCGTCTTCGAATGTAATGTCCATACGCGGTATGCAGCGCCTGTCTCCTAGCGACTGCTACTAGAATTTGCTGAGCACCTCCATAACGTTCTCTGGCTAGTTAAACGATCCTCTGGCGAAACGTTCCACTCTTAATTGGATCATCTCTATGTCTTCTGTTAATCCTATTTGGTAAGGGACAGAGACGCTTAAGCTATACTCAAGAATCGGTCAAGTGTCTTGTAGATCACACTGTCCCGGATGTACTACGTTTCCTTAAGGCTTCTGCAATGAATCTCAGACTCTTATCAGCTCTTCCTACAATTACTTTTATGTGGTTGCTTGAGGCGGTTACTCCTAGGTATTTTACGGCTGCTGCTGTTTCTAGTTGTTCTTGTAAAATAGAGTAGTCGAACAGTGATGGTACTCTTCGTCTAGTTACGCCCAGTATTCTACATTTATTTACGTTCAATGGTAGATTCCAGTCCCTGCTTCAATCGTCGATCATTTGCATGACGCTACAGTTTTCTGGCGTTGCAGCTTTTTTGTACACAACAGCATCGTCTACAAAATGGCTTGTGGAGCTTCTGAAGTTATCTACTAGATCATTTATATAAAAAGTGTAATGGGTGTAAGTGCAGATATTTGTATTGGTGACTGAGGACGGTGCACTGAGCAACATTTCATCAGGATTTACGTCATTTGCAGACTAATAATTATAGCCATTACAAGTCACATGTTTTTAGCTTAGTTAGTACCTCCTAGTGTATTTGACAAGAGCAAGCCAGGCGTTGAAGTGTGGACAAGTCGACACAAACCTGTTAGTCAATACTGACAGGCGTAATCCATTTAGTGGTGCAGTACGACCGTGCAGAAAACATAAGGGCGTAAAGTTTGTGCAGTGTTTGTTGGAAGACTGTTTGACAGAGAGGAGAAACAATGAACACAGTGATGTGTGTAAATATTTAGGCACCACATATAAAAATATCTTCACTTATACGCGTTATAAACTGTAAAGCCGGCCGTTGTGGCCGAGCGGTTCTAGGCGCTTCAGTCTGGAACCGCGCGACCGCTACGGTCGCAGATTCGAATCCTGCCTCGGGCATGGATGTAGGTATGTGATGTTCTTAGGTTAGTTAGGTTTAAGTAGTTCTAAGTTCTAGGGCACTGATGACCTCATATGTTAAGTCCCATAGTGCTCAGAGCCATTTGAACCATTTTGACCGACCTGTAAATTTTACACTATAGTGGCCTTATCCCGAACAGTCCCTTGGGGAACTCTGGAAATTATCCTTACACCTGTCAATTTCGTCCCGTTTAGAATACCCTATCGACTTTCATATCCTAGAAACTGCTGAATGCAGTCACCCAACAGGAATGGTGCTAGGTAATTTCGTATTTTGTTCACTAAAGAACAGTGCCGAGTTGTATCGAATGTCATCCAGAAGTCCGGGAACACAGCATCAGCCTCGAGGCCTTCGAGTACGGCAGTCTTGATTGAATGGATGAACATACGAGCTGAGTTCGCATGGTGTCTGGTTCCGTAATCCATGATGGATCTTATAGATTAGCGTTCTACCAGTCCTCTGTCCTACTTTCCCAAACGAAAGACTGGTATAGTGGATCACTCCAAGCTCGCCTACCGTATGCATGGCTCTTCATTTCTTCAAACTACTTCCATTTGAGCCAGTTAACCGCAATAAAACCTACGTCTCCCGCTGCAAATTTTCACATCTCACATTTCCCTCCATTATAAAATAATACGATTTCTTAACCTTTCACGATACATTCTATCAGTCGATTCCTTCTAAATCCTCTTCTTGAAAATAAGGGTATCTCGGAGAAACGACTTTGATGCAGCCTGGGTTCTTCCTAGAATGAATACTTCTTTTCACAGTGTAGTGTGTACATGGGAGCCTCCGGTATTAAACGCGACGGCAAGTTGATACATGTATCAGTGATAACGGTGAACTTTCCAATATTTCACGTACATAAAGGTTTAATGTCGTGTCCTCGTGTATTCTGTCCCTGTCTATTCCCCGTCATTAATTTGCTATGAAGAAGTAGAAAATACAAGTAATGCGTTTCTGGGCCCTCGTTGTACATCATATTCCCGTCTCCTGAGTATGAAAAACGTGTCCTGAAAGTCTTGTGACACTCTGTATAATAATCATGATTTCGCCGGCCGCGGTGACCGAGCGGTTCTAGGTGCTTCAGTCCGGAACCGAGCGACTGTTACAGTCGCAGGTTCGAATCCTGCCTCGGGCATGTATGTGTGTGATATTCTTAGGTTAGTTAGGTTTAAGTAGTTCTAAGTTCTAGGGGACTGATGACTTCAGATGTTAAGTCCCATAGTACTCAGAGCCATTTGAGCCATAATTATGATTTCAGTATCTCTCTTAAAATGTGCGGAAGGCATCTCTTGAAACGTTTCCAACTAGACGACATTGAACGTTTACTTATTTTGAGTACCGTTGCTTTCATACGCAGAAAATCTTGGAATACGACAGTCACGTAAACAGAGGCACATTTTGTCACACGATCACGAGAATGTCACTTATAAAACAGAATTCATTACGCATTTCTAGCAAACTTGTGTTATTGTGGGCTTCAGTCCCAAGACTGGTTTGATGCAGCTCTGCACATTAGCCACACGGTAAAAACCAATGCCGTCAGAAAGAATTACCGCTGCAGTTTCCCGTTGCTTTCCGCCCTTCATAGTACTAGTATAGGAAGACCATGTTGGAGTAGGTTACGAGGCCGGATCATTCAACTGTCCAGACGGGTTCCCCTGCAACTACTGGAAAGGCTGCTGTCCCTCTTCAGAACCACAGATCAGTCTGGCCTCTCCACAGACACCCTTCAGTGTGGCTACACCTACCGTACCGTCATCTGTATCGTTGAGGCACACATGTCACCTCACCAAATCTAGGTCCACACCAAATATGCAGTCCTAACATACGCGAAGGATGCCCTAAAAAGTGCCGAAAAAGAAACACCGAGGAAAAAGTCCAAAGAATTTAGTTGCAATAGATATGAAAACGACAGAGGTCTACCGAGGCTTCCGGGTTTCCCCGCTTTTAACGCACCATCTGTCAGGTTGCTTACGGCGGACCGCTCCTGGGCCGCGTTGTCGCGCTGAGTGTATCGATCGCCGCGAACAATGGCGGTGCTCGGCGGCGGCGTGTCCACTCGCCGAAAACACCGCTACCTGCTGCAGCTGCGCGTAAACACCGTACCACAATGCCCCGAGGGTGTCCGCTCGCAGGAAGCTCTGCACTCCCACTGCTTAGCACCACGTGTTCGTACGCGATAACCAGAATGTCAAAACACAGTGCATCTAACAAGGGAACCTCCGCATCGCAACCCCCTCAGATTTAGTTATAAGTTGGCACACTGGATAGGCCTTGAAAAACTGAACACAGATCAATCGAGAAAACAGGAAGAAGTTGTGGAACTATGAAAAAAATAAACAAAATATACGGAAGATAGGCAACATCAAGGAGAATGTAAGCTCAGGAGCGCCGTGGTCCTGTGGTTAGCGTGAGCAGCTACGGAACGAGAAGTCCTTAGTTCAAGTCTTCACTCGAGTGAAAAATTTAATTTTTTAGATAATCAACTAAGCTCTCCAAAATTCCAGGACAGGTACAGATTTTCTTGGACATATGAAGGACTTGACGGTCTACACACGGAAAAACTGAAATCGTTAAAAACATGACAGAGCACAGGGAAAACTGTGTGACTGTGAAACTGTTGCATTCATTTGTTGCAGTTTATGTGACAAACTCTTATGTTTTCACTACTTTTTTGGGAGTGATTATCACATCCACAAGAAAACATAAATCGGGAAAGGTAGAAGAATCTTTTTACCCATTCGCCAAGTGTACAAGTTAGGTGGGTCGAGAACATATTCCTGTCATGTGACGCACATGACGTCACTAGTGTCGTATAGAATATATCAGACGTGTTTTCCTGTGGAGGAATCGGTTGACCTATGACCTTGCGATCAAATGTTTTCGGATCCTATTGGAGAGGCACGTCCTTTCGTCTACTAATCGCACAGTTTTGCGGTGCGTTCGCAAAACACAGACACTAAACTTATTACAGTGAACAGAGACGTCAATGAATGAACGGACAGATCATAACTTTGCGAAAATAAATTTTCACTCGAGGGAAGACTTGAACCAAGGACCTCTCGTTCCGCAGCTGCTCACGCTAACCACGTGACCGCGGCGCTCCTGCGATCGTATTATCCTTAATGTTGCTTATCTTCCGCATTGACCACTCAGTTTGTATATTTTGCTTATTTTGTTCATAGTTCCACACGACTTCTTCCTGTTTTCTCGATTGATCTGTGTTCAGTTTTTCAAGGCCTATCCACTGTCCCAACTTATAATTAAATCTGAGGGGGGTGCGATGGGGAGGTTCCCTTGTAAGTATACAGTGCCCCGCCTTTTCCTTATGAATCACATACATTTTAAAGAAACGAAGTGGAGTTGGAATTTTGTGTTGTCTACGGAAACAACAGAAAAAGGAAGAAGAAATAGGACGCAACATAATGATGCTTGATATCAAGGGTCGCTGTTGCTTTACGATAGTGAAATGGGAATATTAAGAAAGCTGAGACAGTCGCCCTTACTGCAAAACGTGGTGCAGAATTACAAATACTATAGAAAAAACGAGATAAGATGACGTTACGAAAGCTCTACGCGTTTGTGAATACGCCGGCAGAGAAATGTAGCACTTGTGCGTAGCCGCTTACGAGATACATAACCGAAGGAAAGATAATGTACGGGACCATTTGGTATTTTTGGAAGACTATAACAGAAAGAACCTAGTGACAAAAGTGGTATTATCCTCATGAGCAGGAAAGACTGCGTTTGGTTCAAGGAGCACTGGACTCATATTCAGGAGGTGCGAGGTTCAGCTTACATCCAGATCAGTCGTTTTTCTAAAATATTTCAGTTGGATGTTAGGCTGGTTTCTAAAGCAACGCCACTGTTGGTTTGTTCCCTCAGTAATACTACACTATGTAAATTTAAAGTGACTGATGAACTAAATGTCAACGTAATACTGAAATTAACATTCCTTCTTTCAGTCATCTTTCTGACGCGAAAATATTTGGGTGAAAGTGCTCATCCAGTCTTCAGTGTGGTATTATCTGCTACGTTTATGAAGTGTATATGTTAAAACTGTCTTCATTGGGTTGCGTTACCTTCAGCGTGCAGTTAAATAAACAACGTTGCTCAGAGAATAACGCATTTCCTTCGATGTCCAAGTTTAGGGAAGATGATGATTTTGATTAACGGGACAGCACTGTTGTCCAGAAAATTTGCGTGTAAATCTCTGTGGCTCCGAAAAGCAGAAAAGTGGTTCAAATGGCTCTGAGCACTATGGGACTTAACTGCTAAGGACATCAGTCCCCTAGAACTTAGAACTACTTAAACCTAACTAACCTAAGGACATCACACACATCCATGCCCGGGGCAGGATTCGAACCTGCGACCGTAGCGGTCGCTCGGTTCCAGACTGTAGCGCCTAGAACCGCTGGGCACCACGGCCGGCGCAGAAAAGTTCTAGTATTGTGAGTCATCACTCTTTTAAAACCAGGTGTCATCGGTTACTTCTGAATACGGCTTCTTTCTGGCGCCAGAAGTGGTTGGAGAGTGGATATTACATACACGCAGGACTGTTGTCAAGTTGCGATCGAAGTTGTACTCCGTAGCAATGATTATGAGATCCGTAAGACATCTCCTGAGCAAATTGCAACAAAGTCTGAACTCAAAGCCCTTGATAAACAAGACACTGGCGCAACTTACGCTGATATGTGCAACAGTGCTACATCTTCAGTCAGAGTCATCAACAGAGTGTTTAGGTGAAATTCAAGAGGGAAGCCTTGCTCAGACCTTCCCTGTCACCTACGATGAAGTGTTCAGGTTCCTGAACGGGCGAGAAGGAAGCGGTGTACGTCTTACAGCAACAAACCTGAACCAACTTGATGTGCTTCATCCAATGCACATTAATTTTAGAAACGAATAAATCTACACAGTGCAACAAGTCTGAAAGCAGGACTGGAAATTAAGTGTAATAAGACTAAAATATCTAAAAGCAAGTTGAACAGTTTAACAAAAATATCGTTGAAGAAGTTCAGGTGTTTCTGTAAACCGTAGATCGCTCTATGAGCAACATACAGATGCGTATTTGGACTTATTGGGAGATATGGGAAAAAATGCAAATGGACCAGGCCCAGCCTGTACTAACATACGTACGAGAGAATTGAGGGACAAATGGGAGTAGGCAGAATATGTAGCCAGGTTAATGTCTCGTGTCCCGCTCTGAGATAAACAACGATGCTGAAGTGGATATGCGTACTGGTCAGAGGTCCGTGCAAGCCACCGGTGCACTCGTCGCTGCTTCTGCACGCTAGGCGGCGAGTCGCAGTGCAAGGTCCGATGCTGCCCATCTCCCCTTCTGAAGTCCCGTCCAAAGGTTCCTCGAACCACAGTCGTGCCGAGCTTGAACCCTACCATCAACTCGCCTACGGATGTATACGACAACTGACAAGCCTCGTAGTATCCTGTACCCTCTACCGAAGCGCCACCGGACTTTTGTACACAGGATGGGAAAAAATAAAACTGGCCCGGTTAAATTTTACAAAAAGACTGACACGAGACTGACCCCTGTTGATGAACGTCACAGAGGATGCTGGAGAAGGCCACCGTTGCCGTCGATGCAGTGCTGTGATCGATTTATCGAACTGGTAGATCAGGTAAAACTCACGAACGGAAAGATCGGGCGATCGAGGTAGTCAGAAGATTGCACTGCGTCTCCGGATAGTCCTCTCTTCACAGAATACCTCACTCGCAAGTGACAGTATTGTCAAAGTGGTGTGTTATGTTGCTCCATCTTACTGAAAATATGCATACAGCCGTTAATCTTCTGTGAGCTGATCTACATAAGGACTACGCAGTTTCTGGACATACCGGTTAGCATGAACACCTTGCGATAGAATAGCGTTGCGATGCGAACACCAGACATTGCGCATCAAACCCCAATCCTGAGATAATGAAGCAGTTCTTGAAAGTACTGACGGGGATTCTCTGAAGCGTAATGGAGCATGTCATTTCACAAACCCTAACAGGCCGAACCGCGCCTCACAGGAAGAAATGAAACCCTGGGGATCCAACAGTCCTGATGACACTTCACTCAGAAGCCGCCGGCAGATCTCAAAACCCGAAAGTTCTTCGTAAAAGATAGAGGCTTAAGCAATGACTTAAAATTTGTGCCGTGGCTGGGACTTGAACCTGCCTCTTCTGCTTTCTAGGCAGAGGGGAATATGGGCTGAAACAGTTTGTGTTAGGGAGGGCATTGGACTTGTGCAGGGGTGGTAGCCAGAAAGCTTTGGTGCTGAAATGAATCTCACATCTGCCTGGTAAGCAATAGACCCTTGGTTCAAGTCCTGGTTTGTGCCACCAATTTTAATTCATTGCTTCAGCTTCTACCCTTATCGAAGTTAAAGTTGAGACTTATATCTCTGTGGAAAAATGTTAGTCCATCAGACCTGAATGTTTGTCTGGCTGCCTTAGCTAGTGCACAACAGTAAATTTGTAAGAATGCAGCTGCAGATCCTTTCTGATAATGTTTACACAATACGATCTTACAACTCCCGTTTGCACTGACAAACAGTGTTGAGATTTTTTCGGATACGATTTTTATTCGCTGCAGAGTCTGTTTTGCGCCACTTTGCCAGTAAGTTATGTGAGTTCACAAACCCTGACAAACTGAACCACGTCTCGTCTGAGGAATTGAAAAACTGAGGCTCCACACAGTCCCGATTCGGCTTCATTCAGTAGCTACCGGCAGAACTCAACACGGCGCTTTAACACACGCCTTAACTCATTCACAACAATAGATTTGCAATGGTACAGATGCAGGCCGGTTTTGATAATGTACCGACACATCGATTTCGTAATTCTCACTTGCGCACGCAAAACTGCACTGAGATTTCGTTGAACAGTCTTCCAGACTTTCCCCAAAAATGGCTCTGAGCACTATGCGACTTAACTTCTGAGGTCATTAGTCCCCTAGAACTTAGAACTACTTAAACCTAACTAACCTAAGGACATCACACACATCCATGCCAGAGGCAGGATTCGAACCTGCGACCGTAGCGGTCGCGCGGTTACAGACTGTAGCGCCTAGAACCGCTAGGCCACGCCGGCCGGCAGACTTTCCTCCACTGGAGCACTGTTTTCTGAGGTTCGAACACTTTTCGGATAGTTATGGGTTTCATTCGCTACACAGTTCGTTTCGCGTCATTTTGCCACTGAGATTTGCACTACAGACTCTGCTTGAGGTTTTGCCAAAACACACCTAATCCTACACTCTTGCGCAAATAGTTTTCTACGATTTACGCTTCGCATAACACTAAAAAATGAATAAGTGATTTTTTATCGTGAGCGCCATTCTTTGTTCCATTCCTGATCACTAAACACGTCTGCTCGTCTCACGAACTGAAATGTAATGAGACAGCGAAGTATACAGGCCAGGGCATGCGGAAGATGGGCATGTGCAGACATGTGATAAAACAGATTGGTGCATCGATGTTTCCAGCATTTTCAATGATGGGCAGTTTCACTGTTCATTAACAAGTGTCAGTTCCACGTCACTCTCATAAACAGTTTCTGGCCAATTTTATTTTTTCCATTCTGCATATCGTTATTACGCCGACTTGTACCTGCCAAAGGACCATGCTGGTAAATTACCGATCTTTCTCGTTGTATGCCATAGGACAGCTTAGCTATTCCACGCACCTGATTCTGAAATCGTACTGCAATTTTATTTGTTGTGCTGTGTAAACGGAGGACTGTGTCACAGTGTACAGCAGAACTAATCGTACACGGGCAAGTAAAGTTCTTTGCTGGATTCTATGAGGTTAGACAAGAACAGTATTGAGACATAATGGAAAGCGGACTAATGAGGTGAGAAAACAAGAATGGTAAAGGTGAAGGGGAGAAATCTGGAGGGGATGCTCAGCCAGCAGAAGGTCTCAAATGGCTTTATGACTGACAGACTGCAAAATGAAATAGTCGCAACTTTTTCGTTCAAACAGCTAGGAGTCTATAGCGAGGCAGCATTGCAGCAGGCAGCACGCGGCGGGCCCTGTACGGTAGCTGTAGTTGACAAGACGGCTGTTAATTGCAGCAGACAATGGCGACGCCTGTCCTGTCCTTTCCTATCCCCGCCTCTACACTCCACGGCTGGCCGCCCCAACCGCCACCGCCACTGTAATTCGTTTCCGTGCCAGCCGCAGCCGACACCCTCCGCTGGAAGAAACACAGGGAGCCGCCGATATAATAACTCCTCAATGCCCGAGGAGACGCTGCACCCCGTCTCACCTAGAGGCCGCTCCCTGATTTGTGAGTTGCGCCGCCTTTCAAACCTTATTCTCTTTGACGTTACATGAGCACGCACTCGTGGGAAGAAGGCCATCAAAATACTCGCCTTCTTCTATGACTAATTGAATTTCTGAGGTAGTAGGGATGAAATATTGGGAGAGAAAGGTTGTCTTAAACTTATACTGCAACAAGGTTCCAGTTATAAGAATCGAAGGTCATGGAAGGAGATCAATAGTTGAGAACGGGTAGAAACAGGGTTGTAGCGTATCTTGCTATTCGATGTCATAATATGAATGGTAAAACAAGGGTAATAGAATGGAGGCGAATTGAATAAGACAATATTGACGGAACTGTAAGGGGCAGACGGAAAAAACTAAGTAAACTGTTTATTGCTTCTAAAGCAATCGCCATAACTGTTAATACATTTATCCCACTATGTGGCAAGACCGTCAGTGCCTTCATGGAAAAATGTTTGCGGTTGCCTATGTAATCATGATTACACCCAGGCGTGCGGCTCCTCGTTGCAAGCAAATAGACAGCCACAAATGTCTCTCATCCCGGCTTCAAAAAAGCGGAAATCACGGAGGATGCGTAAGAGTGTCCCAGCGAAACTTCTCCAGTATGCATAGGTCCCGAGTTCGAGTCTCGGTCCGGCACACAATTTGAATCTGCCAGGAAGTTTCAAGTTTCTCCAGTATAGTCGATACAACCTTCGATTGGTAATAGCAAGAAAGACTTCTTTAAAAAGAGGCATTTGGTAATATAGAACATAAATTTAAATGTTGGTAAGTCTTTTCCGAAGATATTCCTTCTTAGCGCAGACTTGTACGGATGTGAAAACGTGGACGATAAACAGACCAGACAAGAAGAGAACAAGTTTTATGTCCGTGTCTCGGAACCAGAACCGTGCTACAGTGCTCTGAGAAGCATTATAGTGAACTAACTCATGCTGATGTCTTGGCGAGTAAATTCGCCTGATGTGAATCGTACGGGACCCATCTGGGTCCCTATCGGGCACAATCACCGCGTACGCAAATCGGCGGCCCGTTATTTACGCGAATTACATGACCTGTGCGTAGACATCTGATGCCACATACCTCCTCCACAAATCTACCAGCAAACTGTCGGATTCCTGTTACGCGGAGTCAGCGATATATTTCATTCCAAAGACTTACAAACAAGCTATTAAGCAGGTGGTCATAATTTTCTGGCTCATCAGTGTACACGAAGGCTGCCAGCTCGCGCTGGGATAATAAGTAACACGCTTTTGAAGAAAAGTTTATAAGGAGAAAGCAGATGCTAGCGAATTTACTCGAAGGTTTTCATCCAAGGAGAAAGCGAAGTGAAAATCTTTCATGCAGCGCAGATGCGTTCAGCCGTACGTGTTCGATCTATACAAGGGTTTTGCAAGACGAACTCGTTTTTCAGCTGGAGCTCGTAGCAGAAGCAAACGATCGTAAATTCCTTATCACATAGCTCAGTATTGTAGCATCGACATCTGAATTGTGTAGTAAGTGGCACAGCGAACGCTAAATGGCGTCTCTAGTTGCTGAAATTTATTGCATGCACCAAAGAAACCATTATCTCAGCTCTGTTCAGCAGGAGCTAGGGCAACAGTATTCTATTAACCTGACAGCGGGACTCTCTCTTCAGCTTATCTTCACTGTATAATGCTATACTGCATTTTCTGAAACCCAGGCCTCTGAATGTCTTACTTAAAATATTATTCAGTGTCTTACCTAAACTGTTATACTCGCGGCAACAGAACGCTGCACTGGGGCGGCAAAAAGCTGTTCGGCTACAATTATGAACAAGGAATCTTTGAAGACTCGCATTTATGGATTTTGAAGGAAACGCATCTAATGTTTCGAATGTATCAAATGTAGATTCCATATAGAATTTTCGTAAATTTTACTCCAAGATACTAACAATGGAAATCTCTTTCTGAAAACCGCGCCAGGCGACTATTTAAGGATAATTACTTAACTTCTCGACTGGTTTCGTTCAGTTGTCCATCTCTTACCTGAGACATCCAGTCAAACACTGCAAACTTCAAATTACTAACCAAGCTGTGTACTTGTACTCACTAGCATTTTATAAAATGAAATATGCAAGTAACGAAAACAGTTAACTTTGTAAACGTGTAGTATCTAACTGATTCTATGAATAATGTCCACTGTTGAACACATGTAAAATGGAAAAATTTTGTGCTCTTTCGCACATCAAACTCAGATGTTGCCTTTAGGAGCAGTGGTACTTGCCATCGGCGAGCTATGACATAGCTTTGCGTCCACATGGAGGTTATTAGAGAGCAGTGCAGCAGTGGTAAGGAGAGGAAATCTAAATTAAAGTAACTGGACACAGATTTGAAGCTGACTCCCAGTACGCATGCAGCATCTCAACCACTGCGCCACCTTACTCGGTAAAGAGGAACTGTAATCACTGTTGGGCAAAGCTTTCTTTGCAGTTTAGCTTTCACCGTAGAGTGCAGTCAACATAAAGCGATATTCTTAATGTTATAGTTCTGTCAAACCTTAGCTGCTATTGATACCACATTAATGGTTTTCGGGCTAGAGCCGTCAGTACGGAATCGAAAAGAGGTAATGTTTGTTTTGCCGGACGCGTTTCGCCTCAGTTTATTTAAGCATTATCAGCCACTTAAAACACATATATCCAAGAGATATAGACAACAAAAGATGTTTAAGTCGCAACAGTTTGCAACTTACACGTACACTAGAAGAATGTGTAAGTTAAAAGTGATGCATACAAATGAGAATGTATATATATTTCAGACCACTTGACAATGCCTCAAGCAACGCCGTGCGTGGCAGGTATTTGGATGGGTAACCGCATTGGTGCGTAACGCTTTGTTGGCGGCTATCCCTTTGCCTCTCGGACAAAAGAGAGGATGCACTGTGGTGTACAATTATTGATCACCAGAATTTGCGCCAGTGTTCTGAATTAAGTTCCAAACATCTCTGCAGTGTTTCATGGAGTGAGAGCATGCGAACAGCTGATGGTGATCCGTCCGTCCGATAGAGTCATTAAGTTCGGCTCCTCCGGTTGTGCTATTCGAGAGGAATGGACTATGTGCTGCCATCGGTTTCACCCTCTTTCTTCTCTCATTATCACACAAGGCAGACATGACGTTACACTACACCCACACCCATTACAGTTATCTACACATATCGGGTGCACTTTAACGCACAAATCTCACACTGCTCGAAGGAATGGTGTCACTACGTTCAAGGGACAGGAAAAAGCTTTCCAACAGGCGGCTGAACCTGCCGCTCTATGTCTCCCAGCCAGTCATGCCATACAACTTTGATTTTTTGTACGTTAATAAATCAAACGAAAAGCGTTTGGCAAGACAAATATTGCCTTTATTCAGGCGCTTACAGATGGTTCTAACCTAAAAATCATTAATATAGTACGCCAATATATTCCTATGATTCTGGATATAAGTAGAAGAACAAGTAACCTCACATTGTAAGTCCCTCGAATCATCTACATTCCCACTTTTACCGTAACTGTACACACCAGTCCGGAAAGCCAAGTGCGTTACACCGCCCTCTTTCGGGATACGCGGAGGGGCACCAGCCACTTATCTAGTCAGCCCGTTGAATTGACGAAGACGGTCGGATGTACCGGTCAGCATGGATATGATTTGTAGGTGGTTTCTCACACGTGACTAGGTGAATTCCGGGCTAGTACCTACGTCCCGGCTCAGATACGCTCTACACAAACATTTAGAAACAAGTTCGCACACTTGAATACGAGACAACACTAGACGCTGCCTGATGGGGCACACAGGGGGAAGTGATGGCGTCAGTAAGAGCATCTGGCCCCCTAGTACCAGTAACATTGCCACCTACGAAGAGACACGCTGTCCCCGTTGTAACACAGGAAAAAAGGCTAGGGAGAACAAAAAGATGGTGACTGTACACATTACATATAAGAACATACGTTCGTTGTGAGCTGTGTAACAGACGAAGAGCAGTGAGAACTGAAACATATTTGCAACTGCATTTTCAAAAAGTGTTTGTCATAGGGTTTACATGTACTACTCGGAGATGGAATTTTCTCTTAAGACAGGTCGCCGAACAGCCCGGGGTCAAAGTTCACAGTGCAGGGACGCCCGCCTGCCCTATGCCGTCGTTAAAGGGGCTCCTGGCTCTGTCATCAGCGCACCCTCAACTCCTTTGATCAATTAAGGAGAGTCGCCTTCATTAAGGTTGCATCGGCTGAAAGAAAACCCGTAGCGCTCGCCTAATGACCTAGCCTTCTTTGCTTCTCAACCGAGTCTCCTTTTTGTCCTGGCGACTTAACAGCAGCAGCCGTTCTTGACGGTCACTCTCCTAGTACCAAGAAAACTCGAAAAATTAATGAGCATCTTCTAATAATGAACATAATGTGTCTAAAAAAGCGCTTGCATTAAAATGTTCCACGGTGGCCCACTGTTGCGTCAGTGTCGAATTACACCGATTATTCAAAACATTTAATTATTCATGTATTTCATACACATGTTGGAATAAATGTTACGAGAATATGCGGCTGGAATAGATGAATTCACATCTATCTCATCGACTCAGTAAGTACGGGTAAATGAGGCTGTCTCACGGCTCGCAGGTACGAACAGTACACCGAGAAATATTTTTGTCACTAAGAAGATTGTGATTCAAATCACGATACCACATCTTTGTTCTATGTAGTGTGTAGATTAACATCAAGAGGAAATAAGGAAGATCAGAATTTAACGTCACCTCGGCACCAAGGTCATCAGAGGTTGGTTAATATGTAAATCAACACCACTGTGCGTGCAAACTTGTACGCATGTTAGTTGTAATTAAGATGGGAAACAGTAACGCTAGACAAAGTGGTAGGAACTTTACTTCCATATCTCCTTAAGCTGGCTTCTCCAATCCCAGGTTCTCCACTTCAAATTGTTCAGTGGAGCATTCTCTATATCCTGTTACATTTTTGCACTTTCTTACGGAAACATCATTTTCGATACGTTAATTGGGATAGCAGTCATTACAACAAAGGCGTTTTTTTGTTGCGGCAAGATCTTTTAACGAATTTTCAGTCACCAAATTCCTCTTTCTAACACGAAAATACTTTGTCGACTCCCACCAACGTAGGAAGAAGTGGTCATCGTAATAAAATTCACAAATGGCTGCTTCTTTTCAGAACGGAGCTGTAGTAAAATATACTTGCCTATTTTGTCGTAAACGTAAATCCCATCCACAGATTCTGACGGACCCATCGATACCGAGCGATCGCCGTGCCAACCATCGCCAATGGCATCATTAGTATGGAGAAGCGTGGGGTTAGCACGCCGCTCTGCCGGCCACTGTCAGTTTTCGTAACCTGGAGCCATTGCTGATCGGTCGAGTAGCTACTCAGTTGGCCTCACGAGGTTGAGTGCGCCCCGTTCCAGTCCTCTCGCCTGGGAAAAAACTCCTGGCTGTACCGGGAATCGAATGCAGGACCTCAGCATGGAAGTCAAACTCGCTGGCCGCACAGCTACGGAGGCGGACCATTGCCTATTTCACGCGAAATCAATCCAAGAGTAAAAACTGTGCTTTAATTTGACAGTAAACTGAAATACTTAGCCGGTCAGGGTGGCCGAGCGGTTCTAGGCGCTTCAGTCTGGAACCGCGCGACCACTACGGTCGCAGGTTCGAATCCTGCCTCGAGCATGGATGTGTGTGGTGTCCTTAGGTTAGTTAGGTTTAAGAAGTTCTAAGTACTAGGGGACTGATGAACTCAGATGTTAAGTCCCATAGTGCTCAGAGCCACTTGAACCATTTTTTGAAATACTTACATCTAACTTAACCAGCGCCAGTCAAAAGTCCATATCCACTAGAAGGGTGGGAAATGCTTGATTCATTTCGTCAAGAAGTGTCTTGCGTAGTGCTTCCGCTCGTAGAGCGATAACTTCCACGAACAGAGTCGAGTTCGCTCGTGCGGGCGTTTCCGCACCAAGTGTCGCAACAGAGCGCGGCAATCGCCCGAGTCCACGGGCCGAACGTTGAGTGAAAGTCATCGTTGCACGTGATCACGTCACACTCTATGGAGTGTCGCCCATTGCTTGCTATATCACAGATCCACTCCCGCCACCCCACCCCCACCGCCCTCCCCTAACGTTGGAAGGCGCCTCTTCAGTACGGTATATCCTAAACGGCGAACTGGATTGCTGCCGTAACGAGCACTTGCGCACCGCTGAGGCAGTATGCGACAGAAGTCCTTCCGACCTCCCTGTATAATGACAGCTGCGCGTAAAAAAGACCTGAAATTACCCGACTGTTGGAGACTCCCTGGGCGGGCAGTCACGGGCTTCCCCGAGAGGGCAGTCCGCCGGCGAACGACAGTCGTCCATAAAGCGGCACGGTGGCCCTTTACGAGCACAGTGTCCGTAAAGTTTAACTGTCGGAGCGCAGCGCAGCACAGCACAGCACAGCACGGCAGCGGTGGCTGGCGCCCTGGGCGTTCGTGCAGCCGCAGTAAAGGGCCATCGCGATAGCGCCCCGGCCGCCTTTCACGCCCGGCTCCTTATTTATGGCAATCCGTGCCCAGCTCTGCTCTGCTGTCTGCCTCGATCCGACGGCCGCCGTTCTTCCGTGGTATATGGAGCGCAGTGGTCGCAGGTTCCGTCTCCAGCGCTACGACTAAAGCCGACATCACACGGGAAGAGGCAGCTAACGCCGACGTGCACGCAGATAGGATATCCAGCATCACGAGACACAGCGCCGTCGGCACACGGGACGGGTTGGTTCAGAAAATTTTTCTTTCAGAAAATTACACTACTGGCCATTAAAATTGCTACACCAAGAAGAAATGCAGATGATAAACGGGTATTCATTGGACAGATATATAATACTAGAACTGACATGTGATTACATTTTTACGCAATTTAGGTGCATAGATCTTGAGAAATCATTACCCAGTACAACCACCTCTGGCCGTAATAACGGCCTTGATACGCCTGGGTATTGAGTCAAACAGAGCTTGGATGGCGTCTACAGGTACAGCTGCCCACGCAACTTCAACACGATACCACAGTTCATCAAGAGTAGTGACTGGCGTATTGTAACGAGCCAGTTGCTCGGCCACCATTGAACAGACGTTTTCAATTGGTGAGAGACCTGGAGAATGTGCTGGCCAGGGCAGCAGTCGAACATTTTCTGTATCCAGAAAGGCCCGTACAGGACCTGCAACATGCGGTCGTGCATTATCCTGCTGAAATGTAGGGTTTCGCAGGGATCGAATGAAGGGTAGAGCCACGGGTCGTAACACATCTGAAATGTAACGTCGACTGTTCAAAGTGCCGCCAAAGCGAACAAGAGGTGACCGAGACTTGTAACCAATGGCACCCCATACCATCACGCAGGGTGATACGCCTTTATGGCGATGACGAATACACGCTTCCAATGTGCGTTCACCGCGATGTCGCCAAACGCGGATGCGACCTTCATGATGCTGTAAAAAGAACCTGGATTCATCCGAAAAAATGACGTTTTGCCATTCCTGCATCCAGGTCCGTCGTTGAGTACACCATCGCAGCCGCTCCTGCCGGTGATGCAGCGTCAAGGGTAACCGCAGACATGCTCTCCGAGCTGATAGTCCATGCTGCTGCAAACGTCGTCGAACTGTTCGTGCAGATGGTTGTTGTCTTGCAAACGTCCCCATCTGTTGACTCAGGGATCGAGACGTGGCTGCACGATCCGAGACAGCCATGCGGATAAGATGCCTGTCATCTCGACTGCTAGTGATACGAGGCCGTTGGGATCCAGAACGGCGTTCCGTATTACCCTCCTGAACGGACCTATTCCATATTCTACCAACAGTCATTGGATCTCGACTAACGCGAACAGTAAATTCGCGATGCGACAAACCGCAATCGCGATAGGCTACAATCCGACCTTTATTAAAGTCGGAAACGTGATGGTACGCATTTCTCCTCCTTACACGAGGCATCACAACAACGTTTCACCAGGCAACGCCGGTTAACTGCTGTTTGTGTATGAGAAATCGGTTGGAAACTTTGCTCATGTCAGCACGTTGTAGGTGTCGCCCCTGGCGCCAACCTTGTGTGGATGCTCTGAAAAGCTAATCATTTGCATATCACAGAATCTTCTTCCTGTCGGTTTAATTTCACGTCTATAGCACGTCATCTTCGTGGTGTAGCAATTTTAATGACGAGTAGTGTAGTTGCTGTAGTAAATTTTTTGGGTTGCGGTAGGTGGGTATTAGCTATCTACACAATATTATCACTGCTTACCAGCATTTTTAGGCCAATAAGGTGATGATTATGTTAAATAAAGGGGTCTGAAAATGTGGGTTTCCACTTTTCAGTATTTTAGGTGTTCAATGTATCTCATTCTAAGGTTCATGTGTTTCTTTCACACATGTGCTGAATGGCAATCATGAAGGTTTACAGACGTACTTTTGCACATCTTCAAACAAATAAAGCAAAACAAAGTTTTTGTAATATTGCTTTTCCAGGTTACCATGAATCATCTCGAGTTTTAACAAAACATTTCTTCCTTCATATCATATATTCTTAATACTAGTCTGGTTATTCCGATAACTGCGGATTGGTTATTCCAGTAACTGAGGACCGCGTGTACAGCACTCGCCACGTTCTTTCTGAGACAGATATAGCTCATCACATGCATCTGGCGGCCTTTTAGCAGCAAAAGCTGCAATGCAGCCCTCGAATCTAAGCACAGAGATGTCGTGCTATTCATCCCCCCTAGTAGATTAAAATCCAATCAGTTTCGTACATAGAACAGATTCTGACCTAGCCTAACCTCCTTGACCCCTCCAAAAACTCATGAAGGTGATCGGACGCAATGTGACCGAGCTGTCGGCCGATGTTATCGGGCGACTTCTGGCGACGGAGCCACTGTGAATACAGCCTAAAGCGCGTAGATGTCTCCGCCCGTACGTTTGTCGTCATGAGAGACGGGTTATAATACGATAACCTTGAAGCGTCATAATCTGTCTCTAGATAAATACTCTGCATGACGGAGACTACAGCCTACAATTACTCATAGTTTGGTTTTTTCTTTCCTAGTCCTATCTCTAACTGAGAGAGGAAAAAAGACTGTCTAAATGCCCTGTGCGAGTCCTAGTCTCTCTTTACTCATGATTCCTGCGCAGCACTGATCTCCAAGCACAGAGGCGTCGTGATATTCATCGCACCCTAGGAGATTAAAATCTAACCAGCTTCCTACATAGAACAGATTCTAACGTATTGTATTAACTACAGTATTCTTGTAGCTCTTTACTGAATTACAATATTCCTTAACTATTTTCTTATTACACTAAACAACATCACAAATATTCTTCTGTCATCCTATGGCTAAGTCAGAGAGTCAGTGTAGGTCCTTCAGTTCATCCTAACAGCCATGCACTTCACACGGAAGTAAATGGTCCATTGATTGGATTTCAACGCACTCACATTTAGGATTGACTGATGGGCCCCATTTGTTCATCAATTGCTTACATCTACCAACACTCGTTCCGAAACGGCCCAAAATTGTCCCCTATTTCCTCGAGAGTTTGAATCCGTCAATCTTCTCTGGGAGTCGTACAAAAAAGTTTGGTTCTTATGTCTATCTATACAGCCCTAGTTTGTTCCAAGCCGTCTTCGAGTCGAACGCTTGCAGCTACTCGACGATTTTCAGTATAGATAACCTAGATTTAGGCCTGTTTGTAGGAGACAGGTCTTGGTGAATAGGGAGTTCTGAGTTGTCTATGATTTCTCTGTAAGCTCTTGTGGGTAACTATGATGGCTTAATTTCAGGGGGCTCTATGTTTACTAGAACGGGGAGCCAGGCATATGGAGTGGACCAGAAGGTTCCATAGATTATCTGCTTTGTCTCCTTCAGTTGGATATCCAGTTTAGCTATGTGTATAGTTTTCATTCAGAATGACGGACAGGATTCAGCCATGCTGTTGACTGCTAGCGCTGGAGTCCTCAGCGTGCTCGCTCCACAACGCCATGTCGTTTCTGTCAGTTTCGACAGGATAGCACTACAGAATTTTGGTTTTCTGCTTAGTATCTTCTAATTACTTCACCACTACTGTAAATCTCTGAAGTCGTCAACGATCTTCAAGTTTGACGTCGCTGTGAAACGCTTTAAAGTCGAGTTGTAATGAGAAGGTCATTCAGCATAGTGAATCGTTGACAGATATTTGGTTTGCACAAAGCATTAATAGAGCCTTGTAACAGTCGGAGTGAAAGCGGCAGGATTAGCGCCCAACAGGGTGAACCGAGTTTGGCTAGGGTAAACGAATTGTGCGCCAGTACCTTTGGTTAAATTCTCATTTCCTCTGTCTTTTGAAGAGAAAAGAGAGGAAAATGTAGAAAGTGATCACACCTTGAGATAAATGGAAGGCCGTTGTTTCTCACAGAGTCGACAGTGATAGTCACAGCCTCCTTTTTTCCATCCGTAATAACATTAATATTGTGCTTATTTAACGTGTTAAAAGGTATTCACTCAGAAGTTCGACAAATTACACAAGAAAATCTACTTATATGAGATTTCGCTCTGTCTTCGGCAAGTGTTTTTGTTTTGCGAAACATGCTGAGAAAGGCCATTTGAATTAGTGGCAGGAGCGACGGAGAATTTTATATGGTGGCAGTGCCGCCACATACCCTGAGAAACTTTTCTTGACTGTGACAACTGCCACGGAAGCCCACGCTTGTATTTTTACGTTATTGATAAAAGTCGTATGAGACAGTGAAAGTGACACCTTCACTTTAGAACCTAGCTGTCACAGCCGTAAATTGGCAATATGCAATTATTTTTTCCACACCATACATTTCTTTCAGTTCCTACCGTCATCAGTTTAGTGGAGTATTCTTTAACCGTACTGCCTGATGATGTGAAAAGCCGTACACAGAAGCTGAAAGTCGGCCTCTTCTACGAAGAGATTAAGAAGTGAGAGAGCGACGCTTCCAGGAGGTGGCCACGACTGGCCACTACCCCGATACCCCACGAAGATTACTGCAGCACGACTTTCCAGAAACTACTCGCCTGGAATTTCCGGACCAAAAGTTTGGTGACTAACAAATCTTACTGCGGGCAGCGCATAGAGAAACTGTTCTTCAGTTGTGCACGCGTCCGACAGATAAAGTCTGCTAATACATCTCTCACACATTATTCGGGTAACAGTTTTACATAGGTTCTTTCTTCTCTATTTCTGCCTAAGGAATGTAAATGTGTACCACGAAAACTCAAAGTAAAAGATATGAGAAAGCTCGTGAATCAACAACTTTTCCAAGTATTGTTTAACGTCTAGTAGCCAACGACATTATTAGATTAATTACGCGAATAACTTAGATAATCCGTCAAAAATACCTCTTTAGTTTTTGCTCGTATGAGATGGCTCTAAGCACTATGGGACTTAACATCTGAGGTCATCGCCGGCCGTTGTGGCCGTGCGGTTCTAAGCGCTTCAGTCTGGTACCGCGTGACCGCTACGGTCGCAGGTTCGAATCCTGCCTCGGGCATGGATGTGTGTGAAGTTCTTAGGTTTCAGTAGTTCTAAGCTCTAGGGGACTGATGACCTCAGATGTTAAGTCCCATAGTGCTCAGAGACATCTGAACATACCCTCTTTACAGGTATAAGCAAAAGAAAGATCAATTGTGTCCACATTTTTCCCGGTTGACTAGTTTACCCTTAAAGTCTTAAGATGAAATGGAATCTACTTGCCGCTGTAGAGTTTCACTGAAAATAACCATGCACAACATCTGCCTTTGTACGACCCGTTCCCTTATAGCCTTCTACTACAATGGTCTTAATGAGGCGTTAAGCTCTAATCACTATTCGTTCCTTTACTACTTCGAATAGTCATTTACTGAACTCTGTTAGAATATTAAAGGCGATGTAACTCGATTTTCTACAATATTGCCTTAGCTATACAAAAGTTATTTGGACAGTACGCCAATCTCAAAAGATAATTCAAACTGAAGCACTGGCGATCTTGGGAATTTTGTAGGGTTACTTTTAGCGTTTCCTATATAAATAAGAAGTGGATCGTGTTTTTATTACGCTTTCTCCGTTAGTATCCATTACAAAATCACGTGAGTCCTTATAAAATACGTTTCACACTAATAGGACAGGCCAAGTAACTTTCATTAAATTCTGTATTACACCAAAGCGACACAGATGGATGTCACTGCTTTTCCACACGCTCACCAAGTCTCTGTAAATAACGGTCGAAATGCTCTACCAATCGTTCAGTTCCTTAACAACAGAAATCCACACCTCGGTCACGGAGACTTTCGATAATCGCTGTGTGAACGTCTTCATCTTTAGAAAATATGCGACTGCTGCGAGTCAGTTCTTCGACTCTGTGATCATTATCGGCTGTGGTCGTTGTTAATGGACTTCAGTCTCGATAAGCATCATACACGTCTGTGAGGTCTTGCTTCGATTGTTGGAACCATTTCACTACGTATGGGCATGAAATTGCATTTGGTCCATACATCGCCAGAATTGCCTGGTGAATGTGTGTGCGAATTAGACGTTTCGCCCTCAATAACCTTTCTATCCGACATATTTGCACACAGCTACACTCGCACGCTGCGACGGATCTGTCATCCGTACTACGGCAGACCTATGTCTCCAGGAAACCCAAAACATGTATCCTCCTCTGATACTGCGCCACTCTTGTTCCGCAATGGTCTCAGCGTGGGACGGCACGTTTAACACTTGTCGATGTCCATTTAGATGCTACCCAAGGACAAGCTGATTGTAAGTGCTTTGTCATTCTGCGGATATCTGTTTCCGGGCTTCGCAGGTGATGGGCAGTCTCTAAGTTTGGATTCAGGAATTATTATATTTCTGCGGTCGTAGGCCGCTCAAAACACAGTACTGTTCTTTAACTGAAAATAGCTCGAAAGTCAAGAACGACATCTACCGGAGAATCCAGTGAATAACGTTCTTTGTGTTTGTGTGATTTAAGTTTTAAGGTGATTGGTTTCTGTTATGGTCATGACTTGTTGGCAAAAACTGTACCTATTGGCATGGTGGATGGATATAGTGGGAGGGGCAGACCTAATTTTGAGTACATAAGGCAGGTCGTTGATCATGTAGGGTGAAAGATTTGTGCTGAAACGAAGCGACAGGAATCGAGAATCGCATCAAAGAACGTCTAGAGTTCATTGGACAATCTCTCCGTCCAAGGCAGATGTGGTAATTTGCGTAAGGACGTATCTCAGCACCTCGGTGTAACATATCACCGGTACCTAGATTCAGTATTGCTCCAGATCGCCTCCGTGTCTCATACGAGCTGGTCAGTGAGCGATAAGGTAGGTGCTGTAATTTGGTAGAGGAGATCATCATTAATGAAGCAAGAGAAGCTGATGGATCGTTAACTGAATACGTCAGGCAGTCCAGGATCTAAAAGTGAAAGGAGATACGGCGCAGCATTGTGTGGGACTTGGGGAGGTCGTGATCGACACCATGCACGAGAAGGGAGGGTATTCTGTAGCAGTATGGAGAGAGGGAGGGAGGGGGAAAGAGAGGGGGGGGGGTTCCTGGGCATTCCTGAGCGCTCGGCGGGCCGCCAGGCGGCCTTGGCTCTTGACACAGTAATTGCAGCAGATCGCTGTCGGCCACGCACGCTGCCCTCCGACAGGGCCATGCCCCGGTTCTGCCTACGTCGACGCTGCGGCAGGTTTCGTCCCCGTTCCTAGCCCAACAATATCGTTAATTTCGTTTCAGGTATGCTAAGTCTTGCCCCCGCACCTTTTTTTTAAGAGCGCACAGTTTGTACTATGAATCTAGTGACGAAGAAGCAACCACTGCCCTGAATAAATTTCAGAAATGAGCAACAATGAATCTTCGGAGAGAAATAGAACAAGAAGTTCGGTTACGACCAACGGTAATGCATTACTGAAGACCCAGAATGATAAGAGGAACAGCAACCGATTACAGTTTATGAAATATGTGTGGGCCCATCGACGCCAGGCTTGAACCAGGGAGCATCATATCCTCAAGGTGTGCCACAAGTTTCAACTCCTGAGTGCCTCAAAACTACCAGCGGTACCAGCTAGGTGCGCATGCCAAGACTAGAGTTTATGCAACGTATGCCAGCAACAGCAAGTTCTGAAGTGCCAGTTAATGGAGAGGTCCACAGTCGTTTCCGGGGCATGACATTTTACGTTTTTAACGGCCTGAAGACCGTCGTGGAAAACTGTCAGAATGAAGGAGTCGATATTTGTAGATCCCGCGCCTCCGATGAGATGTTTCACCTCGGCTACATATCTTGCTTCACGCCACCGAAACCGGTTACTAAAAACATTCAGGTGGTAAAAGTATGACACTGTTTGGTTAATAATTTTTTTTTTTCTTCTGGATTACGTGCACCAGTAAATGGTCAGAGTATTTGCTTCCGAAAGCAGTTAAAGGGGGATAATCTAACCGCTTATCCTGTAGTTTCTGATGCTATGGTTATGGAGGAAAAGCATGTCTTCTATCATATTCTAAACTACAATGTAGGATAGAGTGTTGTACTGCGGAACATTTTTCACACCACTAATTTAACACATTTTTTTATTCCGTTTTTAAATGATAGCATTCTCATCATGCGTGATGCTTTTTTTTATGAAATTAGAGAATTTGCTGCGGAAAAGTAAAGTGTTTCTAAATGCGAAAAACTGTTCCGGTGTACAGCACCTATGGACCACCTTCGAGAGGTGTAACAATTCCCCTGTGGTTTATAAATGCGTGAATTTCCACGGCGGTACACAACCGCGACATTTCGCAAAAAATTTCAAATTTCAGTATGTTTCAGCCGCGTTGTAGCGGTCTTCCTCAGGGTGTTCTTAGGAAGACCAATGCGACTCCTCTGAAACATCGGGTTTTTACTATTTTAGCATTTAAGTTTTTTTTTTAAGTTCACGTGGCAATAGTTCCAGGAGGATATTAAGGAGATTGTATTCTGGATAGTTTTTAATTATTGGCCAAACTGTGGTTCTTAGGTCAAAAGACTCCCTCACAGCGGAACTGCCACGGGTTACGAGCGTTTTTCTTTCTCCCACCGCCGTAGAACGCTCCCCATCGCAAGTAGTGTTAAGGGAAGCTTCACAATTAGCGAGAAGGCACAGCAATCCCATAAACGCCATATCCAGACAGTTCGACGAAAAGATCTCATTACCGAAGAGGAACTGTAGCGACATTTCCAAACAGGAGCGACCGTATTAGGCACTCTCCAAAACAAGTAAACTTCATGAGAGAGTTGTACCTGTAGGATAGCGTACCTAAGAACACATGATTTCCCTGGTCGGTATCAGTTTAAAGTAACGTTAGGGAATGCGTAGTAGAACCCGCCGTAAGCAGTTTTCGGCACTTTCAACTGTTTCTGCCTGTTATGACCCGTGGGACCCTGTTTTGTGCACATCGTGGTAAGTTCACAGATGCGAACACGCGCCTAACGGTCTAGAATCAACTGTCGCCGCTCTGGAGAAGAAAGTTCTAGTGCAAGGGGGAAGAAAGTTCTGCGTGTTGAAGTGCTGTATAATATATGAAAGCTATATGGCAGATATTCCTAATTCATCAGATTGAGAGTGTTTTAGTGGTGACATTCTATATATCTGTAAAATTAGTTATACAACGTGTGGGCAATTACGCCACAACCCGTCGGTCCTGCATCACTTTGTAACTTGAAACGAAACAAGGTCTTGTACCGTGAAAGGCTTGATATTTGCGAATGAACTAAATTTCTTTAACGTCTGAACAACTTTCCCCGTCACGAAAATGGAACTTTGCGTTAGCTGGCAATTGCTTCTGTTTCGGAATGTTTGTAAGTTGTAACTGGTTTTTGATGATGCTTCTTCTTAATTTGATCTCACTTTCTGGTTATTGATGTGGGGCAGAGTAACAATCTGACACAACAGTATATTTCGATTCAAATACTTTTAAATTTGGGATATTCCTCCGTTGATACACAGCTTCGACATCGAAGGGACGTCGTACTCTTAACTCTCCTCGTGGTAACTTCACAGATGCGAACACGCGCCTAACATTTTAGAATCAATTGTCGCCGCTCTGGAGAAGAAAGTTCTGGCGCAAGGAGGAAGAAAAAACTGTCCGTGTAATCTCAGTCATTAAGAGCGCACCACCTCTGGCCGAGGAAGACGTCCGTCAGCGCAACAAAAGGCGTCACGGGGCCGGCTCTGTTATTATGCGCGCTTAAAGGCCGGTAGCCGGTGGCCCGGCAGCCGTGCTGGCGGTGCCGTATTAGTTTTACGGCGGCAGAACAATGAGGGAGTCGCTGCCGGCTCTAGCCGGAGCGCCGTGGGCCGATCGCTAAAGGCCGCCTGTAGTCGTGACGGAGCAACATCTGGCGGCCTCCGAGGGCCGCGGGCGCGGAACACAGGTCTGCCGGCCAGCTGCGCCGCCAAAGTGGTACAGATTATCTGCGGCCCCCCAGTGCTCTTAAAAAGATATAGCGCGAAATATGGTGCTGAGTCGGCGTGAGTTATTGTTCGCCTACTAACCAGTTCCTCGCCCGAAGAAGGAAGGCAAAGTAAGGTACAGTGTGCCTTGTAAGTGCAAAGTGTGACACTTCTGATAAAATGGTCTCTCAGATCTACGAGTTAAGTTAAAATGTGGTGAACAGCGAGCAAGCTGTTCTCGTTCGCAGTACGGTAGTCTCGATCGGAAGACCAGTCACCATCAGCATCATTATCACCGAAAATTTCGGGTAGATTAAAACTGTGAGCCGATCGGCGCTCGAAACTGGGACATTTGCCTTTCGCGGGCAACTGCTCTATCGAAAAGCTACCCAAACACGACTCACGATCCGTCCTTGCAACTTTACTTCAGCTACTACCTCATCTCCTAAATTCCAAGCTTCACTCTTGCAAAACTTGCTAGTACTTCTAGAAGAGAGCAAAGTTTGGAAGACAGGAGATGAAGTGCTGGCAGAAGTATAGCTGTGAGGACGGGTCGAGTGTTGTCTTGGGTAGTTCAGTCGGTAGAACCCTTGCCCCTGAAAGGCAAAGGCCCTGGTTTCATGCCCCGATCCGACACACAGTTTTAATCTCCCAGAAAGGTTTCTTTCCTTCGCTCTCCTAACAATTTCGAATATGCGATGCTTTTCCCAATATCTAGCCTAGACTTTTTATTAAAGTTTTCACATTAACAGACCACGTCTCACTGTTGTAAGGCAGAACTGTTCACAGACAATGATAGCAAAGCTTTCTTATCATCGGAAGCTTGGTTCTGAAAAGCCGGTTTAGGATAGCAAGAGAACTGCAGTCTATTTTCACTCTTGTGTTTATTTATTCTTTATTCTATCAATAATGGTTTGAGAACACCGAAGCTGCTTTCGTAAATATCACTGAAGGGAACAGAAACTATTAGGGGCCACACTTTTTGATAAACGCTTCTCTTCGTCGTAATTAGTTTCGGGCCTGAGCTCACTGTCAGGAGAGAGTGAGGATTTCTTGTACAAATTTCACATTATTTCGGCCTTGAGGGAAGGTCTTTCTTCATATACTGCAGTATAGAGGTCTGCATTAATTACCTGTACCCTGCTGAACCCGACCTTCACTAAAGACAAGATGGGAACACATGAGCTTTCATCCAACGACACGTTAGTTACTGGTGTCAGATGTAAACACATGTGTCCCAATCTTGTCTTTAGTGAAGCTTACGTTCAGTGTGCTACATCTAATTGATGCAGACCGCTATGCTGTAATACACAAAAATAAACTATTCTAAACGCCTAAACAATATGAGATTTGTACAAGAAATTCTCACTACTTTCTGACAATGGGCTCATGTCCGAAACTAATCATGACGAAGTAAAGTATTCACCTAAAAGTATAAGAGACTGCTGTTTTTTTCCTCGAGTATATACGGTATTATTTTAGTCATGAGAAAATAACTTGAGACAAACGTAAGGAGACTTGTCACAGTACAAAGCTTTTATCGAGGCTTATTACTAAGTGGATATTTTCGTTTCTGGAACTCTCACCTTTCATTATGACAAGTTTCATCAAAATCGATCAGGTCGACTGCAGTGGACGAGAAATTTATTGGAGACATGTTCTCGAACTTCAATGGAAGGTAAGATGTACAAGTTCTGTGCATACGTGCGGCAAACGACGTGTCTGAGTGTTCTGAGATTTTACTTTGGAGCACTAGAGCACCTCTATAGTAAACTACTCTTCAACTATCCCAGAGTTGATCGGAGGAACAGGGGAAGACTAGCATTTCACGTTCCGTCGACGATAAAGTCATTAGATACGCTGCACTCCCTCGATTTAGAGGAGCACGAGGAAAGAAGTTGGCTCTCTTCTTTTCAAAAGAACCATTCCCGCATTCCGCTTACGCAATTTAGGAAATTGTAAGTCTCGATAGACATATGAAGATGTGAACTTCAGCCATTTCTAATGAGAGGACCACTGCGCCTCTTGCTCCGTGAGCTTTTGCATGCACTCTAGCGTCAGACGTGTGAAATAAATTGCTCGCTCTTGTGAAATTTGAGCATCTTTATTCTTGAATACAGTAACAAAAACAGTTCAATAAAGGTCAAGATTTCCTACTGGATCGATGCTCCTTCGAAAGCAAGACGATTGTGCACAGGAGTGTTGGCGCAAGAAAACTGGCCTGAACTTCAGTGTTTCGGCTGAGCAGTGGAGACAGCGTGGGCAAGTGAAATATGTTTTCGTCATTTTCCGGCGCAAAGCGCCCGCTTCCGTCGCCCAGCGTCGGAGCGCAGCCCCGGCCGCCATTAAAATAATTACGACGATTAGGAGCGAGCAGACTCTGGCCCTGCCTTATTGAACGAGTGGCGGCAGATAGGCCGGCAGATACGGCGCTGGTGAGCCTACAAGGCGCTGCTAATGAGCATTCATTACGGCCACGAGCTGCTTGCTGTCTGCCCTTTCCTTAGCCGGGCAACCAGCCAGTTTCGCGTCATAGGTTTCACATTACGCGGTTCTACTAGCTAAAACATTACATCGATTTTCTGGGTGGCCCTGGGGACACGAAATCATTTTGTGTAAGGATATGAGCGTCACTTAGCTAATCATAACATAATTTGGAATTCATAAATAAAGCGATGGTTAGGGTAAAGGCTGGTTTGACACAAGGCACAGCACCAATGGAAGTAGTACGACCATTGACCACGCCTTTACCAATGCAAGATAACCTACCAACAACTGGACGGGGTGGGAGGTGGCTGTATGCTTCACAAGCAATGTGCTGGATGTGTCCACTACGAGAACTGTATTACTTATCCAATTACATCATGAGCCAGTGCGTCTTCTCTATCCGAGGTATCGACAAGGAAAGCAATAAGTAGTTTTATATAACCTTCTGCAGTACTTGCGCATACAAAATCGATCCACATTAACAAAGTAATCCATACACATTATAAAAATGTATGTATACAGCTATGTACGTATATACGTACTATGGTCATTCCGCATCTCCTCCTAAATCACTGCACCGATTTGAACCAAACTTGGTACCCATATCAATTACTGTCTGGAAAGAGTCATTGTGGGGTAAGGCCATTAACCTCCTACTGGGGTGAACGAGATGCCGTGGAGACAGAAGGGAGGACTCGGAGATGGTCGGATAGCGAGGGGGAAGGATTAGATAGGCACAAATAGGAGGAGGAAATAATGTACAAGGATAGGATAGCGGAAATGGACAGAGAGAGGGGAGAGGATGAGATGGACGGACAGAGGGGGAGGAGGTTAATAGTTCTTACCCCCGCCACTCCCAATGACTCTTTCCAGACAGTAACTGATATTGGTATCAAGTTTGGTTCAAATCGGTCCAGCGATTCAGGAGGAGATGCGGAACATCCATATTACATATATAAATACGTGTATACATACATGCATTTTTTTGTTAATGTTGATTGATTTTGTACGCTCCACTACTGCAGAAGCTTTTACAAAACTACATATTTGCTTTCCTTGACGATGCCTCGGATAGAGAAGAAGCAGTGGCTCATGACGTAATTGGATAAGTAACACAGTTCTCAAACTATATAGCCACCTCCCACCCCGTCCAAATAGGTGGGCGAATTAATGATCAGTGATGTAGTAGGAAATGTAGATGAAGCTTTCTGAATACTTGGCAGCAACTACGTTTCTTACACAAGTGAGAAAGGCAAAGGTCAGCTTTGCGCTGGGGACTTATCCAGAACGTAAGTACTTGTAACGAACTACAATTGTATCCCATGTAAACCACTGTAGCAGGTCACCATTATCCTGCACAGAGTACGCTGCAGTTTTCCGAAGATAATCAAGAAAAGAAGTGTCAAATTTTCTGTCATTTGTTCTGCAGTTACCAAAATGCTATTTACATACCCGAATGTAGAATATAATTGTTTACTAATGCAATGGTCTTACACTTCATCGTAAAATGACGAACACTAACACAAAAAGAAACAGGACTGACGCAGTATATATATATATATATATATATATATATATATATATATATATACTCCTGGAGATGGAAAAAAGAACACATTGACACCGGTGTGTCAGACCCACCATACTTGCTCCGGACACTGCGAGAGGGCTGTACAAGCAATGATCACACGCACGGCACAGCGGACACACCAGGAACCGCGGTGTTGGCCGTCGAATGGCGCTAGCTGCACAGCATTTGTGCACCGCCGCCGTCAGTGTCAGCCAGTTTGCCGTGGCATACGGAGCTCCATCGCAGTCTTTAACACTGGTAGCATGCCGCGACAGCGTGGACGTGAACCGTATGTGCAGTTGACGGACTTTGAGCGAGGGCGTATAGTGGGCATGCGGGAGGCCGGGTGGACGTACCGCCGAATTGCTCAACACGTGGGGCGTGAGGTCTCCACAGTACATCGATGTTGTCGCCAGTGGTCGGCGGAAGGTGCACGTGCCCGTCGACCTGGGACCGGACCGCAGCGACGCACGGATGCACGCCAAGACCGTAGGATCCTACGCAGTGCCGTAGGGGACCGCACCGCCACTTCCCAGCATATTAGGGACACTGTTGCTCCTGGGGTTTCGGCGAGGACCATTCGCAACCGTCTCCATGAAGCTGGGCTACGGTCCCGCACACCGTTAGGCCGTCTTCCGCTCACGCCCCAACATCGTGCAGCCCGCCTCCAGTGGTGTTCAGCGATGAGAGTCGCTTCTGCCTTGGTGCCGATGATGGTCGTATGCGTGTTTGGCGCCGTGCAGGTGAGCGCCACAATCAGGACTGCATACGACCGAGGCACACAGGGCCAACACCCGGCATCATGGTGTGGGGAGCGATCTCCTACACTGGCCGTACACCACTGGTGATCGTCGAGGGGACACTGAATAGTGCACGGTACATCCAAACCGTCATCGAACCCATCGTTCTACCATTCCTAGACCGGCAAGGGAACTTGCTGTTCCAACAGGACAATGCACGTCCGCATGTATCCCGTGCCACCCAACGTGCTCTAGAAGGTGTAAGTCAACTACCCTGGCCAGCAAGATCTCCGGATCTGTCCCCCATTGAGCATGTTTGGGACTGGGTGAAGCGTCGTCTCACGCGGTCTGCACGTCCAGCACGAACGCTGGTCCAACTGAGGCGCCAGGTGGAAATGGCATGGCAAGCCGTTCCACAGGACTACATCCAGCATCTCTACGATCGTCTCCATGGGAGAATAGCAGCCTGCATTGCTGCGAAAGGTGGATATACACTGTACTAGTGCCGACATTGTGCATGCTCTGTTGCCTGTGTCTATGTGCCTGTGGTTCTGTCAGTGTGATCATGTGATGTATCTGACAACAGGAATGTGTCAATAAAGTTTCCCCTTCCTGGGACAATGAATTCACGGTGTTCTTATTTCAATTTCCAGGAGTATATACTGAGTAAATGTGTCTAACTGTGCCAACAGCCTTGGTGCATTGGTAATACCGGTTCCCGTCAGACCGTCAGATCACCAAAGTTAAGCGCTTTTGGGCTAGGCTAGCACATGGAAGGGCAACATTTCGGGCCTGCCGACCACTGTTGGCAAGCGGGGTGCACTCTCCACTTTTGAAGCCAATTGAGGAGGTACTTGACAGTGATGTATCGGCACCGGTCACGAAAACTGACAACAACTGGGAGAGCGGCGTGCTGAGCATATGTCCGTTCATATCTGAGTGATTCAGTGATCACTATCGTCTGAGGATGACACAGCGGTCAGTCGCACTGGACCTTCCGAGACCTGTTCGGAAGGGTTTTTCCTAGGAATGTGTTCAATTAGTCGTGATCGACTTCAAAATGAGACTCATCTGAATTCATACACTTCTTTATTCGCTCCTACGACTGCACAGACTACTTCTTTGTGTCGTTTTCTTTGAGACTGTACAGTAACTTTTCCTTTTTGTCTTCCAATATAACGCTAGAATCTTGTTCGTGCAATCGTCCGATCTTGATGAAACTTGTTACCTCTTAAGAACACAGACCAAATTCGAGACAGTCACTCACTAATACGCTACGGCGAGTTGTTCCACTCTGTCTCTGTCTCTGTTTCTCTCTTTCTTTTTGGAATGAGATAACTAGCTGCTCTACACTTTATGACGGGAGACTTCAGCGAAACTTGCATTTCAGTTACATTCGGACTAAGACCAAAGTCAGTGGCGGCTGGTAATCACGAATTCGCAATTGTTTCGCAGGCAGTACTTTTAAGGGTCGATGTTTGCTCGGATGTTTTTGTTTGTATTGTTGTATTGTATTGTGGTATACTTTCATCCGTGTCGGATTTCGCTTATTAATTAGTGGTGATCGCCTTCAAAATGAGACTCGAAATACACTGTACTTCAGCAAAATAACGATTGACCAAATGTGGCTGCTTACTTTCACCATACTATGTAACACCTCTTTCCTATATTTTTCGTTCATTACGCACACATACCGAATTCCATTCTAAAGTGTCGCGCGGAATTAGCCGAGCGGTCAGGGGCGCTGTAGTCATGGACTGTGTGGCTGGTCCCGGAGGAGGTTCGAGTCCTCGGGCATGGGTGTGTGTGTTTGTCCTTAGAATAATTTAGGTTAAGTAGTGTGTAAGCTTAGGGACTGATGACCTTAGCAGTTAAGTCCCATAAGATTTCACACACATTTGAACATTCTAAAGTGTCACTTACAGACATGGTTAAGGAAGTCTACATAACAAACCTTTTCTAGGCCCACGTCGTTTTTGGTGCTGCAAGTCAACTGTTCGGCATTAATGATGAAACCACGCGCTCCCACTTTTTCTGTATCGCGGCTTCGGTAACTGGGTCAATGTAAACGCATGGAAAAGCAATTCTGCGGTCGCCAGGATCAGCACGTGATACAGATCTCGTGTGGATTGGGAAAAGTGAACGCAGTTGCGTGGAGTTGTAATACGTTCCCGATTATATCGGCTCGGCGGCAGCCGCCCGGCGGTGTGCTGTAAATGTCACGGCGACTGATTTCGTCAAAGCGAGCAGTTGCGTATGCAAACTGGAAATATCGGCCAACGCGCTTTGGGCAGTCTCTTACTCGCATACTTTTCAATAAAATACGCTCACATACGACAGTTGGTGCTCGAGAAGGAAACTCTGTTCCTCCGGCTCTAGAATCTCGGAGCACTGTAACTGCATCTACGAATATCGGCGCTGGAGGAGCTTGTGTAATAATCCTTAGGCGTCCTATAGTATCCAGGCGAGCAAATTGCTACAAAGTCTCATGATTCCATCGCGAGAGGGTCTTAACTTTTTTTCTCATGCCTGATTGACTTTCGTTTGTAGGAACCTCTCATGTATATAAGACGTACCAGATTGTATGGACGTTAGTATCCCACGCTAAACTGTATGGTTTCTCTTAAATCCCTAGCTGATCTTCTTGACAGACTGGAGAAAGGAATATGTGCAGAGCCCGTAAGTAAAAGCTGCGTTGTTAAAACCAACCTTGCGGTTCATATTTCCTTTACATTAGTAAATAGGTAAATAGCTATACACAGAAACAAGTGTAAGTAATATGCAAGCTTATAAAATTTCTGTCATGCATAGCTTTGCGCAATGTGTCTCTCAAGATAAAGATGTGGAAGAGAACCGGTATACTTCCAGCTAGGATTCGTGGTTGTATCGCCCTCCCGAACTAAAAAACTCTATTAGCTTTAGTATATGTGAGAAATTTGAGGCCGTTCTTCGATGTGGATCTCATGTTGACCTGACTGTTCACTCCATAACTGTCTCCTTTGACTTTCTTCCAAGGGACATGACTAGTACTGTTGTGCTCTTACCGAATCTTCATGGTGTTGACAAATGGCCCTACTCTGAACCTACCTTAAAAGGGGCAGGATGACCACAAGAAAGTACATTTAACAGTGTTGATAAAAAAGGGGACAGTCTTTTCCAAAATCCAGTGTTTGAAATTTGTCTCCAGTCGTCACAAGAACATGTAGCACTATTACACACATCCCATCACAGCACTTGCATATAAGAGGACATGAGAATGCCTGTTCATCATTAGTTCGTGAGCGCTTGACTATCCTTAAACATTCAGACCACCCACTTAGTTCCATAAATCATAATCGATGTTTTCCGTAAGGCTGAAACTTTCTTATTAATGATCTAAACAATAAATCACTTTACGAGTTTACGTTTTTTCATTCGTAGCACGACACCTTTCAGAATTTTTTCTCATTTTCAAGTGCTACTGTTTACATTAATACTCTATGTGTGTCTTAACCGCGGGACTGTTACGGTCGCAGTTTCGAATCCTGCCTCGGGCATGGATGTGTGTGATGTTCTTAGGTTAGTTAGGTTTAAGTAGTTCTAAGTTCTAGGGGACTGATGACCACAGATGTTAAGTCCCATAGTGCTCAGAGCCATCTATGTGTGTCTTAGCATGTGTGTTATTCTGCTACCCTTTGCCTGCCGTTGTCTTTGTGTGCTTTCAAGGTATTGCGCCTCCTTTACTGCGCAGAAATTCGTACATAAGCAAAACGGCACACAAACTTGCTCGCGTAAAATCATAACATGGTACCATGTTAAAAATATCTACAAGATAAGAGAAGCAGAATAACACACACATACAGACATCACGTGCAATACTGATGTAAACAGTAGCATTTGAAAACGCTAACAAATTCTTGAATTGCGTCGTGGTATCCACCAAAAAACGTAACTGGTGCAATGGTTTATTATTTAAATCACCAACCAGTTAAGTTTTATGTTTAAATTTATCATTTCTTCTCCGCCCACTTTCACAAAACGGCACAATGGACACATCTCACAGCCTGTACGATAACGTAACAATCGGTGTTGCAAATCACAGACTTCTTCAATGCAAATTTTAACAAGAGAATCAGCGCTAGTTTTTTAATGGAAATCTTCAGTCTTAGTCACTTCCTGACGCATCGCACTAGTACATGTGTTAGAGATCTATGCCCAACTGCATAAGATACGATAGCCAGATACCGTACACGGAAAAGGAAGCCATAAAACCTAAAAGGAAAGATGGACTTCGAGTTTGAGGCAATGATCGAATTAATAAACTTCAATGCTACAGTTCAGTTCACTACGTTGTCATACTGCAGCTGGTAGCGGAATGGTACTTCTGTAATTGTTTCAGCTTGATAGCAGACATAATGTCAGACCACAGTATAGTATTGCATGTTAACCAGGGACCTAGTAACGACGGAGAGGCTCCGTCCGCGCCGAAGCCGCAGTGGTCCACAACCCCACGACGACTACCACAGTCCACTTCACCCCTCCACCGACCCACACCGAACCCAGAGTTATTGTGCGGTTCGGCCCCCGGTGGACTTCCCCCCACCCCCCCACCCCCTAAGGAACGTCACACACCAGACGAGTGTAACCCCTATGTTTGCGTGATAGAGTAATTGTGGTGTACGCATACGTGGAGAACTTCTGTGCGCAGCAATCGCTGACATAGCGTATCTGAGGCGGAATAAGGGGAACCAGTCCGCATTTGCCGAGGCAGATGGAAAACCGCCTAAAAACCATCCACAGGCTGGCCGGCTCAAAGGACCTCGACACAAGTCCGCCGGGCGGATTCGTGCCGGGGACCAGGCGCTCCTTCCCACTCCGGAAAGCAGTGAGTTAGACCGCTCGGCTAACCGGGCGGGCCAGACCACAGTATAGCTGTAGAAGTATGTATTGGTGGCTTAAAGGAACTTCAAAAATGGTTCAAATGGCTATGAGCACTATGGGACTTAACATCTGAGGTCATCAGTCCCCTAGAACTTAGAAATACTTAAACCTAACTAACCTAAGGACATCACACACATCCATGCCCGAGGCAGGATTCGAACCTGCGACCGTAGCAGTCACGCGGTTCCAGACTGAAACACCTAGAACCGCTCGGCCACCGTGGCCGTCAAAGGAGCTTCAATCTACTGCACTGTGTTAGTGCACCTCAAACTACATGAATTAAAATGATCTTTGGTTTCTTTACTGTATACTAGAAGCACTTAAATTCTGATAGCTAAGAAGTATGTAACGCAAATGGGAAATAAATGAATATATTTAAAAAAACTTAACGCTCAAACCCAGTGCAGTGGGTAAGAAACGGTGTTTCTGAGTCGGTTCCGTACTGACAAATACTTGGAAATACAGGCTTTGTGGAGCGCTAGCTAAGGAGGTCGCAAAGACTGAAAAAGAATCGTTGAAAATGAAACAAGAAGAGAAGAAAAGTCACACAGAGCGTGTGACCCAATGTTCGAGGCGTTCCGATGTGATGCGCAAGATGGCCACTCAGTCCGGCTTGCTTCGTTTCATTGGGTCTCCTTGTGAAAACCTGCGGGACCGGCAAAGAGACGTACAAAAAGAGAAAGAAGACGAGAAAGAATCGAACAACGAGTGGGAAAAAAGGAAAGAAACAAAAGACGCGGCGGACTCGTCGCTGGGAAAGGAACGGACAGTGTGGGCGCGATGAATCAAACCGTCACCGTGGTCATTGTCTCTCGCACGCCCAAATAAATCAGGGGAGTGCGCGGCCCGGGGGAGCTGGGGAGGGGAGTGGGAGGCACGGAGATGTGGAGAAGGAGAGGGGGGGGGGGTGGGAGAGGTGCCGGTTCGGTCCAGCACACAGGCGCAGCCGGCCGGGACTGCACCCAAGGCGAAAGGCCAGCCCCTCCAACGACACGAGAGAGCGCTGCGGCGTGTGTTCCGAGAAGCACGCGTCAGCGGCATTCCGCTCGCTTCAACTTCTGCTTTCCAGGTCACGGCGATTTACATAAATTTTCCCGGCCGGAATGCTCCGCTAAGAGTTTCCTCAAACGGTGAGCCGTCAGCAAGGCGTTGGTACTATGTGCGTTACCTTCGTTAATGTACGCCTTAGACCAGACTCATATCTTACATATACAGAGAATGTTTCAGGATAGACTTTTTTGGCTTGTAAATTACAAAATGACAAGTAACAGAAACACTTATTTAGATAGGTAAATGTAAGGAGCCTTACTCTTTCTGCGGGATTATTGACATAGATCATTTGCTTTTCAGAGCGTTACAGTATCGAGTTACACTTTTCTTAAAAGAACATAATTTTTTAAAATCATGTAGTAAATTTACAGGGTGTTACAAAAAGGTACGGCCAAACTTTCAGGAAACATTCCTCACACACAAAGAAAGAAAATATGTTATGTGGACATGTGTCCGGAAACGCTTACTTTCCATGTTAGAGCTCATTTTATTATTTCTCTTCAAATCACAGTAATCATGGAATGGAAACACACAGCAACAGAACGTACCAGAGTGACTTCAAACACTTTGTTACAGGAAATGTTCAAAATGTCCTCCGTTAGCGAGGATACATGCATCCACCCTCCGTCGCATGGAATCCCTGATGCGTTGATGCAGCCCTGGAGAATGGCGTATTGTATCACAGCCGTCCACAATACGAGCACGAAGAGTCTCTACATTTGGTACCGGGGTTGCGTAGACAAGAGCTTTCAAATGCCCCCATAAATGAAAGTCAAGAGGGTTGAGGTCAGGAGAGCGTGGAGGCCATGGAATTGGTCCGCCTCTACCAATCCATCGGTCACCGAATCTGTTGTTGAGAAGCGTACGAACACTTCGACTGAAATGTGCAGGAGCTCCATCGTGCATGAACCACATGTTGTGTCGTACTTGTAAAGGCACATGTTCTAGCAGCACAGGCAGAGTATCCCGTATGAAATCATGATAACGTGCTCCATTGAGCGTAGGTGGAAGAACATGGGGCCCAATCAGGACATCACCAACAATGCCTGCCCAAACGTTCACAGAAAATCTGTGTTGATGGCGTGATTGCACAATTGCGTGCGGATTCTCGTCAGCCCACAGATGTTGATTGTGAAAATTTACAATTTGATCACGTAGGAATGAAGCCTCATCCGTAAAGAGAACATTTGCTTGCACTGAAATAAGGATTGACACAGTGTTGGATGAGCCATTCGCAGAAGTGTACCCGTGGAGGCCAATCAGCCGCTGATAGTGCCTGCACACGCTGTACGTGGTACGGAAACAACTGGTTCTCCCGTAGCACTCTCCATACAGTGACGTGGTCAACGTTACCCTGTACAGCAGCAACTCCTCTGACGCTGACATTAGGGTTATCCTCAACTGCACGAAGAATTACCTCGTCCATTGCAGGTATCCTCGTCGTTCTAGGTCTTCCCCAGTCGCGAGTCATAGGTTGGAATGTTCCGTGCTCCCTAAGACGCCGATCAATTGCTTCGGACGTCTTCCTGTCGGGACACCTTCGTTCTGGAAATCTGTCTCGATACAAACGTACCGCGCCACGGCTATTGCCCCGTTCTAATCCATACATCAAATGGGCATCTGCCAACTCCGCATTTGTAAACATTGCACTGACTGCAAAACAACGTTCGTGATGAACACTAACCTGTTGATGCTACGTAATGATGTGCTTGATGCTAGTACTGTAGAGCAATGAGTCGCTTGTCAACACAAGCACCGGTCAACATTATCTTCCTTCAATTGGGCCAACTGGCGGTGAATCGAGGAAGTACAGTACATACAGACGAAACTAAAATGAGCTCTAACATGGAAATTAAGCGTTTCCGGACACATGTCCACATAACATCTTTTCTTTATTTGTGTGTGAGGAATGTTTCCTGAAAGTTTGGCCGTATCTTTTTGTAACATCCTGTATACTGCCTGACAACAAAAGTGAAGCACCAGAAGATATGGTCGGATGTGAGTGTTCAAATGGTTCAAATGGCTCTGAGCACTATGGGACTTAACATCTCTGGTCATCAGTCCCCTAGAACTTAGAACTACTTAAACCTAACTAACCTAAGGACATCACACACATCCATGCCCGAGGCAGGATTCGAACCTGCGACCGTAGCAGTCGCGCGGTTCCGGACTGAGCGCCTAGAACGATGTGAGTGTAATTTTGTACACACACACAGCATTGGCGCTATGTTGACAAAGGGCGGACTGTTACTGTGCGGTACACGGGAAGGAGCATCTAGGAAACGGAGAAGCCGGTTGGCTGTTAGCATGCTACTGTCGTGAGAATCTACGCAATTTAGGACGGTCGCCACAAGTAGGCGATAACATTTTTAACGTCCATAGCTGATCGCAGCGCGCAGATCGGAGGCCATCTGTGTCGGATCTGAAGACAGAGCACAGTGCCGGTGCGGGCACAAGTGCATCGGAGTACGCCGTTCAGAGCACACTGTGGAACGTGCAGCTCCGCAGCAGACGTTTATCCACGGTGGCCCAACAATATCATCAATTACGATTGCAGTGCGCACGAGACCAACGAGATTGTATCGTGGATCAATAGAACTATAAAGTATGGTTGTGTGAATTACATTTCAGTGTACTCCAGGTCGGTGGTCGTGACCACGTATGAGACCATCCAGGTGAACGGTTGCTTGAAACATGTCCGCGCCACGGACGCAGACCGGTGGGGCCATTAATATGCTGTGGCGTACGTTCACCCGGGCCTCCATAGCACCTCTTGGAATAGTCGAAGGTATCATGACAGCTGTGGCTTAAGAGTGCATTATTGGAGACGACCTGGATCCCTTCTTACTTCATGTCTCCCCGAATTCCCCAATGGGAATGACATCCTCCGCCCGCATCTCGTGGTCGTGCGGTAGCGTTCTCGCTTCCCACGCCCGGGTTCCCGGGTTCGATTCCCGGCGGGGTCAGGGATTTTCTCTGCCTCGTGATGGCTGGGTGTTGTGTGCTGTCCTTAGGTTAGTTAGGTTTAAGTAGTTCTAAGTTCTAGGGGACTTATGACCACAGCAGTTGAGTCCCATAGTGCTCAGAGCCATTTGATTTGACATCCTCCAGAAGGGTACCTGTCATAAGACCAAAGTCGTGCTGCTGGTATGTAAATGGTTTTAGAATTGCTATTCTCGGAGACAGGTAGAACAGCCATCAGAGTTGCTCGTAGTTAGTACAGTTAGCAAGCCTGAGCGTGAGCGTGAGCGTGAGTGACGTCAGACGTTGTGATCACTGTGATCGATACGGAGATGCCCCGTTATCAGCAGCACGTGATATAATTTGGAAGGGGCTTCATTTTAGGTCTCCATTTAGCCAGCTGGTCGAATCGACCAGTATCCAGAATTGTGGGGCATTTTGGACTGCTTGGGAACGTGAGAACAGGTTCGGAGTTGACCACATTCGACCATAATTACGGAGAATCGCCGTCTTGTGCACCAAGCACATCATAGCCCCTTCGTATACGCCCCTACCATTCGAGAACAAGTAATGGACTCCCTGAACCATTCTGTGTCATCCCAAACCACTGGTCGGAGACTAGCAACAGTTAACAGCACAACACAAGCGGCTATGTTTGCAGTGGTGCCGTACCGGGAAGCATGGAGTGATGATGAAGAGTTTCCAGTTGTGTTCAGCGACGATTAGCCGTTCTGCACTACCCTGGAGGACAGCAGGAGGCGGTTACGGTGACGGCCTAGGCAGAGATCACATTCTTACAATGTTCTACAGAGGCGTAGAGGTGCTATTCCTGACGTCATGGTGTGGGGAGCCATCGGCTATGACTTCAGGTCATGTCTTTAGTGATGGGCGGAATATTGACGGCACAACGGCACGTCACAAACATTCTGCATCCTCATGTGTTACATCTCCTGTGACAGCATAGCCGTGCCATTTTTCAGCAGGACAATCCTCGTCCACGCATGACAGGTGTCTCTATGAACTGTTTGCGTGCTGTTGAGGTATTATTGTGGCCACCGTGATACCCAAATCTGCCCCCAATACAACATGTGTGGAACCATGTCGGACGTCAACTTCCCAGCCGAATAGGCGCATACATCGAAACCAGAACTGACGTGCTCAGACGTGTGCTTACTTTCACGAATGCGCAGCTCATTGTGCCTTATAAACTGCTTGCGGATGTTTTCTCTTGTGCTTTCGGCACATTAAAGGTCAGCGGCAGTTTATTTGGTCTGAGAGCTAGCTTAGCTCACCGGGCTTTTTTGAAGCCGGAAATCCTGGCTGGACTTTCATCCAATTGGCGCGTAATCTCGAGTGCTCACATCACTCGTTAAAAAAAAAAAAAGTACCGGTGCGAGGCACAGCCGTGGTTCGCTGCGGCGTAGCAACAGGCAGTTATCAATAATTGGTAGTTGGTGGGCTCCATTAGGCCACAGCGGGAGCCCGCCGGTTCGTTTCGCTATCTGCTCAGCACTGCTGACCCACCCCTGCCGTGTTCGGCTTTCACTGCAGATAATTCCTCATCCTAGACAACACTTTTCCCTTGCCCCCCATTACGTCCCAGGCTGTCAACAGCGGTATGTACACGGTAGATAAAAGCAGTACCGTACACGCGCTGTGTGTCAGGAGTGCGTTAAAGCTTCTCGGCAAGTGCCGACAGCAAGAGTGGAAGGAACACATTTTTAAGTACTGGTTGCTTGGAGTTTGCAATAAATGATAGCACTTTCTTAGACCAGGCCCCGTTGCGCAGAGCTAAATGAGCTGTGCCGGCCGAAGTGGCCGTGCGGTTCTAGGCGCTGCAGTCTGGAGCCGCGAGACCGCTACGGTCGCAGGTTCGAATTCTGCCTCGGGCATGGATGTGTGTGATGTCCTTAGGTTAGTTAGGTTTAACTAGTTCTAAGTTCTAGGGGACTAATGACCTGAGAAGTTGAGTCCCATAGTGCTCAGAGCAATTTAAATGAGCTGTAGTATAATTTTGAAGAAGAGGTGTTGAAATCTCCGTGCAACAAGTTTGCTTTTTTTTCTATGTGATTACCCTACTTCAGTTGCGACGAACGGTTCAGTATCTCCTTGAGAACGTCACGGCCTATTGTTCCATCTCCTAGTCCAACAGAGACAACACTCCATCTTTGGCGGGCTTGACGACGAATTTTGAAGCACTGTTCGTTGTCACTTATTTCGTTAGATTACTTTTACTTTACAGTCACTGTGACTGGCATCGTCGTCCACCAGTCGTTAACTCCGATCACTATTACAGCGGTAAATACAGAGTGTGATGGGTGTAAGTGCACATATTTCTACTGGAGAGTGAGGACAGGGCGCTGAACAACATTGCAGCAGTATTTACGTCATTCGCAGGTTAAAAGTTATAGCTGTTAGGAGTGGTACGTTTTTGAGTTGGTTAGTATCTTCAAGCACACATGTCAAGAAAAAGCAATTGATGCTTATTTTCCCCTGGGGAGCAGCTCAGGTGTTGAAGTATGGATACTTGGATGCAAAATGAGGAGTCTATACTATCATCCGTAGTCTGCTTAGTGGTGCATTTACGGCCTTGCAGAAAATATCGGGTAGTAAATTTTGTAAAGTGTCTGTTCAAAAAATGGCTCTGAGCACTATGGGACTTAACATCTATGGTCATCAGTCCCCTAGAACTTAGAACTACTTAAACGTAACTAACCTAAGGACAGCACACAACACCCAGCCATCACGAGGCAGAGAAAATCCCTGACCCCGCCGGGAATCGAACCCGGGAACCCGGGCGTGGGAAGCGAGAACGCTACCGCACTACCACGAGCTGCGGGCAAAGTGTCTGTGTGAAGACTGTTTGACACATAGAAAAAACAACCAAGAAACTTAAGTCTGTACATATTACAATACCACACAGAAAAACATCTGCACTAATACCAATTATAGCCCGTACACACATCACAGGCCTTAAGCCCACATCTTTCTTTTGCTTCTTTCATCTTCGGTTACACAAAACAGAAATAGCTATCTCAGCTCACTAAATATCTGCAGCCACATACTACTTCACGAGCTACCGTATACTGCGTCACGGAGGGTACCTCTTACCAGTACTAGTCATTACCTTTCCTGTTCCATTGGCAAACGGAGTGTTGAGAAAACGATCGTTTATATGCCTCCGTAAGAGTCTTGGTTTCTCTTGCCTTGCTTCCGCGGTTCTTACGCGAAATGTATCTTGATGGCAGTAAAATCGTTCTGCAGTCAGCCGCTAACGCAAGTCCTCGAATGTTTCTCAGTGGTCTTTCGCGGAAAGAACGTTCTCTTCCCTGCAGGGATTCTCATTTGAGTTCTCCAAACATCTCCATAATACTCTCGCTGTGATCGAACCCACAGGTAACAAATCTAGCAATCTGCCCCTGAATTGGTTAGATGTCTTCTTTTTATCCGACTTGGTCGTGGCGAAAGCACTCGAACAGTGCTCAAGAATGTGTCGCGCTAATGTTCTATACGCGGTCTCCTTTATAGGAAGGAAGCTTAAGGTTTAACGTCCCGTCGACATCGAGGTCATTAGAGACGGAGCACAAGCTGTAAATGTTGCAAGGATTCGAAAGGAACTCATCCGTCCCCTTTGAAAGAAACCATCCTGACGTTTGCTTCGAGTGGTTTACGGAAATCACGGAAAACCTAAATCTGGATGGCAGGAAGGGGATTTGGACCCTCGTCTTCCTGAATGCGAGTCCAGTTAGTGACCAGTGTGGGACCTCGCTCGGTGGGACTTCGATAACAGTCTGCCGTGGGGCGCTGTGTCATTGAACAGCAAGGTCTCTCCGAAGAAGCTTGATATAGTGTAGCAGTTTATGTACCGGGTGATCAAAAAGTCAGTATAAATTTGAAAGCTGAATAAATCACGGAATAATGTTGATAGAGAGGTACAAATTGACACACATGCTTGGAATGACATGGGGTTTTATTAGAACCAAAAAAATACAAAAGTTCAAAAAATGTCCGACAGATGGCGCTTCATCTGATCAGAATATCAATTATTAGCATAACAAAGTAAGAGAAAGCAAAGATGATGTTCTTTACAGGAAATGCTCAATATGTCCACCATCATTCCTCAACAATAGCTGTAGTCGAGGAATAATGTTGTGACCAGCACTGTAAAGCATGTCCGGAGTTATGGTGAGGTATTAGCTTCGGATGTTGTCTTTCAGCGTCCCTAGAGATGTCGGTCGATCACAATACACTTGCGACTTCAGGCAAACCCAAAGCCAACAATCGCACGAACTGAGGTCGGGGACCTGGGAGGCCAAGCATGACGAAAGTGGCGGCTGAGCACACGATCATCACCAAACGACGCGCGCAAGAGATCTTTCACGCGTCTAGCAATATGGGGTGGAGCGCCATCCTGCATAAACATCGTACGTTCCAGCAGGTGTTTATCAGCCAGGCAGGGGATGATGCGATTCTGTAACATATCGGCGTACCTCTCACCCGTCACAGTAGCAGTTACGAAACCAGAATCACGCATTTCCTCGAAGAAAAAAGGCTCGATAACGGTAGATGTGGTAAATCCAACCCATACCGTGACTTTCTCGTCGTGCAATGGAGTTTCCACGACAGTTCTAGGATTTTCGGCAGCCCAAATTCTGCAGTTGTGGGCGTTGACAGACCCTCGGAGCGTGAAATGAGCTTCGTCGGTCCACAACACGTTACTCAACAAATCGTAATCTTCCGCCATCTTTTGAAACGCCCACACCGCAAATGCCCTCCGCTTCACTAAATCACCTGGTAACAGTTCATGATACCGATAGATTTTGTACGGCCTAAGTGGCAACCAAACAGTAGTGTATGGAATGCCGGTGCGACGCGCGACCGCACGAGCGCTGATTACCCCGTGCGTAGACGAACCCGCTACAGTCTCCATTTCTTCCTGAACTGTCTCGGCAGCATTACGCCTTGTGCTCGGTCGGCCACTACGGGGTCTATCGTCTAAACAACCCGTGGCTTCAAACTTCGAAATCATTCTCGCCACAGCTGCATTTGTCAACGGACCTTTACCCGTTTGAATCCCCTTCCTATGGCGATAGAATCGTAGCGCTGAACTAGCACATTCCCCATTCTGATAATACAGCTTCACTAAAAGCGCCTTTTCAGGTAACGTCAACATGCTGCGACTGCTGGCGCATCTGATTCTCTCTCTCATTACAGCTCCTTTTATACACGATTGTCATGCGCAGTCACTGACGTTTTGCTGTCCAGCGCCATCTGTCGGATATTTTGTGAACTTTTTTTTTTGTTCCAATAAAACCCCATGTCATTCCGAGCATGTGTGTCAATTTTTACCTATCTACATTATTCCGTGGTTTATTAAGTTTTCAAATTTATACTGACTTTTTGATCACCCGGTATATATGTGTCGCATTACAAGCCAGAGAACGAACTGAGAGGTTCGATTATCTTGCCCGTCGATGATGAGGATAACTCACACACACAAACACACACACACATACACACACTCCCGAGCGAAGAAAATCCCAGACGTCAGCAGAGAATCGAGAGTCAACAACGCTAACCACAAAATCACGACCTGCTGATGGTGGTGTAGTTTTAGTAGCCGATAGCGCAGCAAGTAGAGCAGCTGTTTGTCAGAGGAGCAGCCCGGATTCCTCAGATTGTGGCGGCTGGCGTGGTAACCCCGGCGCGCGAGGTGGCCGCGAGCCAGCGAGGAGCTGGCCGCCGGGTCGCTAGGAAGTGGGGCAAGCCTGTGCCGACCGCTGTCGGTCTGCGGTCGGAAGCGGCCGCTAAGTGGGCCCAATTGCAGCCGGGCGGGCGGGTGGAGGGTGGCATGTGCGTCGCCCCGGTAGCCGCCGGCAGCCTCACCTCACGCGACGCCTGCACGCAACTGCCGTGCCCTGGCAGCTAGCGACTTGCTGGCCCGCCTGCCAACACTCTCCCGACCACCAAGCGCCGCCGGATTCCACCGGCCACGAAATCGCCCTGCCACCTACCTTTCAGTCCCACAAGCGAGGGAAGCGGACAGCGAAAGTGGTCCATTTTTTTTTTTTTTTTGCCTTGCTGATGAAACGGAAGGCAAGGATTTTTGTAGAGAAAGTATTCCCGTGAGATGCTAATTCTATCCAATTATTGTTCGCCAGGGGCGAAAGCCACGTCCCTGGTTCAAAACTTTCAATATAGCTGCATGTCCAAACAGGCGTGTCCTGAGGCTCCGACGAGGGAAGGCTCGTGCGCTCCCTCAAACATACCTACAGTCACGATACTTATCTACCTCAATGCTATTAGTCCCGTTAGCAAGATGGTAATAAAAGACCTCTGATGCACCTTCTACAGCAACACAGAGCTCCACAGCACTCCCACGGTCATGAAACTGGTCAAGCCCCTTATCGTCGGCCGGACGGCGGAGGGATGTGGTTAGTGAGAGTGGCTTATTTTTTGACTTTACTGCATGGGTGAAAGGCAGGAATTTTTGTAAAGAAAGTATTCCGACGAGATGCTCATTCCATCTCATTATTGCTCGTTTCGAGTGGCTGCCATATCAATGGAACAAAGCTTTCAATATAGCTCCAAGTCCAAACAAATCTGTCCAGGGGCTCCAATCATGAAAGGCTCGTGTTCTCATCAGGTATACTTCAGTCATGAGACAGCTATACCTCAATCCTCTTAGTCTAATGGTTCAAATGGCTCTGAGCACTATGCGACTTTACTTGTGAGGTCATCAGTCACCTAGAACTTAGAACTAATTAAACCTAACTAACCTAAGGACATCACACACATCCATGCCCGAGGCAGGATTCGAACCTGCGACCGTAGCGGTCGCTCGGCTCCAGACTGTAGCGCCTAGAACCGCACGGCCACTCCGGCCGGCCCCTATTAGGCCCACTAACAAGATATGTAGGTGGTGAGATTATACTTGTAATGTGTGTGGACATTCGATGAGCTCTACACCAGCATGGAGCTCCACCACACACCAACACCACTACGCCCCCTAATCGTAGCCCAACAACTGAAGGACATGTTTGCCGAGAGTTGTTTATTTTTGAACGTACTGGCGAAGCTGAAGACTGACATTTACGAAGAGAAAGTATTTCTATGAGCTGAATTTATCCAATTCTTGCAATTACTGATCACCATGTAGATGCCTCCATAGCTGAATCGTTAGCATCACTACGTTTGGTATGGCAGGAGCCGGGTTTGATTCCCGGCATCTGAGCTGTTTTCTGGGGTAGGAGGGCTTGGAGAGGGATGCAGCCAAATGAGATGCTGCTTGGATAAAGAAGCAGCGGCATCATCAGGATTATCTACTGACAATGACAGCTCGAGCCGGCCGCTGTGACCGAGCGGCTCTAGACGCTTCAGTCCAGAACCGCGCTGCTGCTACGGTCGCAGGTTCGAATCCTGCCTCGGATATGGATGTGTGTGATGTCCTTAGGTTAGTTAGGTTTAAGCAGTTCTAAGTCTAGGGCACTGTCGACCTCAGACGGTAACTCTCACAGTGCTTAGAGCCTTTTCAACCATTTGACAGCTGGAGGAATTGGCAACATACTGATCAAATGTTCCACGATAATAGCTGGCTCCTCGTACTATTTTGTGGCAGCTGGCTACTCGGAACAGGTCTAAGGTCTAATGTCTCCGACGCGTTTACGTTTAGATATTGTTCACGAGAAATGTCGATCATGCCGCCAGGTATTAGGGGGAATCTTGCAGTGGAAGGCTGCCACGATTTCTCCCATCAATGGCGCAGCACTGAACTCCTACAGCCACAACAAAGCTCTACAGAAAACATAATAGCCGACAGCGAAGAGCTTTGGATGGTGGCGGCAGCTTTTCACTGAAACGAAACATGAGGAAATTTCAAGAGAAAGTATTCCTGAAAATTGCTGACGCAGCCCAGTCATTGTGGCTTTTGATGCATGAGGATTGTATCTAGTAACCGTATTGCACGTACAGATATATCTAACCTGGCATGGTCTTCAGTGGTTAGTCATACAATTTTAACTACCACCTCCTAAAAATAGACTTACGTAATTAATATCCTATATGTGGTGTCACTGCCAGACACCACACTTGCTAAGTGGTAGCCTTTAAATCGGCCGCGGTCCGGTAGTATACGTCGGACCCGCGTGTCGCCACTATCAGTGATTGCAGACCGAGCGCCGCCACACTGCAGGTCTAGAGAGACTTCCTAGCACTCGCCCCAGTTGTACAGCCGACTTTGCTAGCGATGGTTCACTGACAAAATACGCTCTCATTTGCCGAGACGATGGTTTAGCATAGCCTTCAGCGTCATTTGCTACGACCTAGCAAGGCGCCATTATCAGTTACTATTGATATTGTGAATCATGTACCGTCAAGCGACGTTCATCATTAATGGATTAAAGTTAAGTATTCCACCAGCTACGTCCGTTTTTCTAAATTCTAATTTCCTTGTCCTGTCCCAGACCTCACGCCAGACTGCGTGAACTACAATGCGTGCATTTCGGCCTCCTCTAGTAACACGGTGTTGGCTCTCCTGCCAACCACAACACTATATATATATTTTAGGCGGATACATGTATGCAGCCCTGCTATACACTGTTGTCCCAACGCTGCAGCCCGCTGCTGGAGAAGCCAAAATAAAATGTTGCACCCCATTTCCACTTTACTAATACTTGTGACCAGCTTACAAAATCCTCAGTTTTGAAACCCTCTGGAAGTCTTCGGTAGTTTGGAACCTGCGAAAGCTGCTGCGGGTATGGTTGCACTCCGACGTTTCCTACATTCACGACAAACGCCAGTCATTTTCACTGGCAATTGCTGCTGTTTCCAAAAGTCGTGGAGGTATCACATGATATCAGGTAAGGAAAATATTTTGAACTCTGCGCTTACAGATCAATTAATTTGGAGCCGAGATGTCGGAGATGTTAACATACTGCACTCACATTCCAGAAAAGCGAGGTTCATATCCCCAGACTGGCAATCCATATTTAGGTTTCTTATAGGTTCCATTTGGGTGAATGCCCAGATCTGAAAAAGTACACTGTGTTCTATTCCAATACTCGTATTATCCTAGCTGTGTCCCATGCAACCTGTGTAAACAGGGTCCCCGTCCTTTTAGGAGACAGCATCACCATCGGGGAACAAACACTGTACCACGGGACAGACCTTATCAGCCATACTGGTCACATAATTCTTGGCTGTACGTGACCTTGCAGAGTACTCATTGGGCCCATGGAATACCACAATTGGCTGCCCGAATCCCCTCCATGCCTCGAACATGTTGGAAAGAATGTGAAACAAGCACACCCAACGAAATAAGATTCGTCCATTGCTCCAAAGTCCAGGTTTTATGGATTAGGCGCCATTTTTTCCTGTTCAGGCATTTACATCATTGATGAGTGGCTTTGGAATTCCAGATCGCCCTGCAGTTACTCGCTTATGAAGCACTCGCATTGTTTTGGTGCTGACAGGGTTTGCGAGAGAGACATTCAGTTCTGCGATGACTTTTGCAGCTGCGGCCCTCTTTATTTTCATCGCAATCCTCTTCAATGACCGACTGCCATGACCACTGAGCACACACTTTTATCTGCGTTGTTACTTAGCGCTTTCCCTGTATGCGATGCAAATCTTCGATACGGTGCCTCTTGAAACACCAAAGACTTGGGCTGCCTTGGCTGTGGAAGCACCCTCCATACGAGCACCAACAACTTACGTTATTCTTTGATACTATCAATGCGGAGATGCTAGATCTGTCGATTTAAATCGTGTGAATAAACATCCTTAGTCAGGATCGCAAATATTCTTTATTCTTTACCGGTTTCGGCTCAGCGACGACCCATCTTCAGATCAGTCTGAAATGTTATTCAGAGTGTGACAATCGCAAAACATCGTCGTATTCTTAGAGCTAAGTCACCCTAAAATGAAAACTCGTAGTTGGCTATGTATATTGACAACGATAATTGTTGATTAGTGATTAACATTGTCAGTTTACACCAGCTACGGTTTTTCATTTTGAGGGGACATCTCTAAGAATAAATACTACGATGTGTAATACTTTCACACACTGGGCAACATTTTAAACTGATCTAAAGATGGCTGCCAGCCGGGGTGGCTGAGCGGTTCTAGGCGCTGCAGTCTGTAACTGCGCGACCGCTACGGTCGCAGGTTCGAATCCTGCCTCGGGCATGGATGTGTGTGATGTCCTTAGGTTAGTTAGGTTTAAGTAGTTCTAAGTTCTAGGGGACTGATGACATCAGAAGTTAAGTCCCATAGTGCTCAGAGCCATTTGAACCATTTCTTAAAGATGGCTCATCAGTTAGGCGAAACCGGTAATCAGTACAGAAAATTTGCGATCTTGAAATAGGATTTTTATCTACGCATGTTTTAAACCAACAATTTACCCACTTTAGAGTTCGCTTAGCTGCGATATAATGCACTCACAACTACAGAGAAAACTGTTCTGCCTCCACTATCACCTGAAACGCACAGACGACATTGCACAGTTGGCGTCCGCGTTTAAATATCACAGCGTAACCTGCAGGCTAGTATCTGCATTTACGTTCAAGCATGCATTTCTCGTGGTGTTTCAGTATTTTTGTCCGCCCCTGTAGTGTCGTTTGGGCAGCATTTTGCAGACCTCGTAAATCAGCATTTCCCAGGTGCAAAAGTAGGTCTGGTAATTACGTTGCATAAGATAATGTAGGCCCTAGAACAAGATCCTTGAGAATAAGCCGCGAGGAAGGTAGCGTGGAGGATGACTTCCAGAGAGTGCGATAGCCGAAACGAGGGCGGCAGTGCGTGTTCAGGCAAGACAGCGGCGAGAGGACGCGGCGTGTCGGCACAAGCAGATGTTTTATTGAGTGCGAGGCCAGGGGTGTCCAGTGGGGGTAATTACCTCATTTGACTTTCATGCGGTGCCCGGGGGTCCACGCCAGAGATATGTAAAGCGGCCGCCAGGACCCGCCGATATCACGAAATACGGACCGCGCCTACGACACGCCGCCGCAGTCTGTTGCTCCCGCCGTCCCCTAACGAAACATGCATGCGTCCCCCTGAGGAGGGTCCAGCAGCTGTAGCAACGATTGTAGCCTTGATGATTTAGATTCTATTCTCAATAAAAAATCTAACACACATCTTAGTTTACTTCCTGTGGCCTGCATCAGCGAATTTCAAATGGTTCAAATGGCTGTGAACACTATGGGACTTAACAGCGGAGGTCATCAGTCCCCTAGAACATAGAACTACTTAAACCTAACTAACCTAAGGACACCACACACACACATGCCCAAGGCAGGATTCGAACCTGCGACGGCAGCAGTCGCGCGGTTCCAGACTGAAGCACCTAGAACCGCAAGGCCACAAATGGCCGGCATCAGCGAATTAACCAAAGACCGTCATTTACCCTTAACCTACTGGAGGAAATTGCTACATCGGTCTTAAAAATATTTTATTTAATTCTTGGGATGGACAGTCAAGCTAATTGTTATTTACATCACTGATGTGCTGTCTTGTTTGCTAATGCGCTGCTTCCTGAACTCGGGTAGGCGCGCCGGTCCCGGATCGAATCCGCCCGGCGGCTTAACAACGGAAGCCAGTGTGCCGGCCAGTCTGGATGTGGTTTTCAGGAGGTTTTCCACATCCCACTAGGTGAATACCTGGCTGGTCCCCACGTCCCGCCTCAGTTGCACGGCTCGCAGACATCTGACCACATTCGCACTATTCCATGGATTACACTTGACACAGACAGTTGTTTGGGTACACTAATTTCGTACCGGGGGGGGGGGGGGGGTATGGGGTGGTGGCAGGAAGGGCATCCAGCCACCCCTTCAATTAACCTTGCCAATTCAGATTAACTATGCGGGAAAAAAGGCACAAGCCAAAGAAAGAAAGAATGTGCTGTCTTGTTTAAGATTAGTCTACCCATCTATCTCCATATTCTGCAGAGAAGAAAGTAAAGCAGCAGTCGACCGTAAGGTTGCTATAAAAACCACGATGTTTGGGTGTGGTAATATTATATTCGATATGCCCTTGTCATGGATTTTAATCTGGAACAATACAGCGAATTTCGAAAAGTTTCATCCAATTTCACAAGACTATTTCATCTGTGGGAATGAAGATGAAAACTTGAGGTGACTTACAACTTACCCATCGAAACTAACAGTTTGCCTAGGAGCCTGTCTTAGTTTTCCAGTTCGTATGGTTGCCGGCAGAGGTCTCCGTAATACAGTTACCTCGCTCGTTTGCTCTCAGGGCCCGGACTCTGGAATGATCTCGCTTATTAAATCAGAGAACGGGATAACATCTCTAGCCTCAAAAAACAGTTGTCAATCTATCTACTAAATCAATAATAATGTCTGTTTTCGTACTAACTGTGGTGTCACCGCCAGACACCACACTTGCTAGGTGGTAGCCTTTAAATCGGCCGCGGTCCGGTAGTATACGTCGGACCCGCGTGTCGCCACTATCAGTGATTGCAGACCGAGCGCCGCCACACGGCAGGTCTAGAGAGACTTCCTAGCACTCGCCCCAGTTGTACAGCCAACTTTGCTAGCGATGGTTCACTGACAAATTACGCTCTCATTTGCCGAGACGATAGTTAGCATAGCCTTCAGCTACGTCATTTGCTACGACCTAGCAAGGCGCCATTATCATTTGTTATTTATCTTGGCATGCATGTACAGTCAGACCGATGTTCACCAATTATGGATTAAAGTTAAGTATTTCACCACCTGCGTCCGTTTTTCTAAGTTCCAATTTCCTTGTCATTTTCAGACCTCACGCCAGCCTGCGTGAGCTTAAACGCGTGCCTTTCGGCTTCCTCCAAACCCCGTGAATTGGCTCCCGCCAATTCACAACACTAGCGCCTTTCTCTACTCCGGTACAACCAGACCTTCCTCATTATCCACAGTCAATTACTTTTGCTGTCCACCTCGATTTCTCTCCCTCAGAACTCGTTAGGTCGTAAAATCACACTTCCGTATACCAATATTACATTTTAATTTACATTTTATTTCTTTCCCATTATTCACGATGCGCCATTTCACTCATAATTACAGTTGCAAGGATGTAGTTCAAAACATGGCTCTGAGCACTATGGGACTAAACATCTCAGGTCATCAGTCCCCTAGAACTTAGAAGTACTTGAACGTAACTAACCTAAGGGCATCACACACATCCATGCCCCAGGCAGGATTCGAATCTGCGACCGTAGCGGTTGCGCGGTTCCAGACTGTAGCGCCTAGAACCGCTCGGCCACTCCAGCCGGTCAAGGATGTAGTACTTTGGTACAAACGTAGGTTACAGGACAACCACTATAATTGTAATCCCCGCACAGTACATCCCATTTTTCCAACTGCATTCATTACGTGGGCAGACAACACAAGGTGTGATCAATAAGCACAGCGTTGAACGACATGGTTTCCGTGGAAGGAGCGTATAAACACTGCGGATATTCACCGGCGATTGGCGGCAGTGTGTGGCGAGAGTACACCGCGAAGAAAAGTGCTTTTGCAATACGATAACGTAGTTTCCAATACGAGTCGGAAAACCGCGGCTGCCGTCGCTGACTCTGAGCACTATGGGACTTAACTTCTGAGGTCATCAGTCCCCTAGAACTTAGAAATACTTAAACCTAACTAACCTAAGGACATCACACACATCCATGCCAGAGGCAGGATTCGAACCTGCGACAGTAGCAGCAGAGCGGTTCGAGACTGTAGCGCCTAGAACCGCTCGGCCACTCCGGCCGGCTGCCGTCGCTGAAATGGGGTTCCAGATACTGCGACATCCACTAGACAAACCATACCACAACCAACCGCGCCAACGTGCTTTACTTGAGGCCAAGTTTATGTAGAGTAGCGACATAACACAAACTATGTTTCCCAGAGCAATTTGTGCTACGGGATTAAATCCATGGGTGATAGTAACTCTATAGGAGCCCCAAAATGCTACAAACAATCATTAAAATGTGTGTACCCTCTGCAGATGAGTCGCTAGGCGATTTGAAACCTGTTATGGCATGGAAAAAAAAAAAAGAAACTGAACCGTCACAAAAGGCGACTCTTACTTCTGAAAACTTTTACTCACCACTGTCACTTTGTTCCACGTCCACAATGGATAAAACTTCATTGTGTTACTATTTGCCACATGGAACTACAATTATTATTCACGTAACTGTGACGTAAAAAGTAGTGTATGTGTAAATGTCTGATCTCGTGTAAGAGAGGACCAGAGGGTCCAAATATGATCAGGTCAAATAGGTAAATATTTACATTTTTTCGCCTTGGGGACACAGAAGTGACAACACAAAAGGCTTTCTATTGGCTTCACTGCGTGTACGTGACGAAACATTATTATATTGTTAAACAAAAGTTTTTTTGTCTCTACAGTAATGATTTATTTTTGCGACCTACGTTTTCGGTCGTCATTCCACTGTCTAGCTTAAGTGACAAAGATGCGCAAAAACATATTTATCAGTTATACTAACCAATGAACTCTTAATCTGAAATCAAAATCGGAAAAATAAATACGTAGTGAAACGGGTGCAAAAAAGTCCCTTTTTTCCCATAATGTAAAATAGCTTGTGATGTGTGTTGAGGTATAAGGGCAGCGTGGGAACAGTAGAAGAAGTAACCTTCACCATGCACTGAACCGAAGCTTACGGAAAGTTAACGTAGAAGTAGGGAGCACAACTGCGACTAAAAACAACGAGCGATTGTCTCGTAAAATTGACTGTGGGTTAGCTCTCCGCGCAGTCTGTAGTGGTTGGCAACGAGCGCTTTTCGTAGGTCGGTTTCATTTATTCGCTTTTTATTCGTGTCCCGACAGACCCCCCCCCCCCGTTCTCCCACCCCCACCCCTCGCCCCTCCAGCCTCACTGGAGAGCGCTCGTCCAATTCCAGCGCACGGAACGGACAATATCGCCGGCTACGGCAGCGGACGCTGTCGTCATTGCCGCTGCAGTTGTTCGGGCCGATCGGCGGCAATGGTCGGGGCGAACAGCAAAACATTATGTGAACCGGCTCGTTAACAGAGCGTCGAAGAGCAATTAACGAGCCTCGCGCCTGATGGATGGACCGCGCCGCCGTGCCTCCGCAGCTGCACGCCCGGTCTGGTCACGCGCTAATGGCCGCCACGTACGCACGAGGCTTTCCCTCTCTCTGGAGTGTTATAGCTCGGTGTATCTGTTCACTGCGCCTGGTACATGTACCACTGCAGCAGCATCGCTAAGGTGGTGATTCACATGCGAAACTGCTCCACAAATGCGGCAGTATTTCGCAACAGGGAAGAAGTAGAGTTCTGTAAGTACCTTAGTTGTCAACGGGATTCATCGGCGCTCAAACATGTCTACCGTCACCTTGGATACTATCTTTACTCCGCGTTATATATATATTATCTCCGATCTCGTAATTTACTCATTAGTTCTGTTAGTGCACCATCCTCACAGATTTTATGATTCGAGGCAATATCTAAAGGTACTTGTCCACTATCAAGTAATTCCGCGAGTACCTACTGAGTCTTTACATTACAACGAGAACTTGTGCATGTTTACTTTCGCAAGTAGCTTGGGAAACTTTATTTCAGCAACTTGCTGCAACAGTTCCCACTAGAGACGCATCCTGAGATCAGTGAGCGAATGTTCACAGTGTTGTGCCAGAAACCAGGGCAGCCGCCATCGTTGTAGCATTATTGTTACTGAAGAAACATTGTGACGAAGAGCAAAATGTTAACAAAAAAAAAGAAATATTCGGATGAAGAAATAGATATAAGGTTGTACATATTTGAGAATGTCGTACGCAATTCTCAGATTCTCTTGTCTATTGTACCATGAAATATTTGAAACCAGGACACAAAAATGCTCTGAGCTATATCACCAAATGGTAATATTTTAATTATTCCTCAATTTTTGTAAACAGTATTTATCACGAAACTTCCTGGCAGATTAAAACTGTGTGCCGGACCGAGACTCGAACTCGGCACCTTTGCCTTTCGCGGGCAAGTGCTCTACCATCTGAGCTACCCAAGCACGACTCACGACCCGTCCTCACAGCTTCAATTCCGCCAGTACCTCATTCAGTATTTATCACTTTTATTACAAATACAACGCAGTCGAGAAGAGGATACAAAAATGTTGTAAGCTAGATCACCTCTTAATTACTCTTAGGTTTTTGCAAAAATTATTTATGTCAAACGTAATCCATTTTACGTTTAGGCTAAGATAAAAAAATCACCTGAGATTTAAAGGCGTCTCTATGGCCATTCCACTTTCCCCTCTGGTCAAAACAAGGTGATTTCGTAATTATTTCGAACTTGCTTTGTTGACTGTGGCCAAGTGTGTATGTTTGTGGGTTCACTTGGTACATTTGTTTCGGTACATCTGGCTTTGTGCCATTCTCCTTTTCCAGGCCGACACTGTCGTACCGGCACTGAACACATAAAACTTCTGAAAGTTTGAGAAAAAATTCCAGCGGCTGGTAAGGTCGGCAAGTATTTGCAGCGAGATGCAAGAAACTGCCCGCATCTCGTGGTCGTACGGTAGCGTTCTCGCTTCCCACGCCCGGGTTCCCGGGTTCGATTCCCGGCGGGGTCAGGGATTTTATCTGCCTCGTGATGGCTGGGTGTTGTGTGATGTCCTTAGGTTAGTTAGGTTTAGGTAGTTCTAAGTTCTAGGGGACTGATGACCATAGATGTTAAGTCCCATAGTGCTCAGAGCCATTTGAAACATTTTTTTTGCAAGAAACTGTTTCCGCTACCTTACGGAAGCTCCTGCTGCAAGCAAACGGAACTTGAGGAGGTCGACCTGTTAGGGGTGCCTCCATGTCAAATAACTAACAGAAGCAGCGTCTGCAAACGACTTGCCGAAGTTCATTTGAGCTATTGTGAAAACAGAATGAATTACTACGTATAATTAAACAATGTCTGCTAGTTTTTGGGAGGATACATGAATGTGTACCATACATCTTCATAACTGAGATCGTCTATGACTTGTATCGCCTATGAAAGTAGCACTGTATTCGGTAAGCCCATCCGCACAACATGAGTACTTCACAGTTGGTTCCAAATAGCTGTAATAGTAGTTAGCATTCTTGCTAGTAGTGTGCTATATTTTAGCTGCATTGTAGGCTTGCATGTCTACAGTTAAAAATACACTACTGGCCATTAAAATTGCTACACCACGAACATGACGTGCTACAGACACGAAATTTAACCGAAAGGAAGAAGATGCTGTGATATGCAAATGATTAGCTTTGCAGAGCATTCACACAAGGTTGGCGCCCGAGGCGACACCTACAATGTGCTGACACCAGGAAAGTTTCCAACCGATTTCTCATACACAAACAGCAGTTGACCGGCGTTGCCTGGTGAAACGTTGTTGTCATGCCCCTCGTGTAAGAAGGAGAAATGCGTACCATCACGTTTCCGACTTTGATCAAGGTCGGATTGTAGCCTATCGCGATTGCCTTTTATCGTATCGCGACATTCCTGCTCGCGGTGGTCGAGATCCAATGACTGTTAGCAGAATGTGGAATCGGTGGGTTCAGGAGGGTAATACGGAACGCCGTGTTGGATCCCAACGGCCTCGTATCACTAACAGTCGAGATGACAGGCATCTTATCTGCATGGCAGTAACGGATCGTGCAGCCACGTCTCGATCCCTGAGTCAACAGATGGGGGGACGTTTGCAAGACAAAAACCATCTGCACGAACAGTTCGACGACGTTTGCAGCAGCATGGACTATCAGCTCGGAGACCATGGCTGCGGTTACCATTGACGCAGCATCACAGACAGGAGCGCCTGCGATGGTGTACTCAACGACGAACCTGGGTGCACGAATGGCAAAACGCCATTTTTTCGGATGAATCCACGTTCTGTTTACAGCATCATGAAGGTCGCATCCGAGTTTGGCGACATCGCGGTGAACGCACATTGGAAGCGTGTATTCGTCATCGCCATACTGGCGTATCACCCGGCGTGATGGTATGGGGTGCCATTGATACAAGTGTCGGTCACCTCTTGTTCACATTGACGGCACTTTGAACAGTGGACGTTACATTTCAGATGTGTTACGACCCGTGGCCCTACCCTTCATTCGATCCCTGCGAAACCCTACGTTTCAGCAGGATAATGCACGACCGCATGTAGCAGGTCCTGTACGGGCTTTTCTGGACACACAAAATGTTCGACTGCTGCCCTGGCCAGCACATTCTCCAGATCTCTCACGAATTGAAAACGTCTGGTCAATGGTGGCCGAGCAACTGGGTCGTCACAATTCGCCAGTCACTACTCTTGATGAACTGAGGTATCGTGTTGAAGGTGCATGGGCAGCTGTACCTGTACACGCCATCCAAGCTCTGTTTGACTCAATGCCTAGGCGTATCAAGGCCGTTATTACGGCCAGAGGTAATTGTTCTGGGTACTGATTTCTCAGGATCTATGCACCCAAATTGCGTGAAAATGTAATCACATGTCAGTTCTAGTATAATATATTTGTCCAATGAATACCCGTTTATCATCTGCATTTCTTCTTGGTGCAGCAATTTTAATGGCCATTAGTGTAAATACATTCTATAGATCAAAAAGTACGATTTATCGAAGATAACATTGTGTGTTATGAAGTTTACTCGTACGGAAGTTAGTTTCGTGTACTTAACAGGTTGCACCAGTGTTTGGCACTGTGTGGAGATGTAAATACTGTTAAACTGGCCAGCATAGACGCCATCTAAGGCATCGTGAGTACAAAACGAACAGTTCTGCTGCTGAACTTGTGACAAGGACTCGAACACGGGGCCTCTGCCTAAAGTACAGGCGGAAGCAAAGCTGTGAGGACAGATGCCTGTTCACCTCTCTGTCGTGAAGCAAGACCAGACGTCGGTCTCAGTATTTAACTTCCATTATATTGGCAGTAGGAGGCAGCCATCGAGAATGGCCACACGGCTATGAATGGCCGCTCCAGAGCCGGCGCCGCACATCACTCGACAGTTTAGTACTCTGGGGCGCCGCCGGCAGCTGGGCTGGTTAGCCGGCGGCGGACCACCGGGCCGGCCTGGTGGGCGACCTTAATCACACGATAATCGCGCCCCGCCGGCCGCCCCTTTTTCACAGTCCGATTTATAGATCGACAACGAGGCGACTCGTCCGGAGCAGAGCGGCAGCGGTCGCGGTCGGCGTTTCCTCGCCGCCGCTGCTGCGGTTGCGAAATGAGAGGCGCGCCGATCCATCAGCGGCCGGCGAGCAATTTGGGTGTCGGGCCGGCCGCCGCCTCCATAAAACTGCCCGCCGCCGCCGAGCCGTCCTCCAGCACGTACTCGGCAACCGACGGCTCCGCTGTTCCACGTTCCCCCGACGCTGCTTTCTCACAGCTGGTGAATGCCCGGGCTCCCAAGCTGACAGGTCGTCCATACTTCCGCAGAGTTTCACTGTTCGGTGTTCTCTATGCCTTCTCTCCTCCTCCATTACCTTCTACATTTACGAGCAATTTAATCAGATACATCAGCCTAGAAACACGGAGCATTAATTCTCTTTTCCTGTAATGAGATTTTCACGACTCACGTCCCATCCTCACAGCTTTACTTCTACCAGTACCTCGTCTCCTACCTTCCAAACCTTACAGAAGCTCTTCTGCTGACCTTGCAGAACTAGCACTCGTGAAAGAAAGCATGTTGCGGAGACATGGCTTAGCCACAACCTGGGGGATGTTTCCAGAATGAGATTTTCACTCTGCGGCGGAGTGTGCGCTGATATGAAACTTCTTGGCAGATTAAAAGTGTGTGCCGGGCCGAGACTCGAACTCGGGACCTTTGCCTTTCGCGGGCAAGTGCTCTACCATCTGAGCTACCGAAGCACGGCTCACGCCCGGTCCTCACAGCTTTACTTCTGCCAGTATCTCGTCTCCTACCTTCCAAACTTTACAGAAGCTCTCCTGCGAACCTTGCAGAACTAGCACTCCTGCAAAAAAAGTTTGGAAGGTAGGAGACGAGATACTGGCAGAAGTAAAGCTGTGAGGACCGGGCGTGAGTCGTGCTTCGGTAGCTCAGATGGTAGAGCACTTGCCCGCGAAAGGCAAAGGTCCCGAGTTCGAGTCTCGGTCGGGCACACAGTTTTAATCTGCCAGGAAGTTTCGGAGAAAGTTCTGTTCAGATATGGATAAGTGTAAGAGCAAACCTGTAACGCAGAGAGAGAACCTGCTCGCATCTGACTGTCTGGCTACAAGATTAGTGGTCAACACCTTAAGCACTTGCGATGGGACTAATAATAAGAAGCGATATGAAAATTTTTTGTGGCTCAATTGCCTGGTGCAGGTCTTTCAACTGGACGCAATTTCGGCGACTCGCGTGTCTTCGATCCACTTCGGTTTTCCAACTGGGGACAGGGGACTACAGTTTAACGTGGAATCCGAACAACGCGTCGTTTATGGCGAATCCTCACATCGTTGACAGGTGGATGCTAGTTTTACAACACGGATTGGGAAATCCAGCGTCCGATCGTGATCCGATCTCGCGACCTCTCGGTTTCCAGCAGCGCGTTTTACCACTAGACCACCAGGACTGGCAGCGATAATAAATGGGGCAGCCACATAAATTCGATATTACTGAAGGCAAATCGAAGACTTAGATGTGTTGCAATGGCTATGTAATTCATCTGTAGAGGAAATCGCAAACAAATGCTAGTGCGATCACGAGGCCCACACTGCAGTAGGTGCCGGCACCCAGGTAGACGGCGTGTTCCTTGACTTCTGGGAGACGTTTGATATAGATCCGCACTGTCGCCTAATGTACAATGTACGCGCGCACGGAATATCAGAACAACTGTGTGATTCGATTGAAGATTACCTTACAAACGGAACACAGCGAGTAATTTTCTGCAGAGAGGCCTTTAGACGTAAAGGTAACTTTTATGATAATTTTTATCCCCAGGACGCCACAGATTCAAAAATGGTTCAAATGGCTCTGAGCACTATGGGACTTAAAATTTGTGGTCATCAGTCCCCTAGAACTTAGAACTACTTAAACCTAACTAACCTAAGGACACCACACAGATCCATGCCAGAGGCAGGATTCGAATCTGCGACCGTAGCGGTCACACGGTTCCAGACTGAAGCGCCTAGAACCGCACGGCCACACCGGCCGGCGCCACAGATTCCTTTCTCGGATTAAACTTAACCATTTCCTCACAGTCCATATTTCGTGTGCAAGGAAGTCGGCCGATTCGACCGAAGAAAACAAAGTGATTGGAATTTCACCGATTGTCGTCAGAAGTCTGTATGTTCGGGCGATGAGATCAGCTGCATTGCGACCGCGCACGTCTGGAGTACTGAGTTGAAAAGATCAGCAGTCTTCGGCCGATGACGGTCGTCGAAATGCATCGATGTTAGTGCCAGTTTTAGCAGCCTCAGGTGCTTGCAACTAACTCTACGGACAACTGGGATTGGGGGGGGGGGGAGGGAGGAAGGGGTCGCAGACAGAAGCGCTCCATGTCTTTGGACCATTCGTGAAACCATTTGGCACATTTCGGGATCTATGAACTGGCGCAACGGCTTGACAAAGAAAGACCTCGCGTGCCGCATGTTGCAACCATACAAACGAATTCAGGTCACACAGCAGACTACGACATCGACGGCGGCTGAGAGGTGTTAGAGTTCCCATTTGGTCTCATGCAATTGTTCTGTACATGAGAAAGTCCTCATCACCTTCCTGAACGATATGCTGTTACCAAGCAGGTTGCGTCATTTCATGTGATTTTGGGCGTCCACACGCTCTGACATCGGTATATATTAACGTGTACGTGATCCGTTCAGGCGACCTTACCCCATGCTTCTAACTTCTAATGGAGATGTTCCTACGTCCACTCAAATATCTCTACTCTACGACTTGTAGCGGTTGGGAACATACATGAAACGTCAGGATGGTTTTCTTCCCTGAAACGTGCTTTCTGTCACTAATGACTTCGTAATCGACCAGACGTTAAAGTATGATGTTCCTTCCTTCTTTCACATATCTTCTCCCAAATATTTCCAGTTGGTATCATCTCCTGCCTCGCTCCAAGGTTTTTACGATTTGAATCAAAAGTATCAACTTTCTTTGAAATTACTGCAGCCCATTTTCTGTCTTATCGCTACGCAATGACCCCGCAGTCAACGGTTCCGTTAAGTACATTATAATCTATCTTACTTGTTTTTGGTTACCGTATACGCTACTGACACGTAACATGTGTCACGAATGGAAAAAATGTCTAGCGAAACTAGTATTACAAAAGTTTCTGTTGCGATCGAGGCGATGAATAAATTTGATATTCGAGTAACGTTTCTATAGAACACAAGGCCCTCTTGAATAGTCTTCCCTCTAGGTTGGTAGTTTCTGTAACGCTCAATACGAATCGCAGGTTGTGGCTGGATGAGTAACTACGAGTATTACATTACAAGTAGCAAAACTTTGCTCTTGAGTGAGTATCGTTGGTAGGATTTCTTAGGGAGTGAGAGTGGTGGGGTAGGGGAGAAGGACTTAGGGGGCTGATAGTAACCTTCATCTCTGACAGTGGTTTGTGTGGGTGAAAACTGACAAGTTGTGTCGTGGTTCGGAATCACCTTAAACTGAAGTTCCCTCTATAACAGTCTGGGAAATTCCATTAAATTAAAGCTATCGAGGACATACTACTACGGTGGTATCATGTTTAGGAACCCACTGCCGTATTTATGTTAACAAGGTGCTGATTACCACATCATCTGAAAATATTATTTGTTGAAAGCGTTTCAGCTACGATATATTCTAGAACCGAACTTGGCGATAGTATACAGGGTGAAAAGTATTTAAGCCGACAAACTGTGGGAGGTTGTAAGGACATCAAAACAAATATTTTTCCCTAATGTCATTTTTTCCTATGAGGAGTATTTAAACCGGTAGAGGAAGATTTCTCTGGCGGCAAATTGATTAAACCAAGAAACACTTTTCCATTTTTTATTACCAAGAGAAACCACATTAACACAACCCAATTTCAATTACAGTAGATTTTCAAAAATTCCCCGATTGACACGTAAACAAAGGTTACACCGTCGGATCATGCTTTGTCTCACACGGGCAAAAACCCCAGGAGTATCCTGAATTGTTCCTGCTGCTGCTACTATCCGGGCAACCAGATCCTCTTCTGATGCAACAGGAGTTGCGTAAACAAGGTTACGCATCTCTCCCCACACAAAAAATTCCAGACGGGACATATATGCGGGTCGAGCAGGCCATGGTACAGAACCACCTCTGTCAATCCATGTTGCTGGGAACCGTCGGTCGAGGAATCGACGCACACGATGACTGAAATGCGTCGGCGCCCCGTCATGTTGGAACCACATGCTTTGTCTTGTAGGGAGCGGATCGTCTTCCAGCAATTCTGGCAATGCTCTGGGTGGATAATCAATTGGTTTCAGGTTGTGGACACGCTGTAAGTGAAATGGACGTAACAATTGCTCTCGAAGGACTGTTCTTACATTCGTCTGATTCGTCCCCATGTTACGTGCAATTGCACGAGTGTTGACTGAAGAATCCCGCTCCACATGCTTCCTCAAATTGCAGCGTTTTTAGCGTGTGACGGCGTCCCTGTCCAGGTAATCTGCTACATGACCCGGTCTCACGCAGACATTAGTACACAGCAGCAAAGGTCGTATGATTCGGGATACGGCGATTAGGATATTGTTGTTGATAAACCCACAGTGCAGCTCGTCTGTTGTGGTGCGCTACGTAGTACGCACTAACCATATCAGTGTATTCACTCCAGGTGTATCGCTCCATTAGTAAACAGAGGCAATGCACTACAACACTGGTGGACAGCAGTTGCCTACAACTGAAGAGCGTAATACGCCCTCTAACAACTGAAGATCTTAATACGGCCTCTAACAACTGAAGAGCGTAATACGGCCTCCAACGGTTTAAATAATCCTCATAGGTAAAAATGACATTAGGGAAAAATATTTGTTTTGATGTCACCTACAAGCTCCCAGAGTTTGTCGGTTTAAATAGTTTTCACCCTGTAGAGAGCTGCGTGACAGTCCTATTTTGAAGTCATTTGACCACTACACCAATTTGTGGTTGTTTTGTTATCTATACCCCATGACGCGGCAGTACACAGGGAGGGTCTTGCCAGTGGCGCCGCCCTGGAGAAGAGCGAAGGAGAGGGGAACTACGCAGCTAGGCCCGGGCCACCCAATTCAACATTCGGGGCGCCTTTGGCCGGCCGCATCGATTTCCGCGCCCCACTCACTTGGGCCCTTGTGCTCTGCTCGAGGAGCCAGTGAGCCAGTGGACATGAGGGCCAGAGGGAGAGCTCTCCACAGGCAACAGCCGACAGTCTACCAGGAAGCCGACAGTCCACGATGAAGGGCTCACGTGTTCAACAGTGCCTCGCGATATTCTAGGACTCTTTTTTCTGTTGTGCTGCAGTCGCAGTACGTTTAGAAAGTTATACAAAGATTATTCATCGCTCCTGCACACTGTGCATTCAGGTATATTATTTCGTCTTTCAGTTGTTACCTGAAATAGAAAACATGTTTGATTATTTCTTATGAGGAAGAACCTTGAGCAGAGCACAGTTACACAGTCTTTCGTCTTAACTAAGTTACGCTTTGACGCTAGTGCGACATCAACAGTAAATTTGTTTCATTTGCTTAGCTAAATTTGATTGTTTATATAGCCATGTTCAAAATGGTTCAAATGGCTCTGAGCACTATGGGACTTAACTTCTGAGGTCATCAGTCCCCTAGAACTTAGAACTAATTAAACCTAACTGACCTAAGGACATCACACACATCCATGCCCGAGGCAGGATTCGAACCTGCGATCGTAACGGTCGCGCGGTTCCAGACTGTAGCGCCTAGAACCGCTCGGCCACTTCGACCGGCTATATGGCTATGTCCAGGATGAGATATGCATAATTGTGGGTCACGGATGATCGCTTAGTAAGTAGAAAAACAGTGCATGTCTTTACATAGTGAAACAGATGTTTCCCCGTCACACTAAACACGAGCAATAACAAAACAAAAGTCACGAAATATTCGAGAAGAGTGCTCGTCTGCAAACGGCTAGATAATATTTTAACAGCTGTTCGGCGGAAAACTGCAAATGACGAAATACAGAGAAAAAACGCGTGCTATATCCACCATCAGCAGCGACGCGGACAACCCAATGCAGAGCTGAGTAAATTAAATAAAGTAAACCCTTTGATGATGACGCAGCAAGTCGGGAACTAATGTGAGTCAAAGTTGTTGATAAAATTGTGGTCCGCTGAAGGTGTCATTTCCAAAACACAAGAGAGGACTCAGCAGCACACAATAGCTGCCTGAGGGCATAGTGGAGAGTGCGGACAGACGCGAAACACAAGGGAGATTACACGTGTTTGCGCTCGTATGAGGGTATTTTCAGTGAAATTCAGAAATCTTAAAAGAAGGCTCTATCATCTTGCCTCCTACCGTCATCGCTCACATTTTTTTTTATAACGCACAATTTGGAGTTCGATAAATTTCTAACTCTCTAAACCTTTGGCAGCGACATCAAATGGCTCAAATGGCTCTGAGCACTATGGGACTTAACATCTGAGGTCATCAGTCCCCTAGACTTAGAACTACTTAAACCTAACTAACCTAAGGACATCACACACAACCATGCCCGAGGCAGGATTCGAACCTGCGACCGTAGCGGTTGCGCGGTTCCAGACTGAAGCGCCTAGAACCGCTCGGCCACACCGGCCGGCGGCAGCGACATCGCTGGCGTACTGACGAACTACGTTCCTCTATGCGAGAGTGTTTCGCAGTCGGAGGAAAACGTGACAGTTTAGTGTTCGTGTTTGAACTGCGGTGGTTCCCCATCGGCCTGCAACCAGAGTCGCAAAGTGCAATGAACTCTGAGGTTTTGCGGAGAAAGCTAGTGTACCTCGTCTACGTTTACAACCAATTGTATCGCAGTAGACTTGTATTCAGTCTTTCTTTTTGTTTTTAGTAGAATAACGAAACGTTACATTTGTGTTAACTTGGGAATGATCAGAGCCACATAGCATAGTCTGGAAGGAAATCAGCTTTTCTGTTGTACTTTATGACCGTAGCACAAGAGCCCTGCTTTCCGCTTTTCCCACGCCGATCGAGCGGAAGTCGCCGGCAGAATGCGGCGGTTACCGCACAAAAGGCCTCGTGTTACAGTGCCCGCGACCAATGTGGAAACGTCGCCGAAATGGGACTTCCGCAGAGAGGTCCCATACAGCGCCGGTCGCTGTAACAAGACTCTCCCAGGACCTTATCTGCAGCGCACCTCGAGATTTCGCCATGAGCGTGTTTGTCGCCACAGTTCCTCGCGACAAAGGACAGTTTGTGTGCCTGCGCGGGCGGGTGTCGCGTTTCCGAGGGCATTACGGGGACTGGCCGGCTCTATTGAGCGTCTCAAGGCTGCGGGACTCCACTGCGGGCAGCTAGACCTACCGCCCCATAGCACTCGCAGAAACCAGCAAACACAACGTGGCCGTTCAGTCGTCTCTCATGCGGCTCATCCTGAGGGATTCTGTTAACAGAACGAGTAAAAGTGGGACCTCTTAATCTCAAATGCTCTCCTCACCAGAACTAACGTACGATTAGAAATGGTCATAGCAGGGAGGTCTGTGACCAAGGTTAATCACATTTTCTCTCATTTTTGCCCCCTGTAGCACGAGACACGATAGAGACTTGTATGTGAGTCATTTTCTGTCCAGACCTTCTAACACAACAGTTCTGTATTCTACATACTTGTTTGTCACTTATTCTGGCAATCTATCTCAGCTTCCTCTCACACCGGACGATGCAGCTAACGTTGACGTGGGCGAATCTCGGAAAACCGACCTCTCGAGACACAGCGCCCACGTCACATGGGGCGTGCTAATTAACGTGATTCGCGACGGTGGCGCTCTGCAGCGGCTGTATCTGGTCCGTAAGGCACACTGTTTGCTAACGAAAATGGACGCCTGTGAAATTCCTAAGTTAGCTCCGTTAATACAAACAGTTCCTTGCTTGTTCATATGCTACTCATGCCGTTCTGTCTGTAGTGTGCATGAATAAAAATTACAATATCCACGTCAATAAGAACATCGGCTTGTAAAACTTCAAAAATCGGTGTTGAGTGTACGTCAATAAGAAAATCAGCTTATAAAATTTCACAAAATCGGAGTTCAGTGTCCGTCAATAACGGAATCAGCTTATAAAGCTTCACAAAATTGGACAAACTCTCTCCTGTGTGTGTGTGTGTGTGTGTGTGTGTGTGTGTGAGAGAGAGAGAGAGAGTGTGCACTATATTTACGAAACATCAGCTTATACGGAAAAGACGAAAAAAACGTATATGCTGCGAGATAAGAACCTTCTAGACACTGGTCCGTAACTTGGCGCCTCTATCATCTACGCTACGCAGATGTCGTGCGACGAATGACACTGTATTTTATCTTACCATCTTCTGAAGGCTTTGCTCACCGACGTCTTATTAAATGATCTTTCATTATCACAAATTCTTCGGAGAACGACGAATTTTTTATGAATCTTCAAGCCTTAAAATGGCTTAGTTTTGTAATACGTGAGTTATAATCAGAAAATAACTAAATACGAAAATTCTTGAACCACAAACATGGCGTTTCGCATCGTTTTATTGCAAAAACTCTCGTCAATAACGAGGCGTTGTCGAGAGATCTTCAATGTGCTGGTGTCTAGAAACAGCATATATTCATAGGGTTTAAGTTATAATATAAAACCAACCAAACATGGACTTGATGTGAAAATGACAAAAGAAATACGGCGTCTCGCAAGTTCTGATTGTGAAGCAGAGAGTATTCTTCCTTACTATTGGCTCTACTTTACTTGCCGAGTTGGCGAAACATCGCTGAACTCATTCTGTGTTTCACTTGACGAAATGGCTCCTCAATGTGAAGTAGCAGGAAGTGACGTCACACAACTGTTACAGCACCAAGTCAACGTTAGCTAACATGTTCTGTATGAAGATAGCTTTAGTCTACAGAGTTCTCTACATTCTTCTCCTCTGTCATTGTCCATTCTGTTTCTAACAATACTAAGGGCCACTCCAAAAATGGTAAACTAATTCGCATTATTATGATTACAATTATTCTCTACTATTATTTTTAGTATTGATCATTATAATTACCCTATTATTATTAAAATAATGTCTCGAATGGCATAACTGGATCAAGAATAAGCATAAAAATTGACAGTGTATTGTAAGAATTTATTGTTGTGAAGTTCTTTGTATGGTATGAGAAAGGGCAGAAGGCCATAATCTGAACAGGACAAATAACGAAATAAATAAATACACCTATAAGAGCATCTAATTTTCCATCCTCTCACCACTTCATATACCTCAGTAGGTGTTAGGGGTATAAGTGTAGATATTTCTATTTATGACTGAGGACAGCGTACTCAAAACATTACATCAGTATTTTCTTCATTTGCAGACCAATACACCAATTATAGCTGTTATTAGTACTATGCTTTTAGGTTGGTTAATATCTCCAAGCCGGCGTGCCACAAGCAAACCATTAAAGCATAATTTCCCCAGGGCAGGAGATCAGATACTGAAGTGTGGATGCGAGAGCACAAAACGATAGTCTATGCTACCAGGTAGTTCTCTTTACAGTGTATTTACGACAGTTCAGAAAACATCAGGTAGCAATATATGTCATGTGTTTGCTAGAAGACTGGTAAATGCGGATGAAAAACAAGTCTCGCACTGAAGTCGGTACATATTAAGGTACCAATTGTCACAGTATCTACACTGTATACCCCTAACACGCTGTATATAAGGCTTACTGTCCATTGTTACGCACTTTCGAATTAAGGTGGGCACCACTTTGAATGTTTGCTCAGTTGCATACAAACCGGGAAATGCAACTCGTTGTCCGTCTTTTGAATGGTTTAGACAGACGCACGCAGCTGTTAGCTCATTGTTTCTCAACGCAGCATCAGAGATTACAGAGACAAATACGACCTTGAGAAACATGCTCATAATACCAAAACAGGAAAATAAAAGATCGTTACAGATATCCGTAAGTAAGTGTATCATTACTCATCATAGTTTTCTAGGAAATTATTTTATCACTTTTTACTGTATGTCTTAATCCTACGCTCAGTCCTCGTCGTGTTTCGACCGTGTTGTTACACCTTCCCAAGGAAGAGACCTCTTTGCTAGATCTGTGTTAATGAAAAGCGAGAAGTCAGAACCTCTACAAATGAGAAACGCCTGCAGAATGCCGATGGGAGTGGTGTTACGTCATACTAACCGAATGTGCTTATACATATCACATGATTTTCGTCTACATTCAGGGTAAAGGGGCCAGGACCTTCACGGAAAGAATACGTAGGCAGGCGTGTGGGACACTCCAACACCAGTACTGTGCAGAAGACCAAACTGGAGCATAGTGTGTGTGCAGCGCACGTTAGTCACCAAGAAAGTTTTGACAACGGCGCTTTTCTCGTCCACTGTCACCACGAAGAAACATTCAGCGATTACTACATGAAATTTAAGTTACTGTTAGAAAGTATGATTACAGGAAGAGGTGCACGATTCATCATTGACGTCTTTCGCTGCATATTTAATGGATCTGAATGTGATGCATTAATATTGGGCGATTGTGCAGACTGTAGTAATTCGCGAAGTCAATAACTTTCTACACGCAGAAAAGTCTTTTGAAGCTGAAAATGTATGTTGGTGTCCTGGAATCGAAATGAGCGCGTTTTGCTTTTCGAAGGGTTCGAGTAGTTGTGTTCTTAGACAATTACAGAAAGTCGATATTATGTTAAGTGAGATTTGGTGCCGTTTTAACTTACTGAAGATTTCTCTGCACTAGACACCAACGCTCTCCACCTAGTTTAAGGAATTAATTCGGGGTGACATGATCAGACAGGGAGTTACTGTTCTATAGCCAGTGTTACGCTCACACACATCTTTATGCACGTTATTATATCTCCCTTCTGAGCTAGAGTTCCCTATTATTCCAAAGCGAGCGCTAAATGTAAAAGTATACATCTCATTAATATTGTTAACAGGAAGCCTGGTATGAAGCCCCGGAGAACCTGGAATGTATCCGGCATTTGAAACGTCAGTCTGAAGCAGGAACGATATATAACTGTGCAGGTTATCAATAAATAATATCTGATTTGGCATATTCTGTTCAGCTAATTCACAAGCACAGTTGGACGATTTCTGAAATTACGGCGAATTAAAGGAGTATCAACGCGCTCCAATTCATTGAGTATAAATTCCGATACAAGTGTTACGAGGTCCGGTTTGTACCGTTGCGAGGGCACATTTCCAGATGTTATGAAATGATTTAAGGTCGGCTGTCAATTATGCAAATGCTGTGGTGTGTTCCTCCCCTCGTATCGGCATTCGTGAGTTTTATCTAGTTATTCAGAGAGCTGTAATGTGGAGAAAGTAAACCGGTATTTATGAACATTGGATACGGGTATATAAGAGCTGTACTAGACCACCACGCTAAACAGATGACGCACGAATTTATTGCAAAGAAATTGACTTTCTCTCTTCGACCAATGGAGTTTCGCCCGAGAAAATCTGTGACTGCATCACAGGTTATTCGCCTCTCAATCGCCAGTGAAGTTTTGGAAGAACCAAAGTTAACAGCGTTTCGATACTGCTGAATATTTTGTATTTCACATTTCTCAAAATGTGATCTATTTAAGATATGACGGAGCAACCAGTGTATTAAATACGCCCTCTAAATATCGTGCAGGCTATTCTCAGACCATCTTTCCCGACTGAATGTTGTAAGAATGGCCTTGTAAAATGCCCAACTTTCTTTCATGCACGTGGTCATATAAGACGACATTGAGGTGGCCCATATTGACAAAGTGTTACATAAGGTCCCATAAGTGAACAGTATAAAGGAGGTTGTAATATTCTACAATATTTGTTATTTATTCGATTTTCAGCTGTTACTCCATCATCAAGTAGAAAGATAACTATGTGCTGCAATGAAATTTTTGTAGAATCAAAGATTATAAAGCAGTGCGTCTACAGAGTATCTCAGTTTCCAAAGACGAAAATTATTGATGTTAGATTTAGTAATAAAATGAGAAGAATTATTTCAATGAAAATACAATGTAAGATTATTTAACTGAGATATATGATGATTAACTAACGAACTCTGTAAGAAATTACAACAGTTGTCATTGGAAGAAAATAAATTGAAGAATAAACTTTGGTGACATATTCCAAGGGGGTGAGGCTGAACAAAATAATCTTGTCTTTAACACGTCCTAAATTACAAACAGATAAGGTATGCTAGTGAGATTAAGCGTGAATAAGCTACGATTAGACAAAGCAAATTTTTTAACAGGACAAGAGAAGTTATAGTAACTGAAATTAAGGGAAAAATCGTGCATGTGAGTAAGAGGGCTAATTTACAACGTGGCCTGGATGAAATTATGAGCAGTATCTGCAGAAGACGTGGTGAGTAGATGAACTGTGTCTGGTCATATTCAATGAACTGTGGATGAAGCCCGACCAACAGGCATTACATGCATTGATCAAAAATGATAATGCATTGAGAATGGCGAGTTTCTAGCTGAAATCTAGAACTGCCAATAAAATTTCAAAAGGATGACTGATAGCTGAAATCTATTATTTGCAAGTCGATATTACGGAGATGTTTCGGGAGCTCAAATGGCAATCTTTGGTGAGAAGGCGACGTTCTTACGAGGAACACTACTGAGAAAGTTGAGAGAACCAGCATTTGAAGCTTCCTGTAGAACGATTTTACTGCCGCCAACATATATTTCGCGTAAGGATCGAGGAAATAAGATAAGGGAATTTAAGCTCATGTGGAGGCCTATAGACAGTACCGAGCGAAGTGGCGCAGTAGTTAGCACACTGGATTCGCATTCGGGAGGACGTCGGATCAAACCCGCATCCGGCCATCCTGATTTAGGTTTTTTCGTGATTTCACTAAATCGCTTCAGGTAAATGCCGGGATGGTTCCTTTGGATGGGCACGAACGACTTCCTTCCCATCTTTCCCTAATTCGATGGGACTGATGACCTCGCTGTTTCGTCCGCTCTCCCAAATCAACACCCCTCCCCCCCCCCCCGCCCCCTCCCTGTAAACAGTCATTTTCCCTTGCTCTATTTGGGAATGGAACAGGAAAGGAAATTACTAGTAGTGGTACAGGGAACCCTCCGGCACGCAACGTACGGTGACTTGTGGAGAATGTATGTAGATGTAGATACCTTATAGTGGAATGAAACACTAATTAGTTCATGATATTACATGAGGGTAGGCTTGCACGGGAATCCTCTTCTTTAATAAGACGGGTGCCTGTATGTGACTCCGATGTACTGTTGTTTATAGAATAGATGTTTCGGTAAATGTTACAAGTTCAATGTGTGTTCCAGAAAGGACTAATGGATGGGATGTAGGTATTGGGAAGCGGGTGGGATTTCAGCTAGGCACAGAAAGCTTGGATTGGGGCTTTCATTTAGATGTAGGACGGGTTGTAATTACATGGTCTGGGAGGGGAGGCAATTATAGTTAATATGGGAACGGAAGTGGAAGGAAACTTCTTGGCAAATTAAAATTGTGTTTCGCGCTGCGACTTGAATCTAGGACCTTTGTCTTTCGCGGGCAAGTGCAAGTAACATGATAGAGTCACAATCCAGTGGACGGTTTTAATCTGTCAGCGCACTCTCCGTTACAGAGTGAAAGCTGTTTATGGTAGGACATTGATGCTTAGAGATGGATGCGTTGCCAGAATCGCGACAGCTGTCCCGAGCTGTCGAGGGTGGGAGATGCACATTGGTGTTGGGATGGGAAATATTAAGCAGGCGGAGGAGTTTTCGGCATCTGAGAAGGTAAAATGGAAATGGCGTGTGACGAGGGCCTCCCGTCGGGTAGACCGCTCGCCTGGTGCAAGTCTTTCGATTTGACGCCACTTGGGCGACTTGCGCGTCGATGGGGATGAAATGATGATGATTAGGACAACACAACACCCAGTCCCTGAGCGGAGAAAATCTCCGACCCAGCCGGGAATCGAACCCGGGCCCTTTGGATTGACAGTCTGTCGCGCTGACCACGCAGCTACCGGGGGCGGACATCTGAGGAGGTAAAAGTAGATTCGTGAGGCACGGTTGAGTGGGGGACCCCGAGAGACAGGTAGAACTGCCTGATTGGAAAGGTTTTCTTTCCATACTTGAGGCACAACGACAACTTTCCTTTGCGAAGCGTGAGAGTTGTGTGTTAAGTGTATCTGATACGTGTAGATGACTAATAATGGGTCTGTGTGTAGTGAGGTGTCATGTTTGCATTGTATGATGATGAGAAAGAGAGGAAAGAGGTTGAAACCAGGTATCCGCTCATAGCCTGATTCTCTCGAATAGCACCAAAGGGACCACAGAGCTTATCGCCCAATCTGGGGTATGGATACCCATCAACAGTGCCACACGCCCTCACTCCTACTCACGCAAAGACTGGTGATGTCGATTTCGGGACACCAACAGCACGTGGCGTACCAGGGCAGTTACCCATCCAAATACCAGCCACACCAGCCACGCCTTACCTTGCTTACGTTCGGTGATCTGCCAAGAACCAGTGTATTCAACGAGGCAAGAACATTGAGTTCGGAGGAGGTGAGGGAAGTTTATGACTAGGCACAGGATACGGATGGAAGAGGGCAGTTGAACACCCAAAACGAGGCAGAGTGCGTGCCGTTCTAGGAGCTGGAGTGAGCGGTAAAATCTGGAAGAGGTGGTGGTTCAAGCAACATTTGCATAGGTGATGATGGATCAGATGAGGATGCTGTATCGAAGCACTCGAATGTGTATGTAATTATTATTTTCTGTTATGTATGTATGCAGACTGAAGAGACAAATGAAAATTTCTACCTAGACTGGAATTCGAACCGAGGTCTCCTGTTCACTAGACAGATCCGGTAGCCACTACGCCACCCTAGCACAACGGCATTGCACAGCAGCAAAAACTATCCTAGCACACTTTCCTCGAATTGGAGAGCCTGTGCAATGGTCTTCCAGCTAGGGGGAATAACAAGTGGGCTGAGGCTTGAAAGGGAGTTTTAACTGCGGAGGAAGGCGTGCTAGGGTAGTCTGTGCTGTTGCGCAAAGCTGCGGCGCCAGAGGTGGTGTAATGCGTAGCGCATCTGCCTAGTGAGCATTAGATATGGGTTCGAATCCTGATCCTGGTGCCAATTTTCATTCATCGCTTCAGTCTGCATTATACAGGGTGACACACGGGAGACGGACGGTTTTTAATGAAATAATACTCAGCCAATTTTAAAATTAATGCATGTTTATTTACACAAAATCAAAGCTCATTATTTGCCATTTTAGTTAACAAAGTTATTTGAGAAAAATAATGTCGTCAAGGTGATGTCCATCATTTCGAATGCAGGACTAGAGTCTCTTCTGAAAATCCTCCATCACACGGGTAAAATCTCTGCAGTGATGGCGGCAATTTCTTGAATGACTGCATTCTTCAACTCGTCCAAATTTCTTGGTTTGTGGTTGTAGACACAGTTCTTAAGGTACCCCCACAGAAAAATGTCACTTACTGACAAGTCGGGGGCCCGCATCTCGTGGTCGTGCGGTAGCGTTCTCGCTTCCCAAGCCCGGGTTCCCGGGTTCGATTCCCGGCGGGGTCAGGGATTTTTTCTGCCTGGTGATGGCTGGGTGTTGTGTGCTGTCCTTAGGTTAGTTAGGTTTAAGTAGTTCTAAGTTCTAGGGGACTTATGACCACAGCAGTTGAGTCCCATAGTGCTCAGAGCCATTTGAACCTTTTTTTTTTTTTTTTTTTTGACAAGTCGGGAGACCTGGGAGGCCAAGGAACATTGCCAAAACGTGAAATGATCCTGCCAGGAAACATACGTCTAAGAATTGTCATTGAAGTGTTTGCGGCGTGTGATGTTGCCCCATCCTGCTGGAACCAAGCGTGTTTTAAAGGGATTCGTCGTCTTCTTACTTCTGGTATCAAGAATGTTTCAAGCATATAAATGTAACGAACCGAAGTAACAGTAACTATGGCCCCGTTCTCTTCAAAAAATTAAGGTCCAATAATGCCAACAGAGTCAAGAGCACACCAGACTGTTACTTTTTCTGAATGTAGAGGACGCTGGTGGATAAGGTGTGGATGCTCCGGAGCCCAGTAACGTAGGTTTTGCTTATTCCCGGTCCCGTTTAAATGAAAATGAGCTTCATCGTTCATTAATAAAATGTCATTTTCTTTCGATCCCAAAACCACTTGCATTCTGTAAGCAAAGTCTTCTCGTACAGCAAAATCAGTTTCCTTAACTTGTTGGGCAACGAGCATTTTTTAGTGATGGAATTTTAATTCTTTATGCAAAATTCGTCTAACCGATTCACGATTGATTCGTAACTCACTAGCATGACGTCTAGCTGACCGTCCTGGGCTTCAGACTGCCGCTTGCCTTACCCTTTCAACATTTTCTGGTGTCGTTACTCTGCGTCTCGGGCCAGGATGCTTCTTATCCGGTATGTTTCCAGTTGATCTGAAGTTTTCCACCCATCTGAGGATTGTGTTACGGCTCGGAACAGCTCCGTGTCGACCGACATTAAACCGCGCACGAAACAATCGCTGCGTAGCAATAATAGACTCACCACTTTTCAGATACTGTAATAGACAAACACTCGACGTTGCAAGTCCCACTGCCCCATAGTGACTAAATGAAATGGCGTCTTATGTGGATCAGAACTATCCCCACTACTACCGCCTCTCACCACCACGCCCTCAGTAATACACAGTTCAAAACCGTCCGTCTCCCGTGTGTCACCCTGTATATACATAACAGATGTTTGAAATCTGTAGAATCATACAGTTTAATTTGATTTTGTGTTATCATCTGGGCAGCGTTTGGGAGTACTCGTTGCGTCCTGGCAGAATCAGCTATTTCGAGTGACAGATACTGGAGCCGGTAGGTGAGTGACACCTGCATATGCTAGCCAGTACGTCACTGCAGGTTTTTCGGCGGCGCGGCCACAGGTGGGCGTACGTCACTCATCGGGCGGGCAGGTCCCACTGGCAACGGCGGCGGCAGCCAGCCCAGGGGCCACGGGCTGTAAATTTGTCCGAATGCCCGCCCGTGCGCCATTATGCAAATCGTATGTGGACACAGCTCCAACTTATCACTATTAAAGCTTTAAACTGGTCGGTAAACAACTTTTACGAGCTGCGACGTCGCGTAAAAGGACGCACGCCGACTCACTTCCGTTTCGCCACACAAGGGACGGACGCCAGCCGTGAGACGTCAGCACGTCGGACAGTGGGGTGACGACGTCCCCATCCTGTCTGTGTCAACTGGGGTAGGCAGTAAGTGCCGTGAAATGAAAGACCAACTACTGAAATAATGCGGAATATACGAGCGCACGGACCTGAAACTCCCCTTGATAGAGCACCTTGCCAGTTTCAAAGAAAAGTGTCACGGAGAATGTCATAAAACTCTACAAGCGACAGAATGCAGACATGCAGTGTAAGTTCGTAGGCTTCCACAGCCAGTGTGAATTTGAATAAAACTATTTTGGGCGTTAGGCTGCGTCATTATAAAATAGCAAAACAACCGTATAGCCATGTTTAGATCGTATTTGCAGCGGTTCCGGACCATTCCGGCCTTTGTCTTGCGTAATACAGAAAAATCATGGAAATCCTGAATCTGGATGGCCGGACAGTGATTTGAACCGCCATCCTACAGCATACTGTCCATTGTCGCCAGTTCCTTCATATCAAGACACACACGACTTGTAAATCAAAGAATCTGCATCGCGGTGTAGCTTGCTCGCCACGTTTCGAGAGGGTGCGTTTCTGGATGAGGTATCGAATATATTGCTTCCCCCTACTTATACCTCCCGAGGAGATCACGAATGTAAAATTAGAGAGATTCGAGCGCGCACGGAGGCTTTCCGACAGTCGTTCTTCCCGCGAACCATACGCGACTGGAACAGGAAAGGGAAGTAATGACAGTGGCACGTAAGGTGCCCTCCGCCACACACCGTTGGGTGGCTTGCGGAGTATAAATGTAGATGTAGAATGTACATGTAGGATTGGAGAAATTAGAGTCACCTGTTAGTGAATATGTTTATAACGTACGGCAATTGTGTAGGTGAAGTCGAGACGAACAAATTGATGAAGGAGACAAACGGTCTATTAGTCCAGGAAACGGCCCCAAATTGGCCTACTCAAACCACCTTCGCTAAAGCGCATGCACGCTGTGCGAGATTTTCGTCAAACACGTTTTAGATTTTATAATGGCTTTCTTCTTGCATTCACAAAGTGTAGAGCTGACATTTCTCTAAATTTTGTCTCAAAATACTGAGAATTTTCACAGTTAGAATTAATAATTAAATAGTTTTGTTTGTCTGATCTTCTTACTATGAAACTACTTTGCTTGTAAGTGATATGTATAGATCGAACTGTAAACTGTAAATTATTTTTTACATAATCGAATGAAACTATATGTTTCCAGAGACCTATTCAAGTTTCAAACATTTATGAAGCTACAAATGAAAATTTGTACGGAGGCTGGGATTCGAACTAGGGTCTCCTGCTCGCTAGGCAGACGAGCTAACCATTTCCCAACCCTAACACAGTGGTTTTGCACAACTGGACAGACTACCCGAGCACGACCCATGTACTGTGCCACTACACACAGCCACTGCGCCAGGATGGCGTAGCGGTTAGCGCCTCTGCCTAGTGAGCAGGAGACCCGGGTTCGGATCCCAGCCTTCGTACAAATTTTCATTTGTAGCTTCAGTATGCATATACACATTTTTACATGAGGTTTACGAAAGTTTTTTGACTTTCATCACCCTCAGTTGGAAGTTTAAATCGATAATGTTATAGACATAACAGACCGAGCCATTGGCATAAGAGATCGAGAGGATATTGAATATCTCGCATAAGTGGCTTCTGTAGGCCGATTTGAGGCTATTTCCCAGTTTAATAGACCGCAAGTGTCCTGTTGTTCGTCCGAACTTCCCCGCACCATTGTGGTATGTACTACACAGTTATCGTTTACACACTGTATATTCAAATGAGCTCTTAAATTTGGGTCCTTGTATACAGATTTACAGTCCTTGTGAAGTGAGACAGCCGAGATGGCCTGTGGCGCAAATTTATTTACTTATTTCTTAACTTTCATTGAACAGGATATCAATCTCAATGACACAATGTCATAAATATGTTAGAACTTTCACATAACTTATTAAGAGAGAGCAAATCAATTAAATAGGAAATTTCAGAATGAAATGAACACTGAAAACAATATTTATGAATTCTCCATATTAGAATGTACTCCACTGTACAAATCTTAAATAAAAAGCTAAAGGCTAATTAGTAGAACATCACAAGCAGTCATCTTGAAATGGTTGGGAAAAAAACATGAAAACTTCAAACTTTCAGTTTCCGGTTTTATAACGAAGGCAGCTGTAAAAATCGAAAGGGAAACATATACGTTGAGTTAATGCAACAAACGGGGTCCTCTCAACAGCTGGTTAGCCAACAGTTGTTATGTACTACTATTTTTGTATTTCTGTAATAGTTTCAAACTGATAACAAATTTGAGTTTGGCATACTTACGTAACTGTTCTATTTTATTTAAATTTTTTCCTTGGGTATAGTTATGTAAGAGTTCTAATGGTATGTGACAGTAGGTATTACTGGCGAGTATCTTGTATCTACAGTATACATAGCGTTTAGTGGGTATAATTGCAGATAATTTTATATTATATGATACCTTAATATGTACACACATCAGTGTGCTGGTTGTTTTTCCCTGCAATGAACAGTCTTCCCACAAACACAACAGAAACTTTACGACTTGATGTTTTCTGTATGGTCGTAACTGCACCGAAAAATTGGATTACGCCTGTCAGTATAGCCTCACCATTTTGCGTCTACATACTCACGTTTAAACACTTGACCTGCAGCCCGGAGGAAAACAAACAGTAATGTCTTGCTCTTGCCCCATGTACTTGGAGGTACTAACGAACCAAAAAACATAAAACTTGTAATAGCTACAATTACTAGTCTGCAGATGAACTAAATACGAATGTAATGTTCAGTACACCGTCCTCGGTCATCAATATAAATCTCTGCAGATATACCCATTTACCTTGTATAACTATGTAATAGTGTTCATGTACCCTCAACTCACAATTCTATCTTAAAATGGAGACTAGTTACTTTACTCTATTTGCAGAACCTCCTAACTTGTGATAGGTAGAAATTATGCAAGGTAAAGTCCAAATTCAAATTGTGTGCAAAAGTAAAAACAGCGAATCTTCCCTGTCTGAATACCAATAATTCCGAGGGAAATGCATATAGTGTAATTTTTTTCGGACCCTCGTGGCCGCAGTCATTTACACATATTTTACATCCAGACACCTCTAACAAATCTGAGAGGTCTTTTCTAGCGGCTTAATAGATCCGCTTGTTATATTACTTCAATTAACTGAGGGCGTTCTTTGTGCGTATTTATTCTTCGGCCTATGGGTCGGGAAATTACACGGCAATAAATGCTCAGGCGTTTACTGAACAAAAAAGCCTTCCTCGGGAGAACAAATGACAGAGGAACCGGTTCCGAGAGTGGGATACGGTCTTAGACGTAACAGAAATGTTCCTGCGACCAGGAATTACTTTGCGGGATGTATACTTATTGCGTCCAACAGACCACTAGTCAGTTGCATTCGCTTGAGCTTATTACTTGTGCCTGTCAGCGTCGCAGTGACTGCAAAGTCAGTAAAGCTCTGCCACAGAGCAATGGCAGTTTGAATTGGCGTCCTTAGTCGGATGTCGATGTCGTGTTGATGGCATAATTCTCAGTTACAGTAAGTGACATACTGAAAAAGAGAAGACAATGGCACAAAGTCAATTCCTATAAGAGAACAGGCAAATAAGGTATTAGCAGTAGTTTGTTGTTGTTGTGGTCTTCAGTCCTGAGACTGGTTTGATGCAGCTCTCCATGCTACTCTATCCTGTGCAAGCTTCTTCATCTCCCAGTACCTACTGCAACCTACATCCTTCTGAATCTGCTTAGTGTATTCGTCTCTTGGTCTCCCTCTACGATTTTTACCCTCCACGCTGCCCTCCAATGCTAAATTTGTGATCCCTTGATGCCTCAAAACATGTCCTACCAACCGATCCCTTCTTCTAGTCAAGTTGTGCCACAAACTTCTCTTCTCCCCAATCCTATTCAATACCTCCTCATTAGTTACGTGATCTACCCACCTTATCTTCAGCATTCTTCTGTAGCACCACATTTCGAAAGCTTCTATTCTCCTCCTGTCCAAACTAGTTATCGTCCATGTTTCACTTCCATACATGGCTACACTCCATACAAATACTTTCAGAAACGACTTCCTGACACTTAAATCTATACTCGATGTTAACAAATTTCTCTTCTTCAGAAACGCTTTCTTTGCCATTGCCAGTCTACATTTTATATCCTCTCTACTTCGACCATCATCAGTTATTTTACTCCCTAAATAGCAAAACTCCTTTACTACTTTAAGTGTCTCATTTCCTAATCTAATTACAAATAATAAATCACGTTGTTAGTGGTTTGCAGAGCATGATTCCTGCCGTTATGGAAAGAAGGTAATTGGTTCGCTACTGAAATGTGTTTAAGAGGCTGGCTTGCATGAATGGATCTATTGACGACGTAATCTACGAGGGCTATTCGGAAAGTAAGAACCGATCGGTCGTGAAATGGAAACCGTAGTGAAAATCAAAAATGTCTTATTTTCAATAATTAGCTACATCTTCCCGCTACTTCTCTACATAATCGCCGCTCCGACAGACATTTGTGGTAGCATTGTACCGACTTTACAATACGCTCGTCATAGAAGGTAGCAGCCTGTGCTCTCTTCCAGTTCTCTACGCTCACCTGCATCTTGTTGTCTTCGTAGACAGAGGTTCATGTGATCAGAGTTGAAAATCAGAGGGATGTACGGCGAGTGGTCAAACACTTCCCATCGAAGACGCTGCAGTAGCGTCCTCATTACCCCTGCAGTGTGTGACCTAGAGTTGTCATGAAGAATGAGATGCAAAATAGTTACGTTTTGTGGACTGCATAAAATCAGGCGAAATCTGTCACAGGCAATCATACTTGGCGGGAGACACTGTTTTCTCGCTATCTGCACGTGCTCACCGTGCGTTCAGAACTGAAAAGAACGACATGGCGCGATCGACGGCCATACTAGAGAAACTGTCCAACGCATCTTTGCCAAGCTTCATCGGAATTTCGCTGAGGTTTCCATTTCACGACCGATCTGATCTTACTTACCGAGGAACCTCCTACAGGGTGTTTCAAAAATGACCGTTATATTTGAAACGGTAATAAAAACTAAACGAGCAGCGATAGAAATACACCGTTTGTTGCAATATGCTTGGGACAACAGTACATTTTCAGGCGGACAAACTTTCGAAATTACAGTAGTTACAATTTTCAACAACAGATGGCGCTGCAAGTGATGTGAAAGATATAGAAGACAACGCAGTCTGTGGGTGCGCCATTCTGTACATCGTCTTTCTGCTGTAAGCGTGTGCTGTTCACAACGTGCAAGTGTGCTGTAGACAACATGGTTTATTCCTTAGAACAGAGGATTTTTCTGGTGTTGGAATTCCACCGCCTAGAACACAGTGTTGTTGCAACAAGACGAAGTTTTCAACGGAGGTTTAATGTAACCAAAGGACCGAAAAGCGATACAATAAAGGATCTGTTTGAAAAATTTCAACGGACTGGGAACGTGACGGATGAACGTGCTGGAAAGGTAGGGCGACCGCGTACGGCAACCACAGAGGGCAACGCGCAGCTAGTGCAGCAGGTGATCCAACAGCGGCCTCGGGTTTCCGTTCGCCGTGTTGCAGCTGCGGTCCAAATGACGCCAACGTCCACGTATCGTCTCACGCGCCAGAGTTTACACCTCTATCCATACAAAATTCAAACGCGGCAACCCCTCAGCGCCGCTACCATTGCTGCACGAGAGACATTCGCTAACGATATAGTGCACAGGATTGATGCCGGCGATATGCATGTGGGCAGCATTTGGTTTACTGACGAAGCTTATTTTTACCTGGACGGCTTCGTCAATAAACAGAACTGGCGCATATGGGGAACCGAAAAGCCCCATGTTGCAGTCCCATCGTCCCTGCATCCTCAAAAAGTACTGGTCTGGGCCGCCATTTCTTCCAAAGGAATCATTGGCCCATTTTTCAGATCCGAAACGATTACTGCATCACGCTATCTGGACATTCTTCGTGAATTTGTGGCGGTACAAACTGCCTTAGACGACACTGCGAACACCTCGTGGTTTATGCAAGATGGTGCCCGGCCACATCGCACGGCCGACGTCTTTAATTTCCTGAATGAATATTTCGATGATCGTGTGATTGCTTTGGGCTATCCGAAACATACAGGAGGCGGCGTGTATTGGCCTCCCTATTCGCCAGACATGAACCCCAGTGACTTCTTTCTGTGGGGACACTTGAAAGACCAGGTGTACCGCCAGAATCCAGAAACAATTGAACAGCTGAAGCAGTACATCTCATCTGCATGTGAAGCCATTCCGCCAGACACGTTGTCAAAGGTTTCGGGTAATTTCATTCAGAGACTACGCCATATTATTGCTACGCATGGTGGATATGTGGTAAATATCGTACTATAGAATTTCCCAGACCGCAGCGCCATCTGTTGTTGAAAATTGTAACTACTGTAATTTCGAAAGTTTGTCTGCCTGCAAATGTACTGTTGTCCCAAGCATATTGCAACAAATGGTGTATTTCTATCGCTGCTCGTTTAGTTTTTATTGCCGTTTCAAATATACCGGTCATTTTTGAAACACCCTGTATATTTGCAATGTCTATCAAACAAATACGCATAATGTGCCAACAAACACTTGTCGATTGTATTGGGAATGTAATGTGCCTCAACGGGCATTTGACTAGAAAACCGTATGGTTAAATTGTAGCCTGATCGTCTGCTATGGAAAGTCTCATAGGCGAGTGCTGTTAATCGATACTGTCACATTACAATAGTTCGCTATTTGACATTAAACAAAGGCTTTTATTTTTACTCCTGTTGTTGTCTTTTTGCCGTAACACTGCTGCCCACGTGGTTTCACTGTCTTCATACAAATTTGGTTTAATTACTCTAGGATCGAATGTGTTGAAGCGATGAGTGACCTGATCCGCATTTTACTTCCGTCACATGAGGACTGCTAGGCTAATGCAACATAATTCAAAGATAGTGCGTGATAAGTAACGGTCCGCAGTTTCACTCCAGCCTGTGGATGAAATTTCATGATCGGAATATGAATAATAACGGAAATGGGATGAGTTTAATTTCCAACATATTTGTATTATCGTAAACAACGTTTGTATAAGGCACTTGTGGATGCAATGTCCCGATAAGGAATTTAATTTCGATTGACCCCTCTGCACTGTTCGGTGGGTGTGACTGATGACCCGGTACTTTAGTCCCATTAGGCACATAATCATCATCAGCAGCAGCATCAACATCATCATCAACACCACCACTATTCGGCGGCAGTGTGCTGTGAGTCGTGACTCGATTTCACCCTCCGCCATCGATAAATCAAATGCAAGACTGCAGTATACACGTCCAGTGACATTCATTGGACTCACTCTTTAAGATCGTATGAATGGTCCGATCCGTAACCGTACAGATTATGAAAACTATCGAGATTAGGCAACCTGAACCAGCTCGCAGTCTACTACAGCTTTAGTTAAGAACATAAAATTTATTGAATTTTCATCTCTTTTTTTACCTTGACTTGAGGTTTAACATCTTCCCTTTTACTTCAGATCAAAAATGGTTCAAATGGCTCTGAACACTATGGGACTTAACATCTGAGGTCATCAGTCCCCTAGAACTTAGCACTACTTAAACCTAACTAACCTAAGAACATCACACACATCCATGCCCGTGGCAGGATTCGAACCTGCGACCGTAGCGGTCGCGCGGTTCCAGACTGAAGCGCCTAGAACCGCTCGGCCACATCGGCCGGCTACTTCAGATCGATCGATTATTTATCAATTAATGGACGATATGGTGTCGAACTCCGTTATCTGAATAAGAAGCGTAGTAGGCTTTGATGAAACTAAGGTCGCATAGCCCAGGGTTTCCCAGACGGTGGTACGCCTACCACTCGTGGTACAGGAGGACATTTTAGGCGGTACGCGTGCCAGTAAACAAAACGTGTACTGATATAATGATTCTCTTACGGTATTTTGTTCTTGAAGTAAAATGAGAGTGGGAAAACTGACTGATAAGAGCACAATTCTGAGAAGTTTAAAGAAAATGGAGTTACCGCAGGATGTTTGTTTCTGAGTGTACGCAGGAGACATCAAAAGCGGACTGTACTCTCCCCACCCATGCCGTCGCTGTCTTGGCTGGGAATTATTCATCTTGTTTCGACGTTGGCGATATTTTGATAAGGCCTTCTCGGTGGTTACTCGAAAGTTCTCGTGCCGCTATGCAACTGCTGCCAACTTGCGCGCTGCACCAACGTGTGGCGTTGCATTAGGCATTATGCAGTGAACGGTTTATTGTTGTTATTGACGCTTTGTTGGGCGTTACGTTAAATGGCATCGTTACACGAAGGTAGCTGGCGTCTGCAATTGATTTTGCAGTCTGAATTACCGTCAACGTTTGATTTGATTCTGACTTTTTTTTTTTTTTTTTTTTTTTTTTTTTTTTTTGCTATTTGAACTCTAATTCACTATACTCCATATTCACCCTACTATTCTTTTGTGTAATTGATCTATATTATTTGTGCTTTTAAAATTAATAAATATTTTAAACGTCATACCTCTCTTACTCATTTAATATTTGTATCAGAACTGGCTAAATTTAATTTCATATTGTTTGCTGCAAATATGTACCGCACGCGAACTTGAACGACTCTATAAAAGCGCTGCCGCGAAATCTCGTTACTTGTCAGCGTCGCATTTCTGCCATACATGAAAGTTGATCGGCACGACGCCAAACCCGTATGTGTGTTGCCAGCGTTGAGCAAGGTCGCCAAAATAATTATTCCCCCCGTATCGTTCCTCACTTCTGCGGCAGTCGCCTTTCAAGCTTCCACACCCCCACCCCACCCGACCCCTCCCCAACTTTTCGTTAAAAAGTGAACAACCATTGTGCTACACCTAGCTTTCTAAAAATGTAAAGTGCTACACAGTGAAAGAAAGTGTGGGAACCCCTGCACAGAATATGAATGTATGAGGAACATTAGTGAGGAATAGAAGTAGATATTTAGAACTTTTCTAGTGCTGTCATCAATAATTAAAATTAAAACTTTTTGCATTTCCTTGCGCATTTACAGTTGCATTGCTTCGCATGTACGAGATATAAGTGATCCATAACGTTCTAGTTTAATATTAAAAGTTATTTGAGAACTACGTAGATTGTGCAGTGCCTTCTACACCAAATTTAAACAATCATTTAAAATTTTCGGAGTTTTGGCTGTTGACAGTGGAGCAAAACGAGCAACAGAAAGTTGCATTCTTTCGGAACTTTCTTCTTGAGAATAACTGGCTAATGAGTGACTTTGCGGATTTGCAGTGTGTACTACTCTGGCGACAACACAGTTTCAATCCTGCTGATATAACATGACTCACTCTACATAGGAAACATCCATTCAGCTTTGAGTAAGCGTTAAGTGAATCTAAAATGTTAAGAAGCAGAGAAGAGGAGAGCAGACGCAGTCTCTGGATAGCCTGTGAGGCTGCGAGGCACAAGAAGCGAGCAGCAGGAGGTAGAGAAGAGACAGAGGCAGAGAGAGCGCGAGTGACAGAGAAAGTGGTGGGTGCACTTACCAGGATCTCCTCGACACTGACACTGGGCCACACTTTGCCCTTAGCCAGACCGACAACCTCCACCGAGCCATCTCGGACCTATATGCACAACAAGAGCTCGCGTTAGTGCGGCCACGTCGTTGGGCGCTAGCCAAGGGGGTTAGTTAACAACACAGCAAGCTTCCCACTCTACTTGTTAGTGCCTCCTTTGCAACACAGTCACAATCGACGGAAAAGATTGTAGCCATCTGGTGGATAATTCACATTCAAAAACTCTTGTTATACACGGAGGTTCAACTGCCCCTGCATATGTGTATTATGCAATGCGCAACGCCTTCAGAAACCACATACACAATTTTTATATTCTCGCGCTCACTACAAGCAAACTATTAGTCCTACAGAAAACATTAACAGGACAGTTTCGTCGGAAATTTAATGTAGTTTACTTTTGTACCGGGATACGTTTTCGCTGGAGGCCATAGTTTTCGAATTATTCAAGAGAAACGGACAAAAGTGACCTTCAAACGGACTTTTTCTTTAACTCGAAAATCCTGCCATCCAGCGAAAACGTATCCCAGTACAAGATTTAACTACGTTAAACCTTCTACAAAAAGGTCCTGTTCATGTTTTCTGTGAGACTAATAGGTTGCGCTTACTGGACGAGAGAATTTCAAAATCTCGTGTGATCCTTGAAGGTGTGGTGGTCTTCATTAAACTCATAAGTAGACGCGGTTCAATCACCCTGTAGAAACGAAGTTGATGCGAGTACTTTGTTTACTTCCAGTAGTTACCATTGAAATACTTCGTTTTCTTGTTCGAAGCAATATTTCCCCCTTCTTGTTGCTGCATACATAGATGCAAGTGCATTTATCAAAACAAGCCTGCCTGCACAAAGGTCGCTTCACTTTGAAGTAGATTAAGGTACCAGTGTACTGGAACCACAAATTGTTCTAAAACTGAGCTTTGACTGTGATTTTTTAGGTGATCGATTCTTAAATGAGTACCTCTCCAATTATAGAAATGCAAGTATCATCTACACCGTCGCTTCGAAGAATGGAGAATGTGATTGTGCTTCTTGGGACAGCAGCTGTCATGACAGTAAGAATATGGAAAAAACCTGTACTACGACTTCTGGGCTATCTCAAAGAGTATGGAAAAAACCTGTACCACGACTTCTGGGCCATCTCAAACGCCTTATGAGTATCAGAGATGCAGCACTGAGGACGTACAATCCGCACCCGGCCTCTGATAAGCATCTTACCTACAAGCAACTGCGCAACCGAGTTAGTCAGTCTGAGAGGAATGCAAGTTCAGGTACGCCCGCTCGTTAACTGAGGCTTTTCTCAGACCTACTGTCCGATGGAAAAATCTACGAAGTCTAGGAATAGGCAAATACAAATTCGTAGCTGAACCTCTAGTTCCTGTCGAGGATCTAAATGAGTGTTTTGCCATGCCGATATCTTTACTTGACCTACTCACAAAGGCGCAAACCTGCGATTTCCTTAACTGGTACAAATGGGGAATTTTCTGTGCTGCCGGTAAGCCCTAACACGGTCAGGAAATCAACTGCGCGAATTCCTTTGGCAGCTGCAGGGCACGATAGTCCAACAATACAAATGATCAGTTTTGTCGTCGATCCACTACTGTCCAAGATAATAGGCAGTTTTAATTACTCTCTGGCCTACAGCATCTGTCCAACAGCCTGAAAGCGAGAACTCATAAAAATATTACCAAGATGGATACTGCGGAGCAACATACCGACTAAAGAACGCATTTCCATTTTACCAGCATTATCCGAGGCTTTAGAATAGATAGCTCACGATAAGATTATTGATTATTTAACATCAGATAACCTTTTAGATGAATCCCAGTGTGATTTTCAGCAAAATTGCAGCACGAGGACTTTTCTTACAAAACGTAATTCATGAAATGAAACAAGCTATGGACAAACAAATAGCGACTACTTTGTGCTTTTCGGATTTCAGCAAGGCTTCCGGCACTGTCAACTTCGATATTCAACTTGTTAAACTCACAGGTCAAAATTTCTCGTCAAGTGCTCTACAGTAGTTCCACATCTCGACAACAGTGTGTAATGAGTCAAACAAAGCGATGACAATAGAAGCATGTAGTAGCAGATGTCCCACAAAGATCAGTACTTGGTCCCATTACTCCTCTCATTATATGTTACTGATGTGTCAACAATTCTCTTCCACTGCAAAAATCACATATACGCTTAAGACCTTGAGTTATATTTAAGTTAAATCCAAAAAATCTGTGCACAGCCATTTATTAAGTAAATGTCGATTTAGTTGCCCCATTAGAGAGGGTGCAGGACATGGATCTGAAACTTAACCCATCGAAAGCGCAAGCAAACTTAGTCGCCAAAAAAAAAAGATTAATTACCACTGAGTTCAGTGGATCTCTTCCACCATTAATCCAAAACGGTACAGAAATAACGTTTTCTTCTTCTTCAAAGAGCTTGGGGATTATTGCGAACCATCACTTAGACTACTGACACACATCTGCAGTCTGTGAGAAGGCGTAAGCGTTAATTCACTCAGTAAAGAAATATAAAAAAGTATTTGCTTTTCGGAGTCAAAAAGAAGCTCGTATCGATACTAATACTCCTCATACTTGGCTATGGTGATGCCATTCTCCAAGCACTTTCGTAATAAAGCTCACGCAGGCTCGAACTGGCGATGAATGCTTGGCTACGATACATATGTGACGTACGCTTTTTCGACCATATCGCACAAGTTTACGAAAAATTCCATAGCTACGTGCCGATAAGCGTAGAGACTATGATACTCTATGTTTGCTCTATCGTCTTCTCCATCAATGCAGTACCTTTTCCTTGTCTTCAACTCTTACACTACAATCTGGACAACACAGCAGAAATATCGTTGTCAACAAAGTAAACTTCTCTCTGTATCATCGCATAACACTGCTGTGTTTTCTAAATCATGTTTTGTAGCAGGAACGAGGTTTTGGAAAAATGTCTATCAAAATATTAGAGAAATTAAATAGCTTTCAAACTACAAAAGACAGCAAATGGTCCACCTTTTATGACAATAACCATCTCCCTCCCATTCCATGCCGCTCGCTCTCGTCAGTCTCCCACCCCCACAACTCTTCCCTCCCCCTTGTCGTCAGAGTTATATGTTTCTATCCTGATCTTTCCTAACAGCCGCTGCCACTGTCTTGTCAATCATCTCCTCTGCCTTTATCCACTCCGCTTCTGATAATAATAAACATGGCTTCAAGAGTGCTAAGCCAATCTGTATCATTCTAAATGCATTTTATTATTATTAATGACAATTATTATTATCACTGTTATTGGAAATGTTTTGTAATATCTTGGGCCTGTGTTGTTCCTAGTCAGATGTAAGAGACAGCTTTAAATCCGTTATTTGGTGAGGCTAAACAAGCAATAAATAAATAAATATGCAAATATTACTGGAATGAAATTCAAGATGCGTAAGGTACTAAAGACCGTCCTGATTCTAGATCAGCTCTAGAACTACTAGACATCACCATAGTGGACTATCCGCTTTCCAACAGGATACGACATCATTAATCTTGTATTAATGGTCATAACTAGGAATCAGGATGTTATCATTTGCTGAGTAAAAGCATACTGTGGCATTCCTGACAATGGAACACGAGAAAAATTAGGCAATGCTGCCGTCTGTGACAAAGAGAGAGCACTTGAAATACCAATTACAAGCCTTTCCCAGGAGACCCAAAAACACTATTAAGGCGCTTCGCCTTCAACCACGGCTATAACAGGATACATCTACGTCGTATTGGTCCGGTCGCAGTGCCGTTTTGCGACTGCAGTAAGGAAGAGGGTGTCAACGTCTTTTTGGCGGTCCGGCCAGACAGAAGGCTACAGTCACCTACTACAACGCCTGATCATAACAATCGCTGTTTGCCGACGTGTGTAAGTGTATTGCTATGCTTAAAGGACTTGAGAATACATCGTCTTTACATGCCTTTTTTGTTGGGAGAGCAGGTCAACGTTTACAAATAATACGGTTCTATTAAAATTAAGTTCTATGTGTACGTTTCTCTACAATGTATTAACCTTACACGTATGAAGATGGCTGTATGAGTCCTGCTCAGAAACCAGATATTCTTCTTTTAATTTTATCGAAACCACAGTCGAATCGTGATTACGAAGGATGCAGACTCGTAACAAAACCATTGAGCCACCGGGTAATGCGGATATCGACTTAAGTGTCAACTTACCACAAGGTTTCATATCAGATACAACATTCAGAATTTGCCTTGGTTATAGTCTTCGCGTAATCCACACTGATGCTGAATGTTGACATAAGAGCATATGTGAAGCGATGGAGACAATCCAGTGTCAAGATGAACCTCTCAGTCAGTCTACGTGGTGTGTGACTGTGCCCAATATGGGAACCTGCCCTCGAAAGGCAAGGATCCACCTGCAAGTCCTATTTATGATTAATATAGCTTTTACTTCACCAAGAATAAAATGATTTTGTCTTCGGCTGATACAAGTTAGTTATTTGTCAGGGTAATGAAACGTTATTGGGTCCATTTAAGGGGAGTGAAGGCTACGATTTTTTTTCTGGAAGTTGATACGTTTTACACCTCAGTCAACGCCGCACGTACGTGAAAAACGACAAATAGCGCCGCGTTTTGAATTCCACGTTAAATAGTAATTTTGCTACTTACTGACTGGGTTTTGTGGTTTTGCATTCGAGTAGAATAGAAAGGAGGAAGTTTGTAATTCTACGTCCCGTCGACGACCCTGTCATTACAGATTACGAGTTCGGATTGGGGGGAGAGGATGGAAATGGAAATTGGTCATGCCTTTCCAAATAATCATACCGGCGTTCATTCAGGATAATTGCTAAAATTTCGAGAGCGTATTTGTGGCTAATGCTGCTACGACGTACCCTCCGCCATGCAGTGGCAGCGGATTGTAGAATATAAATCAAAATGTAGATGATTCTTTCCAGTGTATTTTAGCTCAGTGTCTCCTACCTTACTATGGATGTGCAAAGAATATAAAAGAGGGTCAGAATGAAATCTGTCGTCCTCAGAGTTTTGCGAACGTAGGTGTCGCCGCGTTGCCGGGACTCTGCTACTAGGATTGTGCAGTATGAGCAGTATTAAGTTTGAGATATTAATAATGAGGAGCAATGTAGACATAGAAAGTAATTAAAGTAGGAGGAAACATCGAGAACAAATTAGCATATCTATATGGCACCCAAACACATTGAGTTAATGGCATTAAAATTTACGATGTTAAGCACAACCGACGAAGAATTTCCCTAAGGCTAAAACCTGGTCATTAAGTACTGTGATAATTTCATCATCACTGTTTTATTTCGCTCTTACCACTCATATACTCAAATCTGAGAATAAATCCTACTTATTGGCTTCGTTAATAGCGCCATCGATAGTATATCTTACTTCACACGAGTTCCTGCAAAAAAAAAAAAAAAAAAAAAAAAAAAAAAAAAAAAAATTAAGATCAGCTCTGTATCTGTGAGAGTACTTCAGCTGTTAAGATTTGATGTAAGGCGTTTGTTTACACAATCACCTTAGATACGCAGTCTGGATTTTGAGTTACAGCTCAGGACAACAAAGCAGCTTTTTCTTTTCTTTTCTCTTTCTGTTTGCCAGCGTTTCCATAGCAACATTTTGAGACGCACATCACTGATCGATCACAGAGTAACAGCGAAAACTGGGAGCAAGACGGAAAAAATCGGCCTCTTTAAAGCTGGACTTCTGCTAAACGCAGACGTATATACAGATTATATTCAGTTTCATAAACATTTTGTACGTGACTCGGTAAAACAAAACGAGAGGCGCTTATACTGTCATTCTGTAACAGCGACAGGGTTTAAACGCCCCTGTCCTCTTGGCCTGGGTTACACGTAAGTATGGAGGCACAGCACGGCCTCCACAGTTCTGGAGTGATTTATTTATTATGCATGCAGACATAACTTCCGGCGTCTCAGCGCACCTTATAATTACGGCTTTTGAGGTGGAAGTGCCGCCTCGAAGCGAGTGTAGAGAATGGAAATCATAGATTGTTTTATAGTCTCTAGTGCTTGTAGACGACAGAATAATTGACTTCTCAACACCCTGAAATGTGAATACACTTACTTCATTCCTTCACGACATCACAGCTGAAACTGTTGACAGCTCAAACTGTTTTTCTTCCTTTTTTTTGTAAATTAATGTAAATTGGAATAAGATGTTCGAAGACCTGAGAAAAGAAAACGTGAATGGAGTTATATGGAAACAGATCGATATTCTACGAAGGCTTAATGAGAGTAGTAAAGATGGAAAATGAGATCAGTGTTGGTATTAAAAAGGATGTAATGCTTTGTTATAGCATAGCTTGTAAGTCGAAAAATCAACGAAAGAAGAGAAGGAACATTTCAAAAGGAGAACAAAAGTGCAGAGCGAGCATACTCCAATGATAAGATCTGCAAACAAAAGCATACAAGACTTAGAAGAGTTGGCGAATTGAGTGGCCATATTCTTGAGTCACTGAATTTCGGTTAAGGATAAACAGTGCAATAACAAATATGCTGAACAGTAGTAATAAGGAGCATCGCAGGTGGTAAATATCAGATTTGACAAATACACAGTAGATGCATTAAACAGAAACTACTGACTAGGACAGAAATCCAAAACAATGATGATGTTATCAGAAATGGATTTGGACTGAGTAAAAAATTCCTGAAAGGGTCTGAAACGTACAGTTATTTGGAAGTGAAAATGGATGTCTCGAGGACAGATTGTTGTTACAATCTGATCAGTAGTAGTTGGACATCAATTGGTGGACATTAATATGACACTTTTAAAGGCGTGACTTAATGTCTGTGGATGAACAGCAGCCCGTTTTTTGTAATGAGCCGAATCCAGAGAAGGTAGTTATGTTCGACGCTGGGGTCTGGAGCAGAGTCAACATTCCGCATCATCCCAAAGAAGTTCCATGAAGTTAGGGTCGGGGGTCTCATCAGGCTAGGCCATTTCAGGGACGTAACTGTCTGCCTCACAGATGCTTCGTCTCTGTATCAGAGCGTCCCGGGTTCGATTCCCGGCCGGGTTGGGATTTTCTCTGCAAGTGGACTGGGTGTTTGTGTTGCCCTCATCATTTCATGGTCATCGCTCGTGACGGTGGCTAGATTCGACTGTGTAAAAATTGGTACTTTGTACGGGTGCTGATGACTGCGCAGTTGAGTGACCCACAAACCAAACAAACATCATCATCATCACAGATGCTGCTTTGTGACAGAGTGCATTGTCATTCTGATACAATCATCGTCTCCGAAATGTTCCTCCAAACCCAAACGGTTCCAACGGATTGCCTGAGAGTATAGCGTCACTCATCGCTCCAAATCAATCGTTTCCAGTCATCCACTGTACAGAGTCTTTACACCACCTCATGCATCGCCTAGCACTGGCTATATAGACAAGTGGTTTATAAGGAGCAGCTCAACTAGTCTATCCCATTCCTTTTAACTCTCTACGCAGAGTCGCTGTGCTAACTTGGCTTGTGGCAGCACTTTGGAACTTGCGAGTGATTCCTTCCACTGATTTCGTGCAGCTTTTCACAACCACGTCCCACAGTGCTCGATGGTTCCCGTCCTTTGAACATAAAGCCTGCCTGGTTGAAATTTACCTGATCGATTTGTTACTCATGTGACATCCAATGAATAGTTCTACGTCTGCTCTCACTGAGCTGTCTTGACTGACCCATTCTGCTGTTACTGTTTCCCCACTGACAACACAAAACTCCCCGCCGCCTTTCATGCTGGTTGGTCCATCTCTCGTGGTGTCTAGTAGTGAAATTCACATTTTATCAGATAGTGAACTCGAAGGAAATTGTGCTGGATGGACTGCACACATTTTCCTGCTGGGATATACACTGGATGTTAAATTGTAGAGTGACAAACCAGAAACAATTACAGTTGAGTGCTACAGAAGGTGAAGATATCATCAGTCGGAAAGCTGGTGTGAATACCGAATTGCTTTGCTGGGCATGGTCTTGCTGGAAGAGATATGCCCCCGATTTCCTCTGGCCTTCGAAGCGAATTTCCCAGCGTTATTTCAGCGTGAAATACGGCGATAGCTGGTATTTTTCTCTTACATAAATGATAGAGCTGAAATGATTAATAAGTGCTAGAGAAAAGAAAATACGGCCGACGGAGGACTGCACCCATGGTCTTTGGAAATTTACAATACTAGTCAAATAAGCATGTTATTAATCAATTGGAAAGGTAAAAACGAAAAATCATGAAGTACTAGAAAGTATAGGCGAGTACAGATTTCTACTGAGATGCTTGTGGAAACTGGGAGAGCTCGGCGGAAAATCTGGTAAGATATCCACAGTAACAAACATGGCCCTGCAAGCTGCAGAAGAAGGAGAAAATTGATAAGACAGACAATTACCAAGAATCAGTAAACAAAGAATTTTGAGAGTAAAAAACATCGCAAAGGAGAACAGATTATCTCGAGATAAAAACAGACGAAGGACAGCATCGAACGAGGCGAAGTGCGGTTGCTTTAAGCTCATCACTGTCTTTGCTGTGTCTACGTAAAGTGTTAAAATTAGAAGCTCTAGACTGACATGAAGCACCTATCCCGCCAAACATAACAGTAAAGAGGGTGTAGTGTATGACGTGCCGACGCAACATAAAGAACAATTATAGATAAGGCAAACAACGTCTAAATAACCTTATAGAGTAAAGTTTTAATTTTAACAAGCCTGAAATTTAGCAAAGAAAAGGCACTAATTTTGAGGCAAGTAGTTACTGGTAGTCGTTTCCCATAATTTGACGTAATCTTACACGGAGTAATTAGACGAGCTTTATCGACGGAGCGTACAGTCGCGCGCAGAAATTATAACACGTAATATCTCACAGCGGAGCGCCGCAACGAGGAGGACGGGGAATTTTCCTGCAAACTGGCTACGCTGGTTACGTCGGCGACCGAAACGTAACGCAAACGATAGTGGGTGTGTTCCATACTATCGTGCTCTCAGACACAACGAGAAACGAGTGAATTTCGTCTCGTCGGCGGCCTAATTTGTTCTTTATTTTTTAAAAAGCTTTCATTTTACTTGCAGCGCAGTTTCAGCAGCTGCAGATGATATTCGGAACTAACTAGCCCAAACTGCCTCAAGAAAATGCTGTTATCCTCATTATCCCCGGTACGAAAACTCACATGTCGTCAAAACTCTGTCGTTACTTATTGTGAAATTATGTATGTTAAAACATAAATAAAACGAACTGAAAAGAAGCGATGAGACGGTACTCTGGATGAAAAACTAGGAATGCCAAATTCGCAAGGGATCGTTTAGGACGACTATTTATCATGAATTGTAGTAATAACAGGAGACTTCATAATGCCAGAGTATTCTGCAAGGGAAAGAGTTCAATAAAATGGAATCGTTATTTGTCGATTCCGGACTCAACTCAACGAGAATTGATGTTACCTCCACACAAATTTAAACTTTTGCTGATTGTGAAGGCCACTGCGGAAAAATTTTTCTTTCTTTTTTTTTTTTCCTACATCAACATTTATACTCCGCGAGCCCCCTTTCGGTGTGTGGCGGAGGACGTTTGTGGAACACTGTCACTTGCTGTCTTTCTGGTTCCAACCGCGAATGGTCCGCGGGAGAAACGAATGCCGGTAAGCCTCATTGTATGTTGGAATCTCTCTAATTTTTTCACCATTTTCCTCATTCAGTAGGCGATTTTTCAGTCATGCAATGAGGGTACCTCGTTTACTTTAACATCCGTGCAGATGTGAACGCTTCGAGGATATTTACCGATGGACATCGCACAATGTTTGAAACAATGGATTCGCATTCGCGAAGAACGGAGATAAAATCACGGTCGAGACGTATAGACTTAGGCTTTACTGTTTTCCACAAATCGATATCAGCGAATGACGGGATAATTCCTTTGAAAAGGCCCTGTTTGGTTTCGCTCTTCATTCTCGTCCAATCTGAGTTTGGAATTACTCGTTAATGATCCCGTCGTCGACGGGATCTTAAATTCTAAGACTCCTTCTTTCGAGCGTAGTCAAAACGACAAGTATGTTGTGACTGAGACCAGTTTATTAATATTAAATAACTTACTGTTCCCATGGCCTTCAGTCCAAAGACTGGACATCACGGCTCTCCTCGTGAGTCTGATTGCAGTCTAGCGTTAGCCTCCCACTGCAATTTTTATGGCCCTTTCCCCAGCTCCGCCCCAACACACTTCTCTCTATAACCAAACTTAACAGCCATTGATCCTGTCAACCGAACCCGTCTTTTAATCAGTTTGTGCCATTAATTTCTTTTCTTCCCGTTTTAATTAGTATCTCTTCAACAGTTACCCAACCTACCTACCCAATTTTTAACATTCTACTGCAGCACCAGGTTTCAAAATCTTCTCTCTCCTCGCGTCGTCCGCATTTCACTGACGTAGAAGGCTACACGTCACACAAATACTTTCTGAGAAGACTTCTTAACTCATAAATTTATACTACACGTTTTTCTCTTTTTGAGAAACGCTATTCTCGCTATCGCCAGTCTGAATTTGTGTCGTTTCTACTTCGGGCACAGTCAGCTATTTTTCCAAAGACTCGTTTACTACTTTTGGTGTGTCATTTCCTAATAATCTTCCGTAGGTATCGTCCGGTTTAATTCTCGTACACTCCATACGTCTATTGGTGTTCTTTTTATAACCTCTTTCCAGAGAGAGTCCTTTCCGTTCAGCGGATCTTTCAAGATCATTGCCATCTCTGGCCAAATTAAAATGTCATCAGCAAACTTCAAGGTGTTTCTAAGGACTGTTGATGTAGAACGCAACCAGTTAAAAATACACTGTGTAGTCACATTAATGTCACCACCTGTCAAAGGCCTCAACAACCACCTTGTGCACCGCGGTCCGCTGCGAGATGTGTAGGGAGACTGTCAACGAAGTCCTGGAGTATTCTGGCGCAACCACAAGCGCCGGAACGAAGATGCGGAACGCAAGACCAGAGGAGGCGGTGAGAAAACATCGACGCTTCAGTCTGGAACCGCGCGGCTGCTACGGTCGCAGGTTTGAATTCTGCCTCGGGCATGGATGTGTGTGATGTCATTATGTTAGTTAGCTTTAAGTAGCTCTAAGACTAGGGGACTGATGACCTCAGATGTAAAGTCCCATAGTGCTCAGAGCCATTTGAACCATCTATCTTTGAAATGTCGGCCAATGGTGCGCGGAACTGGACCGCGCCGCGCCAGGAGCGAATATAAGCGCCGCTCCTGCGAGCCACGGCCGCTCAGATCGGCTCCGTATACAGACGTTAGTGGACAGCACTCGCAGCTCAGTTATACACAACTGTGTGTCAATCTTACATGGACTTTGTCTATAGCGAAGATCATTTACTGCTTGCATGTCGCCTCTCGCTAGCGACATTTTCTGTAATGAAAGTTAAGTATTGCCAATTCTGCCTTATAGAAATAAAACTATTGAAGTTATTTGTTTGACTTGTTGTATAGCATTCCGAGAACGCAGCATCTCTTAGGCACCCTATGAGATGTGGGTCACGTCGACTACAGTGCCGTGGACAGCTGGCCTGGGTTTCATAGTAGTGCATCCATGGCTCGAACAGCCCGATCAAGGTGGTCCCATAGATTCTATCTTGAGTTTAAATCCGGGAAGTCTGGTGGCCAGGGGAGTGCAGTAAATTCATCCCGGTGCTCTTCGAACCACGCACATAACACTGCGAGCTGGGTGACACGTTGCTCTGAGCGGGTGGTAGATGCCCTCCTGCCGAGAAAAAAGTCTTCATGTAGGGATGGACATGGTCCCAAAGCACTGAAGCGTAGTTACGTTGGTAATCTGCGCCTTGCAAACTGACGAGACCACACATTGAATGTCCGCCGACTTGGACCGTTCCGACCATTGTTGCAGGCTGTTTGCGTTCAGACGTTTCACGCCGTACACGACAGTCCGATGGACCATAAAATGCGATTCATCTGAAAAGCCCACTTGTCGCCACTCGAGCATTCTTTTGCATTGCAGGAGCGGACTGCACCGTACTGACAAATATAACACTATAAAAAGGAAGTGTAGTCATCTGACGGTGGGCATGGTAGTTCAAACCCCGCAATGACAACAAAATAAATCTTTTTTTGAAGAAAAGTGTTTATGGTTTGTTTTGTTCTACGTCAAAAATCCTTAACTGAATTGCTGTGATGAAGTCCAACAAGATCCAGCATGCATAAAATGAAATTTTAAATTTTCATTTTTTCATTCTGAATACACGAAAAACGTCGAAATCTCTATCAGTCAAATTCGTTCATTCGCGAACCTGTTTCGCCGTGTATGTAGTAATGGTGTCTGCCTCCGTAGCTGAATGGTCAGCGCAGCTAATTGCGATGCAGAGGACCTGGGTTCGACTCTCACTACTGCCAGGGATGTTTCGTTGCTAAGAGGACTGTAACGGGATGCACTCAGTCTCATGATGCCAGATGGACAGCTGTTTGACCGACTGCCCGCATCTCGTGGTCGTGCGGTAGCGTTCTCGCTTCCCACGCCCGGGTTCCCGGGTTCGATTCCCGGCGGGGTCAGGGATTTTCTCTGCCTCGTGATGGCTGGGTGTTGTGTGATGTCCTTAGGTTAGTTAGGTTTAAGTAGTTCTAAGTTCTAGGGGACTGATGACCACAGATGTTAAGTCCCATAGGGCTCAGAGCCATTTGAACCATTTGTTTGACCGACTAGTAGCCGCTACAGGCCACGAAAACTGACAACGGCCGGAAGAGCTGTGCGCTGATAATGCCGCTCCGTACTGCATCCAATGACGCCATTGGCACACAATGACACGGCGGTCAGTCGGTGCCAAAGGGCCCTGTGGACAGAGTTCACGCATATGCTAATAGTGAAGAAATGTTAGGTCAATAGAAAAAAATGGCTCTGAGCACTATGGGACATCTGAGGTCATCAATCCCCTAGACTTACAACTACTTAAACCTAACTAACCTAGGGATGTCACGGACATCGATGCCCGAGGCAGGATTCGAACCTGCGACCGTAGCGGTCGCGCTGTTCCAGACTGAAGCGCCTAGAACTGCTCGGCCACACCGGCCGGCTAGGTCAATAGAGAACCGGTGTTCTCTTCTCGTACGCATCAAAATCCCTCGCAATTATGAAATTAATTAATATTGTCTTCTTTGTTTTATAACTTCATTTTCCGTAGCTTGCGGTTATACAAGTTATATACAGCTTAATACAGTCTTTTGTGACTGTAATAAAAGTTTTATTAAGACCAAACGCGATTTGTTTTCTTTTGAAGCATCTTCCGCGGTCAGGTTTCCTTTATTCCTTACGTCATTCTTAACGTTCTCCTACACACATGTCTTAGACTTTTTTTTTTTTTCAGACTGCACCGTCAATGAAACGAAATATATTTACGATTTATGTTTTATAAGTCCACTGTCATGCTCACAAAATGGCGAGATTGCCACTTCTCCCTCTTGCAACTGTCTGTTTATGGCTGTGAGCGTAAAAAACGTAAAATCGTAATTATTTTATCGAGTCAGTGAAAGTGCTGTGTGAAAAAATCTAACACGTATATGTAAAAGAACGTTAAGAATGACGTAAAAAAAGAGGAACTGGCCATTGAGGATGATTTAAAATAATGCGAAATACGTTCGGGCTTCATAAGAGTGTCAGTCGTAAGAGACAGTATTAACCTATATACAACTTGTGAAACACATAGTTCCATTCAGGCTCTCTAGCCGAAGAAATAGTAAGCAGCACGAATATAAGTGAGATGTAAACTTACGACGTTCGTACCATAGGAACGCCGTGGAATTCAATTACGAACTGGATGCTGGTTAAGACCAGTCTTTTCCAATATTACCGTGGTCAGACTGCGGATGGTCCACTGTTTGAGCTTAGGATGACAGGTAGATGAGAATAATGACTGTAAAAAAAATTTCTCGAGGTTAACACGGGAGGCACAAAAAAATGCGTTTACGACGGGCGCAATTACGTCGGCGTGGCCGAGCCGGGCGAGGCGGTCGTGGCGCGCATGCGCGAGCGACCAGCTGCCCCGCGAGTCGCCGGGTTTCCCTCCAGCACGCCGCGGCCCAGGTCTTCTCCACGCACGCCGCATTTCCCGGAACCGTTTAAGAGACGCCCCGACCCGCCTAACGGGCCGATAAACGTTTTTTGGTAACAATTTCATCATCCGGATAATGATGGCTGTAATTTATTTTTTCTGGTAACGTGTACGCTCTCCGCCCAATTAAAAACTAATTGTACATACGTATGAATTTTAATGGCGCGTCGGAGATGAGGTTCGCCGTTCAGTATTCGGCTTCCCGATGGAGAAGTAACGCCTCCTTCAACGGTGGTGCGGGTCTGTCTCCCATTTCGAGGTCTGCGTGCCAACACTTAGTGTGCATCACGGAAAATAGCTTTGAGTCGCTGTCAGTGACTCAACTTTCAGTACGTGAGAACTTCGAGAAACAGCGTACTCCTAGAGCTCCGGTTACCTTCAGAGATATAACAGATCTGCACACAGTGAGACCCAGAAAATATTAGATACAGGCTCCCAGGTAGATGCCATTTTCCTTGACTTCCGGAAGGCGTTCGATACAGTTCCGCACTGTCGCCTGATAAACAAACTAAAAGCCTACGGAATATCAGACTAGCTGTGTGGCTGGATTAAAGAGTTTTTAGCAAACAGAACACAGCATATTGTTCTCAATGGAGAGACGTCCACAGACGTTAAAGTAACCCCTGGCGTGCCACAGGGGAGTGTTATGGGACCATTGCTTTTCACAATATATATAAATGACCAAATAGATAGTGTCTGAATTTCCATATGGCTTTTCGCGGATGATGCTGTAGTATATAGAGAAGCTGCAGCATTAGAAAATTGCAGCGAAATGCAGGAAGATCTGCAGCGGATAGGCACTTGGTGCAGGGAGTGGCTCAAAAAATGGTTCAAATGGCTCTGAGCCCTATGGGACTTAACATCTGTGGTCATCAGTCCCCTAGAACTTAGAACTACTTAAACCTAACTAACCTAAGGACATCACACACATCCATGCCCGAGGCAGGATTCGAACCTGCGAGCTTAGCGGTCACGCCTAGAACAGCACGGCCACACCGGCCGGCCAGGGAGTGGTTCAAAAAGGTTCAAATGGCTCTGAGCACTATGCGACTTAACATCTGAGGTCATCAGTCGCCTAGAACTTAGAACTAATTAAACCTAACTAACCTAAGGACATCACACACATCCATGCCCGAGGCAGGATTCGAACCTGCGACCGTAGCGGTCGCACGGTTCTAGACTGTAGCGCCTAGAACCGCTCGGCCACTCCGGCCGGCCCAGGGAGTGGCAACTGACACTTAACATAGACAAATGTAATGTATTGCGAATACATAGAAAGAAGGATCCTTTATTGTATGCGGAACAAACACTGGCAGCAGTTACTTCTTTAAAATATCTGGGAGTATGCGTACGGAACGATTTGAAGTGGAATGATAATATAAAATTAATTGTTGGTAAGGCGGGTGCCAGGTTGAGATTCATTGGGAGAGTCCTTAGAAAATGTAGTCCATCAACAAAGGAGGTGGCTTCCAAAACACTCATTCGCCCTGTACTTGAGTATTGCTCATCAGTGTGGGATCCGTACCAGGTCGGGTTGACAAGGAGATAGAGAAGATCCAAAGAAGAGCGGCGCGTTTCGTCACAGGGTTATTTTCGAAGCGTGATAACGTTACGAAAATGTTTAGCAAACTCAAGTGCCAGACTGTGCAAGAGAGGCGCTCTGCATCGCGGTGTAGCTTGCTGTCCAGGTTTCGAGAGGGTGCGTTTCTAGATGAGGTATCAAATATATTGCTTCCCCCTACTTGCACCTCCTGAGGAGATAACGAATGTAAAATTAGAGAGATTCGAGCGCGCACGGAGGCTTTTCGGCAGTCGTTCTTCCCGCGAACCATACGCGACTGGAACACGAAAGGGATGTAATGATAGTGGCACGTAATGTGCCCTCCGCCTCACACCGCTGGGTGGCTTGCGGAATATAAATGTAGATGTAGATGTAGTGGCTCTTCAAAGCAGCGTGAAACTGAAACCAGAATCGTTCAGCAACAAACGAATGAGATGCAGATCACACAACGATGTCAGCTAGCTTTCTACAAGAGTGCGCAACTGCAAAGTGTAGCCTGGAAGCACCATATGTTATTGAGTCTGTCCTATTTATCTTGGCCACCACAAATATCTTTATGTCCAAAAAAATATTGATTAGCTAGCAGATGGTCACTAAACGGAATGACTGGCTTTCTTGTATCTTCGTTCGTTACGAAGACATGAATTGCAGTTCATCTTTTCTTAAAAGGTCACCCTACTTTTCTCATTGAGTAATTCAATTTTTGGAGTTGACAGAAAACACGTGTAAAGAAAAGGACAGATCCAACTGGTCATAATTTGCATTTTCCATTAACGAGTAGCATTTCTACTTTTCTTCTTTGGTGTACACTGCATTCAACCGAAGACAGTTCACTGCGTGACAAATGTGCATTTCTCTTGCGTTTCAATTCGTTTAGTGCAAACTCCAACAACTGGCGAATTACCATATATGCACACACTTTGTGCTTGTACAGAAGAGTCAAAGTAGATTTTATGTTACGTTTTTAACAACTTAATGTTTACGGGAATGGTATAATGCCATACATTTTTCGCCAAAGCGTGAGGATAGGAAGTCGATTACTTAATACTGCTTACAAAAGAGTACGGCTGTTCATATCTTCGTAACGAACAAAGTTACGTGGAAGGCAGCCATATTAGTAACGTCCGTTACCCTGGTAGTAAACAACAGATGCTTTATACACTTTTCATTTTGCTTTTGGATAAAAAATTATTTAGAGTATTTAAGTATACACACTGCGATAGAGGTCACTTATCTGACACTCTTAGAGAAGTCACATACAGTCGAAGAGAGAAGCTATGTATCTCGCGGAAAGCTGATTATAAAATTCCAAGAATCATTCTCAAGGATGGAGTCTACAATTACTTTTCAGTTTTTGGTCTAATTTTATATCCACGATCTATGAGGGAGCGGTAGATGGCCTGAAAAGTAATTGTAGATTCCATCCTTGAGAATGATTCTTGGAATTTTATAATCATATTTCCGAAAGATACATAGCTTCTCTCTTCGACTGTATGTGACTTCTGTAAGAGTGTCAGATAAGCAATCCCTATTGAAGTCAAGCAACAGTTTCCCAGCATCCTATCAGTCACTCAAAATTTGCGTTTTACTCTCCTACAGCTGAGGTCGTGAGTCCTACTTAATATCTCCACTCATACATACCGAAAGGTATATGACAACACTGACAACACTGACTACAGTTGTAACTTATTGAATTTTGCAACCGTTGTGTACTTGACACTTTCGCAAGCTTACATTTCTTGACATTGAGCTTGTTGATACTTCCAACAGGCAGCTGCTTTATCGAGATCCGACAGGACACTATCGCAAGCCCATGAAAATCGAAGGAACGACTCTATGGTCAAAAACACCTCGTAAAACGGTGATAGGTGTTAGGTCTCTGACAGAAACGTTGCAGTATGTTGTTCAAATGTCATTGTCGTTGTTTTGGTCCTCACTCCAAACACTGGTTTGTTGTAGCTCCCCGCGTTTCTCTATCCTGTGCAAGCCTCTTCACCTCCGAATAACTGCTACAACCTACATCCATTTGAACCTGTCTACAGTACTCGTCTCTTGGCCTCCCTCTGCAATTTTTACCACCTGCATTTTCCTCCAGTACTAAACTGACGACTCCTTGGTGATCCTGAATGTGTCCTATCAACCCATCCCTTCTTTTACTCCAGTTATACTACAGATTTATTTTCGTCCCAATTCTATTCAGAATCTCCTCATTAGTAACGCGAATTTCCCATCTACTCTTAATCATTCTTCTGTAGCACCATATTTCAGAACCTTCACTTCTCTTCTTGGCCGGCCGCTGTGACCGAGCGGTTCTAGAGGCTTCAGTCAGGAAACGCGCTGCTGCTACGGTCGCAGATTCGAATCCTGCCTCGGGCATGGATGTGTGTGCCGTCCTTAGGTTAGATAGGTTTAAGTAGTTCTAAGTCTAGGGGTCTGATGACCTCACATGTTGTCCCATAGTGCGCAGAGCCATTTGAACAATTTGAATCTCTTCTTGACGGAACTGTTGATAGTACACGTTTCGGAAATTCGGTTTTAATGGAAAAATATCGATCCAGTCATTCGTATTCCACGCTACACCACCGCAATCTTGTTTTCACATCTATAAAGTTAACCTGCAACTGTAGGCTGTATATTCTTATACAGGGTGTTTCAAAAATGACCGGTATATTTGAAACGGCAATAAAAACTAAACGAGCAGCGATAGAAATACACCGTTTGTTGCAATATGCTTGGGACAACAGTACATTTTCAGGCAGACAAACTTTCGAAATTACAGTAGTTACAATTTTCAACAACAGATGGCGCTGCGGTCTGGGAAACTCTATAGTACGATATTTTCCACATATCCACCATGCGTAGCAATAATATGGCGTAGTCTCTGAATGAAATTACCCGAAACCTTTGACAACGTGTCTGGCGGAATGGCTTCACATGCAGATGAGATGTACTGCTTCAGCTGTTCAATTGTTTCTGGATTCTGGCGGTACACCTGGTCTTTCAAGTGTCCCCACAGAAAGAAGTCACAGGGGTTCATGTCTGGCGAATAGGGAGGCCAATCCACGCCGCCTCCTATATGTTTCGGATAGCCCAAAGCAATCACACGATCATCGAAATATTCATTCAGGAAATTAAAGACGTCGGCCGTGCGATGTGGCCGGGCACCATCTTGCATAAACCACGAGGTGTTCGCAGTGTCGTCTAAGGCAGTTTGTACCGCCACAAATTCACGAAGAATGTCCAGATAGCGTGATGCAGTAATCGTTTCGGATCTGAAAAATGGGCCAATGATTCCTTTGGAAGACATGGCGGCCCAGACCAGTACTTTTTGAGGATGCAGGGACGACGGGACTGCAACATGGGCCTTTTCTGTTCCCCATATGCCCCAGTTCTGTTTATTGACGAAGCCGTCCAGGTAAAAATAAGCTTCGTCAGTAAACCAAATGCTGCCCATATGCATATCGCCGTCATCAATCCTGTGCACTATATCGTTAGCGAATGTCTCTCGTGCAGCAATGGTAGCGGCACTGAGGGGTTGCCGCGTTTGAATTTTGTATGGATAGAGGTGTAAACTCTGGCGCATGAGACGATACGTCGACGTTGGCGTCATTTGGACCGCAGCTGCAACACGGCGAACGGACACCCGAGGCCGCTGTTGGATCACCTGCTGCACTAGCTGCGCGTTGCCCTCTGTGGTTGCCGTACGCGGTCGCCCTACCTTTCCAGCACGTTCATCCGTCACGTTCCCAGTCCGTTGAAATTTTTCAAACAGATCCTTTATTGTATCGCTTTTCGGTCCTTTGGTTACATTAGACCTCCGCTGAAAACTTCGTCTTGTTGCAACAACACTGTGTTCTAGGCGGTGGAATTCCAACACCAGAAAAATCCTCTGTTCTAAGGAATAAATCATGTTGTCTACAGCACACTTGCACGTTGTGAACAGCACACGCTTACAGCAGAAAGACGACGTACAGAATGGCGCACCCACAGACTGCGTTGTCTTCTATATCTTTCACATCACTTGCAGCGCCATCTGTTGTTGAAAATTGTAACTACTGTAATTTCGAAAGTTTGTCCGCCTGAAAATGTACTGTTGTCCCAAGCATATTGCAACAAACGGTGTATTTCTATCGCTGCTCGTTTAGTTTTTATTGCCGTTTCAAACATACCGGTCATTTTTGAAACACCCTGTATATACATCATGATAAGTCCATCCAGGTAACTGATGTGGATTTTCAGAAACCCAAAGTCGTCGATTGCTCTTCGAATTGACGTATCACTTCCGCCCCCTCCCCCTGCGACCCCCTCCCCGTTGCCTTCCATCCCCCCCCCCACCCCCTACCCCACCCACCATGCCTGTCACTATAAATGCTGCTGCGCCTCATCAGTAAAAAAAGAGCGTTACACGATCAGACTCTCCATTACGGTAATACTGCAACAGGCAGTCGCAGTATTAACGCTGAAGAACACTGTCTGAATTAATCAGTCAGTGCACTAACGTTACTTTGTAAGGTTTCAGTTTGAATTTGTGAAATGCCGTGTGAGCAGATGCTACTGGCACCAGTCTGAAGCGCTAATTGTAGCAAAGATTTTCTCGGACTTCTTTCCAAAACTGCTCCTAACTCGTAAACTCTCGGCTCAAAACGATAGGTCATCTACCACACCTCCGGGCATCGGTCCCATGCCTGCGTGACACTTTGCAGACAGCCCTTGAGCCGCGTGTGATACATCCTGTACATCAAAGGGGGAGAAACATACAGTAGTAGAACAGGCCAGTAACGACTTTCACTCGTAAGCGAAGCCTACATTTACATTACAATTAGTCAAATATATCTCTTATTTTTGTGCGTTTCCGCAGCATGACACCACAGTTCGTTCTAAAACTAGCAGAGTTGTTCTATCCATACTCGTAAATACCTCCGTTTGACATAAAATATTATCATATTCAGCTACATAATTCACAGCGAGACATTTACACTCGGGGGGAGGGAAAGTGGCTAGTGAAAACAAATGCAGACAATCGGCGTTCCAGGAAATAGGTTGAGGCGAGCCGGCGGCGGCTTGTAGGCCACTGAGATAAGGAGCCTTCCCAGAACAGAACGGCACGGGACAGAAAAGAACGAGATAGCGCGGACCCTCTGCTGCGTGCCGCGTGGCCTACTTGGCAGTCACCGCTGGGTGTGCTACCTGCCTCAAGGCAGCGCGGCAGGCTGCAGTTCACCAACGCCACTGTCAAGGCCCACATGCACGATCTAGCTTATTTGTCAAAGTCGCTCTTACCTATCCACGATTTTGTCAATTTTACCTCTCTTTTGAAACAGACGCTATTCGTTTATGCTGTATTTTGACACTAGAGGGAGTGGCTACGGATGCAGATAAATCATTTCAAACTTTAATTTCGGCAGAGTGTTTAAAGAATAGGTCGAAGAAGGAGGAGATAAGACGTTAGTCCAGGGAATGTTTTAAAACGATAGAAATAAACACATGGAAACCTGTTAAAAGAAATGTTACAACAGTAACCTCATGATTAGGTCAAGCCGGCCGCTGTGGCCGAGTGGCCGAGCGGTTCTAGGCTCTTCAGTCCGGGACCGCACTGCTGCTCCGGTCGCAGGTTCGAATCCTGCCTCGGGCATGGATGTGTGTGATGTCATTAGGTTAGTTAGGTTTAAGTAGTTCTAAGTCTAGGTGATTGATGACCTCAGATGTTAAGTCCCATAGTGCTTAGAGACTTTGAACCATTTCTTTTTACTAGATCAACTTTCTCCGAATGGACAGTGAAGTTTTTAATAATCTTTTTACAGTTACTTCGCTCTCACAATGAAAAAGAACACAGAAGTATGCAAAAATTTATTCTCATACTTGATCCTTTGATTACTATTATTTAAAACATCACAACCTGAGAACACATAGCCCACATAGTCCGTTGAAGAACTGAAGAACTTCGATATTTTCTTTATTGCACTCTCTACTATATGTTGGTTGTACATAGAATATCGGTTTCCTTCTTAACCCTTTCCTGCATAATACACTGAAAAGCCAAAGAAACTGGTACACCTGCCTAAGTCGTGTAGGGTCCCGGGAGCACGCAGAAGTGCCTCAACACCTTGTGTCATGGACTCGACTAATCTCTGCTGGAGGGAACTGACACCATCAATCCTGCAGGGCTGTCCATAAATCCTCAAGAGTATGAGGAGGAGGAGATCTCTACTGGTCAGCACGTTGCAAGGCATCCCATACATGCTCAATAACGTTCATGTCTATGGAGTTTGGTAGCCAGCGGAAGTGTTTAAACTCAGGAGAGTGTTCTTGGAGTCACTCTGTAGCAATTCTGGACGTGTGGGATGTCGCATTGTCCTGCTGGAATTGCTCAAATCCGTCGGAATGCACAAAGGACATGAATGGATGCAGGCGATCAGACAGGGTGGTTACGTACGTGTTACACGTCAGAGTCATATCTAGAGTTATCAGGGGTCCATTACCACTCAAAATGTACAAGCCCCAATTCATTACAGAGCCTCCACCAGATTCAACAGTCCCCTACTGACATACAGGGTCCATAGATTCATAAGGTTGTCTCGATACACGTACACGTCCATCCGCTCGATACAATTTGAAACGAGACTCGTCCGACAAGGCAACATTTTTCCAGTCATCCACAGTCCAATGTCGGTGTCGACGGGACCAAGAGAGTCATAAGGCTTTGTGTCATGCAGTCATCAAGGGTACCCGAGTGGGCCTTCGGCTCCGAAAGCCCATATCGATGGTGTTTCGTTGAATGGTGCGCACGCTGACACTTGTTAATGGCCCAGCATTGAAATCTGCAGTGATTTGCGGAAGGGTTGCACTTCAGTCCTCGTTGGTACCGTTCTTGCAGGAGCTTTCTCCGCCCGCAGCGATGCCGGAGATTTGATTTTTAACCGGATTCCTTATATTCAAGGTACACTCGTGAAATGGTCATACGGGAAAATCCCCACTTCATCGCTACCTCGTAGATGCTGCGCCCCATCGCTCGTGGACCGACTACAACGCCACGTTGAAACTCACTTAAATCTTGATAACCTACTTTTTTTGCAGCAGTAACCGATCTAACAACTGCGCCAGACACTTGCCTTTTTCTGCCTGTTTGCATACCTCCGTATTCGAAGGCGCATACGTATACCAGTTATTTTGGCGCTTTAGTGTATATGCCTGCGAAAGATGCAACATTCTAACATTCCAGTAATTTTCAGTGCTACTTTATTTTCAGCCCTGATCGTTGTTTCCATAGTTGTGGAAACTCACTATACAGTTAAATAAATTGTAATAAAACCCTTTTTCACTTAATACGAGTATATGCGGCGAAACATCAACATACTAACGTCCGCCTTCTTGTCAAATTTTCCGTCACTCAAAATTTGTCTCAAGCAAGTCAAACACACTCTTATGTTTGATAAGCGAGTGAAACAGAACTATAAAATGATCAGATATTTAGCAAACAGAGTGAAGTTTCAGAAACTGTTTGATCGTGTGCGGGGGCCTTCAGAGGACCACAGACGCAACTATTATATCGGAGTTGGCGTGTACTGTTTCCGTAGAGAGGCAGATTTGTGGCAGGGGGAGAAAGCGAACAAGGAGAAATGAGGAGAGAGAGAGAGAGACAGGGAGGGGGTAGGGGATCAGAGAAGAAGAAGGAAAAGGGAAAGGACCGGAAAGCACTGAAATACACTCCTGGAAATTGAAATAAGAACACCGTCAATTAATTGTCCCAGGAAGGGGAAACTTTATTGACACATTCCTGGGGTCAGATACATCACATGATCACACTGACAGAACCACAGGCACATAGACACAGGCAACAGAGCATGCACAATGTCGGCACTAGTACAGTGTATATCCACCTTTCGCAGCAATGCAGGCTGCTATTCTCCCATGGAGACGATCGTAGAGATGCTGGATGTAGTCCTGTGGAACGGCTTGCCATGCCATTTCCACCTGGCGCCTCAGTTGGACCAGCGTTCGTGCTGGACGTGCAGACCGCGTGAGACGACGCTTCATCCAGTCCCAAACATGCTCAATGGGGGACAGATCTGGAGATCTTGCTGGCCAGGGTAGTTGACTTACACCTTCTAGAGCACGTTGGGTGGCACGGGATACATGCGGACGTGCATTGTCCTGTTGGAACAGCAAGTTCCCTTGCCGGTCTAGGAATGGTAGAACGATGGGTTCGATGACGGTTTGGATGTACCGTGCACTATTCAGTGTCCCCTCGACGATCACCAGTGGTGTACGGCCAGTGTAGGAGATCGCTCCCCACACCATGATGCCGGGTGTTGGCCCTGTGTGCCTCGGTCGTATGCAGTCCTGATTGTGGCGCTCACCTGCACGGCGCCAAACACGCATACGACCATCATTGGCACCAAGGCAGAAGCAACTCTCATCGCTGAAGACGACACGTCTCCATTCGTCCCTCCATTCACGCCTGTCGCGACATCACTGGAGGCGGGCTGCACGATGTTGGGGCGTGAGCGGAAGACGGCCTAACGGTGTGCGGGACCGTAGCCCAGCTTCATGGAGACGGTTGCGAATGGTCCTCGCCGATACCCCAGGAGCAACAGTGTCCCTAATATGCTGGGAAGTGGCGGTGCGGTCCCCTACGGCACTGCGTAGGATCCTACGGTCTTGGCGTGCATCCGTTCGTCGCTGCGGTCCGGTCCCAGGTCGACGGGCACGTGCACCTTCCGCCGACCACTGGCGACAACATCGATGTACTGTGGAGACCTCACGCCCCACGTGTTGAGCAATTCGGCGGTACGTCCACCCGGCCTCCCGCATGCCCACTATACGCCCTCGCTCAAAGTCCGTCAACTGCACATACGGTTCACGTCCACGCTGTCGCGGCATGCTAACAGTGTTAAAGACTGCGATGGAGCTCCGTATGCCACGGCAAACTGGCTGACACTGACGGCGGCGGTGCACAAATGCTGCGCAGCTAGCGCCATTCGACGGCCAACACCGCGGTTCCTGGTGTGTCGGCTGTGCCGTGCGTGTGATCATTGCTTGTACAGCCTTCTCGCAGTGTCCGGAGCAAGTATGGTGGGTCTGACACACCGGTGTCAATGTGTTCTTTTTTCCATTTCCAGGAGTGTACACTACTGGCCATTAAAATTGCTACACCAAAAAGAAATGCAGATGATAAACGGGTATTCATTGGACAAATATATAGAACTGAGATCTGACTGCATTTTCACCACTGACCAGACGTTTTCAATTGGTGAGAGATATGAAGAATGTGCTGGCCAGGGCAGCAGTCGAACATTTTCTGTATCCAGAAAGACCCGTACAGGACCTGCAACATGCGGTCGTGCATTATCCTGCTGAAATGTAGGGTTTCGCAGGGATCGAATGACGGGTAGAGCCACGGGTCGTAACACATCTGAAATGTAACGTCCGCTGTTCAAAGTGCCGTCAATGCGAGCAAGAGGTGACCGAGACGTGTAACCATTGGCACCCCATACCATCACGCCGGGTGATACGCTACTATGGCGATGACGAATACACGCTTCCAACGTGCGTTCACCGCGATGTCGCCAAAAACGGATGCGACCACCATGATGCTGTAAACAGAACCTGGATTCATCCGAAAAAATGACGTTTTGCCGTTCGTGCGCTCCAGTCTGTGATGCAGCGTCAACGGTAACCGCAGCCGTGGTCTCCGAGCTGATAGTCCATGCTGCTGCAAACGTCGTCGAACTGTTCGTGCAGATGGTTGTTGTCTTGCAAACGTCTCCATATGTTGACTCAGGGATCGAGACGTGGCTGCACGATCCGTTACAGCCATGCGGATAAGATGCCTGTCATCTCGACTGCTAGTGATACGAGGCCGTTGGGATCCAGCACGGCGTTCCGTATTACCCTCATGAACCCACCGATTCCATATTCTGCTAACAGTCATTGGATCTCGACCAACGCGAGTGGCAATGTCGCGATACGATAAACCGCAATCGCTATAGGCTACATTCCGACCTTTATCAAAGCATCACAACAACGTTTCACCAGGCAACGCCGGTCAACTGGTGTTGGTGTATGAGAAATCGGTTGGAAACTTTTCTCATGTCAGCACGTTGTAGGTGTCGCCACCGGCGCCAACCTTGTGTAAATTCTCTGAAAAGCTAATCATTTGTATATCACAGCATCTTCTTCCTGTCGGCTAAATTTCGCGTCTGTAGCACGTCATCTTCGTGGTGTAGCAATTTTAATGGCCAGTAGTGTAAGTCTATTGATTGGTAACACAAATTTGCTGCTGTCGGTTCACTGAGTTTCGTTGTGTCAACTGCCCTAGATTCTAGGCCGATGTCCAATCAGCTACGTGAGATCAAACTGGGAGCAGGTGGCAGCGCTAAAAAGTATCGAAATGGTGTGGAAGAAGAGATCAGCGACAACTTCGTAAATACGCGTGCGTCACCTGCGTGTTCGTAGCGCCGCTAGGGCCGGAAAAGGCGCAATGCACTTTCCGAGAAGCGGCGTACGAGCGTCAGCGGCGCGGGCCTATCGCCGGGGGGTGTTGTCGTGCATTAGCGGCGCCGGAAGCGACGACAGCCAGGCAGGCACCGCCAGGTACTCTGTCCTCCGCGCAGCCACCAAGTGGCCACGCGGGGTCTGTCCCACAAGTGATATATGGGCCCTCCTGCCTTTTTTTTTTGTCCTTGCTGTCACAATTTCTTTCCTACTTCAGACTTTCTTAATGACATGTCTTTCACTTATTTGTCTTACAACTTTGGGCGTATTATGCATGACACAAAAAGTAATTTGTTTAATGGGACCTCACACATTCTGCGAACAAATTATTGTTTAATTATGAGCCCCATGAGGAAAAAACGAAATAAAAATAATTAGACAAAAAATTAGGAGGAAGACAGTTTCATTGAATCATATACTGTTATAAGGCTGTACAATTTAGAAATTATGTTGAAGGCCGCCCCATGTTTTTCTGCCTTCTTTTGGCCTATGCTTTGCTCGATACTGCCATTAAAGGACTTGTCACGACTTGTTTATCGGCCGTGCGGTTCCTGGGCGCTTCAGTCTGGAACCGCGTGACCGCTACGGTCGCAGGTTCGAATCCTGCCTCGGGCATGGATGTGTGTGATGTCCTTAGGTTTGTTAGGTTTACGTAGTTCTAAGTTCTAGGGGACTGATGACCATAGGTGTTAAGTCCCATAGTGCTATGAGCCATTTTTGAACTTGTTTATCACAAGCCTTTCTATTTTGTTTTCTCCTAGGTGTTAACTCTTTATGAGGCTTCTGCATCACAAAATTGGACAGAAGTTCTGTAGTGATTGTAATTTGTGCCCTTTTATATTGATTGTTCATAATTCCAGCACCAAAGGGGCTCGGCATACCAACACTACCATCTTCATAAACAAAAGCCAGCCGGAGTGGCCGAGCGGTTCTAGGCGCTTCAGTCTCAAACCACGCGACAGCTACTGTCGCAAGTTCGAATCCTGCCTCGGGCATGGATGTGTGTGATGTCCTTAGGTTAATTAGGTGTAAGTAGTTCTAAGTTCTAGGGGACTGATGACCTCAGAAGTTAAGTCCCATAGTGCTGAGGGTCATTTAAACCATAAACAAAAATTTATGATCGTCTAACGATAAGTGTGAAAAAGGATGTTAAAACTGCATTGTAATCCCTGATACGTATGTAATAATAAGTAAATACGAGAATTTATGTGGGTTAAGCTGCAGTAATTTTGGCACAAACCCCTATATCTGAAGGTTTCTGTCGGCAGTCAAAACAAGATAACTTTTCTACTCATTGGTAAAATCAGCTTCAGCGCCAGGACGCTCTATAGGCGTGACACCTACCTACTACTCATAATAGATATATTCACCACAATAATGCGCCATTTTGTTGATTACTAGAAGGGGCCCACAGTATTACCCTTACTGCTAATGAAGCGGTAAGTTTAGAAGTTCTCCCAATCCATATGTGGCATACAGCAAACCAGTGCTTAACAGTATTGGTTAAAAACAGTCTTGGTTGCAATTTTAATTTTTTTTATATTTCAACGACGCCTTTCGCCTTATTTAGGCATCTCCAGGTTATCTGCATAGAAAACAGAGAACAAATACATCTAGTTAAGGATCGCGATCACGTTGTGCAGATTTAGATAACCTATAAGCAAGTATAAACAGATCACCTATTGAAAGACCAAATACCTTAATTTGGTATTTCTTAGAAGAATCCTTTAGTCAGTGTAGCCAAAGGGCATCGTCGAATATATCAGGCCAACATCGCCTTCGTTAATCTCAGTAAAAACTAGAAATATAAAATTGTAAATTCATTACCTTTTCTAGATGGACGCGTTCCCGTTCACAGGAGCGAGTAACAGTAAGATGGGTGCTCAGGTAGTACTTGGTGAATATCGGGTTGGTTCTCAAGTTGCACCTCAGTTGCATGACTCGCAGAAATTCAGAAAAAGAAATGATCGCACACTTTCACGTGGATAACCCCACACGCAGACAGTTTTGGGTACACAGATTCCTTCCTAGGGGGTAAATAGTTGGCGACACAAAGGGCAGCCGACCAGTCTGTTAACATTAACGATTTCAAATTCGATAGTTGACATGTCGACCACTTGTAGGTACGGGATAAATGCAAAAGAAGGAGAAGAGAACAACAAAATCAACAAAAAGGTCGATGGAAGTTGTTTGCAGCCAGTTTGACGCTGTGTAGAAACTGTAAGTGATGTACACATTCCATCCCAGTCGTCAGATCTTTTGTGAAAGTAGTTTTATTGTTATAGTCCTTGTTGATTGTTGGCTTTGTTGCAGTAACGAGTTTTAACCTTGTCACATCTGTCTGGAGATCCTTGTTTGAGTGATCTCACAGGCGGAGCACAGCAGAGAATGAATCCGGGCCCACAAGTAAGCATCTCCGATTCAATCTGCAGAACAGTACGTTGGGTAAGTTGCCTTGCGCGCCCCGTATCACCAAGGGTGCGTGTGCCCCGGCCGCGGTCGCGACTTCGATTACGAGCAGCGCCACGGAAGCTGCGAGACGACGAAAGAGCAGGAGCGTCTCAAGCCTCTGTCGGTAGTCACATACAGTGGTGTATCACTGAAGCAAAAGGCACTGCGTTAGTTTTGAAAAAATCTGCTCGTTAAAGTTTTGTAATAATTGTTGGAAAGCAGGGAACGTTACTGAGCAAAGAAAAGCTCTGTTCTTTGCTAGAGGTTTATACGAGGGCCGTTCAATAAATAATGCAACACATTTTTTACCCTCTATTACATTACATCATATATTTCCCACTCTTTTGGTTACAAAATCCTATTTTGTAACATATCTCCGTTCAATGCGACGCCTTACGCCACTTTACCGGAGGTGCCTGAACGCCCTTATGGTGCCACTCCGCTGGACGCATGGGAGTCAACTTGTCGCTGCGTCAATAACCTCCCCATTATCCACGCACTGCTTCCCGCGGACTGTATCCTTCTTTGGATCAAACAGATGAAAGCCGGAAGTTGCGAGATTCGGATGGTAGGGTCGATGAGCAGGAACAGTCCAATGATGTTCCGTGAGCTTCTCTCGGGTATGCAGACTTGCGTCAGCTTCACGTTGTCCATGAGGAGGAGATGTTCGTTTTCATCTGTCGATCACCTCGAATGAGAGTGTGTGCACGTTCAAGCAGTGCAGGGGTCACAGCTGTGTGCGGCCGGCTGGCACGCGAAGGATCCGACAGGTTTGCGCCCCATGACTCACCGTGCTTTTTTGTTCACTGCTAGGTCTCCTTAGACATTCTGCAAGCGCCTATGAAAATCTGCGATGCTCTGTTTTTCCGCCAAAAGACGCCATTTTAAAGGCTACGTGTAGCGCAGCCACCTATCGGAACATCTTGAAACTATGAGGGCTGCAGCGGAAGTATTCCACTATATCCTACAACAAATTCTTGATTTTTTGAACCAAAAATTGGCCGAGAAACAATACATGTTGCATTGAATGCCTGTCATACAGGTATGAGACCTTAGAGTGATGGGCGAGGAAATGTGGAAGACGAACAACTTTCTGGACGACCAAACGGATAGTTGGACTCTGGTCTTCGACTCAGCATCGCTGTGATCGGCTATTGGACTGTATGAAACAAATTATTCCCGCGACTCTGCATTCGGCCAACATTCGAGTGAAAATTATACTCACAACTTTGGCCGAGGGTTTAAAGAAGATTCATTCGACGATTCCTTCCGAACTAGCTAAGCTTTTGACAATAAAACTCGAGTAATCCAGGAAAACCACAAATATTGGCTGTAAAATAGGTTTCCACAGCCACCACAAATTTTCTGAACGAAACCTTACACCACAGAGGGTGTCATTCGCTGAAGTTAAACGTCCCTTTATTTTCTTTCCATACAAACCAGTGCGTAAGTACAACCCACCAGAGCGGCTGTTCTTGTCCGAGACTTCATGAACTCTTCAATTCAAATGAGTAGTGGTATAGTCGTAGGAACCTGGAAACGTTCTCAGAGTTCACAGTAAAAGTTATGACAACACGCGTATCTGTTAGTGCAGTTATCTGGCGCAATATCGTGGTAAAATTCCTTACAGTGTGCAGAACTGAGAGGACTGTGATTGTTAAAGCAATTAAAATGTTTTTACTATCATTTTTATATACAATCACAGTTATCTTTATTGACTATCGGTTTCGTCCATCTCAAACGGGCATCTTCCGAACTATAAATAAAAACAAAACAACATTTAAATTTGAAGGAAGTCATCTCAAACGGTTGAAAATGGCCATCTGTAAAAATAACTGTGATTATGTCGGGAAGCAATAAAAAAACATTTCAACAGTGAGATGTTATCAATTCAACGATGTGGAAAAGTTCCAAATTATATAATCCAGCTTTACTGCGCCTGGAAAAAAAAAAGTTTGGATCAGGAAGTAAGAACGGCACTTATTGTCTTTTTTGTCTGTACACGTTCAGCAAGTGGATGGAAAGCCACTCAACGTCGACCAAGCTGCGTGGTTACTCTCACAAGGGAACAATCACTGCAGTTGTGGCGTATTCGCGACCTGTTGTGACATATCCGTCTTTGAGGAAGAGGTACGAAGTGCCAGGCGATGCGAAGCAAGCAGTGGCCCGACTGCGGAAAGATGAGCGCCGTGGACCGGGCGCTCCGGCTGCAGGCTCAGCTTCGTGGAGGGATCGATGCTGGCCGCGTGCGGTGGGCGTGGACTTCACCCGCACACTCTCTGCCTGCGCTGGAATGGCGGCAGCCTGGCAAGGCGACCAAATCGGCCAAAACGCAAAACGATCGGATAGTTGGAGTTCGCTGTGGGTTTTGGGTATGAGGGGGAAGAATATTTCTGCAATGACTGACTGTTATTTCGAAGTTCACTTATTTGCTGACGTAGCACCCTTTAGGGAATTGGATTTTGTTCAAAGCTTTTCAAGTGAACAAGTTGTATCCCTGCAATGCGATTCTAAAAAAAAAATGTTCAAATGTGTGTGAAATCTTATGGGACTTAACTGCTAAGGTCATCAGCACCTAAGCTTACACATTACTTAACCTAAATTATCCTAAGGAGACACACACACCCATACCCGAGGGAGGACTCGAACCTCCGCCGGGACCAGCCGCACAGTCCATGACTGCAGCGCCTTAGATCGCTCGGCTAATCCCGCGCGGCAATGCGATTCTAGGCAGGAAAAGAAGTATACTTCTACGGCTGCCTTAGGTTCATAATTGGACACGAAAAGCTTTCCTGCCATAAATTTCTTTAGATACGGCCACATATGAAACTATGACAATACCAAGACGGTGAGTACTGTGGATGTTCCGAAAACTAGTGCTTAAGGTACGTCAGTTTCCCACTACCAATGCAACTCTGTAGGTGTACCGATGAAAGACTGAAATACGAGCCTCTAATCAAATATTTTTTCATTTACTTTCTCCAAACGCTAGAGTAGTTTTTGCCAGTTAATATTTCCCGACAGAGACTAGCCACTGCCGGCAGACAGCTTCAGCTTCGTCTTTTTCGGTGAATAACCAGATACTTTCATCTGACACTCTGACTACTGTTTCGATTCTGTTGCCAAGTGTTGGGTCCGCTTCACACCACAGTAAAAACATGTAAATTTCGTATGGCATTATCGGGTGGAGCATCCCACGATGTCTGTTCAGCCGCCTAGCGGAAGGGTGTCCTTCCTCCGCATACACAGGTCCCTTTCCTTGCGGATATGTGAGAGTTGTGTCGTATATGTGTTTTTGGAGAGTGAGTGAGTGAAATGTATGTGTGTGTAGTGTAGTCTTATGTTGACGTTACGTGATTATGGTGGTGGTGGTAGTGGTGATGATGATGTTGACAATGTGAGCGAAGAGAGACGGCAAAACCCGGTGCCGGCACATAGCCTGGGCCTCTCCAATAGCACCAGCGGAGCCGCCGAGCTTAATGTCTCCATCCGACGGGTGGATCAGTATCAACAGAGCCACATGCCTTCATTTCATGACACACAGCAGAGAGATTGTGAATCTAATCCAGATCATTAACACAAAGACTGCTAATCAGCAACACCACCTCTTCTTCTCTTGCTGACCGAATACTAGCAGTGAAAGTTTCATCCATCACCAGGATTCGAACTGGCTTACCGCCGGGTCGAGCGCCATCGCACAGGCATGTGTCGGCGACCTCGGATATGGAGGAGGGTTCAGATCCACTGTAACAAATCGACACTAGCAGTGAAAGTTTCATCCATCACCAGGATTCGAACTGGCTTACCGCCGGGTCGAGCGCCATCGCACAGGCATGTGTCGGCGACCTCGGATATGGAGGAGGGTTCAGATCCACTGTAACAAATCGACACACATATTCAGCCGGGTGGTTTCCGGAGTTGCCGAGAAGCTGATTTCTCGTCTACTTTGGGTCAGGAGCAAACGTATCACAGAATCTCTCCATTGTTTATTTTACTTTAAATTGTATCATATTCCTCCTCTGTTATACCTATGGCATCAGCCGGTCTTCTAATGCCATACTTTCTCGTTGTTTTAATCTGTGATCTGTTTTCAGAAGTCTCGCGTTGTTCATCATCAAGAGAAAGGTAACAACATGAGGGTCACGTTTACAGCACTCTCTAGTACAGGCGTTCCCAGTTGGAGGTAAAGTATAATTTTCCTAGGGATGAAAACAAAAGGGTTCCATTACGATTTTGGTCACAAAACTAATTATTTTAGAAGATCGTCACTATTATCACCATTTCGTAAGACTCTAAAACTGGTTATACAGAGTGTCCCAGAAATGTCCCAGTTGTAGATGAGGAACAAATAGATGATAGGAACCGTTGTCCGGAAACGTCATCCAACGACTCTGTGGAGGTCGAAATTGTAGGCGCCGGCGCCTGCCACTAGGCCAACCCGCAAGCAGCAAATGTGACTCTGAACGCTGACGGAACGTAGGCGGAACGTCTCGCAGTGTTGTCGTTACTCAGTGATCGTGACTCGTTGCCACGATCGTCAGTGGAGAAACGGAGCTAGCTGCTGTGTAGACAAGCCTTGTCTCCTATGAATGCGGTGCCCTGTAGCATCGTTGGATAATGTTTCCTGGCACTGGTTACTGACCTCGTTTTGTTCCTCAAGACACCCTCTAAATCTCCTACAAGTTTTGCCCGACATTCTGAGAAATCTGTAAAAGTTACTAAAAATTACTTTTTTAAAAAATAGTAGCATTAACGTGTGACATAACCTAGTGGAAGTTACACTTTGCTTATGAAATGATCGTATGAATAAAATCTTCTTCACATAGTCCATTCAATACTTTCATACACTTTATGATAAAAGTATCTGAACGCCTATTTGTGTACACCCATCACCCTTATGATGGCTTGAACAGGAGATACTGGCTAATATCTGATTTCACTCAGAGGTCGCAGAAGGTTGGGGACCACTATTATAGTATCATTGAAAAGTCATTTTTACCTGGTTAAAATGACTAACAGGCTCCTCACTAACTGTCTAAAACAAAGAATTTATAATGGTAAGAATTTCTACTTCTTTTTCTCACTTTTCAAGGGATTTTAAATGACACGACCAGTTCCAGCTCGCATCATTCTCATTTTTTTCTAGGTCTTCCAATACTTCTTCGTTCTACTGGCCTGTAGTTGTAAACTGTTTGTGACATTCTGGTATTTCCCATACTATTTAAATTCTCTTTACACTTTTTCCTTCCATATTTCATTTGGTCAGTGATACTAAAAGCTTTACAACCTTACCTGATTACATTGTTCTCTATCTTATCCGGTAATCTCTATCTTTTTACCGATCTAAGCTAACTCCTGACGAAAAGCGCTGCCTTCTTTTAGTCTTACTTACTCTATTAACACAACCTGGTAAGGGTCATTACTGAGGAGCAATACTAAAGTATCCCTCAAATAAGCGTTTTGTAGACTATGCCCTTAGCATAGTGAACTGTACCTCCTGAAGACGCTTGTAGCGAATCTCAGTATGACATCTGATTCCTTTATGATTTGTTTTATGTAGCCGTTACACTTCAACATGCTCCGTATGTCCACTACCAGATATTAAACAGAAGTGACTTCTGGAGTAGTGTTTGAAACAGACGGTAGATAAAAACCCAGTACCAATACAAAGCCTACAAAGCTACTCATTTCGTAGAGCACCATCGGGGCCGCAGAAATTAACATCTCTATTTGACAGGCGGGCCAATGTCGACAGTTCTCTCTCTCTCTCTCTCTCTCTCTCTCTCTATCTATCAGACCGCTTCTGACACACAACATAAACACGGAGTTCTGATCAGGAACCGTGAAAGTCACCACGACAGCTGTCCCTAAGCCAAATTCCGAAGATGAAGTCCTCTACCACTAGGATTCCGTCTCGCTACCTAGAAGTTATACCTACCTCATACAGTTACCGAAGTGTTCCGTACACCCTCTATAATGGAGCATACGGTGCTAAGCCTAACAATTTGGTAATAAAGGGGGAAAATATGGAAGAAACAAAAAAGAGGCCACAATGTGGGAAAACGGCTCTACGTAGAAATCAAGAATCGCTACGACGAAGAATATGATTTAGTAGGATATATTGGAACACGTGAGGCAATACTGACCCTACGACTTATCTTAGAAGAAATATTAAGGAAAGGCAAACCTACGTTTCTAGCATTTGTAGACTTAGAGAAAGTATTTGACAATGTTGACTGGAATACTCTCATTCGAATTCTAAAGGTGGCAGGGGTAAAATACAGGGAGCGAAAGGCTATTTACAATTTGTAGTCGCGGGACATGAAAGGGAAGCAGTAGTTGGGAAGGGTGTGGGACAGGGTTGTAGCCTCTCCCCGATGTTATTCAATCTGTATATTGAGCAAGCACTAAAAGAAACAAAAGAAAAGTTCGGAGTAGGAATTAAAATCCATGGAGAAGAAATAAAAACTTTGAGGTTCGCTGATGACATCGTAATTCTGTCAGCAAAGGACTTGGAAGAGCAGTTGAACGGAATGGACAGTGTCTTGAAAGGAGGGTATTAGATGAACATCAACAAAAGCAAAGCGAGGATAATGGAATGTAGTCGAATTAAGTCGGATGGTGCTGAGGGAATTAGATTAGGAAATGAGACACTTAAAGTAGTAAAGGAGTTTTGCTATTTGGGGAGCAAAATAACTGACGATGGTCGAAGTAGAGAGGATATAAAATGTAGACAGGCAATGGCAAGGAAAGCGTTTCTGAAAAAGAAAAATTTGTTAACATTGAGTATAGATTTAAATGTCAGGAAGTCGTTTCTGAAAGTATTTATATGAAGTGTAGCCATGTATGGAAGTGAAACATAGACGATAAATAGTTTGGACAAGAAGAGAATAGAAGTTTTCGAAATGTGGTGCTACAGAAGAATGCTGAAGTTTAGATGGGTAGATCACATAACTAATGAGGAGGTATTGAATAGAATTTGGGAGAAGAGGAGTTTGTGGCACACGTAACTAATGAGGAGGTATTGAATAGAATTTGGAAGAAGAGGAGTTTGTGGCACAACTTGACTAGAAGAAGGGATCGGTTGGTAGGACTGTTCTGAGGCATCAAGGGATCACCAATTTAGTATTGGAGGGCAGCGTGGAGGGTAAAAATTGTAGGGGGAGACCAAGAGATAAATACAGTAAGCAGATTGAGAAGGTTGTAGGTTGCAGTAGGTATTGGGAGATGAAGAAGCTTGCACAAGATAGAGTAGCATGGAGAGCTGCATCAAACCAGTCTCAGGACTGAAGACCACAACAACAACAGGAAAAAAAGTTTTGTATCTATATGTTTCGAGTTTGTTATAATTGTCAAGGCAAAGTATTCTCCTTTGCTAGTGAGTCACTTCTGTTGCCAGTCATTCCGGTCCCAGAACGATCGCCGAAACAAGAAAAAAAATGTGTTTCGGAACACAAACAAATTCGCATTGTCCCAAAAAGATTTACTGAATATATGAGCCTCTCGTCCGGTTCTGACATTTAAATAAAACGCTGGGAACAGATCTTGTCAAGCAAATGATTGCTGAATAATGGCTGATCCGAGGCACAAGCAAACAAAAACGTGGCTTCCGTCCTGGCAGAGTTCTGAAATGTTAAAATAAATGGCTAAACCGAGAAAAGTAACAAAGCGAGGGCGGCTAATCCGATATGGAAATTGTTAGGTACACCACGGTAAATGCGGAATCAGCGAACGTATCTGACAACGTGGGCATGCCGGAGCTGGGCGGCGTGGAGGAAAAACGAGATTTGCAATCGCAGCGGCACGAAGCACGAAAAAATGGTGTTGTGGCGGCCGCCTCCGGATTATTCATACTACGTGCCCGAGGGCGCACAAAAGAGAATACGAATGGGTCCGCCGCGTGTAGAACACACAATGCGGCCAATTACGTACTTTTCATACAAAGGGATTCAAGCGCGGCGAACACCGCGGCCTCTGCTGCTGCTGTTGTTGTTGTTGCTCCTGCAAGACGTACTGTCTGTCTCATGGTAAGCAGTTTATGTAAACGCGGCGCGCTAGAATTTCAAATTCGTGCTGCATCGGTGTGCTATCCTCCGGCTTGTCCCACCTGTGACGCATTCAATTCAAATGCCGCTCCCCACTTCAGTGTCCTCTGGTCCCAAACACCTGCGGCGCCTAGGTCACGCCTGTGTTTAATAAGAGAAGGAAAGGGCCAAATGGGATGTGAGTATGGAGCAGCTTCAACGTCCAGGTCAGTACAGGAATGATGTGTGTAGCCTCAAATAACTGCAGCAGTCGGATCCGTTTGTGTGTGTGTGTGTGTGTGTGTGTGTGTGTGTGTGTGTTGAAAGGTGTCTGTTACATTGAAAAATTCCATGAATTACGTTGCACTTGTCTGTTACTCGTGAACAGTCTTTCTGCTGTAATATCTGCGTCCACCAGCTGATTATCTGTGAGGTTGTGCTTTCATTGGTTTACATTCACTAAGGTGTCTGAGGCAAGTGGGGTTCAGCGAATGAAACTCCAAGGTGGATACAGCGAGCGCATAGCCTGCTAGTTTGAAACACACAATGCTTTCCTCGTTGGTTCTTGATAGTTCTGTTCTGTGGAGCGTTAAGGTTCAAATGGTTCAAATGGCTCCGAGCACTATGGGACTTAACATCTGTGGTCATCAGTCCCCTAGAACTTAGAACTACTTAAACCTAACTAACCTAAGGACATCACACAACACCCAGCCATCACGAGGCAGAGAAAATCCCTGACCCCGCCGGGAATCGAACCGGGGAACCCGGGCGTGGGAAGCGAGAACGCTACCGCACGACCACGAGCTGCGGGCGTAAACCAGACAGATCATATTACAGAACTTTGGCGAGCCAAATTTGAAATATACTGTTCTTGTTAGAATCGAACCATGTCAGCTCACAGTATGTGAACTGCATTTTTTCGAATCACGTGAGCCAGTCTCTTGTTTACTATACGGTGTATTGTTTCGTAACTGAAATGAATAGACAAGTTCTCATTCACCCGTCATTTCCCTGATTTTTCTGACTTCAAGAATAGTTTGTGAGCTAGATCTTTGACTGTGGCGTAAGCACCACGTGATTAATGTAATTCTAATTCTGATGTTCTACGTAAAGCAACTGTATTCTCTGGACTTTAACTAGCAGAGATTAATATCAAATCTAAATTTTTTTTGTTCACTCCCTCATCAAATTAAATTAATACACATGAACTGATGTCTCGTACAACGATGATAAAGGATCATAGCCTTGCGCCTTCACCACGATAGTTGCTTCGTTGAGAGCCATTTTTTTATGTTTTACGAACAGTTTCGAAAAAACAAAACCATTGGCGTTATTCAAATAGATTGTTTTCAGGAAAGTTTGCCGAGAACTTCAGAGCAGCAGTTGTTATGCCATGTATTCACATAATGTTCTATGGAAATGCTGTTTTTATCAGTTCTTAAAGCGAGAGGTTGGAGTTATAGTCGAGTACATGTTTTGCTTAGTTGACGTAATCTAGAAAACGTTCATTGAATCAAATGTTAGTTTCGGTGATGAGAAGGTTGCGCATTACACGGCAGTAAATTATTTCATATACCGAAATATAGGGTCACTATTCATATAACAAAGAGAACATCTTTCAATGAGGCAATCTTATGTGGAACTTTTACATTCATTACTTTAATAAGCTTTTTTACGTATCAACATTATGTAATGTGTGTGTGTGTGTGTGTGTGTGTGTGTGTGTGTGTGTGTGTGTGTGTATGTGTGTATGTCTGCAGCAGTTGGGTCATTGTGTGTGGGCACTTAGGTCTCTGTAGAGTGCATGTGTACTTGTGATGCAGAGGGGTGTAGTCAGTAATTTGGGGTGAGTGAATGGGGGCAGTTGGTGAAAGGACTAACATAGATAAGTGTAAGTGAGTGAGAGTATGTGTCTAAGTGTGGGTAAGAGAAGGAGAGAGCGAAAGGGTGGAGGAGAGGACTACATTACTGTAGTTATTGTTTTGTGTGGGGGAGGGGGGGCAGGATAAAGCAACTTCATGGTCTAGGTCATTGTTGTGTGTGTGGGAGAGAGAGGGGAGCGGTTGACGTGGGAGAGATACCTCAAACATTCTGTGTCAAAGATAGATAGATAGACAGAGAGAGAGAGAGAGAGAGAGAGAGAGAGAGAGAGAGAGAAAGAGATCATCATTATGTCAAATTTGGTGTTCAGTGCAAAATGTGGGCTCCACGGCTGTAGCATGGTACCGAGCACCTGTGTGATTGTAAGACATTCCTAACTCCTTTGCCGCAAAATGACTTCACATTGCCTAAGTCCTGATGTATTTCGTCACGAACTCGTCAGTTTAAACTATTCAAAGTGGCCCTAACGCTCTCGCGTAATATAATCAAACCTTGGTTCTGTATATGTGCGATGTTCCGGCATGGTCTTACATGGCACGAAGCTCGCAGCTACATCGGTAGCAAGTACGGTCGTTTCGAGTCCGTGTGGTGTAGTAACTTTGTTCAACTGTAATCTGCCCAGCGAACCGGATTCTGTTTGTTTCCTGCGATTAATTTCCAAATCTCTGTGCAGTGTCATATAGAGTTTTGGTATGTGAAACCGCGGCTGGAGATTCTTTTCTCCCATGGGAGTGTTAAAATCAGAGGCCCGATAATCAAGCATGGAGGTGTAGTCTACATAGCTAGACTGAGGTTTCCAGTGGTTTCAGTACATCGTTGAAGGCGATCCTGGGACAATTCGTTTGTAAAAGACTAGGCCGATTTCCTCTCACGTCCTGTCGTATCTGAAGAGAGCAGTTTATATGATGAAACCAAGTTCCATTATTTCTCTTTCCCATTAAACACGCACACTAGAATCTGTTTGCTCTGTAGTCTAAACACATACATACCATACAAGACACTGATATTTTAAGAGGGAAAGATACCAACGTGTGCAAAGGAAGAAATTCGTGTTGATTATATGACCTAACAGCCACTCGGAATGTCTCAATAAATGGCCTTACACGGTCTTTCTTTCCCTATCTCTAATTAAGTCATACGAAATACATTCGTTAACTTGTTCTTTATGAACTACGATGAGCCAGAGGTTATCACTTGCAGAAAACACGATGGAACCTACGTCGTATTGCATATCCCTTCTCAAGGTCGCTTTACTACCTAGTACTCGAACTTATACCCGTGATTGTGAGTTGTTATAGTGCTGTCAAAGGCCGTAACATTTTTCTGCGTAATGAAGACAATTAAGTGCTTAATATTCAGTTAACGTCAGTTGCTACAATGCAAATATTTTTCAAGACAGACTGGATAACAAAAAAGCTTTTTTTTTTAAAAAAAAAGCCGGCCGGAGTGGCCGAGCGGTTCTAGGCGCTACAGTCTGGAACCGTGCGACCGCTACGGTCGCAGGTTCGAATCCTGCCTCGGGCATGGACGTGTGTGATGTCCTTAGGTTAGTTAGAATTAAGTAGTTCTAAGTTCTAGGGGACTGATGACCACACCAGTTAAGTCCCATAGTGCTCAGAGCCATTTGAACCATTTCTTTCTTCTTCTTTTTTTTTAAAAAAAATAACAATTTACCTGTCCGCGTTATTTCTGTAATATCTGGTAAGGCAAATATTTTGTATTGAAAATGCAGATACACAGAGTATGATGAACTGTCATCTTTCAGTGGAGCATACATTATGTTCGTGAGCATTGACGAGTATCCGCCCACGATGTCGCCATTTCTACATTTTATTTCATATTTCACCTACGCCCACGTGAGCACAGGAGTTGGATTTCACGAGAATAGAGACATCGCTAGTTTCTCTTTGTAAAGTGGAGCTCAGTAGTTCAGTGTGGACATTTACGTCCGTCACGAGTTCGAACTTTTGTCATTTCTATCATATTTACTCTCCTCTATCAATCATGTCGCCTCAAACGACAATACGTGTACCTGAAAATTGTCAACTTGAATAGTGTTTCAGAGTCCAGTCAGCTAATCGTACGTAGCTTACATATCATATGCATACATTTTCTAAATTTACAGTTATTTAAAGAGCCAGCCAATAATAGTCTCCAATATGTGAAAAACGTCTTCGTGTTTTACTGTGCTTTTGCAGAAAAGTTCTCCAGTCTCGTCGTAGATTGCGGTGCTGCTGGACACCATAGAAACATCACCTGAGTGGCGTTATAGCCGGTGGGTTTTGCTATCAGCCTCAAGAAGAACAGTAAGTCCCACTCACTATCTGCTGTACGCCAGTTTGAGTGATGCATGAGCTGAGTCAAAGAAACAGTCACATTTCAGACTCAGCGTACACATGACATCTAACACTGCACGTTAACGACCGAAACTACTTAGGAGTGCCTCTCCTAACAGTGAGATTAGAGCCGAAGTAGTACTCTGTCATAAAAATTTATGCAAATCTAGTTTTATGTTCTGGATGTGAGATAAAGCCTGGTATATCACAAACAAGTCCTTGTGCGAAACATATTTACACCGACGTAACAGGAAATGCCGGTCTCGCTGAAGCTTTCGTTCCAGTTTGTTTCGAAATAGCGGTCAGAGTTTCAGCTCTTTACTATGTATTTGCTAGTTTTATATGTAACATTCTTCACAAATAACGTAATAGCTGTGGTGTCACGGTTGTGTGACGTCCTCAGTCACACTGCATGTAAACTGTTATATCTGGGTTGCTCGTTTGGTGATCCGCCTGCACGTTGCTGCCTGCAGTGAGCACACCCAAATGAGACACGCAAATGCATTCCCTTTAGCCGAGGGCTACACCGATCGCTTTACCGAACCCCATTCAACGGGAAAGAAAGGGACCTGTAACAGAGGTTTGACAGCAGCCTGAAGTGCGCCCAGCTGGGTCAGGTATCAGTCGCGGAACAGCGCGTTGGCAGGCTGACAAAAGCCGAGGGCGCAGAGGTCCTCCTCCCTCGCTCGTCATCCTGGCAATCCCAGCAGGTAGCTGCCCGCACCTGCCACTCCACTTGTTCTGCGTCGTTTCAGCGCAATCTGCCCACTTGACGCCAATGGCCAGAAACTGCCGTTGCCAACCAGCGATCGAAATAAGCGCGTATCTTATTCTCCGGGCCTCTGGCAGACCTGCCAAACTTGCTCCCCTCCCACCACTTCCTCCTCCTCTACCATCCTGCAACTTTTTCTACGCTCGGATACGCGCGTACGAACGACACATCCATATGGGCACAAGTGGCAGGACCAGATAAAAAAAAGACTGTTCAGTGAAATTTGACACAAGAAATATATGAGTTAAACGATTGGAAGTGATACTTAAAGACTTCCGATGCTTTAGAAAATGTCAGAGTTTCATTCACGCAAGAATAACAAAAAAATACGTAATACATATGTAAGTCCTGTTTTCAGTGATATTACGACCCAAGATAAAAATGCAGCCGATGATCAGTGGCAGAGCAAACGTTTGTTTACACGAGGTTTCAACTGTTTGACAAACTGAGAATTGTTATCTGCAGGCACAACGACTAACAATTCCCATAACGCTATTGATCAGCTGCAGAAGGCTTAGTCTTGAATTCCTTTTTATCTACAGCAAGACTGCACCCATTGAAACCTATGGGCAGCAAAAGTATTGGATGGAACGGTAAGTAAATTAGACGTACCATCCGTCAAAGAAATGACGGAGGTAGCTTGAACTAACAACTGTAAACAACAGATGTGCATTCGACCAGTCAGTTGGCAATACGCACTTGTTACATGGTTCAAATGGCTCTGAGCACTATGGGACTTAACATCTGAGGTCATCAGTCCCCTAGAACTTAGAACTACTTAAACCTAACTAACCTAAGGACATCACACACATCCATGCCCGAGGCAGGATTCGAACCTGCGACCGTAGCGGTCGCGAGGTTCCAAACTGAAGCGCCTAGAACCGCTCGGTCACAACGGCCGGCTACTTGTTAGATAGTAGGCCGTAGTGTGTCAAAGTTGTTTTGTCTCAAATCGCACTCGAACATTATCTCTATACCAAGTGCTGACGAAATTCCGTAGAATGTTTAGAAGAAGAGCAAAATGTTTGCAAAGTGTGCCGCATACCCCTTGACTCACGAGCCAAAACCACTGGTGGCGTGGATACCTGCCACGACTCGATTGAAATCCCAAATGCAGACACTCTGTTCTGTAAAATGTCACCAAGAGTGACGAGACTTTGTGTTATCATTTCGAACTTTCCACAAAACGACGAATTGCAGAAATTCGCATGAAAGGTCAACGCGCTGACGACATAACCGAAATTCAAGGCTATGCGACGCGTTATTCCGAACACGTGGTAAGTGAGAAAACACATGAGAAGGATTTAAAATTTAACTGTCAGTGTAGCGTTGTGTATTGCACATTCTCAAGAAAACTCTCTTCAAACAATGTTACATACTCATTTAAATCTATTTTCATCAGCTTACAGGGCAATATTCAATCTGTGGCGCGAATAAAAACCATCCCACATCTCTGAAATTAGGAGTATAGAGGCGCATACAGTAATGGTATAGTCAGTCTCCAAACATGCAATGAAAAACTTAAATACTAAGGATATGAACAGTGTTACCTACCGTCAATAGCAATACACAGTATAAGTTACAGTCACGTATAAAACGTGCTACGTCTGTTAATCTTCGTCTACACATTACAGTTCGGGATCAAACTTCTCCTGCGTGCACTCTACACACTGCCGAATACACAGCGGCTTTTTGTTCACAAATCAAGTATATGCAAAGCTGAGGCCAACGGCCTTGCAGCAGTGGTAACACCGGTTCCCGTCAGATCACAGAAGTTAAGCGCTGTCGGGCTGGGCTAGCACTTGGGTGGGTGACCATCCGGTCTGCCGACCGCTGTTGGCAAGCAGGGTGCATTCAGCCCTTGTGAGGCAAACTGAGGAGCTACTTGATTGAGAAGTAGCGGCTCCAGTCTCGTAAACTGACATACGGCCGGGAGAGCGGTGTGCTGACCACATGCCCCTCCATCTCCGCATCCAGTGACGCCTGTGGTCTGAGGATGACACGGCGGCCGGTCGGTACCTATGGCCTTCATGGCCTGTATGGGAGGAATATATATATATATATATATATATATATATATATATATATATGCAAAGCTGATACAGTATAGAATGCAGAGAGTCTCCATTCATCGATATTTACGGACAGATTCCAGGAACTAATATCTTACCATTTTCTTCACAGATAGATACAGTCCAATTGTATGTGAGCATTGAGCATTTGGGACAATCATACATAAAAACGTACGATCTGTAAGCCACATGCAACAGCCTACCATGTGTATTACAATAACGTTAGGTAGACATTAATGAAGTGACTTAGAGACAAATTTATTTCTTTGTATTCTACTCTGTATGAAATAATCGACACTTTAAATTTTGAAAGCACAATGTTTCTGCTTTGTAGTAACTTTGTATCCCTGAAATTTTGCCTTTTTTCTGATTGGATGCCACAGCTTTAATATGACCATGTAAGCTGATATAATTGAGTAAGTGAGATCGTATTATAAATGTTTTGGCGAACATGTGTACCACGTACCGTTGCCTTTACAGTTAAAGACTGTGTGACACGTTGGATTGTCCTGCTGGTAGATGGCATCGTACCGAGAAAGAACAAACAACATGTAGAGATGGACATGGTCTCCAAGAATAGATGCGTATTTATTTTCACCCACTGTGCCTTCCAGATGTCGGGATCACCCAGGGAATGGCACAAAAACATAACCCAGACCATAAAACTCCGACGACTGTTGCAGGATGTTTGTTTTCAGACGTTTCACGCTGTACAAGCCAATGGCCATCTGCCTGATGGAGCATAAAAAGTGAGTCATCTGAAAAGGCCACCTGTCGCCACTAAGTAGACGTGTAGTAGCGGTATTGAAGCTCAAATTCCAGTCTTCGCCGCCGATAAACAGCAGTCAGCTTGGGTGCATGAACCAGGAGCCTGCTGGGAAGGCCCATGTGCAGCAACGTTCCAGGAGCAGTCCTTGAAGAGACACTGTTGGTGGCACCTTGGTACATCCGGGCGGTCAGTTGCTTTGCTCAAGAGTTGCACGTGTTTTCGCCCGTACACATCTGCGCTGCCATCGTTCACCCCTGTCATCTATGGCCCGTGGAGCATCACGGTTGCCTAGGCGTCTGTTTTGGACAGCGCCATTGTAACACACACGGTATACAGTTTACAGACTTGTAAGCCGCCGAAATGCTTCCACCCTTGGCCCGAAAACCAATGATCATGACCATTTGGACATCAGATAAATCGCTCCGTTTTTACATTACGACAACGACTGCATTCAGCTTGGTGGTGCCGTGGTTTCAGTTGTAGCCTGGCCGAAGGCATGCCTATTCTTAGACCTACTGCAAGAACACAGTTCGAAATGTTTACTGATGACACAACAGGTACAACATGAGTCCAGCACTGTGCCCAATGTGTGCAGCAGTCCTTAGATACGTCTACCTAGCTTCCCGCAGGTGCACAATGCGATCTAGTTCAAACGGCTGAAACGGTTCCACAGAAGTACGTACTCCGTAGGTAAGGCACGGTTGTTCCCTAGCATGAATGCACTCTTCACCTCTGAACTCACCATAGTTACTGCCTGATGTGTCAAAATAGAGGCCGCACAGACAGGCCTCATGAGCGCCACCTGATTGCCCGTGACTGTGATAAATGGCCCGCTAATACTGCAACCCCTCAGTTTGCACGCATTATAATATGGTGACGTTGAACTCAGTCGTTGGGGATACTGCACTTTTTTTCGTGCAGTGTGTATTCGGATGAGTGTTACCAAGGGAAATAATAACATTTACTTCTGTGAATCCCGTCCTAGGACAAGGTAATAGATTTAACGCCACCTCGGCTCCATTTTGTATGCTGATCCATATGCATGTATTTCCACCTCAGACAAGTCTGAGGAACTTTGCGGAAATGAAACTTGCGTCCTTCACTTCAGGTGACAGCAGTCGTAATTACGTGACCACGTAATCGGGCTCCCAATCAAAAGAAACAATGGGAAACGAAGTGTACGCTACCAACGTCTTTAACAGTGTCCTCCACAGAGAAGTAGTAGAAAACAATACAGTCTAAGAAATCTAATACACGGCATCTCAAATAATACTAAACTGCGACCGAGCGAGGTGGCGCAGTGGTTAGACACTGGACTCGCATTCGGGAGGACGACGGTTCAATCCCGCGTCCGGCCATCCTGATTTAGGTTTTCCGTGATTTCCCTAAATCGCTCCAGGCAAATGCCGGGATGGTTCCTTTCAAAGGGCACGGCCGACTTCCTTCCCCATCCTTCCCTAATCCGATGAGACCGATGACCTCGCTATCTGGTCTCCTTCCCCAAACCAACCAACCAACCAACTAAACTGCGCGGTAGTCCTCGTCAGAACAAGAAAAGAGTTAGGCAGTGCTGTGTTTAACACACTATTGTATCATCGAGGAATGGTTCTCAAATCACCAAAACTTAGGTTTCCTGTTCTTCGCCTTTCGGGTTAATTCCTTTGAAAGGGCAGACACCCTTGGCAGCTCTTGCTCAGTCCGAGCTTTTGCTCCGTATCTAATGACCTCATCGTCGATGCGATGTTAACTCCTAATCTTCTTTCCCTTTCCCGGCTACAGGACTCACAGTCTGGATCTATATACATTTTAGGTCACTATGTGTTGTTTTTATTCATTTATTGTGTAAAATGTTCGTGGGCATACGGCTGTTTTTGAAACTTCGTGGAATACTGGTATCAGTTGAGAGGCACCCACATGCCTTGCTCATACTGTGGCATCAAGCAGTCAGGCCTGCAAGATGAGTGGTCTGCCAAGCGAGTGGATTCATTCTTATTTATCGAGTAACACGAACTCTCGTACTCACAATTAAGTTACAAATTATCCTCCTGTACGAATAATACGCAACGGAAACGCACATCTGACTATCAGTAATTTACAGAACTCTGACTGTTCACTACGCACTGGCAATACCACATTTTCTTTTTGTCTTTTATTTAACGGCTTTTATCAACACGTGGCCACCGCACTGAATATGAATGGCGCACACATTATAAATTCGGGACATCATGACAACATACAATTCGAAGGAAAAGTCCACCAATCTTTTTCTTTTCACTATCTTATTTATTCCGATAAATTCTATAACCTAAACACACAAATTCTATTACCTACAACAATAACACATGAGAAATTCCGCCCAGTGGGCATCGCTTTACATTGGTGATTCTCTACCTTATGGTCTCGTAATTATTTAACGCTACAGTGCACTTTCTGGATAGGATGGTGGATCTTTTATTATATCTCACACTTCGACTCTCACATTCATCATCACGAAACTTTCCTCCAGATCGAGCGGTACAGAAGGAACAAGCATAACCCACTAATCTTTTGAAACTACCTTGCTACCACACATACCCAAATTACATGACGTACACCACACTACAACATGGAATACAATACAATAAATAGTCACAACACTATCACTTTCAGCTTTCCCACTTCAATTAGTATTTATACTAGTTTCACACAAAACTGCCCCACTATGTAATTCTACTTTCCTACTATGAACTCTGGAGATATATGCACGTCTTCCTGTGCAATGGAAGCCAAGTGGCGTTGCTGGATAGACGGCCGACTCATCTTGCTTCTCTCTCAGAGTTTGAATCTAGCGGCACACGGAATCATATCACGCAAAGTAATATTAAGAACATATTCATCACACACGCGAGTCCTCAACTGATACTATGGACGAGTACTTCACTTTATCCTTTGTCTCATACACAGATTGAGACTCACACAGTACTCACCACGTGGAAGTACTCGTCTCTAATTTCAAGTCCTGCACACGCCATTTCTTAACTATTTCAACTTATGGTACACACGCTATTTCTTAAATATTTCAACTTATTGTACACACGCTAGTAATTCAACTTAACTTAAGCACACGGAAGTATTTCAACTTATTGCTACACGTGGTTTCATTGTGACCGTTGGTCACTTCCGAAGATTACTACGATCCCATTAATATTACCTGCCTGACATTTAATTCTCCCCACAAAAGTTCCTGGAGTAGAGAAATTATTATTTCAAACTACTCTTAAATATTCCACATGCATACCATGTCTCCACTCTTTTGTCTTTACGGAGCACACCTAAGACAGGTCTTAACAACACAAGATCCAGCGGCAGAGTGCTGAAACATGGCCGTTCTTCAGGTTCTCTCGCACCTCTGTCGAAGTGGGGGAGCACCTTGCTACCGTATTGGTCAGCCACATTTCAGGCACTCAAAGCTCAGGTAAATTTCATCTCTTTGGTCCCCCCAAAGGTGGCCAAAGGATCGTCTCAAAGATGATCATATATTCACATTCACTATCTGCGGTTAGCAGACGACCATACATTCATTCATTTCACAGATCTCACCAAACTGGATGTAGGGATTTGTTTTGTGGGAGTGCACATGTGATCAATTAAATAAATAAATTGTCATTCTTTCCCACACTGGTATCCGGCTTCGCTGTATTAATTAAAATTGAGTTATTATTAGAAAAAAAATGTGTTGTTCTGACAAAAATAATGAAGTATGTTGTACCTATTTTCAATGTACCCTTTCACAGTGAATTGAAATTTTTGACATTATCTGTTAGATACTGTGTGTATGCGTGTGTGTGTGTGTGTGTGTGTGTGTGTGTGTGTGTGTGTGTGTGTGTTAGAGGCACAAGGGAGAAGGGGGTGGTACAGAGAGAGGGAACAGAAAACGTGCGTGGTTGCACGTCGCGCTGCCTCTGCGCGGTAAACTAAGTGTGCTTATCACCTCATCTGCGTGTGGCTGAAATTACCAAAATGTGCCAGGCGAGGAGATGTCCGGTTTTTTTCCCGTCTGCTGCTAGCCTGTGGGAGATAAGATGCAGCACATGTGGTGTGCAATTAAGTTAAACGCTTCCTACAGCTGGCGCCTGACAGGGCGACTTACCTTCTGCTGGTGGCCTCTTTCCAGAACGGCTTTTTTCGGTGACTTACCGCGCTCATATTAACTGTTGAAACAAGACAGCGTGTGTGAATAGATGGCCAGAGTCAAATAACAGAAGCAGACAGTCTGTAACTCCAAACGACTGCGATGACATTCTAGCGATACGTGTTATTGTGGTGATCATTTACTGCAACTTTAGTGGATTCCGAACCAGCAGTAAAAAGGTGCCAGATCTCTCAATAACGTATTGAATCGACTATGTTCAAGTGACGATGGCTCACGTTCATTCAAAGCTTGGCTTTTTTTGATTTATTTAAAAATTATCGTCTTTTTTGAGATGAGAATGAACTTTAGTGGTAGACACATCTGTTGCTACTTTTTCGTGTTACTACTGAGACTTTGACTGTTTATTACGGCTCAAAGATACCTTTGGGCAATAAGTGTTATTTAGAAAAGCATACCGTCGGCGTTGACTCAGGCTGCGTAATTTTTATTGACCTTTTTTTCAGTCAGTCATTGACAAGTAAATTCATGTCGTTCTGCAACTGTAGCAGTGTAGCCGACAGTAGTAGCAGCTGCAGCTGCGTAGGTCGTCTAGTGACAGGACAGGTTTCAAATTATGACCTTAGAAGTTAAGTCCCATAGCGCTCAGAGCCATCTGAACAGGTGTCAAATACTACATAATTATGAGACGTGGTCAAAACGTTTCCGTTTGAGGTCGTTGCCACAACGTAGTGCCACTCCGATGCGGGTATACAAGCACCGAAATGTAGGTACGGGATTACTGTGCCATTCGTGTCTTGCCGACGTGCGTGTGGTAAATGCTGAAACTGTAGCGTCTAATTACCAAATGCGTCCAAACAGGACCAACGTGCTGTTATTCCTTCCTTGGCTGTCGAAGGGCTGGCAGACATCCATTAGAGAATGAACTCTGTGTATGGGGCGGCATCTCTCTCGAAAATCACCGTTACGGAATGGTGTGCCAAGTCCCGTGCTGGTCGCGATTCGACACAAGACAGCGGTCGATCTGGCAGGCTAGCCTCATTTCAAGGAACAGGAACGTCGTGTCTCCATCAGTGGGGAACGGTAATGATCAATGCTGGAGAAATTATGGCGTGCAAGTAGGAAGCAACGTCCGGGAAAACTGCGACTAAGGATGCTGTTACAAAGGATACTGCACATCCCATATCGCAAACGTCGTATCGCACAAGTTACGCCAACTGACGTGGGATGCTGTTACTTCATGATACTGCATATCCCCATATCGCATACGTCGTACCGCACAAGTTACGCCAACCAACTTGGAAGAAACTCGAGCCCTATAGTGCTGATCTCTGACCACGCGATTATCACTCCTTCGGTTCCTTAAGAAAGATACTGGAGGATCGGCCACTCCTGTCGGACGAGGACGTGTAGCAGGCAGTTAACTACTTCTTCACGCAGCAGGACACAGTGTTTTAGCAAACTGATATCTTCATCCGGGTGAGTCGTTCAGATGATTGCCTCAATGCTCACAGCGATTTTTCCCGATTGGTATAACGATTCTGCACTGTACGGTCTTCGAACGGAACCATGTGATCGCCTCCTATATCTTCAGGTGCTCACAAGAACTCGAGGACTTGTAGGTATATACAGTCCACGAGTACAGCAAAGAGGATCATAGGATCAAAGCATTAAATACTTTCCTGACAAACATACGTGTACTAAGCCACCATGTGATTGTCAGTAAGCCGAAACAAGAAGCACAGTGTCTGTTTACCAACTGGAAGCGTAATCAATTTGTATTGTACATTCCTAAGTTGTCAATAAACTGAGCAGTCCGAGCAACCCCAATTGTTGGAGGGGTTAGCTCTATTCCTTGCCGTTGAATCTGCGTTACATCTACCTGAATACTCTGCCTCGCAGAGCATTCATAGAACCACCTTCAAATAATTCTCTATTATTCCAATCTCGAACATCGCACGGAAAAAACGAACACCTAAATCTTTCCGTGCGAGCTCTGATTTCCCTTATTTTATAATGGTGATAGTTTCTCCCTATGTAGGTAGGCATCAACATTCGGAGGAGAAAGTTGGTGATCGAAATTTCGTGAGAAAATTCCGCCGCAACGAGAAACACTTTTGTTTTAATTATGTCCATCCCAAATCCTGTATCACGTCAGTGATATTTGCTCCCTTATTTCTCTATAATATAAAACGTGTTGCTCGTTTTTGAACTTTCTCCATGTATTACGTTGATCCTGTCCGGAAAAAAAATTGGAAACTTGTGGTAAGTCTTATGGGACCAAACTGCGGAGGTCATCGGCGCTACGGTCGCAGGTGCGAATCCTGCCTCGGGCATGGATGTGTGTGATGTCCTTAGGTTAGTTATGTTTAAGTGGTTCTAAGTTCTTGGGGACTGATAACCTAAGATGTTAAGTCCCAGAGTGCTGAGAGCCATTTTTGAGGTCAGCTTACACACTATTTAATCTGACTTAAACTAACTTACTCTAAAGACGACACCCACACCCACGCCTAAGGTAGGACTCGAACCTTCGACGGGGGAGAGACGCGCGGACCGTGACAAGACGCCCCAGACCGTGCGGCTGATGCTGTCCGGTAAGGATCCCACACCGCGCAGCAGTACTCCAAAAAGAGGAAGGACAAGTGTGGCGTAGGCAGTCTCTTTAGTAGATCTTTTGCATCTTCTAAGGGTTCTGCCAATAAACACAGTGTTTGGTTCGCCTTCCCTACAACATTTTCTGTGTTATTTCCAATATAAGTTGTTCGTAAATGTACTTATTTGAATTTAAGGCCTTTAGATTTGACTGATTTATTGGGTAAACGAAGTTTAATGGATTATTTTAAGCATCTGAAGGACCTCACATTTTGCGTCATTTATAGTCAGTTGCCAATTTTGCACCTTACAGATATCTTTTTTAGATAGTTTTGAAATTTGTTTTGATGTTCTGATGATTTTGTTAGGTGATAAACGACATCATCTGCTCATAACCTAAGACGGTTGCTCATATTGTTTCCTAAATCGTTTATATAGATAAGGAACTGCAGAACATTGGGGAACGCTAGAAATCACTTCCATTTTACTCGATAACTTTCCTTCAATTACAGCGAACTGTGACCTCTCTGAGAGGAAATCACGAATCCAATCACGTAACCGACACGATATTCCATAAGTACGCAATTTGACTACAAGCCGCTTGTGAGGTACAGTGTCAAAAGGCTTCTAGAAATACGGAATAAATTTGAAATCCCATGTCTATATCACTAAACGCTTTGTGTGAGTAAAGAGCTAGTATTACTGTCCACAAAATACATGTCCAATAAAAAATGAGGGGGAAATATTTCTCGACGTTCTGGTCACAACTTCATATGCCTTATTCAGAAGAGCACGTGAGCTGTTCTAATAACAGATTTCTTAACCTGGAATTTACCTCTTTTCAGCATTACACCTCATATAACCCAGTTCGTCAGTTTTATAAACAAATCAAGTCAGAGCATTTAAAGCTATACGCACACATCAGAGACGAGCTGTATTACATAACAATAATAATAATTAATATTACTGTTGCTATTATTAAAAAATCTGGTCCGTATACTATCATTCAATCATTGTACTGAAATATATGAGTAGATATGATATTAGTGTCTACAAAACTCTGTCAGTCAAAAGTAATAAGCTTAGAAAGTTAGTATATGTTAACAAAAACTTCGTTTTCAAGATCAAAGTGGTTTTTCTCATCGAATAATATAGAGAGACAGCAAGCTTACAATGTCAGAAAGTGGGGAAATGTACCATAGGACGAACACCTATCATTTTACATAGTTTTGAAAAGCTATACAGCATAGGCTCTAGAAAAAGAGGTTCATTTAAGTCACGAGAAAGTACTCCTATTTTAACCAGAAACAGCTAATATCTCACTTGCAGCACACTAGAAATGTTCATCAAAAACATCTTAATCTGGGGAAAAAAAGGAAAAGAAACCCCCAGACATGAAGCATCAGTTACAATCCATTATTTACGTGGTGTTCAGCGTGTCGGCAGTTGTAAAGTGAGAGCGTAAACAACGTTAAATGATGGTTTATAAGCCGATTCTCACATCCATAACCCTCGAAAATGCCAGGATGCATAGGGCAGAGGAGCTCTTCGTCTGACCCGTCTTAGGAATTTTTTGTCGCTCTAGGTCACAATTTACTTCGGCGCAGCCGAGCCGCCGCTGCGTTTAATTCTCTGTTCGTTGCTTAAACTGGACAGTCTGGTTTTATTTTTATTTTTTTTCTCCGCCCTACTTGCGTGTGGATAATTATCCTGACCCAGGGGAACGGGTTATCCGTTACGTTTTGTCATTGGACGAAGAAAATTAGGGCAGCCGAGAGTAAAAAGATGACCAACCTTGCTCCGTGTACAAAACGCTTTGGTGTTCATTAGCTTTGCGCATCCTTGGTGCATACTGAGACGCCATTAATGTCCTCAGAGTAAGTTAGCTACGGCGGTATGACAAAGGAGAACGGCAGGCCAGGTCAGTTCCTCAGAGCTACACCTGTGCTCTCCGTATTGCCATATTCCACTGTGATGTAACAAATTTCGAGAAACTAAGTATAGGAACAAAAAAAAAAAATACGAAATGCCGATCAAAAGGAAGAAGATGTCTATGGAAATTTGTAACTCTAAGATTATGTGCACTTTATACGTGAACTGCTGAAGCAGAGTCATCGCGCAACACCAAGTCAGATACGGTTTTTAGCACACTGACTCACATTCGCGAGGACGATGGTTCAAATCCGCATCCGGCCATTCTGGCTTCCGTGATTTCACTAAAAAAAGGCAAATGCCAGGATGATTCTTGCATGGTACGGTCGATTTTCTCCCCCACCCTTCCATAATCTGAGCTTGAGCTCCGTCTCCAGTGACCTCGTTGTCGACGGGACGTTAAACGCTGAGCGTTCTGTCGTCCTTACACCAGACACAGGCGAAAACTATAGAACATATTACGACGCGGTCACACACCCAACATAATCACACTTAAAGCGACCAAGCCATCCTTGTGACGAAAAATTTTAGGTGCGTATTAAACTGCTTTGTGTATCTGCACAGATTCTCACACTGACACCGTAAGGATGTTAACTTACTGCACAGTGTCACGAAACCTTTAGTAAAGAAGCAGTAATATATTTTTGGTTGCAACATTCAACAGAGGCTGTTAGCTATCGAAACCCAATGTTCTGTTCTCAAGGAGAGATACAAGCACATCGGACATAAAACTAGTGGCACCCTGGAGATATCGCGCTACTGAAATGCAACATTCAGCAGTACCTGTGATTATTGTAGATCCCTTAAAGCTACCAAACTACATGGATGCTGATTGCTATGTTTCGTCTGTTGTTCCCAAATAATTCCAGACACATTCTAAGGGCTCAAAATCTGGGAATGTAGTGGGCCATTGGGTGGGATGCTGAGGTGTTAGTCAAACCGAGAACGTCTCCTTGCAGCCCCGTGAACGCGGCTGTGTTCATCATGGAAGAGAGGAGTGTCCACAGCCTTTCATGATGAAGATCTGGAAGAAAGGGCAGCACTTTGTCTCCCACAATACTGAAATAAACATTCTGGTTCAGAAACTTGCTGGCAGATTAAAACTGTGTGCCGGACCGAGACTCGAACTGGGGATCTTTGCCGCGTGAAAGGCAAAGATCCTGAGTTCGAGTCTCGGTCAAGCATACAGTTTTAATCCGCCAGAAAGTTTCGTATTAGCGTACACTCCGCCGCACGTTGAAAAATTCTTTCTGGAAACGTTGCCCAGATTGTGGCTAAGCCACGTCTCCGCAGTATCCTTTCTTCCAGGAATGCTAGTCCTGCAAGTTTCGTAGGAGTACTTCTGTGAATTACGGAAGGTAGAGGATGAGCTATTGGCGAAAATAAAGCTGTGAAAACGAGTCGTGAGTCGTGCTTGTGTAGCTCAGTCGGTGGAGCACTTTCCCGCGAAAGACAAAGAATACGAGTTCGAGACTCGATCCGGCATACAGTTTCAATCTGCCAAAAGTTTCATATCATCACGCACACCGCAACGGAGTGAAAAATTTCTTCTGGATTTTGGTTCCACCGGTACACACGACGCCTTGCATCGTTTGAAAAGTGCCAAAATCTCGAGTCTTCGCAAAGTTTGCTCGGAAACTGGTTGAGAACGACTTACATTCACGGACAGCGGCAGTTCCTGTTGGATTTGTAACCGATTATCATCGACACTCTTCTCCGCTCCGTGTCGGTTAGGGTCGTCGTGCGACCACTGTTGTTACGGTATGTTGCACAGTTGCGAGTGATACACCACTCATTGTAGATACATTGGACCATCTGCACTTGTACTCCGATAAATTGGCCAACTTTATTCACGGTGTAATCGAGAGCACGTCCAAAGGTGATAGCTCCCTTTCCCATTCGGTGAATTCTATAAGTCGATCTATCTTACAGGGCTGTTTTCACATAACCGTTCTGCAGATATACACAAATCCACTGTCGTGAATGATATCGGCAGAGGAGGGTTAAATAACCACGTGGTACCACTTCTACTTCATTTGCAGCGTTTCAGATTGACCAGTAAACTCTTTTAAGGACGTGACAAATATTATGGCTGATGAACTTTTATCAGTTATGACATCAAAGCGCATGTTAGAAAGTTGATGCTGCTGTATGCCTTTAACCGATATGTTTTTGTGAATGCTGAAGCGTATTTCATGCAATATCCCGTGTTTTTTGAATGTTATGTTTGTGATATTACTGCTATGCGCCGCTAAGAGATACTGTTTCATTTTCTTCCGGTATTTGCTGGTTGGTTTATTGAGAGTACTGGATATGTGGGCTTGGAAGGAAAGCTTTGTATTTTTCACACTGGGTAGGTTCACTCCTGGTGTGGTCGCATGGTCACGTTATTGGCAGCAGGCAGTGAGTGAATCTCTTACGAGTACCTCCGCAGGGAGACGGGCACTTTTCGCAGATGTGAGGCTGTGGCCACCTTTGTACGTTTCTGGGCAGAGCCGGTGCCTGGCCTAGCTGAGGACAGGGGATGCCTTGCCACCATCGCCATACCCAGAGAATAATGGTGCGTCAGTCTTTGCTTTTCTGTATTAACAACAAAGGTTGAGCTACCGTGGGAGCGCCAAGCCAGCTTGAGAAACACTGTTGCTTTCGCTCCAAACTTTGGGCATACAATCAAATTGAGTCGCCCTGCCACAGTATTTGGAGCAAGAGGACGACAAATAAAGGAAACGCTGCTCTAGGCAAGTGCCAACCTCAGGTTTCTACATCTACATCTACATCTACATCTACATGACTACTCTGCAATTCGCATTTAAGTGCTTGGCAGAGGGTTCATTTCTCTACCATTCCACTCCCGAACAGCGCGCGGGAAAAACGAACACCTAAACGTTTCTGTTCGAGCTCTGATTTTAATATTGCGGTTAGAACACCGAGAGTGGGAAGTTTCTATTGTGTTCGCCTGTTTCTTCATGAGATAAATCAAACTGTCGTCCATCTTCCTCTCTCAATAGTTTTTTGAAAGTGGAGAGCTGAGAATGGAGAACCAAGTTTCAGTAGCACTCAGGTTCTGGCCGCTATGCGAAAGTTCTCCTGGCCACTGTCTGGTGCTAGTGTGTGCAGGATTTACCGATGTTTGGGAAATATAAGTTTCGCAAACTGCAGTAGCGCGATCTCTACTCTGAGCCACTCGTTACTTACTTGTTCTGATATGCAACTTGAGTTGCCGATTTGATTGTAAATTGTGATTTTGTCTCATTAATGTTGAATTCATTACCTGGCCAGATAAGGTTAACTCGTTGGGTTTGTTTCATACAGTCTTCCATAAAATTTGGTACCTCCTCGCATATTTGACGTCATTTTATGTCAATTCATCCTAGATTTGTAGAAAACGTTGCTGTCTGTTAAGTACTTGACCGTTGTATCCAATAATAGGAGGAGGTACACGATCCTTTAAACTGTCTTACAGCTTTTCCATAGTTAGACGACCCAATAAGCGTGTTTTCTAATTGAAACTGAACGATCATTCTCTTATTATTCTCTAAAGATAACGATCATTTCACTCCCTCATGTTGTCTGATTATAAGTCTGTTTATTGACTAGGGTGAGCTGTGCCCCTACGGTATGACTGTTTGACTCACAGCCATGCAATAGTATGACGTTATGACGTAATAAGCAACAACATTTTAGAGCAGCTTCATACCGTAATACACGTCCGGGGTCACCGCCCACGCCGGTCCTTTGGTGAAACGTAGCACCTAATACACTCGGCGCGCCACCACTTAGTGGACAGCAGCGCAGCAGCGGTAGTCGGGGCACGCACTGTTGCGCCTCGGTGTGAAAGCTGTAAATGGCCGTCAGGAGGATCAGAAGCGCGGTTACGTCAAGTTCCGGCGGCGGGGCCACGCCCTTCGCGCGGACTTTGAAGTTGTAGCAGGTAGCGCTCCATTTGCAGCGCCACGACGACTAATCAGCGTTATGAGTCCTGTCTCGCTAGCACTCCCAGAGTCTAGTGAAGAAAGGAGGAGGTGACATTTTTACATCGAATAACATGGAAAGCGTCACTATCCACGTATCCGTTGAATTTTCCACTTGTACAGAGTTGGCCATTAACAATGCAACACCAGGATGATAAGAAATAACGAAATTTTACTTTTTGTTTATATATAGAAAGTTAAAAATTACCGAATTATCGGTTTAATAAGTTATGGTTTCAAAATACTAATTCTTTGCAGAAGAATGGAAAAACTGATAAAGTCGACCTCGGGAAAGATCAGTTTGGATTCCGGAGAACACGCGAGGCAATACTGTCCCTGGGACTCTTCTTAGAAGAAGTTAAACCTGCGCTTATAGCATTTATAGACTTAGAAAAAGCTTTTGATAATGCTGACCTGAACAGTCTCTCTTAAATTCCAAATGTGGCATAGGTAAAATACAGGGAGCGAAAGGCTATTTACAATTTGTACACAAAATCAGATGGCAGCTATAAGAGTCGAGGGGCAAGAAAGGGAAGCAGTGGCTGAGAAGGGAGTGAGACAGGGTTGTAGTCTATCCTCTACGTTATTCAATCTGTGTAGTGAGCAAGCAGTAAAGGAAACAAGAGAAAAATTTCGAGAACGAAGTAAAATTCAGGGAGAAGAAATAAAAACTTCGAGATTTCCCGACGACAGTGTAATTCTGTCAGAGACAGCCAAGGACTTGGAAGAGCAGCTGAACAGAATGGAAGTGTTCTTGAAAGGGGGATAAAAGATGAATATCAACAAAAGCAAGACAAATATAATAGAATATAGTCGAATTAAATCAGGTGATGCTAAGGGAATTACATCAGGAAAGGAGACACTTAAATCAGTAGATGAGATTTGCTATTTGGGCAGCAAAATAACTGATGATGGCCCAAGTACAGAGGCTATGAAATGTAGACTGACAAAGGCAGAAAAAGCACTTCTTAAGAAGGGGAATTTGTTAACGTTGAATATAGATTCAAGTGTCAGAAAGTCTCTTGTGACGGTATTTGTATGGAGTGTAGCCGTGTATGGAAGTGAAATATAGACGATGAACAGTTTACACAAACAGAGAATGGAAGCTTTCGAAATGTGCTGGTGCAGAAGAATGTTGAGGACTAAATGACTAAATGGGTAGATCACTTAACTAATGATTTTCTCTGCCTCCTGATGACTGGGTGTTGTGTGCTGTCCTTAGGTTAGTTAGGTTTAAGTAGTTCTAAGTTCTAGGCGACTGATGACCGTAGATGTTAAGTCCTATAGTGCTCAGAGCCATTTGAACCAACTTAACTAATGAAGAGGTACCGAACAGAACTGCAACTTGACCAAAAGAAGGTATCGGTTGATAGGACACGTTCTGAAATATCAAGCGGTCACCAATGTATTACTGGATGAAAGTGTGTGGGCGGGTGGGGGGAGGGGGACAAAAATGGGGTAAAAATATAGAGGGAGATCAAGAGATGAAAACAGTAAGCAGATTCAGGAGGATGTAGGTTGCAGTAGTTATTCAGAGACGAAGAATCTCGCACAAGATAGAGTAGCATGGAGAACAGCATCAAACCACTCTCCCAGACTAATCGTAACAACAACATGCAGCATAGCAGGAAGAAAAGACGATTACATTTTTAGGTTACTAGGAGATATACTGGAAGCGAAGTTTAGTACTCAGCGACAATGGTTGTAATCTGGCTGGGCATCGGGTAGAAATAAATTGAGATTACACATAAGGGTATGACATTCCATCTTGCTTTAAATCTGTGTAAGAAATCGTTAGTCGTAGTGGCGCGCCAGTCCATCAGAAACCCATGACCAGATGTTTTCAACAGGGGAGAGATCTGCAAACCATACTGGCTACAGTCGAACACTCTCCGTATCGAGGTAGGTCAGGACAGTATAGGTAACATGTTTTGTTGTGTTTTTTTGTTGCAAGATAACGTCAGGAGACCTCAGACATATGACGCAGCCATCAGCCTGAACGCGTCAAATAACGTGACTGAGAACCAATGAACCTATTGGTACCCCATACCGTCACGCAAGGTCCTGGGCCCAAAACAGGTTGACGAATGCAGTTTGGCAACTTTCGTTCTCCTCAGTGCCTCCGCACGGGTGTAAGTCAATCGCGACGCTGTAGGCAAAAGGTTTGGCACGCCTATCTCAGCTGCCGCATGGCGCTAAGGTGCAACAATGGTCGCATACTGCCAGTCAGTAGCCCTGCAGGAATCGTTTCATTGTCCGTGTAGGTAATCGCCTCGATACAAATACACCAATTTTATGACAAGTTATGAGATGTAGCTTTACGATGCTCCACGACAAAGCGAACAACTTCTCTGTCCGCTCCAGCGCTAGTCGCGTGGGGCTATCGAACTCATGCAGAGGGCTGAACATGATCCTCTTGTACTCGTCGAGTCCATATTCGAGTGACACATGTGGGACCTCGGCCAACGCGAGTAAGAATATTGTGGAACGATAAACCACCGTCTCGAAGGACCGCAATCATGCAGCTTTCAAATTCGGACATGTGCTAGTAGATGCTTCTACTTTTTACATTAGATATAACATGATCTTCTCACAGACAAACAACGTTCAAATGGAATTTCCAGATGTGTCATCCTTTCTTATACAGCGTGTCTCAGGAAGAATGGTCAGTATTCAGGGATATCACAAGAACGATTACAGTCTAGTAAACATGGGCCCTACAATGCATACCTTAAAAGCTCTAAATTGCGCACCTTAAGAGCTATGAGGACTTTTCCGTTAGAACAGACGTATTTCACAGTAACGAAAATGAAGAACAGTTCATAGTTTTTAAGGTATGCATTTTATAGTGCATGTTTACTTGACCTTTTTGCTTCGAATGATCGTTCCTGCCATATCTGTGACTTCCTCCCGCGATGACTTTATTCTACCCACGTATTTGGTCCGGTTGCGCTGAAATGTTAATTATTCCCACATCTAGTCATGTAATACTCTTCATGGCAATTATGTTTATCACACCCTATCTTCACGATGTTGCAGTCGTAGTGCCCAGTAGTGTACAAGCTACGAAATGATGAAGGAAGGGGCGATATTGAGGTCATTAGGGACGACGCAGTTAATTAGTCAACGACGATGGTGAGAAAACCGAAAGTGGTTTACTAAAGAAGAGTCTCTGCAATCGCCTGAAACTACGGAAAAGAGACATCAACATGACCGTAGAGGTATTTGAGCTCCTAACTTCCTGAATACAGATTTAGTGGATTAACAACTGTGCTGTCCCGCTCTCTGTTAAGTGATGAAATAACATTAGTTTTTATAATGAAATTTCTGATAAAGGTGGTTCGTCACAGATATATGGAAGTATGTCATGATAGAGAATTACATATTAGTAGACGACAATATTATTCCACCTGAGAGAGAGGACGCTTCGGCCGGCATATCTTGAGTTTTTACTGTGATATTTCACGAAGACGGTTTTAGCAAACAGCGGTCATGCGAGAGACAGCTGGCCCTCTTTGTGCATGATCTACAACAGGCTCTAGATACCGGCTCCCAGGTTGATACCATATTTCTCGACTTGCGAAAGGCGTTCAACTCAGTTCCGCACTGTCGCTTGCTCCAAAAAGCGCGCTTATAGTCTATCCGATGACATATGCGATTGGATAGAAAGTTTTATAACAGAGAGCAGTATGTCATCCTGAATGGGGTAACTTCAACAGAAACAAGCGTAATTTCAGGTGTGCCCCAGGGCAGCGTAATAGGTCCGCTCCCTTTTACGATTTACGTAAACGATCTGGTTGATGGTATTGACAGCGACATTAGACTGTTTGCCAATGATGCTGTAGTCTACAGGAAAGTAGTATCACACGGAAATTGTGAACAAATCAATGAGGATTTGCAGAAAATAAATGTGTGAGGTAATGACTGGCAGTTATCTCTCAATCTTAGTAAGTGTAACCTACTGCGTATAATAAGGCGAATATCCTCATTAATGTACGAGTACAAAATAAATGCCCAGTCTTTGGAAGCGGTAACATCCGTCAAGTATCTGGGTGTGACTATTCGAAATGATCTCACATGGAATGATCAGATTACACAATTAATGGGCAAGGCGAACTTTAGGTTTCGGTTTATTGGTAGAATCCTGTAGCTACAGCGTTACAAATATCATCGAGACTTCCGAAATTCGATCTTCGCCGACTATGTAGAGCATATGTTATTACCACGAACATTCATATCGCGCAATGATCACCATTCAAAGATAGGGGAAATTAGAGCTCGTACTGAGGCGTTGAGACAGTCGTTTTTCCCTCGCGCGATCCGCGAGTGAAACAGATAGGGGGGGGGGGGGGGGGGAGGAATATGACTTTGGCGCGATTTGTGCCCTCTGCCATACACCGCTTGCTAACTAGTGGAGTATATATGTAGATGTAGAAAACACACTGAACCTCTTGATATTATATGTATAAACCGTCCTGAAAGCATTCACAGTGCGATTCGTGTGTTTGGTTATTGCAGCTTCACCGTATGTTTCCGAGAAAAGCCACAGGAGGCAAAGTGCGATAATCAATAATATCGTGGTTTTATAGTATGGATCCGCAGAGCAGTGAGAAAAAAAGAGGTGTGTGTGTGTGTGTGTGTGTGTGTGTGTGTGTGTGTGTGTGCGTGCGTGCGTGTAATAGTCGTAAATGATACGACACTGCGCGAAAGTTAAGATGTATATAAATCTTTCCCATGTGCATCTGAAGACTCGGTGAGGCGCAAATTACCTGTTTCACCTTCAGAAACACACTTAAAAATAAACACCGGGTTATAATTCCCTGTTCGCGTACACAATCCTCTGCCAGTATTAACACATTTGTGCGTTGAAACAGAGCAAGATAACAGGAAAAAGGGAGGAGCATGAGCGAAAATTACAATATATTTGGTAATATCGAGTAAAGCTTCTGTAGATTCTAGATTCGCGGTTAGCGATATGGGAGATATATTCAACGAGGCAAGAATGCCTTACATGAAGAAAAAGAAAAGAGTCGTCAACCTCTGTAAAATATATGCGTACCACGAAGTTAGATTTATATCACTTCGGAAGATTAAAGATAACGTCATGTATACAGAAGGAGCAGTACATAGTCAAAGCTTTTCCTTTTCTCTCATCAAAGAAACGAATCCAGATATGACATAAGAAAACAGAGGGAAAGAATCTTTGTTTCCTCGTTTTCGTTCTGTTGCAGTATTTTTAACACTATTTCATCATTGTCTTGGGAAAAATTTTTAAAGTTAATCTTTGACGAAAAGAACGGCACACGACAACGTTGGCAGGAAAGAGATTCACACACGTAACTGAGTTCATCGTCATGGGAACTCAAGTAATACGGCCTCTTGTTCAAGGAACGATGCAGACATTCAGTTCAAGGCTTTAGCGAAACCACGAAAAAAATAAATAAATAAATTACAGTGGCCAGTCTGTGACATGATTGCTCATCACTCTCGAGACAAGTCCAGAGCTGTATGCATTCTGTCATTTCCGTCCATTTCCATCTAGACAGAACAGAAACCAACATCTGAACACTATCTCCACGCTATCACGGCGAACGAGCAGGGCTATTCTGACAGCAATCAAGCGTTTTCCTTGTTCTTATCACAGGTTGACGACAGAGGAGCTGGTAACATATCCATAGTATCTCGGGGAGGTATCTACTTTTCAAAAACGCGTAGAAATCCTGTGACTTATTCGCTAAGTGTGTTTTTCTAGTAACAAAATGGATATCGTGTCTATTAAAAATCTCTAGCGGAATATACAGACTGATTCTGGAAGAGAGTTCAAAATGTAACAGAACGTAGGTAGGGAATGTGGGGTCGGAGAAGCCTACGTTAGGAGATAATAGGAATAAAATCACATTACTGTGTACATTTTAATTTACATTATTTAAATGCAAATAGCATCACTGACACAATGAACGTACCATTTGTACTGTATCTTACAAAATGAGCTGAAACTGACGGCCCTCAGCCTCAGTGCAGGCGTGACATCGGCGAACAAGACCCTGACACACGCTAACAAACATCCCTGGCGTGTCACATCACAGTTAGCTACAATTCTGGCAACTAATTTCGTCTCCATATTCACTGGAGTCTCATACGCAAGTGATATCCCCATACGAAATAATCAAGAGGATTCAGGACAGGTGACTTCGCAGGCCATGGAGCAGGACCTCCCCTTCCAATCCAGCTATCAGGAAATACTTTACCGATACTGCTCCATCGTATTCTACTGTACGACCCTGAATAGCACTGATAATGAACGGGTCTGCCGTTGATTTATACTATGTTCTATCATGGGACAAGTACATACGATACAAGAGACCGTGGACAAGTAAAGTAAACAGAGCCTGCACCATGACTTCCTGGTAATCAGGCTCGTCCTTCTTGTTTCCTTGCAGGAAATAGAGAATGTACACGTAAATAAACAGCACAGTACGTGTAAACTTGTACGCATTTTAGTTGTAAATAGGCTGGAAAACATTAATACTACAGAAAGCGGTATACAAGTTTACTTCCATATCTGCTGAAGCTGGCCTCTCTGACCCCAGGTTCCCTTCCTCAAATTGTTCAGTAGAGCATTCTCTATGTTCTGTAACATTTTTGCACGCTCTTACGGAAACACCTTGTATGACGGGGAGTCAAATGAAAATGAGACAGGTGCAAAGAAATTCTTTCATAAGTAATCGCCGTAACTGCTAATGCCCTTATCCCTCTGTAAGACAAGAATGTCAGTACCCTGATGGAAAAATGTTTGCAGTTGCCTATGGAACAGCATATTCGCAATAATAAACAGTTTACGTACTTTTTTCCCAAGTGTCTCGTTTCCATTTGACTGCTCCTTACAGATTCATAGCAAGCTGCTGTTCATCATTCCAACTAGAAATTATATTTAAGTCATCTCGCATTCTACAGTCACTCAACGACGACACCTTAGCGGTCAGCCGGTGTGGCCGAGCGGTTCTAGGCGCTTCGGTCTGGAACCGCGCGAATACTACGGTCGCAGGTTCGCATCTTGCCTCGGCCTGGATGTGTGTGATGTCCTTAGATTTGTTAGGTTTAAGTAGTTCTAAGTTCTAGGGGGCGGATGACCTCAGATGTTAAGTCCCACAGTGCTCAGAGCCATTTGAATCATTTGAACGCCTTAGCGTACTCTACAGCTTCATCAGCAAACAGCCGCAAGTTGCTGCTCACCCTGTCCGTCTGATTATTTAGGTATGTACCAAATGAAGGCCGTGCTACCACACTTCCCTGCCTCTGATGAACAATCGTCGTCGAAATGGTTCAAATGGCTCTTAGCACTATGGGAGGTCATCAGTCTCCTAGAACTCAGAACCACTTAAACCTAACAAACCTAAGGACATCACACACATCCATGCCCGAGGCAGGATTCGAACCTACGACCGTAGCAGTCTCGCGGTTCCGGACTAAAGTGTCTAGAACCGCTCGGCCACAACAGCCGGCTAATCGCCGTCGAGAACAACGTACTGGCTTGTATTACTTAAGAAGTTTTCGAGCCACTCACATATCAGGGAAATAAACCTCACATGATCAGACTTTTATTTACGTCTCGATTTTCTACATCACGTGTTTAAGTTGCAACATATTTATAGCTTTTTTTCCTTCCATTACTTCGTTATAGTCCAAAACTTCGAACCCGCGACCGCTACGGTCGCGGGTTCGAATCCTGCCTCGGGCATGGATGTGCGTGATGTCCTTAGGTTAGTTAGGTTTAAGTAGTTCTAAGTTCTAAGGGACGGATGACCTCAGACGTTAAGTCCCATAGTGCTCAGAGCCATTTGAACCATTTGAACCTCTAAATGTATCTTAGTATTATCCCCAGATACGTATATGATTTGACGTGCTCAAGATGTGCATCCCTAATCTTATTATCAGACACTGTAGGGCTATTGCTCTTTATTACACTGATACATTTTCCGTTTCAAATGGCTGCTGTGTACAATGTTTCGTCGTTTGTGTCGGCGACCACTTAGTCTCCAAAACGTCACTTCCGCGAGAGGCGGCGTTAGCGCCGTTCCAAACCGCAAACGGCGACGTGTCAGGAGCGGAGCGATAACTTCAGACAGAGCGGAGAGCCGACTCTCGTAAACACGTTGTTATTAGGCGTTTCGCCGAAGTCTTCGATGCCTCCACTCCTTTCGCCCTCCGGTCGCGCTTTCGATGCACACACACACACACACACACACACACACACACACACACACCGAGTGAACGGAGAAAAGGGAGGTCCGATCTGATTCCGGGCCTTCCCGCACACCTAAGCGACTTTCTAACGACAAGCTGTATGACATGATTTGATTGTAGGACCTTCGGCAATAAAACTGCGAAACGTGAGGCGTCAGGAACACCGCACATTACTGTTGGAATGTTGGCCGGTTAAGAGGCGGCATTTTCTCACAGCGTATTGCGACTTAAATTGCTTTACGTACTGGGGTGATATACGACCTGACGGCCCCCGCATAGAGAAGATATAAACAGACCGCGGAATTACCGATCACGCACGAGGAGTCACGTGAGTGTCAGCGCACGCGGACTCGCCCGTATTTACGAACGCGTGGGCAGGAGTAAAGCAGTTGTTCCGATACTACGGCGCGTATAACACAGAGGGCGATATTACCTCATTTGAGCATTTTGTGGGAGACTTTTCGAGCCGAACGGAGGCGCACGCAAAGTGTTTCGTGACGTCACCACTGCAAGCACCGGAAGAACCAGCACCCGCCTAGCGATAAAACTTACGCGCACTCGGTAAACACGATTTGCATAACGCTGCCAGTACGTTATCGGCCGCCAGGAACAGGAGTGAGTGAGCACTAAATTTAAAAAATAGTCTTCAGTCACTAGCAGTAAATGCAGTACCACTACCAGCGTACATCGTGCGTAATGTTTTCTGCTTGATAATAAAAAAAAAAAAGCCAGTTGCAAGAAGGACTTGCACACTGAGGGTTCCGTACAAACTTATTTATGGGTGTAGACCGTGTATCCATGCCGGGAATAGAGAATGTCGACAATTTTTGCCTGTAGTCGACATTGATACTGGCAAGATATCGGTCCCAGAAATTTCAAGACTTTCCCGAGAACTGCGAACTTCTAGCATGCTGGAATTGCAGTGGATCAGCAACTTCTGTTAATCAGTACAACGAAAACACGACAAAGCTGCAAAATTAACTTTCTTTATTCACTCGATGTCTAGTTTCGGGGCAGACCCATTTTCAGATCATCGTAACGTTGACAAAAATGGTATTTTCGACTTCAGATAACAAATAACAAAGGAGAAAAATTTTGGTTTTGATATAATTACAACAGTTTTGAGAATTTTTTTTTCTTTACTTGTACTGTGAAACTATCCTTTTGTACTGTGAAACTATCCTTGTGTACTGCGATACTATCCTTCTTGCCAAATTTCATGATCCTACGTCATCGGGAATTATCTTATGGATTTTAGTGAGTGAGTTAGTGTCAAAATATGTGACATGGAAGGCCCAATCTTTTTATTGCATTTACTTAGAAGCTTAACTGTTTTACACCACCAACGGACCATAGACCTCAGCATGTGACATAAATTTCAACTTGATACACAGAACTGTTACTGAGAAAAAAGCATCTTAGACAGACAGTCTGATAACAAATGACCAAACTAATCGTGTGATGTGATTATAAATTAACAATTTTCGGACCTTTTTTCCTTTCGTTGTACTGTGAAGCCTTTCTTCTTGCGATATTTCACGACTCTAGATAAAATGTGGACGGATTCTGTAAGTTCTGATGAGTAAATTCGAGTATCAAAATATGTGACATACTGGCCATATCTTTTGATTGCATTGACCTAGAAGTTTCAATTGTTTACATCGCCAAGGGACCATAATCATTAGTATGAGACACAAATTTCAACTTGGTACGTCTAGCTATCCCTGAGAAAAAGGTTGATAGTCGGAGATACACACATACAGACAACGAAGTCTCAATAAAAGATTATTTATTCGTCACACGACCGGTTTCGGGCTTCTGCCCATCCTCACGGGTTTATACATTTATGTACATGTTTATACTGCTGGAGATCACTGTTTAAATACAAAGAAAATTATTTTCTGGTAACTAAACAGATACAAGTCGAAACAATTGTAAGTGGCAAGGCAGCATTTGTCGAAAATATATCTGTACTTACATAAAGATGTAGTATCCTTATTATAATTATGCTGTATCGACCGTTTTTCCACTCCGTCGCGCATCTGCTATCAATTTTACGTCCATGTTTCAGTTTTTTAAAATTTATCTGCATATTTAAACAGTGATGTCCAGCAATATAATCATGTACATGATTGTTTAAACACCTGAGGATGGGAACAAGCCCGAAACCGGTCATGTAACGAATAAATAATCTTTTATTGTGACTGGTAGCAGAAATTTTTCTACACCCTTTAAAGGAACAGTCACGGAACTCAACAGTATCCACTTGGATACAATTCAGACAAGTAGTAATCTTATGAGGGTTCCGTTTTTACTGCCTGAGGTATGGAACGTTAACTACGCAGAGTTCAGTAGTTCCGATTTTGTTCAGATAGGTGTCGACGGGGCAAAAGCTTGACTGTGTGTGTCTATGGGGATGGGGCGGGGGGTAGAAGGGGAGTGAAGGGTGGGAGTGGTGGTGGGGGGGGGGGAGTGATTTACTTGTTCGCAACATTCTCCTAGTTAAAATGTACTTCCTGTCTAGAGCGCGAAATAAATTTAATACCATCACCCCGTGGGTACCTTTAAGTAGGAAATTCCTTATTGACATTGCGCTTCTTCTTCTCCCTTCCTGCCGGCCGTTGTGGCCGAGAGGTTCTAGACGCTTCAGTCCGGAACCGCACTGCTGTTACGGTAGCAGGTTCGAATCCTGCCTCGGGCATGGCTGTGTGTGATGTCCTTAGGTTAGTTAGATTTAGTTAGTTGAGGGGACTGATGACCTCAGATGTTAAGTCCCATAGTGCTTAGAGCCATTCTCCCTTCCTTTCGTTAACTTTTATTCAGTCTACTAAAGGGTCCGGTTTTCACTCTTTTTTATTAAACTTTGTCCCAGGATGCCCTTTACGACGCCACAGTCCTCCACATAACCTAAGTGTTGTGCACCCACTGTTAGTCAAATTCATAAACCTTATCTGGTTGCGTATCATTTTCTCCGAGGTGGAAGTTGGGAACCAGCCCAATATTTGCCAGACGAGAGGGGGAAATCGCCTAAAAACAACATTTAATCTGGCCAGGCCGAGCGGTTCTAAGCGCTTCAGTCTGGAACGCGCGACCGCTACGGTCGCAGGTTCGAATACTGCCTCGGGCATGAATGTGTGTGATGTCCTTAGGTTAGTTAGGTTTAAGTAGTTCTAAGTTCTAGGGGACTGATGATCTCAGATGTTAAGTCCCATAATGCTGAGAGCCATTCGAACCATTTTAATGTGGCCGGTCTACCAGCTCACGTTTATTAATCCAACGCGCGGTTTCGATTCGGGTCTGAGTAATCTTCCTGCTTGGTAACTAGCGCGCGGAGCGTTACGCTATACGAGCTGGTCCGTTATTGGACTTCGTTGCGCTGTTTGCAGTAAACGATAGCATGACGCAAAAAACATAACAAATGAGCAGTAACATACTGATTTTGTAATGTAAACGTAAAGTACATGTAGAAATTGAGCCACCTTAATTATCGCAGAGGAGTAGTTAATTTTCGTCATCAATAAAACATCGTCTCTCATACGCGATGCGTACGAAGTTTAGATGTAAAAAGTGCTACAGGGAAAGTTTTCCATTTCATGTTACGAACTAACTACCTTCATTTCGTGACAATAGTTCCGAAACCTTATGTTGTAAAATCTAAGAAGCGTCGTATTGTAGTAGACAGAACCAATCTGTTTCGTGCCTAATATTTTTCTGTACAGAGAGAATCAGAATTCCACCGACAAAAATTCAGAAGTTGTTTATTGATATTTTCTGAGTATTTTGATATAAGGGACCTACGGTCGCCTGCGACCAAATACACAGTAATTGCATTTCGTTTGATTTCTTATCCCCCTCTCTTTTTGTACCTGTATTGGACTGAAAATCTCTACACAATAGTCGAAAAGTCGATGGTATGCGACGTGTCTTGCTTGAAATCAAATTTGTTCCAGTCATTCACAGCACTTACTACCAAAAACTGTAATTTCGTCCTCAAAATTGCATCCACTACTTGTCGGTTCCGTGTCGCTTTTGCATTTCCGTCAGCGTTCATTGTATGTTCACACTGTCACACGCAGTATGGATAGTTTTACTGGTGAGGTGTTTGTCGATATCCATGTCCCGAATGGGCTCACTGAAATGCAACAGCAGAGTAGCACAGCAATTCTTTTGCCGAGCACTTTCCGCAGCGATTACAGTCGCATCGTACTTTTGTATCTGAGGGTTGTTGCATTGCTCTTTGTTTTACCCCGTACATTTTGGCGGTTGCATATAACAGGCTCACTGATGTGACGGCATTCAAACATAAACAAATCCAGTTGTTGTACTAAATCGAATAATAATTACCCTGAAACGAGTCACTAGAGAGCACGGGCACAAAGCACCAGTATTCAGAAAATATCGCAGAAGAAACTTCGAGATTATGTCGCTGAAGTTAAAAAAAAAATGGTTCAAATGGCTCTGAGGACTATGGGACTCAACTGCTGTGGTTATCAGTCCCCTAGAACTTAGAACTACTTAAACCTAACTAACCTAAAGACATCACACAACACCCTGTCACGCTGAAGTTCGGTTTCACCCTGAGTACAGTCATATCTGTCACTCGGACAATAAAACTTTTACCTTTGAAAGTAATGACAAAAAAGCAACAAAATATTGCGAGAATTTCGATTATTGCAGACAAGAAACAAAACATACTGTTTTAGTGCCGGTATGAAACAGAAGGCAAACAAGCCCTCCAAGAGCCAACATGTTTGACTGAAGTGGTTTACTACCTGTAATTACCGTCCAGATTTTATTTACGTAGCTCGTATCGCGCTGCACGGAAACCTATCGCGGCAGCAGCTGTGACGATCGGGAGCGATATTCTCGTTTACATTATCTCCAGATCCGTCCGGCACGCGTGCTGCTAGGAAGGAAACGCCCCTCCGCCGAGCTGTGCACAGGAAATGTGCAGAAAAACAGATGGCGTGCAGCCGCGCATGCGCAGTTGAGTGCCACGCGAGAACACCGTGCGCCGAGGCGTCGACGGTCGGTGGGTGGCCATATATACGCACCCGGGCGCCAGTTGGCGGCGCATTCGTGACGTCACAGGTCCGGGGGAATTGAGCGATCAAGATGGCACGGTCCGCTGGCGGCATGTGTTCGTGGGGCCTGCGCCATTAGAGGCTGTCTGGTTTCCCTGGCAGTGGCGACGAGCGACGCTCGCAAATTCAGCTTACGAGGACTGGCTCGCGGAAGTCTGATAACTTTGCAGCTGATAACTTCTTAGTCAAAGTAGAAGGCGCTAATTCTACTCTTTAAGGTTGGCTGGATGTGTGTCTCAGCACAGCACGAGATCCAGAAGCCACGCACAGATTAACAGCAAAGGCGCGAACGGTTTCAGCTCAGTGAATAGCGGGAGTTTTGCCACTTTCACATGATGAGTTTTCACAAACCTTACAACACATTCAGTTGCGTTTGAAAAGCTTGGCTCTTTGACGTCTAAGAAATAAGTCGACAAATATTTTGCTACACTCAAATGGCAGCAGTCGATGGATGTCCGACTACTGCTTCACTTCTTTCAACATAATTAATCTGTCAACAATGTTTCACGTTTAAGGTGTCAAAATTTTCGGAACCTCTCGATTATACAAGAACAGATTTATTCACTTCTACTACATCTACTCAACGGAAAGAAACACTTGTTTGCCGCTTAGTTTAGCTGTTGTTTATTTTTGTGTTTTGGGTTATTAACCCCCTCTCTAGCATTACTGACAAGGATTTTGTTGTTGATAATGGAAGAAATGTAAACAGCAAATAATTTGTAACCATTAAAGAAATTAACTGCTAATACTAAATATACAGAAAATTACTTAGATTTATAACGATGAGAGACTGAAATAAACAACTGGCACATCAATGTAGAGTTGCGCGTAATTTAACAAAATTTGAATGGATAATCAGGCAAATTCCAAGATCCTTAGGGGATCGTCGAGTAGTTAAAACCAGAAAGTTTGACAAAGAATGGAACCTGTGCCTCCTATAAATGGCTTTGTAACTCAGTTGAGAGATCGGAGTAAGGCAAGTGCGTATCCACGTCCAGTAGAACTCTGCCTAGGGAAGAACTACATTGTTGACAGTTCGAATCTCCCGCTAGAGGTCGGTATCTACTGTGTTGGAAAAGCTGCATCACTCTGAAGACAAGGTCATTTTATTGACAAGAGAGGTGAGAGGTAGTTAATTATTGTAGGAGAGTACATCATAATTTCAGACCAAGTGAAACGCCCCTTCACAGTAAAGGTTGCCCAAACACTCGCGTGAATACACAGTGCACCCCCCTCTAGCGGCAACGCAGGCGTGTATTCTCACATGTAAACGGTCATAAAGGTGCCGAACGGCAACCTGCGAAAGATTGTTTGTAGCAATTCGGCAATTTTTTTCTTTTTTCTTTAATTTATTGACTTTCAGTAGCGAACATAGAGAATATCGATAGTGTACTGTGAAATATGATGACACGAATGTAAGGACAACACAACACCCAGTCCCCGAGCGGACAAATCTTTGACCCGGCCGGGAATCGAAACGGGTTCCCTTCAGTTACCAACCGGCCACGCTGACCGCGCAGCTACTGAGGCGGACAGCGGCAATGGTTGTTAATGGAACGAGTGAGTCCCCCGTTCATCATGTCTCGTACCTGTTCAGTTGTTGGGATATGTGGTGATCTTGCTGGCTAGGGCAGCTGTACACCACAAACAGCACGTTGCGTCACAGCGGCCGTATGTGTACTTGCATTGTGCTACTGAAAAAGCACATTGCCTTCCTGTCGGAGAAATGACAGTACCAAGGGGATAACAACCGGTGCAATGTAGCAGACACTGGTTCCTATACTCTTTAGAAACACCAAATGTAGACGGGAGTAGTAACTGGTGGCTTCCAACACCATGAAGTCTGAGGTAGGCCCTGTGTGCTGTCAGCGAATGCACTGCATGCCCAGTGCACGGGAGGCAAGCTCGTTACCACCCAACGAAGCAGGCGGACTCTGCTTATTCTAATCTCACCCTGGTGACAGCTTTAGCCCTTTGGTTCAAATGGCTCTGAGCACTATGGGACTCAACAGCTGTGGTTATCAGTCCCCTAGAACTTAGAACTACTTAAACCTAACCTAAGGACATCACACACATCCATGCCCGAGGCAGGATTCGAACCTGCGACCGTAGCAGTCCCACGGTTCCGGACTGCGCGCCTAGAACCGCGAGACCACCGCGGCCGGCTTTTAGCCCTTTAAGAGCAGCAACGTTCCACGCTGCGTTACAAGCACAGCCCGCCATGAGTGAGATCCTAGTGCCTTAACCCTTGCGATAGCCCAGCTCTGTATCGTCGGAAAGCGCTACCGGCGTTGCTGCACCTTGGTCGTATTAACGTTACGAGCTCGCTTTCGGATGTGGTTCTGAGAAGGCAGCGGTCTCCATCAGCTAAGCAGGGCAGTAAATGAGGAGTAGCGACGGTGGCGCCAGGCGGCCAATGGGATAATTAAGCGAGCGCCCGGCGCGTAAATCAGACGCCGGCTGCCCTTCCTACCTGCTCCTGGCCGGCGCTAACAAATATTACTGGCGCGCCACTCGCCATCGCCTTATGCATACCGGGCAGCTTTCTCACGCCGCCGGCCGGCGCCACCGCAAGTTTTTCTCTGTTAACGCCGCTTGTGCGTATAGCTGCAATTTGTCCGAAGTAGTTGCAGGCATGTCTCACTGACTGAGAGTCGTAATGAAGTCACGCCTGCCGCCGCATCTCACTCCTTTGTTTTCCACATACACGTCTGCTTATTGTTCACGTATCTACCAAACGGAGTGCCGAAAAAAAGGGTGCCCTTCTCCCGTGGGGTACTGAGTTCAAATTAGGTCAGATAAGTTGTGTATCAGCTAGAAAACACTAAATTTGTTACACATTTAAATAATTTTGTTGTTTAGTTATGGTCAGTGGGTTTATATACTGTCTTAATATCACATGTTGATGTTTATGTGTCTCCTCACTTTTGCATTGCAGCTGATAATTTTGCTTAATTTCGACGTTCTTTCCCACTTTTTCATGCATCCATGCAAACTGGATAGTCTCACTGTTAACGTCTTGCCGGCCGCGGTGGTCTAGCGGTTCTAGGCGCTGCAGTTCGGAAACGCGGGACTGCTACGGTCGCAGGTTCGAATCCTGCCTCGGACATGGATGTGTGTGATGTCCTTAGGTTAGTTAGGTTTAAGTAGTTCTAAGTTCTAGGGGACTGATGACGTAAGATGTTAAGTCCCATAGTGCTCAGAGCCATTTGAACCATTTGTTAACGTCTTACGAGATATTCAGTTGTTCCGTGAAAGATGTAAACAGTCATACTGTGCGTGTCAGAAAGCACAATTTGTATAGGATGTTGAAGAACTGGAAAAGAAAACAAATGACAAACTGAAACAAAATAACAGCTATACAGCAAGCTAGAGAGCCACATAAACATCAGAATCTGTAGTAAGATACGACGGTGAAACTTCACCGAAACATGGATGGGTGTTCAAAAAAAATTGTGTTTTCTCAAGGTTCAAATGGTTCAAATGGCTTTGAGCACTATGGGACTTAACGTCTGAGGTCATCAGTCCCCTAGAACTTAGAACTACTTAAACCTAAGGACATCACACGCAGCCATGCCCAAGGCAGGATTCGAACCTGCGACCGTAGCAGTCGCGTGATTCCGGACTGAAGCGCCTAGAACCGCTCGGCCACCACGGCCGGCGTTTTCTCAAGGCAGAACCGTATTTCCATAATACTATATTTGAAAGCGAACAAGGAGAAAACATAAGCTTCAACCACAAGTTGAACGTCTCATTGTTCTTTGCGATTACTTGCTCGAACATAACGTCCCCATCATTAGCTAGCGGCTGCCCATTAATCAAAATATAAAAGAGAATCTACACAGCTCTTCCTCATCGTTGAACACTCATAAGACTGCGACCAGTCACATATGAACTATTTTTCTATTCCCATAAACTAGTTTTATAGACTTTTCAGGATCGTTTTCGGATGTGCAATGAAGAAGTTACACATTTATGTTTTGTTGTACGACACTGCGTACATAAATACGCAGTTTCTGAATGCTTCAACCGAAGGTGAGCCTGAACGGGCTTGAAAATTAGTTTACAGAAATAGTTTGATTGGTCGCAGTTATCTGTATCTATATTCAGTTAATACACAGTCAAGATATTCTACGACATCAGTAATGGATAAGTGTAACGCGGTCAACGAACAAACAGAACTGGCACGTAAGGCATTCAAAAAATAAATAAAAAAAAGTGAAGTCCCACAAAGATCTCGCTCGTGCTACGCTGTAACACATACGACCACCAACCAGTAGAAATATGTGTGACACACGTTCTGTTTTACATAAAATATTACGTCAAATGTAGTACTTACAAAATCTAATAAAATAATTAGATTTGAATGGCGAATTGAAACATTGAAACTTCCTCAGGAACTTAAACAGCGTGCCGGACACGACACGAAACCCATAATTCTGTCATTCGTGGCCACTACCGTTATCGCCTGAGCTACCAAGCCGCAGCGCACGATCCGCAGATATAGTTTCAGTCTCGTCAGTACACTTCTTCTGCTTTCCAAATTGCGTAAAAGCTCCTTCGCATACCGTGTTGGACAAGCATTCCTGGAAGAAAGGACATCGCATAGAAAAGGCTGAAGCACAGCGTAGGCGGTTGTTTCCAGAATTAATCTTCCTCTAGCTTAAGCAAGATGTACCACTGTTAATTGCAATTTCACCTGTCCAGTGCCATCCCCTTCTAAGAGAGTGTGTGAAAATTCACTCTTAATAATTCAGATCAGATTGTACTACTAGTTTCGATAACTTCTCTTAATAAATTTATATCAGTTTTTGTTGCTCAGTTACATTATTTTCACCATTATCGACGATATATATTGTTATCTCTTGTACTCTCTTCCTAAATCCTCACACAATCACTGTAAATCTTTGCTCTGTAACGTTTCTTTGTGCTGTAGTTTCACTTTCAAAGACACTGTGATACTACGAGGTAGTGGCGTTCAAATGCGTGAGCAAATAGTTTCCGATCCATAACTTATGTTCAAGTATTTCGTGACTATGTCGCTGAAAGCAGATCATACAGTGAAAACTAAATCAAAACGATATTTTGCGGACAGTAAGTGCACGTCCCATACACTTGTCTTATTGTTTTTGCCTTGAGTTTATCTACAATTCCGTTCGTAATGTTTTTACTGCAGACTATCGTGGCGCTCAAAAAGTTGCAACAACGGAAGACGAGTGAGTCGCCTCATTAACGTACTACACTACCCCATGGCGAATGTTTTCTTCGATTGCGGTATCGGTAAGGAACAATAAAATTATTTAAATAAGTAATCAGTTCACTGGTTGGTAGTGAATGAGTCGCCTCATTAACGTACTACACTACCCCATGGCGAATGTTTTCTTCGATTGCGGTATCGGTAAGGAACAATAAAATTATTTAAATAAGTAATCAGTTCACTGGTTGGTAGCGATTTCACAAGTAGACTTACGTTACAGCCTGGACACCACCATCACGCCATTTGTCCATAAAATAGCTTCAGTCCTGTTTCTCCCCGTTTCTCCAAAAACAAAAAAACAACAACAAAAAAAATAAAATAAAAATAAAAACTATTCAATTTCTAATGGCTGAGGCGTTCTAAACATGTCGTTCACTATGGAAAACACCACCATAATACAGAAATAAAAATTATAGAGAAATAAGTAGACTGACTGGGTACAGTGCAACGCAACAAGTCTTAATATTTTGATTTACTCAAGGCTAAAAGTTTGGAATACTAATGCGATTTCGACAGTCGTGAATCAGTTATCTGTCCAAAACCTTGTATGTTTAAATACCGTCTCTAATCCTGTACCGTCTTATTGCAGCCCTTCTTGCTACCCTGTCTTACGTTATTATTACTGTTACTATTGCCCAGTTTGCAAAGCGTAAAGTGCAATGTCCTAGTTTGTCAGACAGGCAGTGAGTCAGATCCTGATGGAATACGATTCATCCCTTGTTACACAGACCAGCATAAGTGCGACGTCCCACATTCTTATAAACTGTTGGGATAGTTCCCTATCTTTGCCTATGAAACACTACACGGAGACAATTAAAAAATTTGTAGAGTACACAAAAAATAAAAGTAGGCAAGTCACGGACAGATGGTGCACGTGGCACATGGGTCGCCCCCCCCCCTCTCCCTCTCTTCTAAAAACGGAGTGAAGCCGACGATCGCAAAGTTGAGAGGTAAAGTAATTGGGTGGGGAATTTGCTATTATTAGTAGCCCCTACGGAACAAACTCTGAACGTAAAGTAGATTATGATTATTGTTTATCACTGAACCCCTCTTGCAGAAAGAGAATTCATTCACTAAGGTAACATCGACTGCAGAACCTGGTGGAATCTATCTTATACGAAACTAATACAGCAAAGAATAGTTATCTCTCAAGACAAAATTCATCAAGCATTACGACACAGTAAGGGATGGATTCCCCATCTCAATTTGGATTTCTCTGGGTAGAGTGTCTGGCGAGGAAAAACTGTTGGCCATACTGGACAAAACTAAATTATCAAAAAATGCTCTCTCCGCCAGGAAACAGCAAGTGTGATACGATAATATTAAACAATAGCCTTACGCCTCATGGTAGTACCTCCTAAACAAACGTTTATAGCAAAATAAATTAGTGCATGGCTACTATGTTTTTTACGAGTTGAAGTTGGCAAAGTCACTGAATTTGTGTTTGCTCATTGTCGACGAGGTACCTCAGAAACGTTTTAAACTACAGTGGTCAAAATAAATGTTGCACATTACCGAAACTTTAATATTGAACGTTTTGATACAGAAATACGCCATGATATCAGTACATCTGAAACAGTCCAAGTTTCTACTGTGAGGGGACAGTGTGCAGTCTACTGCAAACACGTCACCTGTAAGCATTGCAGTACTTTGTGATGTGTGTTACTAGGAGAGATGAGTTGTTTCAGGATGGTTCGGACAACGACGAGGTACGACCAGAGGCTCCGCGTAGTGATTCTAGTAGAGCGAGGAATGTCGAAGCGAACGTCTCTGTCAGTCAAGTGTGTCTCTAGAACCTGGAACAAGTTTCTAGCGAATGGATCAGTTGAGGATCGCCACAGAAGTGGCCGCGGAAGAAAGACAACAGGTGTGCACGGCCGATATCTGCTTATAATAGCAAGCAGAAACCCTCAACGCAATGCTACACGTCTATGGCAGGAGTTCCCAACAGTTACAGGAATGGAAGTGGCAACACGAACAGTACGAAATAGGCTCCATAAGCAGGGATTATGTGCCAAAGATCTCTCGAAACTCGTCCTCTAAATCAGGTTCGGGGAAGACTTCGTATCGCATGGACACGCCACCACTCTTTGTGGGCTAGACAGCAGTGGGACACAACGCTATTTTCTGAAGAGACCCTTGTCAATCTCCACCCTGGCGATACTGATATTCGTGCGTGGGGGCAACGAAGACAACGCTTGCACCCTAACTGTGTCGTAGACCGCCATCCTCATCAAAGCGGTTCAGTTATATTTTGGGGTGGAATCACGTACGGCCGCAGGTCATCCCATTGTGCCAATACAAGAGAGGATGAATGGTATGAAGTGTCGGCACGAAGTCCTTGCGCACCTCATGGCTTCATTTGGTGAACTTACAGGAGTGAAATTCATGCTGATAGCCGACAATGTACACCCTCATCGTCACAGTCTTGCGAAAGCTTGCTAATGGACTACAGAACCGGTCGGACTGAATTTCCCGCACAATCGCCAGGTCTCAACTGCATTGAGAATGCGTGGTCCACTTTAAAACCGCCCTGTCCCACCACGGGCCTTCCAGGGCATCACAGACCCTGCTTTGGAGAGCTGGGACAAATTCACACAAGCTTAACCGGACAATTTGGGAAACATTATGCTAAAGCACATACCAAAGTGTCTGCAATTACGAGGAGGGTCAGTTGGTTCATAAACATTGTGTTATGCAAAATGACAGTGAGAGAATAGTGTAACGATTCCAGTGGAATCTTTTATAAGTTTTTTGTGTTTATCAAGTGGAATGCGTTTATCTCCTATATTTTTGTTTATTATGACTGTAACTGACAGAACAAAATCAATTTTGTGTCCTATTATGTCTAGTATTGACAACAAAGCAATACGCAACATTTTTGACTCCTGTAGTACTTTTGGAAACAGCAGACGAAAATAACACAAAAAGTATAGCTTCGTACAACAGTTGGTATACTACTTACAATCGAAGGGGCACTTTATCTCGCTGAACTTTTCCCAGTAAGACAGTAAAATGTTTGAAATATGCCAACGCCCGCACGATAAACTTGTTCGCCGGTCGTTTTAGCATACGAGGCTGCCAGGGACACGATTGGGCAATGCGTGTCAAAGCGTGTGAAGCCCGTGACGAAATCATTAGTCAGCGTCACATGCGGGCTCGGGTTTCGAGCTCCACCCAGACGTGCCCTCGTTCCGAATACAATAGGCATTTGAAATGTAACTGGTATCATTCAGGAAGAATAAAAGAACTAAATGGCCCGAGACATTCATGAAGATGTTCTGCTCTCTGAATAATGCAGTGACAAATCATTTAGGAGCCGCACATCATTTCAAACGCTCCAAAAAATTGTGACAACATGCGCACAGAAAAAGAAGACAGCCTTATCTTTTATTGGAGATACCCGCCCTCAGAAACACTTGCAAGACATTACATCCTGATAAAAATATTATAAACTGAAAGATATTTTGAAACCAGCGTCAGCTCCTCATTGCCACTGACTGCCATTATTGCAGTTCTTCAGTCGAGCTGCGGGCAGCTCTGTACGGGCCTTTCATAATACTTATAAAGACAGGATAAGGATTATTGCAGAATTTATACAATCTGATGTTTTTGTGATGTCATCATTACGTGTATGGCAGTGAAAAGAGAAATTAGGTGCAACTTTATAGATGTCATTCCTTCCCCCCCCCTCCTCCCCCTTCATTTGAAAGGTATTGTCCTGTTTAGTTAGATATATACTCGATGTACAGCAAATAGTTTCGGTTACAAAATGTATGTTTCTTTACCGGGGTGTTGAGATATTACAAGATCAGTTAACTAATAGCAATGTTTGGAGTTAATACTCTTTTTCGATCTGAATTGTAATTTTGAGTTAGAGTTATTCGACATACAGGTATACCATTTTCCGAACACAGATGTTCCTTTAAGAATTATGTTTGGTGTGTTTCTTTCTGGCGAACTCTCGGGGAAGGATGGGGAAGGAAGTCGGCCGTGCTCTTTCAGCCTCTCAAAGGAACCATCCCGTCATTTGCCTGAAGCGATTTAGGGAAATCACGGAAAACCTAATCCAAAGGGATTCAATAGTAAATTAAAGAACGTCCTAGATCGGCTATAATCCACTGGCGAATACCTTCATAAGCATGCTTAAAATTAACGTATTACGATATAGTACAAAATTATTACCACGTATAATACTACTTACGTAATACTACCACAACCAATCATTTCATAACCGCTGCTTCATAAACGACCGCTCTACTCTTTTCCACGGATTACGATCTACAACCAGACACAATCATGTTGCTCCTGCATATTTACCAGTGAATCGATCTATAACCCCTCCCCCGACCCCCTCTACTACCCGCTTTGCTGACGCATTAGGTCGTCTTTCTTGGTCTTTTCTTAACTCATGGACTGTGCAAAGAACGTCCTTCACTTGTCTTCCATGCAATCGCTTGGCTACTTTTTTTTTACAACAGTCATAATTACGTAATCCAGTCCAGCCTGTTTCATGATACATTTCTTTTCGTGTCTCCGTCCGTAATTCACATCATGCGTCTCTCCAATGCTCGCAGTTTACGCTTTAAACGTCCACGTTTCATTGCTATAGCACAAAACTGGTAATACACACTAATTGTAAGCTTTAAGTGTGATATTGTTTAAATATTAGTCCTTCTCTTACACTGTATTACGTATAGTGTACATCTGACACCTTTCCACATTCCAGAGTCTTTCCTGCGCCGTATGCGTGAAACGTAATTAGTGTAACATAATTCTGATGGTGTAGAGAAGCCGGATTTCTGCTCCATCTTGTACAGCTAGCGACACGGCGCCGAACGAAAAGTATCGATATTTTGTTCTGGGTTAGTATCGAGAGAAAAATATCGTATTCATAGAAGTATCGGTACCTTAATCTACCGACACATTGATAAAAATATTAGAGTAGATCAGTAAACCCACACCCCCAGTCCTTTAAAAAAGAGAACAGCCATGTATGTATCGTAGTACCTCCGGAACTATGTGCCGTTCAATGAATTTTGCACGTGGATTTTGTGGTATGTTGGGTGCAGTCTGCAAAATGTACAGTGAACAGAGTTAGTAGTAAGGAAGTACTAATTTAAAACATTATGCCTCATGCTGCAGTTTTACTGTATGAACAGGGGAAATGTAGTAAGCTATTCTGTGGGAGGTATCAGCGATAAGAAGCTTCTTAAATGTTTGAAATTATGTGTAAAGTTTGTTGCACTCGCTAAGTGCTCTCATCCTCATATACGGCATGAATGTAGTACGGGTGATTTGCTCGTCATGAGTTACGCTTCTTCAAGACACACACACAATTTAAACATGCAATACTGTTTTTAAACCCTTAACATAACATTATAGCCCTTAATAAGTAGATTATGAAAGCATTTCAAATTTTTAAATTCGGCGAATAACTGTATGAGATATTGAAAATCAAATTTTTTGTTGGCTGTGGGAACCATTAGATACACAACTTGCAACTGGTTCCGCGACCCGAGTTAGCCGTTCAGTAATATAGACGCGCTCTACCAGCCCCAATATAACCATTGGGTTTTTAAAATCACTCTATAATAGATAGATAGAGACGATTTCCAGATGTTTAAATAGAATCATAAAAGCTTTAAACAATTGATGTTTTTATCTTCATTATAGATTAAAACATTTTAAAAGAAATGTTGGGACTTGTTATACAAAACTGCAGAGAGAAAAATAGCTGAACAGTATCCGAGAGTAAGTAGATTAATTTTACCTAAACTTCCTATTCTCCCTTCATACAGTCTCTCAAAACCAATATTTTACCCACTTGTTCCGCTGTTAATCTGTTGCATGACGTTCACAAAGTGCTGCCTTCGTTTGAAAATAAACACTCGGAAGGCACTCGTTGGCTACATTTCAGAACTGAGAGAATACGGTTATCGTGCCTTATCATTGCCCTAAATGATTAACCCACAATGGGTTGTAAAGAAAAGCTCATTTCACCTTCTTCATCAGCCAGAGCAGGTTTGAAATATGCGACTGTTCCGTCTCTTTTCTTCTGTTTGCTGTGTGCTAATGTCTTACGATGACTCTAAAAGTCATACACAGTTTCAAGAGGATAATCTCTGTCTGGTTGGCTGCTGTTGGTGTTCGCACGTTCGACTGTTGGAAGTGATGGATGACCCTTGTGGCCATAACTGCAGGGAAATAAAAGAAGTGCAACAAATCAGGGTGACTGAATATGACACCTGCTGTAAAATACTGACATGAGCAAAATTATCGATGGGAAAGTATCGCGCAAAACGTATCCCCGTCTACCTCTACATCCATAGTCCACAAGCCACCATACGGTGTGTAGCGGAGGTATCGCACATTCCAGTTCCGGTCGCAAACAGAGTGAGGAAAAAAAAAAAGACTGTCTATATGCCTGTCTATGAGCCATAATTTCTCGTATCTTCGTTGTCCTTACGCGAAATGTACAGGGTGATTCAAAAAGAATACCACAACTTTAAAAATGTGTATTTAATGAAAGAAACATAATATAACCTTCTGTTATACATCATTACAAAGAGTATTTAAAAAGGTTTTTTTCACTCAAAAACAAGTTCAGAGATGTTCAATATGGCCCCCTCCAGACACACGAGCAATATCAACCCGATACTCCAACTCGTTCCACACTCTCTGTAGCATATCAGGCGTAACTGTTTGGATAGCTGCTGTTATTTCTCGTTTCAAATCATCAATGGTGGCTGGGAGAGGTGGCCGAAACACCATATCCTTAACATACCCCAATAAGAAAAAATCGCAGGGGGTAAGATCAGGGCTCCTTGGAGGCCAGTGATGAAGTGCTCTGTCACAGGCTGCCTGGCGGCCGATCCATCTCCTCGGGTAGTTGACGTTCAGGTTTCATAACTAACCTTTTTCGTAGGACTCTCCATACAGTTGATTGTGGAATTTGCAGCTCTCTGCTAGCTCTGCGAGTCGATTTTCCTACTTTTTCTACATTTAGAGCTATCTGCCATTCATTACACCAAGTAGAACTTTTGTCTAAGGCATCTCGTATCCTCTTATAGTCACACAACTTCGACACCTTCCCGTACCCCACAGCATCGTCAGTAAATAACCAGAGATTGTTGCCCTGTATATAGAACAAGAGCGATATTATCACACTTCCCTGGGGCACTCCTGACGATACTCTTGTCTCTGATGCACACCCACCGTGGCCGACCGCTGTGGTCGAGCGCTTCTAGGCACTTCAGTCCGGAACCGCGCTGCTGCTACGGTCGCAGGCTCGAATCCTGCCTCGGAAATGGACGTGTCCTTAGTTTAGTTAGGTTTACGCAGTTCTAAGTCTAGGGGACTGATGACCTCACATGTTAAGTCCCATAGTGCTTAGAGCCATTTGAAGCATTTGAACCACACTCACCGTCGAGGGAAACACAGTGGGTTCTATTACGTAAGAAGTTTAGCAGCCACTCACGTATGTGGAAACTTATTCTCTAGATGACAGTTCTCGACACCAAACAGTATCGATATTTTTCTCTCGTTAGAAGCAGCGTACGAATCTAATTTTTAATGTCCGTTTCGTTACTGAAGCAGGTACGTTGGTTTCGTAACAGTCATATGGGTACAGGAAAGCAAAAAATAATTGTGATGCACGACTATCTAATGTCGGATAGTTTTTTAAAATTCTCTCTCTCTCGCTCTCATAGACACACACGCACACACACACACATACGCGTCGCTCCCCCACCCCCACCCCCCCAACAACCAACACACTCACGCGCGCGCGCACAAGAAACCAGTACTGTGCAGTCTATACGAAGGGGATGGCGTGAGCAGACGCTGGCAAACCGCTGCGCACCCTTCCATTGCAGAATACAACCAACTATCGCGCCGGCGTGCGACTCTGAAAATGAAATGATAAAAATTTTAAAAAAAGGAGGCGAGAAGAAAGGAGGGGGCAGTGTCTTGCGCTGTGCTGTGTCGGACACAATGGCAGCCCGGCCGGTATGAAAACATTTGTGAGGGCAGAGCGCAGCTGCGGGGGCGTGCCCGGAACAAGTCGTATTTCATGCGCCCTCATTGTGCCTCCTACCCTTCCCTCTCGCTACTCCTCCCCTCCCAGGTTCCCGCCCCTCCCCCCTAACATGCGTGTGCGTGAGTGCGTGCGGGTATCGTGAGGGTGACGATCAGGCGCGTCGCCATATGGTCGGCGCGACTGGTTATGACGTGGGCCATAACCTACGTATGTCGTTGTCGCACGGGCCGTCTGCGCTGTCTCAGACGCCGAACGCCGTAACAGTCTGACGATAGCGATAGGTTTCGATGCACAGCAGGGCACGTCGCCTCAAAACCTGGACAAAATAGAAAAGAAGGTGCACGTTCCGACTTAAGTCCCGCGAAATATTGAGTAGAATGCATTGGTGCTTACTTGCCCGGTACTGTGGTGTCATTCCAGTCTCAAGTAGACATGGTAAGTGCCGTGACAGTTGACAGTAGGGTGAATCAGCCAATGACGAGTTTTTAGATACTGTTTGTGTGGCTAATTTAATACATGATAGCGGTTCTGCTTTGTTGTTTGGAAAAATAAGATGGTAGCAGTCCAGAAGGTAGATTTATAACACCTTGAACGCGTGTAATGACGTATATCTGTTTCAAACAAAAACTACTACCGATATTATCCGAAATCGTTGGCTACGAAATTTCCGCTGCCTGGTTCCAATTTTCTAAATGGCTCTGCTACTACCTTAATAATATAGTCACCGACATCAATTTTTTTTGTGACAAATTTGCACGTTTTTAGTGAACGGTCATTTTTCTACAGGCTGTCAGTGCCATGCGCTAAAAATGGGTCCCTCTTTAATGCAGTTATCTCATAAACTATTGTCTGCAGAAAAAAGTAATTAGGGCTTTCTGCAGACGTCTTGAGGAGCTATTCGGAAATGAGATCATAATTTTTTTTGCAAAATGGCAAACAACTTTTTTACAAGATTGTAATTTCTCCGAATAATACTTTTTTTTCTTTTTCTGCGAAATGCTGCAGAACTATTCAAATTTCGTACAGAGAACTTTTGAGCGAAAAAAATCTATCAAGAAAAAAAAGTACATTTTTCGAAAGTCGAATGCCAACCTCACCAGACTCACAATATTCTGCTATAATCCCCATACGATTGATGCACCGGTATTCCAAAATTGAAGTTGCTCCGTTGCCGAGTGGTCGGCTATTTGAAGATGCACAGGAAACTCGGAATAAGGACGCTCCACGTTACCGAAATGATTTTACACTTAATTATTACCGAGAGATAACGATGCATGTCGTATTCCATCGGCTTCTGACATCTTCATATCCATCGCTCTCGAGAGACCAGAAAATGAAAAATGATGTAAATAAACAGATGCCACCTGAGGTAAAAGATGTGCTTTTCGAATCATCATCCGACAACGAGCCTTCTGAAAGCAATAATGACACAACCTACGAATGCGACGGTAATTTCCATTGAAAAATGCAAAATATCGAGTAAAACATTTTAGTACGGCCATTTCAACTTGTGATTTCTTATCAGTGACCTCACAATACTTTATATTCGAGGTTTTATTTCATTCCACTATATTTATGATATCTCATGCGCCAAAATGTATCCGTCATTTTGGTTGGTTGATATGGGGGAGGGGACCAAACAGCGAGGTCATCGGTTCCCATCGGATTATGGGAGGAAGTCGGCCATACGCTCTCAAAGGAATCATTCCAGCATTTGCCTGAAGCGATTTAGGGGAATCACGGGAAACTTAAATCAGGATGGCCGGGACGCGGGTTTGAACCGTCTTCCTCCCGAATGCTAACCACTACGCCACCTCGCTCGGTTGCCATTTTGAATTTTGTAATTTCGCCATCGAATTCCTATAATCAGCGACCCAAAGAATTTAAAAAGAACACATTTTTGCAAGTTTTTATTTCCGTTTTTCTGTTGTGTCCGGGTTTTGGAGCGAGTTGGCCCACTGTGCGACTCCCAGATTGATGTCGTGTTCCTTGGATTCGAGAGGGCTTTGGATACAGCCCCACACTGCCGCCTAGTTAATAAAACAGGAGCGTACGGAATGTCAGACCAGCTATGTAACTGGACTGAAGACTTCCTAACGAAGGGAACAAGGCATAGCCGGCCGGTGTGGCCGTGCGGTTCTAAGTGCTTCAGTTTGGAACCGCGTGACCGCTACGGTCGCAGGTTCGAATCCTGCCTCGGGCATGGATGTGTGTGATGTCCTTAGGTTAGTTAGGTTTAAGTAGTTCTAAGTTCTAGGGGACTGATGACCTCAGTAGTTAAGTCCCATAGTGCTCAGAGCCATTTGAACCATTTTTTTGAACAAGGCATGTCAATTTTAACGAAGAGAAATTTTAAGATGTAAGAGTAACTTCAGACGCTTCCCAAGGGAGTGTTATAGGACAATCACTTTTTCACAATGTAACTTATATAAATGATATGATGGATAATGTCGGAAGTTCCATGAAGCTTTTCGCGCCTGATGCTGTTACAATAGAAGTCACAATTCTGCTCTGAATTGGTATGACACAGGTCTAGCACTTTATATCACTAGTAGAGAAGGTGAATGGACGGCTTAGATTTCTTGGTGAGCCTCTGCAAAACTGTTGTGTATCTTTAAAGAAGCCTCATACATTATGCTAAAGCAACCAGTTCGAGTGTGCCGCGCCAGTGTTGTTTGAAGTCCTTTGCATGTAGGAATGACAAAAAACATCAAAGGGAATTAGAGACGCACTGCTAGGACTAAAAGAGACCAGTCCAGTCCGTACCGAAGTGTAACGCGGATTTTTAGAGTAATCACAAGGGAATCTTTGGGAGAAATACAAAACATTGTTTGATAATTTTTGCGTTTCTATTCTGGCTGTATTTGGCTAGCAGTCACATTAATACGTGCATATGTTTCATTAATGAAATTTCGTCAACATTCTGTGTTTCGGTTTCTTAGTAGCCTATAAAGGGCCAGCAAGGAATTTGAAAGAGCAATTGATCGGAGTGGGTAGCGATCCGAAAGGAGACTGTAAGACGAATATCAACAATGGTAAAACCTGAGAAATGGAAAGCAGCCGAATTAATCAGGTGGCGTTGCTAGAATTAGATTAGGAAATGAAGGATTAGAAGCTGAGTTTCACTATTTTGGAAGCAAAATATTTGACAATAGCCAAAGTAGAGACGATATAAAATGAAGGCTCGCTTTTCTGAAAAATAGCCTTTTGTTAACATTGGATACAGTGTTTGGAAGGGTTTTATGAAGGTCACTGTGTGGAGTGGAACCGCGCGCGGAAGTGAACCGTGGACGATAGATGAACAGATCAGGCAAGAACAGAATAGAAGCTTTTGAAATGTGGTGCTACAGAAGGATGTTGAGAATTAAATGGGTAGATCGAATAACTAATGCAGGTAATAAGTCTAATTGGAAGAAGACGATATTTAAAGTAAAACTTGACTAAAAGAAGCGATCGGTTGATGGGCTACATCCTGAGGCATCAAGGAATGGAAGGGAGCGGGGAAAGGAGGGCGTTAAAGTCGTAAAGCGAGGCCAAGGGATGAAAACAGTAAAAATCAAATGGCTCTGAGCACTATGGGACTTAACATCTGAGGTCATCAGTCGCCTAGAACTTAGAACTACTTAAACCTAACTAACGTAAGGACATCACACACATCCATGCCCGAGGCAGGATTCGAAAGACCGTAGCGGTCGCGCGGTTCCAGACTGTAGCGCCTAGAACCGCTCGGCCACTCCGGCCGGCCCACTCCTACATGCAGACTGGTTTTTCCTCGGTACGAAATATATTAGCAGGACTTTGCAACGCCCCACACAGCTCGCAGTGTACGTGCGTGGTTCGGAGAGCACCAAAATCAGTTTATCGTATTCCCCTGGCCACCAAACTTCCGGGATTTAAACCCAATCGAAAATTTGTAGGACCACCTCAATCGGGCAGTTGACTCCTTGGATCGGTTAATCAGGCTTTAGATAGGGTGGTGTATGTGTAACAGGCGACAGGTCTACCCGACGGGGGGCCACAGCCACACGACATTTCCATTTCCAGTCCTATGTAGTTACACTTAAGGGCAAGAGTGGCGGATGACAGTCGAAACAGAGCAGGACGCACAGTAAATACTTCACCTACATTGTCCGTCCGAATCCGCCGTAAATTATCAGACATTAATGTCACATCAGAGCAAAGTAATCAATTACGATAGGGACGCCTGATACGGGTAGCCGTTAATTCCACAGCCCGTCAATCACAAAATGCGGCGTCCGGATCTCCGATAGAGCAGACAGACTTATCGATGTATGTAAATGCGCCTTAATTACCGAGCGCATTAATTTAATTGTCGCACGGTATGATTAGTGTCAGCCGGAGCGCGGTTGCCGGCGCTAATAACTGTGATTTCGGCGCCCGCGTCGCGTTACGCGCACAGCGACGAGCAGTTTTTGCTGCGCGGCTCCGGGCCTGGCGTTTCAAAACGCCGACGCTATATTTCTTTAATTGTCCGTATCTTCTGCATCTGTCGAGTGGGAGTCGCCCGGCGTATCCCTGACTATACGAAGAGACTTCATGTCCTACTCATCTGCGCTCTAGTCTGGGCTGCGTCACTGAACTGGGGAATCATTGCTCTCGTAATTACTTGCATACCACTCTAATCCGAAGCCACAGCAGCGTGGCTACGAGCACGTATAGTGAACATAACACCTATATTCCTTGCAGGCGGTTTGCATAACTTAATCAACACTCCGTTTCATAAATGGTTCGCAGCATCGAAACAAGGCTGCAACAACTGAAAGTACGTAGACGCAAGTCTGAGGTCATCAGTCGCCTAGAAGTTAGAACTAATTAAACCTAACTAACCTAAGGACATCACACACATCCATGCCCGAGGCAGGATTCGAAGCTGCGACCGTAGCGGTTGCTCGGTTCCAGACTGTAGCGCCTAGAACCGCACGGCCACTCCGGCCGGCAGACGCAGGAATGTTGTCCTGTATGAAGCGAGGGGCTATCAATAAGTAACGCAATACATTTTTTTCTCTGAAAACAGGTAGGTTTTAATTAGGATTCAATGCACCATACTATTCCCACTCTTTTGACTACAAAATACTATTTTACAATATAATTTCCGTTGAATGCGACGGACTAACGCCATCTTACTGGGTATGCCTGTATGCCCGCGCGGCACCATTCTACTGGTCGACATCGGAGCCAACGTCATTGCTGCATCAATAATCACCCCACCACTCTCGTACTGCTTCCCGTGGAGTGCTTCGTTCATTGGGCCAAACAGATGGAAGTCGGAAGGTGCGAGATCTGGGCTCAAACGATTGTGTATCCCTACTGATGGACGCGTGTGTCAGTGTTACCAGCAGAGGAGTCCAGTTGTGCGGTAAGATTTTTGATTGTGATTCTTCGATCACCTCGAATGAAAGTGTTTCAACATTGCAGCAGTCACAGCTGCGGGCGTACGGCCGACACGCTGGAGATCGCACAGGTTTCCACGACCTTGTTGTGATGTTGACAGACGGCTCACCGTGCTTTTGTTCACTGCCAAGTCTCCGTAGACATTCTGCAAGCGCCTATGAATATCTGAGATGCTACGGTTTTCCGCCAGAGGAAACTAAATGACAACTCTCTGCTTGGAACGCACTTCCCTTTCATGCGCCATGTAGCGCCACCACCTATCGGAGCTGCATGAAACAATAGGGCCTGAAGCAGGAATACTCCGCTATGTCCCACAACAAATTCAATATTTATTTCAACCAAAACTGGCCGAGAAGAAAATGTGTTGCATTACTTATTGTACACCCTCGTAAATGCCCATAGTGCGTGCACTAGATGTTAATATTTAGAACTCAGAGGAGACGAAAAACATTTTTCTTGCGAAGTTTTGCAACTCCGAACCCAAGAAGATTTTGACGCTACTGACGTTACGAGACGGTGTTCAGACTGCATGTTGATCAATATTCTTTTAGTGATGTTCTGATCTCCTATGGATTTCTTTTTTTGGCGGGAGATGAAACATTTTGTGTCCGAGACACCGTTAGACATTGCAGAAAGGCTGGTTGCCAGTTTGACTGAACTTACAGCCATTATAGGTGAAGCAACTGGTTGTACTGAGCGTGTTAGACGATCATTGGTTCGCAGATGCCAGTTATGCACTAATGTAAACGGACATTTTCAACAACATCTCTAAAACAATATTCATCACACGGCAGTTTGAGCACTGTCTCTAAACATGAACAACGTCAAACCGTCATAGCCCCTAGCGGTGAAAAGGCCCACTTTTGACATTTCTGTCATACAAAAGTGTGTCCTGTAGACACTTAAGTCATTTATAAGTAGTTTTTTTGCACTGTGTTATATACCATAATTATCATCAGCCATTTCTAGTATTAAAAGATATGGCGTCTCCAACTACTGAGATCAGGTATATGTGCAACTTCTTCTTGGGCGATATTCAGCCAAATGGAGACTCCAGTGAGTTTCCGGAGGTCTTTGTCCCATCGGTCTGGAGAAGTTCATCGTGGTCTATCTCCCTCTTTCTCTTGGACGCCGCTCCACTACCGACTTTCTCCATCGTGGTGGGGTGGGGGAGATGGGGAGGGAGAATTGGGGGAGAATGTGACATCCAATGTTGTTTTTGTTATTTTGAGTTGCCACTTCGTGACTGTGGAAATGTTGGACGCATGACAATATTCTGACATCAGTTAGTGCGTTTCACGAACTATTTTACACTATATCTACATGTCAGAGTTTTTACTTACAATTTATGCCTTTTAAGCTTCATTTTCACGATTTCCTGACACAACTGACTCGCAACATAGAACTCACACTATACTCCTCAAGAACAGTACTACTTTTGGAAGACAGTGGAAGAGAGTGACATAACCTGTGTTGTGAACGTGGTTTTGCAAAAACTAAATGCCATTTGTAGACATCATTCCAGAGGATCGGAGTCAATTTCCCGTCGGAATATCGTGATCCAAACCTTTCGAAGTTACCCTACATCGTTTAAATCTGATGAAAATTACCTTCGCAAAATGCCGTAACCCTCACACCATATGATGAAAAGTAACCGGACATCTGTTGGTGGACATTAACATAGGGTATTTTGCCTGCATGACGGCTTGAACTCTTCTGGAGAAACGTTTAGTGAGCTGTCTGAATGTCTGCGGAGGGATGGCAGCCCAGTGTTCGTGAAGAGCCGAAACCAGTGAGGCAGTGATGCTGGACTCTGGCTGGGGTCTGAAGCGAAGTCGGCCTTCTGACTCATCCCAAAGGTGTCACATTTGGTTGAAATCAGAACTCTGCACAGACCACTCCATTTCAGGAATGTTATTGTCTACAAACGGCTGCCGCATGGACGCCGCTTTATAAGATGGTGCATTATCATGCTGATATAAACAGTCATCGTCTCCGAACTGTTCCTCTACTGTATGCAGTACACAATACTTTAAAATGTACACATATCACTCTGCATTTGGAGTTTTCTCAGGCTCAGTTAGGGGACCACACCTCAACCGCCAAAAACACACCCATACCGTAATATCACTTTCTCAGTAATTCATTGTTGGGGTCGCCAAATTCAAACCCTTCTATCGGAATCCCTTATGTAGCATAATTAATTGCAACAAATATTTGGTTTCCATTCATTCAGTATCCAGTGGCGTCGCTCTTTAAAACATCTCAAGCGTCGCTTCGCATTTATTACAGAAATGTGCGGCTTATGAGAATCTGATCACATGTTTTCAACTTTCTACTCACAGTCATTGCTCTATCTGGACTGTCATTCCTTCCGCTGATTTCATGTGAATTTTTCCAACCAACCTCCACAATACTCGACGGTCGCTATCCGTCTGTAAATGAGATCTTCTCGGTTTTGGCTTATATGTGGTTTTTACTCGTGTTTCCACTTCATCAATAGTTGACTTGCTCAGATTTAGAATGACTGCAATGTCGTTGATGGGCTTGTTTCTCAGACGATATCCAATAACTAGTCAACGTTCGAAGTCATTGACCTCGCGCGACTGACGAATTATGCTGCTACTGTTTCTCTTCTGACAACGTAATATTCCCCGCCTCTTTTTATACAGGCGGGTTCGCCTTCCGTAACATTTGCTTAGGGCTGTGCGGATAAATTTGATTAAATAGTGTATGTCATTTCCGATCGCTCTCCATCTTTAATTATATTGAGGACGAACATTCAAGTATAACATTCCGTCCTTTTGTCAAGACATCGAGATAGTATTCAGAAAGATCATTTTCGCACATTCGTCAACAGACCACATTTTTACGCTGAAACAAATTCTCAGCGTAGTGTGGGCGCGCTATTGAGCATCCAGACCGAAGCTGCTGCCAACAACGAGTGTCTCGGCCACTCGAATTACAATAAAAGGAAAGAGAAAGAGCAGAGCAGAGTGGCGGGAAGTGGAAGAGGCGCGCCGCGCTCTGACAGCTGCGGCAGATCCGGGGTCAGTCGGGAGCGGCGCTCTCTTATCTCGCGTCTGCTTAATTACCCTCCGCCAGCCACCACGCACGCCGCGCTACACGCCCCACACCGCGCTCCGCGCATGCGCACACACCGTCTGCTGCAGACGCTGCGGCACCAAGTGTGCCGTTGCATGCAGCCAGCACATGGTAGTTGACGGGACAGCAGAATGTGTTTCCAACCGCTGGGATATCCTGATCTAAATTTGCATACATGTGCATGTAAGTTAGATGTCTTTGGTTTTTTCGTTAGCAGCTCTCGAGCGCGCATGACGATACTGCTGGTAGCGTGGAAATTGTTCCTAAGAAGTTTTTGATATTCTGCATAATATGAGAGTACACACCGTCTGCTGCAGACGCTGCGGCACCAAGTGTGCCGTTGCATGCAGCCAGCACATGGTAGTTGACGGGACAGCAGAATGTTTCCGACCGCTGGGATATCCTGATCGAAATTTGCATACATGTGCATGTAAGTTAGATGTCTTTGGTTTTTTCGTTAGCACCTCTCGAGCGCGCATGACGATACTGCTGGTAGCGTGGAAATTGTTCCTAAGAAGTTTTTGAGATTCTGCATAATATGAGAGTACCTGTTCACAGAAACCATAGAACAGAATGAAATTTTCACTGATTTTCGCTGTGCAATGGAGTGTGCGCAGATATGTAACTTCTTGGCAAATTAATACACTGTGGTGGACTGAGACTCGAACTCGGGACCTTTGCCTTTCACTGGTAAGTGCTTTACCGACTGAGCTGGCCAAGCATGACGCACGACCCGTCCTCATAGGTTCACCGAGTTTGAGTCTCGGTGCTGCCAGGAAGCTACAACTATAGAACAGTTGCAAAAGGAAAGGCGTGCCCCGTATTTTCATGTCTTGTGACCCATTTGATGCGGGCCTCCAAGATTTCCTCTCCTGTGTACGTACATCCAACGTCCTCGATTATTTGTTGGATATATTGTAAACTCAGTCGAGCCAGAAATTTGCTAGCAGGTTTAGAACCACAGCATTGAGAAGGACAATGATACAGACACGTCACTATAGCCATGGCTGATTTTTGGACCTAAGTCAATGTCCAGACTGTAGCGCACGTTGCTTCCATAAACAAAGTGACATTATTCCTGTTTTATGAACAAATAATGGTGATTATTAACTTTTACAAACGTAATTGCACAGTAAAGACAGTTGTTTATTCATTATGTTCAAATTGGTTCAAATGGCTCTGAGCACTATGGGACTTAACTTCTCAGGTCATCAGTCCCCTAGAACTTAGAACTACTTAAACCTAACTAACCTAAGGACGTCACTCACATCCATGCCCGAGGCAGGATTCGAACCTGCGACCGTAGCGGTCGCGCGGTGCCAGACTGTATCGCCTAGAACCGCTCGGCCACTCCGGCCGGCCCATTATGTAGAAGATACTCATTCCTAGAGCACATGAGAGAAGAGAATGGGGTAACTTATAAACATCAGAGGCAGAAGTCCACGAGGAAGAGCAGCAAGTAGATCGTTCGATCAAGCGAACATTACTAAGCTACCTCTTCACATTATACATGGTGTAACGAGCATAGCTGAAGATACTTTTATATCTGATACCTTCATATCTAAGCACATCAGTGCGTTATTTGTTTCTTCTCTGCGTCGAACAGTTTTTTCATAAACACGTTACCATGTTAAGATCTGATGCTTTCTGTACGATCGTAACTGCACCACTAAATGGACTGCTCCTGTCAGTATAGACTAACCGTTTTGCATTCACATGTCCGCACTTCATCACCTGACATGCTGGGCAAGGGAAAACAAACATTAATGGCTTGCTCTTACCACACATACTTCGAGGTAGAAAACAACTTAAAAACATATGACTTTTAATAGCTATAGTTATTAGTTTACGAATGACATAAATATTGATGTAATGTTGTTCAGTACACCGTGCTCAGTAACCAACAGCGATATCTGCACTTATACCCGTTACACCATGTATTAAGAAGATCTGAAGGAGATCGCTGTGGATAGACACGTCTAGTCGAAGATTCTTTTACATAAGAAGTGGATAAAGAATGGGGTTACGGCATGCAGCGATGAGTATACTGGCTAATGATGATGATGTACGGGAAACACTATGTAATATGTTCAAGAAATGTATTTCACCGAATGAAGCTGGGCTTAGACCGAAAACTAATTACATCCGAACAAACCATAGAACTTTTTTGTTTATTTGTACGGAACAACAGCTGCAAAAAGTCAAACAAACAATCAGTATGTGGAACACAATGCTACTGCAAGTAGTTGAATGACGCGAGGTAACTTAAGTAAAGATAGAAGACTGCGTTACAATTACTTGTCAGTTGCGTAAGCGTGGGGAAGAAAAGGTAGACTCTGTTCATTTCAAAGAAACTGTACCAACATTCGGCGTAAGCGAATTAGGGAGACCACGAAATCCCTAAATCTGGGTGAACGTAGGTAGATATCAACCCCGCTCCTCCTGATTATGAGTTCAGTACCTTATTACCTAGTCGATGTCTTTAGGCAGTGCCGAAGTTGAGGTGTCTATAAGGTCTTGGAACAGTCCTTGGTGAAGATAGATCTGGCAGCAAACACGCCGACTTTACATCCTGGATGATTAGTGCAAAACTTCACAGACATATCGACCCAACTATATCACTGATAAAGTAAGTTATATCACTACGTTTTGAAGCAACAGCGCTAAGCAAACAAATCCTTCAGTCCTCAGATCTGTGACTGGTTGCTATGTTCATCTCGACGTTGTGATCCCAGACATTCGTCCGTTCCTGTTTCTTGCTTTCCACCTATGCTAAGCAGGACCGCCACCTTACGGCGTCAGGAATAATTAAAGAAGGATATGTCTGTTCTCCGCTTACTATCATCTTCTCAACGTATGACGCGTCTAGTGTGAACGGCAAGCAGGTAGCGTCCTTATAGGGAAGAATCGATTGCGCTGGTGGCTCAAATGGTTCAAACGGCTCTAAGCACTATGGGACTTAATATCTGAGTTCATCAGTCCCCCAGACTTAGAACTACTTAAACCTAACTAACCTAATGACATCACATACATCCATGCCCGAGGCAGGATTCGAACCTGCGACCGTAGCAGCTGCGCAGTTCCGGACTAAAGCGCCTAGAACCCCTCGTCCACAGCGGCCGGCTCGCGCTGGTGGGTAGCTATGTATATGTCACTGCCTCTACATGTTTATGCTCACATTACGTGTCATTTCACGAATCTCGGATTCTGTCTTGTTTATAATGCATTCTAATAACGCAAATTACTATGACATCTGTTCTGTTTCGCTTTTAATTTTTTTGTATCGTAACCTCCAATTGGTTTTACTGATCTTTACCATTACGGATAATATTTCTTCGGCGTGTTGATAATAATTCTGCAAATGCTGCATTTCTTTCCAAGCCGGCTAACGATGGTTGTGAAGTCTTCATTTCCCACCTACGACATTATTTCAGACCAGTCTCATGGCGTTCTCCATTCAAGAATGATTCAAAAAGTGTTTTCATAAGAGGTGAATAGCTCGAAGCAGATTTTATGGTTGACATGATGGTAGATCCTTTCGACACCGCAGATCGCCTGAAATAAAGAGACTGATTTGGTAAGAAAACTGTTCCAGCAGAAACGATTGATGGTGGATTTTCTCACCGATTGAGGCAGGTGTCGAAGCTGCAAAACGAGAGTAACAAGGATATTAATGATCGAGGTGCGGTAAAAACTCGAAAAACGTTAGTAACGTAGAAACAGTCGTGACAACACTAGAAATATATTGAGGTGAGTGTATGGGTGTGTATATTGTGGGCGAGATTCCAAAACAGTAGCGTAGCTTTCCATGTAACAGACAGGTATTTAGTTTTTATATTTTTTATCTTTACATGGAAGGCCAATTTCATCCAAATGCTACTGAACTTCTTGGTTTCTTTATTAGTTCCACCAATAAAAAACTTGTGTTGCGTACAGACGTGAACAAATATATCCACAAAAACTTCCAGTACTTTTTGGAAGGGTGTCAGAAAACACAAAATGAATGTTCTGTGCAGACGATTCTCACCTAATGAGGAGGTTGTTCAGCGTTGCGGAAACGGATCTGTGACGGTCTGATAGGTCATCCGTGAATAGGATGGGGCGATAAGTCGCAGACCGTCGGCGCAGCAGCTCGCGAAACTGCTGAAGCCGTTTCCTTTCCTCGGTTACCCGCAGCTATAATCACTGAAACGCACGACTGACTCTTGACTAAGAATTTAAAACAAAGTAAACAGCCACAAACAATTTTCCAGTTAGGGGCGCACAGTCGTAGCAAATACCGTGACAGATTAGCTCTATTCGCTTGTCTGATAAGCTAATTATACTGCTACTATTCCCTGCAATTACAATGTTCTGCACCAGTGCTTATAAATAAACTTGCCTTACACTGCACAAGAGTGTCTGTCCAAAAAAAAAAAAAAAATGCTGTCGAATGTATTTCTTATCAGAAAAACCGGCTACCTGTTAGTGCCGGTAGGCAAAACGCAAATATTTCACATGGTACTTACTTCATATTAAATTTTGTTCGATCTGACCTGTTCACAGGGTGTTAGTTTGCTATACACTGAACTGAATCCCACTGTGATCGAATACACGCACCACGTTATCGAAACGTATTCCGGTGCGCCAACCAGACAGAGAGTGAATTTAGGCGGCTCTCCATATTCATCTTCATAAATCTTAGGCCCCACATTCGCCTTAGTAACACAATATGCAACCAGTTTCAGTACGATCAACAGAAAAAAATCTGTACTTTACTCTGAAAACTGGCACAAGTGAGTTAATTGCTTAAGGAATCAAACCATTTCGGTGAAAAAAAGAAATTTCAGAAATAAGTGAGTATAAAACCTTGGGAGGGTGGTAGAATATTTTGAGATACGTCTTTTACAAATTTATTTCAAACGATTCTCTACTTCCTGACTGCATTCTGCAAAACCAGAAAGTAGTTACTTTATTTTTCACATAGCAAAAATTACCTTCTTGTTTCTTCATACTTTTTAGCCAACTACACTTACTGTTATGAAACAACACTCATATTTAATCTCATCTGGGTTTAAGGTAAAAAAAAAGGTATCTTTTTCATCTAACTGATAAACGAAGAATATTGCCACCGCAGACAGTAGAATTCCGTTATGGCCATCTGTTCTCTTGTTTGCAACCACTGTCGTTTTACGTCTGCAGGATGCAGCTGCCACAAAATAATCACGTGGTGGCGAAACAGCCTTGCTGCTGCTGCTCTGTCCTTCTGAGTGCACATGACTAGCCAGCTGGACACATGCTTCTGGCTACACTACAAAGAGATGACCCTTACACTTTACAGTTATTTTAGGAATGTATCTGGTAATAAGAAAATTGAAAATGTTACAATCAAAACAACGCATATTACTCCCAGGAAACAAGGCAGACAGGCAATGCAGTTGACAGAAATTTTTCATTTGGATAAAAAACTGTTAGCTAAATTGCAGCTCAGATCCACTCTCTTCGTGTGGATCAACTGTTTCAGCCTGTTGCTAATTCGATGTTTACTTGATTCTGCATTTTTCCGTCCCATACCGACGGGTTTCGAAATTTCACTCCAAGCAAGAGCTGCCACACAAAGGTTAAAGACCCACGTAAACAGTAGAGGAAATAAATGTCAAAACGAACGCAATTACAGCCGCAGTTAACATGTTCATTTGTAGTCAGTAAACCCCCATACAGTGTGTGGCTGTTCCACTTGCGAATAAAGCACGTGAGGTTAGTTAGCTTGGACGCTTCTGTACGATTTCATTTTACCGACGTAGTCCTCAAGAGATATATATGGGCGTGAGAGAGATAAGTTCCGTAACGGTTCTCGGAGAAGGGATCACTGGAATACTGAGATCAATGCATTTCATCAGATACGACGACTTTATTATTTGCTATGGCTGGGTTCCAAGATAATTTCGTCAGCAGCAGTATCCTTCGTAGATGAGTTACATTTCTTGAAATTCTTCCTTTGAATCTTCATCTGGCACCAGCGTTAATGACAGATTCCTCTCAAACTATGACTAACGTATAAATATTTTACCATTGTGGCTGAACTCAAAGACACATCGCATATTAGGTAGGCCTACACATACTGCAAAGCAGTTTTACACCTGTTCCCCGGATTACACTCTATTCGTTTCCACTGGAAGTTAGCTAACAGTATTTCCAAGACCTGATATTTTCCAATTCCTAAATATTCCGAAATTTTTCTGACATTGCTACTTTGTAACAGCGTCTTCTGTTTGGTTTGTGGGGCGCTCAACTGCGCGGTCATCAGCGCCCATACAAAGTCCCAATTTTTACACAGTCCATTTTCTGTTCACAATCCAATCTAGTCACTCTCACAAATGATGATGGTGAAATGATGAGGACAACACAAACACTCAGTCCCCGGGCAGAGAAAATTCCCAACCCGGCCGGGAATCGAATCCGGGACCCCGCGATCCAGAGGCAACGCTAACCCCTAGACCACGAGCTGCGGACAGCGTCTTCTGCGAGAACTGAAGAGCATCGTTACCACTTGGAAAAATGCTGGGGTATTGTCTTCATGGCAAAACTATGAAGGAAACTTTCGTATAAACATATGTGAGGAAGTGCTTTCTATTTTAGACGTTAATGAAACAATATTCTTCGTTATCTGACACCATCAGTCGTCCTGCTGGTGTCTCTGGTGATAAGATGAATCATGAGCCTCAAGCAATCTAGGTTGCAGCAAATTTTGGTCACTTTTTTGCAGATTTCTTATTATTTTTATTTACAGGCCGTTAGAGTTCATACTCATCTTTACCTTGGCTGATGTATCAGTATGACAGTAGTGGCTTCACATCTTGCACTTGTATCACACATGTTCATTACGTTGGTTGATAACACTAAAAAATTCTTATGCGATGATAATTTCTAACAGATTTTTACTTCAACAATAGTTTGTCAGTGATGTAGCTGACGATGGCTGGTTTCGCCTGCTACGGATGAAAACTGAGCAACTCACGGTTAGCCGCGGTAAAGCCGACTTGAATCAATGGATCACGAAAGACACGAATAATCGAAAATACACGTGTTTTTAGCGGAAATTGCTATTTACTGTATCTAGAAAACATGCTACATATCCAATTTGACAGCCTGCTATCTTACTTAAGCGTTGCTCAACGGAAACTGACAACTCTTTAGGAAATTGCTTTTAAAAAACACTGGATTTTATATCACTTGCTTTTAGTTCCTCTTCAGGAAACAATCGTGATTTTTTTTTGTTTCATTTAATTTGTTTTTGGAGACCTTGTTTTCTGTGACAAGGGATTCCTCGGTCTCATCTCGAACCCACTTTGAAATATGTACAGAAACCAAGCAGCAAATACAAGAGTGGAAGGACGTGAAAGAGAAACCGCAGTTGTGGAGGTCGTGAGACAGGTTTGTAGCCCATGCCCAGTGTTATCCAGTTTGTACACTGGGCAACGGTACAGTGAACTAAGGAGAAATTAGGAAAGGAAATTTCAGGGAGAATAAATACAAACTTCGTGGTTTCTCAGTGACATTGTAATGGTGTGACAGACTGCAAAGGATTTGTAAAAACACTTGAACTGAATCGACAGCGTCCTAGAAAGAGATTATAAGATGAATATCAACAAAGGTAAACCATGGGTTATTGAGTGCAACCGAATTAAATCGTGCGATGCTGGGGGTTTGAGGTTGGGAAAAAGAAACTAAAAGTAGTAGATGTGTTTTGCTTTTTGGGCAGTAAAATAATTGGCCGAAGCAGAGAGGTTATAAAATGCAGACTAACAAGAGCAATAAACGCATTTCTGCAGGAGAGGAGTTTGTTAAAGTCTGACTACAATTTAAGTGTTAGTAAGTTTTTTCTGAAGGTGTTTGAAGCGTAGTCTTGTACGGCAGTGAAACTCGGACGATAAGCAGTAACTAACGAGGAAGTACTGAATCGAGTAGGAGAGAAAGGAAACTTATGGCACAACTTGATTAAAAGAAGGGATCTGTTGACAGAATACATTATGACACGGGATGGTCAGTTTGGGACTGGACCGAAGTGTGAGGGGTAAAAATTATAGAGGGAGGCCAAGACTTAAATATGGTAAGCAGGTTCAAATTTATGTGGCTTACAGCAGTTATACAGAAATGAAGAGGCTTGCATAGGAAAGACTAACACGGAGAGCGGCATCAAACCAGGCTGCGGGAGGAAGACCAGAACAACGACGAAGATATTCGTTCTATAAAGAGCGTTCTAGAAGTTCCCGTGGAAGGTTGTTGCTCGAGCGTACATACAACGCAGCACGACTCCAGTGTGGGTAGATAAGCAGCGACATGTAGGCGAGGAATTTGTGTGCCATTAATGTGTTTCCGACCTGAGTGCCGTACATGTAGAAACGTGAACTATGGTGACATAATTACCAAATGCGTCCTAACAGGACCAACGTGCCGTTATTTTTTTCTTGGCTGCCGAAGGACAAGCACCGGTGGACATCCATCGGAGAATGAAAAATACATACAGGGCAGCATGCCTGTCGAAAACCACCGTTTTGGAATGATGCGCCAGGTTCATGATAGTGCACGTCTCCATATCGCTAACGTCATAAAGCAGAAGTTACGCCAACTCAAGTGCGAGACACCCGAGCACCCGCCCTACAGTTCTGATCTCTCTCCATGCGATTATCACGCCTTCAGTCCTTTTAGAAAAGAACTTGAAGGGCCGAAGATCCCTGTCGAGCTTGGATGTGCAGCAGGCAGTTACGGACGTCTTCTCACAGATGTACACAGTGAATTATCACATGGGTATATTTAACCTGGTGCGTCGGCGGGATGATCGAATCAATACTAGAGACGATTTTACCTGATTTGCATACCGATTCTGGACTGTACGGCCTTCGAGCCCAAACTTTTTGATCGCCCTTTGTAGTTTAATTAGAATACTTCAGGCTTCTTTCTTAAGGGGGGTAGGACGTCAAACGGGCCGACTTGGAGCAGTAGAGGCACCACTGGACATTTTAATTTCTACTGTCTATACTTTTACAAATAAATTCATAAAACTTTGTCAGGATGACCAGGAAGGATTGAGGACTCATACTCATAGCAGTGGAAGTTCAAAAATGTAGCAAAATAGCAAAATACCTTTGTTTTACATTTGAAATTTCGTCATTTTTTCACTTACTACTGGCTACATTTGTTTCTGTAGATACACTTTTCTTCCTAAGTAGGAGAGATTCTTCGATGAGTTTTGCACAGCATACAAGCAGTACTTACAGGTGTATGAAACTCTAGAATTTTCCAAATCTATTAAAAACTGTGGTAAAAATTGAGATAATTAACTATAAAATTTGAGTTTTTTCTAAACAAGAAATTTTAAATGTAACAGTTCATTAATTTTTTTTCATAAATTAAATAAACTATAGAGTTTCACACACATGTAACTGTAGTTTGTATGCTGTGCGAAATTCATCGGAGAATCTCTCTTACTTAGGAAGAAAAGTGTACCTATAGCAACAAATGCAGCCAGTAGTAAGTGAAAAATTGATGAAATTTCACATGTAAAAAAATGTATTTTGTTACCGTTTATGGGCTTCCACTACTATGAGTATGAATCCTGAATCTTTCCTGTTCATGCTTTCAAAGTTTTATGAATTTATTTGTAAAAGTATAGACAGTGGAAATTAAAATGTCCTGTGGTGCCTCTCCTGCTCCAATTTGCCCCATTTGACGTCCTACCCCCCTTAATTTTTAAAAAAAAATATCGCTTAACTAAGCACGGATGATCAGGAGCCCGCTGTAATTTTTATGTTGCGGCATGCGCTCACTGCGACAAGGGTCGCACTTTGCGATGTTGACATCTGGAACAGATCTGAAGGCGGCCCCTTCCTTACTGCAAACTAACGGATGCTAAGGGCAGTTCGCAGGAAGCCCCAACAGGACTCTCTCTCTCGTTAAACATTCTGACATCCGAGTCAGCCCTCCGGGTGACGACAAATCTACTTCCAACGCGAAAGGCATCGGGGAGAAGGACATCGCTGCTGTTTCGCATATCCACTCAGTTGTCGCTGGGACGAGTCGGGCGACGTAGCCGACTCGGATAAAAGAGCCGGCGGCATCGGCTGACAGTTACACGGGGTGGGTCGGCTGTGCAGCTTTCAGCAGCCGCCGCCCCTGCAGATCCATCATCCGCGCTGGCTGCCGGCGCGGCGCGGCGCAGCGTTTGACTTCGCCGGTACCGGTGGTGACTACTAGCACCCCTACCGTTCCCTTGTCAGCGCTGCCAGTCTCGATTCCTAGCAAAGACGGCTAAGGAACTTTTACTACAGCCGGTTTCGGGGCAATACACCATCTTCTCGTATCTACATCAGTCCAAACAAAGGAAAATACGAAAATACACTATTTGCTTGCCGGCCGCTGGTGGCCGAGCGGTTCTGGCGCTACAGTCTGGAACCGCGCGACCGCTACGGTCGCAAGTTCGAATCCTGCCTCGGGCATGGATGTGTGTGCTGTCCTTAGGTTAGTTAGGTTTAAGTAGTTCTAAGTTCTAGGGGACTTATGACCTCAGCAGTTGAGTCCCATAGTGCTCAGAGCCATTTGAACCATTTTTGAACCACTGTTTGCTTACAGCTGGTACTTGAAATGATGCCTACTACATGATCAGTATTACTCGTATGTCGCATCACTTACAGACATGGAAAACCATATTATAAATATAAGAGTTTCACAGTTAGGCACATACAGCAAGGAAACAAGTGTCTTAATGCGGAAGAAGATTTGGCCTGTTAGAACAGCAGATAACATCTGATCGTCATATAGTATGTACACGCTATGGGGTGAGAACCTAAGATGGTTGCTACAAGAAATCAACGAAGCCGAGGTATAACTCATGTTAATTCATACATGCAGCTTCATAACAACGCAACATGTCACACAATATTGTGAAATTGCATGAATGAAGTAACAAGAGTTACATCTACATTTCACTGATTTCTTCTGTTGTCTCTCTGTAACATGCGTTTACTGCATCACGATCAGTTGATATCTGCGGTTCTAATGCGTCACACCTCTCCCGTTTAACTAACCTGTTGCGTTTCTGCATATGCGTTAACTGTGTATATTCCTACGTATTATATGGTTCTCCATGTCTCTAAAGGAGGTGATAGTGTGTAGGTATCATTTCTTACACTGCCTACACGCTAATGATGTATTTTTGTATTTTTCTGTATTTTTTTTGTTTTCTTAAATCGTATACCGAGAAGCTGGTATGGTATACTACCGAAACCGTTTGCAATACAAGAGATTTAATATAGTTCTGTGTCATGCGTATCAAAAATTACATTACTGCTGTTGAAGGTAACCTGCAAGAAATGTTCGATTTTGGTGTAAGAGACCCGTTGTCTCCGGTGGCTCGTTACAGTGTAAACACATAATTATTGGTTCAAGTGGTTCAAACGGCTCTGAGCACTATGGGACTTAACTTCTGAGATCATCAGTCCCCTATAACTTAGAACTACTTAAACCTAACTAACCTAAGGACATGACACACATCCATGCCCGAGGCACGATTCGAACCTGCGACCGTAGCGGTCGCGTGGTCCCAGACTGTAGCGCCTAGAACCGCTCGGCCACCCCGGCCGGCATATAAGTATTATTAGTTTTTGTCAATATTCGAATTACCTCTCTTCCTGCAAAATCACGTTCACGGCAGTGAAAATTTTCACAGTGAACTTCGCGGCATTTCACTTGTGCTAACATAGATCAGGATAAACAGATGAGGACCTGAGGCCCTTCCTCCTCAGTGAGAGTCCAGTCTTAACCACTGTGTCACCGCCATTGGTACCTTTATCAGTATAGTTGCCATGGTAAATACACAAAACAGTAAACGTTTACAATGTAACAAGTAGACAAGGTTGGTTCAAATGGCTCTGAGCACTATGGGACTCAACTGCTGAGGTCATTAGTCCCCTAGAACTTAGAACTAGTTAAACCTAACTAACCTAAGGACATCACAAACATCCATGCCCGAGGCAGGATTCGAACCTGCGACCGTAGCGGTCTTGCGGTTCCAGACTGCAGCGCCTTTAACCGCACGGCCACTTCGGCCGGCAAGTAGACAAGGGAGATTGACAACCATCTCTTCGTGTAGAGGAAGAGTTATTGCTAAATAACGTTAAAACGAGGTATTCTTCGGCTGCAAGATTGGGGGGGGGGGGGGGGTCATAAACCGGGGACAACCATGTCATACAAACGGCGCCCCATCGATGACGAGGTCATGAGAGAAGGTGTTTCGATTTAGTGTGAGGATATCGGCCTTGTTCTTTTTCCAAGTACACCATCTCGAAACTCGCCTTAACCCATTACCCGGCATGTAATTCAGTGTCTGCGCAACCCCGCTTCACAAAGATGGGCAGGATTAATGATGGCAGGCTCGTTCTGCTAGCGGTAGGGTATATGAAATAACAGCAAAATTTGCACTTGTCGACGAAAGCAAAGGGGCTAACACCTTGTCAAGTCCTACAAGTCCTACTTAGAAAACTCCGATCTCAACCTGTATGTGACCTGGAAAACTTTAGAGATTGCTCCTGGAACATCAATGGAAAGAAAAGTAGCTGGAGAACGTCATTGATAGGAGTCACTCTTCCCATACCACTTTCGTGAATGGAATCGAAAGAAATACTAAATTATAACACAGTACGAAATTTCTCTGTCTCTATCCTTGGAGAGTTTTACAGACTACAGAAGGGAAGAGAGGGTTTAGGTGCAATCATCTCCTGCGAATTTTAGGAAATCAATGGGAGACTTTAATTCTGATGGCTGGACGAAGAACTTCGCTCTTGGTGAATACCAGTAAATGCTTCAACCACAGCTTAACTAAACTCCATATCAGATTTAGAACAGCACTCGCGCTATCTTCAAGAAAATTATCATCATCATGGTCGTATATACCATAGTCGATATAATAACAGAAGTTTGTATCAGCTGTGGTTACCTGATATCTTAAAGTTATTAATAACCAAAGCACATCGAAGTTAGAGGAAATTATTGTACATTCACGATTTAGATACTGACACTGCAGAACGGAATTCCGTACGTTAGCAATAAACTATGCTTATAGCGCAACAGATTTAGTATGCTGTCACTCTCAAACAGACTCTTAGCCAAGAGACAATTTCTCAGTCACTTAGGCCGACGCATGTGCAGTCGATTGACATTCCGCCAGTGTCCATCATTGTAAATGGTTGAGAAATGCACATAAAGAAGTAGCTCGTTCATCTAACTAAAAAATCCGGTTATTTATCATAAACTACATGAAATATTCTATTTCTGTTATTATAAGCAGTTGCTATAGAACTACTGAATAACAAATTCTCCAAAGTGGTAGTGCAATTGTGTGTTGAGTTTGTTAATAGTATGGAATTAGTAACATTGAGATTGGAGTAAAATGCTATATTGTACTGTAGCGCTGAAGTACTGAAGAGAACATGTGAGGTAGCTAAAGTACTTGACATCGCACAGCCTGATGCACAAATCCGACGACCGTAAATGAGTGAAAAAATGGTATACGTATGGCGTTAACTAATTTTCCGACAACAGTGTGAAACAACTAGCAAAAAACAATGTAAGACAAAAACAGGACTTTCATACTTACAGCACTTCGCTGAAATACTGAGGCCCTACATAAATCATGTAAATTACGGCAAAGAAGTCTAGATACCATTGTAATATTTTAGAAAAGTGTCGGTAAACGGTTAAAAGGCTCCTGCGTAGTTTCGTAAAAGTAGTGAAGGTGTCAAAGGGTGGTTCTGCTGTTCGAAATAGTGTTAATTTGGATCAAAAATCGTAGATTTTTCGGGAAGAGCATTTCCAGGGAAGACATTTTTATTTACGTACAATTGCTAGAATCACGTAAGTGAGAAATGGTACCACAGTTTCTGTTGCACCATAGTTAGTCGATGTACATTTTTCTGGCTGGTGACCTCTCTCAAAGGTCTGAGAAATGCAACAGAATGCCGCCCCCAACTCAAACTTTCGGCGAAAAGTACCGTGGCTTACAAACAGACATTCGAGTTATGACCCTGTTTGCTCATTGAAGTATTTCGGAATACAAAACCAGAATACTGTCATGCTAAGAATGTGTAAACTTATTAACTTACTACTCAGATGACAAGCTACTAACTGATGCTAACTCATTATCATCTATGGTATTTTGTGAGAAGCATACGACAATGTGTCATTGACAGAGGTGCGACTTCAAAACATATCTACAACTAAATCAGCTCGACACTGTACCACATAGTACTAACCGAGATACGTACGGAGTACCACTGTAAATGTGTGATTGGCTCGAGGTCTATTTGACTAACAGAATCGGAATTTTCCAAAGAGTGCTCCAATCATAAGCACAGCAGGAAAAAATCTCCTACCCCTTCACTTCTTTTACGAAATTATACTCCAGGCTTTTTCTCGTTTACGAAACTGTTCTAACGCATTATACTGTCACCTAGAAATCCCTGACATAATTTGTATTCTTTATTTAGTGTTCCAATTAGTATTCTTGCGGCAGAGTAATAAACATGAAACCTTTGTTTTTATCTTATATTATCCTTGCAAAAAGCGAGTTGATTTACAGTTATTATCGGAAAACTAATTAACGCCAGTCATTTATTCCGTGTCAGTTCTCGCGCGTCGCTTTTGTGTATCAGAATAGGCGACTTCCTTTACTTTATCTACCTCATATGTCACATTTATTTCAACGCTGCTGCATCTATTTTACTGTTAAGGCTCAAACGATGCACACTGTCAATAGCAGGTTGCCTATCTGAATGCTGCCAGGGGCAACAAAAATTTGACTTTCAATATTTCGTACACTTATCGACCGCATTCAAAAATTTAAAATGCTGTCCTAATCTACTCACTAACAGATATAATCTTATCTTAAAGGTTTAACACAGTAAGCCAAGTATTCCAGTTAGAACTGTGAGTATGTATCCAGGCAGCATAACCTACGGCGCGCAAATTACCCACACTCCATCGATTATTCGAAAATAAGAGAACTTAGCAGTTTCCAACAAGCTTTACGCGTACTTCAAACTCCTTTGCAAATTTTTCCCGCATAAAATAATTAAAGTAAAAATGTTTATTACTTATTACGTTTTTGATCTTCATGCTGTAAAACTTCGCTATCAGTCATGACATTCTATTTTATTACTTCTGTACTATCAGCTCTACTCGCAACATATTTTGCAGACAGTATTAACAGATTCGAATGAATGTACCTGCAAGATTATGTCATTACACGACACATAGTTCAGGAGATATGACGTAATAAACATTGTGATACGCGAAAAACTAGCTTTTCCTGGAACGGAGCGCAAATTATCCAGATTGTACTCATCAAGAGAATAATCCGCAACTAATAAAACTAAGACGGAGACTTAGAAAAGGAGACTCTGCTTTTGCAGATCACCTGCTTCAACAAGGCCACAGTTACAAGGTGCAGCATGAGCTCTTACATAACATTCAGAAAGGGAAGAAGAGGAGCTACCTTGAAATACCTAGAAAGAAACAACATCAAAGAATCAGAAATAGCGGAAAGAAACCGTTTTAAAAATGAAATACTAAATTTGGAGGGCTTTCAAAGTAGAAGAAATAAGAAATCAGGAACAACATGTACAGAAGAAAGGAAGAGACTTCATGGGGAGAAAATGAGGGAATTCTGGAAAAATAGGAAACAACAACAAAAGAAGACGAGGAACTGAAGTTTTTGACGTGATCCTAGTTGGTCTATAAGACTGAGAGAGAGAGAGAGAGAGAGAGAGAGAGAGAGAGAGAGAGAGAGAAAAGGTCACTTGCACTGAATGATAAAACACAGTTCCCTTACTTACCCTTCTAACTGCAGATGTTGACAATAATCTCATCCAAACAGTTTTGTAAGTTACGTCTCCTACTCATATACCCTATTTTAGTTGTTTCAGCTGCTGTAGTTTCGCTTGCACTATTAAGAAAAATTGTTTCGTGTAATTATAGTTCTTTCACTTGCCTATATAGTCTCAGCTGTAATATTTTACAGTTTCTAATACTCGACTTGTTAAAGACAAGATTATGCCATTCTGTCACTCTTTCCTCTCCGCCCCCCCTCCCCACTAGTCTGACTAGTTTCTGTCTTTGCTCAATTTCACAAGCCACGTGTACTGTATTTAGGATATGTTTGACGTGGACAGTTCTATTTATTTTATTACAATGAAATGTATCTCAGATCTTCATTATTCAGCATTATCTGATTCACTTGACAACGATATTTTATATGCAATGGAAAATTTGTTCTCATTGGATTGCACTGTGTGTGACGCTGACAAATTTATCGCAGCTTTGCATCAGTCTCTGTCAGAATTAGAGAACTTCGCAACAAAACCTGTCAAAATTACGTTAACTTTACATGAACATCTTTCAAGCCCGCCGCGGTGGTCTCGCGGTTCTAGGCGCGCAGTCCGGAACCGTGCGACTGCTACGGTCTCAGGTTCGAATCCTGCCTCGGGCATGGATGTGTGTGATGTCCTTAGGTTAGTTAGGTTTAGGTAGTTCTAAGTTCTAGGGGACTGATAACCACAGCAGTTGAGTCCCATAGTGCTCAGAGCCGTTTGAACCATTTGAACATCTTTCAAAATAACTATAACATCTATGATAAATAAGTCAGCGTGATAAACAATGTAATCCAATAAGAACAAATTAATCATTGTATCTAAAATATGGTTGTTACATAGATCACAACAAAATGTCGAATCAGAAACACCTTAATCCGTCTGTATTTCCAATTTTATTTTTTTTTCCTACCAGTTTTCGCTTTACAGTGTGCCGTTTCCAGGCCCCCTGACCGAGGTGTAGGAAGAATCGCACCTCTTGTACTATCGAAATAGTGTCCAGCATACAGCCATTGGCCTGAAATTAATGAACGAAAGGATCGCGTTGTTAAAAAGAAGTCTATGAATACCATTGATTCTATGCTGGCCACTATTTCGATTGCACAAGAGGTGGGTTTCTTCCTACACGTCGGTGAGGGGGCCTGAAAATGGCATAATGTAACGTCGAAACTGATAGCAAAAATAAAATGCAACTGGATTTATAAAAGGCCGGCAGCATTTTTGATTTGACATTTTATATTGAACTGCGGAGGTGCGCGCACGCCCTTTATGAAGATGGACTTCCACAGACTGGATCACAATATTCTGGATAATGAAGATCGGCGATACCTTTAAGTGTGATGGTTTACTGTCTACATCAAATGTATCCTAAATACGTGGCTTGTGATAATAGGCAAAACCGTAACCAGTCGGCCAATATGTACTTAGCAGCTTCAGGGTAAACTTATTAGAAATTTCTTTTCTTCAATATTTGAGAGTTACAAGACGCGGCTAAATGACATTGTTTATAAAACGAACTGACATGCACTGCAAATGCGCTTTATTTGAAATCTTTGATCCCACAAAAATTTCGGTTACTCATCTTTATCTTTGTAATTGATGATGGTGTAACAGCCGAAAACCGATTTACAAAATAATGCATACTGTAAAATGTTACACCAGCGTCATGTTTTTTTTCGTTCATAGCTGTAATAATAGCAATAATAATAATAATGGACATGTTTAACGTCAAATACTTAACAAATTAACTGATTTGTAAAGTAATAAGGCTTGTAAAGCTTCTGTTATTGATATTCGAATGAAACAACAAGTTTATGGTCACCAGTGACAGTTCATTTACATCCATGACGCGTTTCGAAGGTTTAAACCTCCATCATCAGGTGGATTTACATGTGTTAGTACGACATGTGTACGTGTATGTGTGTTGTGTTACGATTTTGGGGTAACGTGTGGCACTGTCTCCAGTGGTCACAGGCTCCTTTCAGTGTCATAACACATCACATGTAAACTGTCACATATTTTTAATAAAGATAGTGTGACACGTATCTGTCATACTAAGTAAATCCACCTGATGATGTAGGTTTAAACCTTCGAAACGCGTCGTGGATGTGAATAAACAGCTACTGATAACAGAAAACTTGTTGGTACAGCATTTTCCTGCAATATGCTGAAATGTCTCTGTTGGATTCCTTTCAATGCTATCTACACAGTTCTGACCTCCTTTTCAGTTTCTTTTTCCCCGACACCCTGTTGTACATAATATTTGCAAGGAGTGTTTTCATGGGGGCGCGCGATGTGGCACGAGCTGGGCTCGGGGCAGACGTGTGCGGCCGTGCGACCCCCGCCAGTCTTCCACAATGCGACGCAGCGGGCGCCCGCGGGCCATTCAGGCACCTCTGCAAACTTTCCGCCGGATTAGCCGCGCCCGTGTAAGTAGCTTTTGTGCTCCGCACCTCGGGCAGTCCTAAGAGGTTAAGCGGCTCCGCGCAGACAGACACTAAAAAAAAGGAAAAAAAAGAAACACACGGCTGAAGAGGGGGAAAAAATAGGATTGCGGTGCGCAGAAAAGAGCAGAGGGCAGAGGGATGGCTGTCCGACTGGTGTGGCGCTTTCGCCCGCCGGACACGGGTGCGCAGCGGGACGCCCGACAAAAGGGCCCTCGCCGCCGCCGCCGCCACTCGCGGCTCTCCAGCAAACTAAAAGCTGGCGCCAGCCGCGCGGAGCGAAAATAAAAGACCGATAGAAGAGCGCCGAGACTAAACAAATAGAGGAGGCAGTCTTCGGAAGGGCCCGTCGGGTCCATTAGCGACTGTGGCACCTGACGTGCGATATACACTTACGGGGCGCACAATGGGGAAGGGACTTAATTTCTCAATAGCCGCCATATGCCGCGCCAGGATGTGGGCCCCGGCAGCCAGCCAGCGGTTTGCACGCAACGCGGCTGGGCCGCAAAACAACACCAAAAAAAAGTATGTAGGGCGGGTGTTTGGTCAGTCGGCCGCCAATTAATGCGTCGCTGCGTGCGAGGGGGATCAGCCAGTAGCGGTGCGCAGAAAAGGCTTACACAGCCGCGAATGCAGCCGAATAAAAATGGTAACGTTAGAATTCTTCTCGGTACACTGCCGCGTCATCTTGTGAAATATCTGAAGTGTTGAAATAACCGACCGGGGTGGCTGAGCGGTTCTAGGCGCTACAGTCTGGAACCGCGCGACCATTACGGTCGCAGGTTCGAATCCCACCTCGGGCATGGATGTGTGTAGTGTCCTTAGGTTACTTACTTTTAAGTAGTTATAAGTTCTAGGGGACTGATGACCTCAGAAGTTAAGTCCCATAGTACTCAGAGCCATTTGAACCAAATAACCGACGTTTCAGGAAGATTACGGCTGCCTAAGGTACAGACCAGGGGTTCTCAAAATTTTCCTCTGATGGAACACACTGAAAATTCTGCACTTCGATGGATCACCTTCTTTATTTTGAGAGTCAATAGAATACATAAAAATTTTAAAACTGACAAAAAACCTTTTTTAATTGCGTGATTATTTCAGTTTTAAAAAAAATGGTTCAAATGGCTCTGAGCACTATGGGACTTAACTTCGGAGGTCATCAGTCCCCTAGAACTTAGAACTACTTAAACCTAACTAACCTAAGGACATCACACACATCCATGCCCGAGGCAGGATTCGAACCTGCGACCGTAGTTGTCGCGCGGTTCTAGACTGTAGCGCCTAGAACCACTCGGCCACTCCGGCTGGCATTTCAGTTTTACATCGTAACCAATAGCACAGAAAACGTAACAACTTTTTAAACAAATAAGTAGACGTCCAGAAAAAAAAACATGTTACGAACGGTTTTTCCGGGACACTTACAAACTTTCCATGGACCACCAGTGTTCCGTAAAACACAGTTTGGGAAACACTCGTACAGAATAATTAAATATTAATCTACGCCCTGAGAAAAGTATTTGCAAAATGGCCGAAACTGTTATTTTTTTGTTCTTTTCTGTTTAAAGTATTTGTTCACGTCCACAGCTGAGTTGTCAGTGCGTCTCGCTGCCATGTTGAAGACGGGCGTTCTATCACCAGTACTGCACTAGGTGTCTCCTTGGTGCGAAGACTATTACTAGAGTGGACTCCACCCCAGATTGGCGATGCCAGTGGAAGAGCTATTTGAACGATAAATAGAGGCACAAGGTCTGGAAAGCCGATAATGATTGCGAAAGCCTTGTGCAAACCCCATACCCGTGCACACCGCATCCGAATGACACCACATGCACAGAAAAGCACTGCGGCCGGTCGGCTTAGCGCGACCCTCTGGGCCTAATAGTGGGGTCTAATTTTTGCTGTTATACTATGACGCGGCAGTACACCCAGAAAGATTTTGTAAGAGACATCCTAATGACTTACAAATACAGTAAGTCACGTCAAATAAATACACATACACATAAATACACATACATTCCAGCATCAACTTCTAAATGTATTAAATGGAATGATCACGAACCTCACTTGGGAGTAAAGTATGTGGTAGGCTTTGACAGGCCGCGAATTATTAGTAGGACACGGGCAAGCTGCAGAACGTCAACGTATGACATGGCTAACAAAACACGTCAGTGGCCTATTCTCCCAGTACTCTGTTCAGGTGTGTCGGTTCCCATGTGGGTCGACGGAAAGCAATGAGCGTATATAAAAAGCGGAGCAGTCAATAGTCATAGGCTTTTTTATTGGCGAAAGAACATACCTAACAAAAATACTGATACATCTTAACGTTCCCTTGCGATACAAGGTCGGCATTAACTGAACACATCCTGCCTTACATCGCTAAATAACCGGAATCCACCGAATATAAAATATTTATTGACGCCTCTCGGGCATATAGCAGTTATCATAACAGCCTATCTGTTAAAATGAACGTCACAACTGTTACGCGGAACAAAATACGAATGACATATTACGCTGAATAAAGTTGCAGTAATCTGTCATCTGTAATTTTTATACCAAGGAGAGCGACCTGAAAAGGTGATAAGGACGTAGTCAATCTTAACCGAAAAACCTTCTACGAAAGATGCAATACATCTAGCGAAAATTAGCTTAAAAATTCCTGTAACAATCTTTTACCTTCAGACCCTCAGAGATCGTGAAGATAACATTAGACTAAAAATAGTAGTCAGTGCATAGAGGTACACCAGCAATCATTGTTTGCAGACACTACCAGACTACAAAGGCTACTTAAAATATACTACACTAATAAGCACCCTCTACCACACACTTTATACTGATTCGCAGACTAGATACGTACAGGAGAGCCACACTGCACCGATCTGTCAGTGAAAGTACTGGGCACAATAAAATATTGCTCCTGCAGTAACACAGGACCATCAAGCGATATCGTTGATACAACGGAACGAGCACTCACATACTATGGACACAGATTTTGCCGAAACGAAGTTAAAAAGTTGCTCTAAATACTTAGATGTAAAAGTGCTAATAGTTGCTCATATGTATTTTCTATTACATTACTCTACACTATCCGGTACCAACTTCTGAAACGACTTTCTGTTCGCGATTGAAACCTACATTTTTTTAGTTGATTAGGGGAACTATGTAGAGCAGAACAAAAGTGCTTGTGAATTTTGTGGTGCGTTGGATGTAAAAAGTATATCTGAGTGGTTATATAGTAAATCATTGTTGTAGACGAACTGTGACAAGGTGTGATAATGGAGCAACAAGACGTTGCCGAAGAATTGTAAGTAAAAATCCCGATTCTACTAATATATGCAACTGTTTATGTAGCCTTTGTAATAGAAAAGAGTTTTGGAAGTATAATGCAATTTCACACCGCGCATAATGATAACTTCGTTTCATAGACATCGAAAAACATTAGGCGTAACTGCATTTCTCTATCGACTGTTGAGCAAGTGATGATAACAGAAAACGTGGACAAACAGAAATAAGTACATACTCGGAAATCCAGTTTCACAGGTGTTGCTTTTCTGTGAGCCAGAGCAAAATCAAACAGCTGTCAACGACTGTTCCTCAACACCTTATCCACATTATATTCTTCGCTTTACATACCGTGAATTAAAATGAAGGAGACCTGACTTACAGGTGCATATAAAGCAAAACTGCGCATTCTATGGTGTCAAAGGCTCTACTTCTTAGTTATGATTTAATACTGCGAGTAATATAGAGGCTATCAGTAGGTGAATGAGAGTAATAAACTGGGAATTGATCTCAAGCATCGAAACCGGACCGCTGCAGATGCACTGTGAATTCATATGAGCGATAAAGGTGAAATGGCCAAATTGTATCACTTCGTGCAGAACGAAGAAAGGACTACGCAAGAAATTAACACGTCCACGGACCAACAGTAAAACAACAGTATTGGGCAGTGAGAAGCAGATACGAAGTAGTAGCTACTTGAGTGTGACAGCGAAACCATGTCGGAGACACGTACTTAGTAAACCTTAAGCCAACCATGAAGAAATGAGTTGGAAACAAAAATTGCAACGTAAAGGAAGAAGATGTAAAATCGGGTGACATAGAAATTTCTCCTCAAATGGCAGACATATAACATCGAATGTTTTCGAAAAAGTATGAAAATAAACTTTGTCACTGCGACCTTAAACCTTTCAACACGGTGGCTGTTTAACACTGCTTTTAATGTTTTAAGTGCAGTGGACACAAGTTTATATTTACTTGGCTGTTTGGGACAAGTTAAACAGATGTCAGAGGCAAAACAAACACTCTGCCGACTACTTACAAGACTTCCAGTTTCAGATCGGAAAACTCGACAACCGCGTCATGTTTTCGTGCACACGGTGATACATTATTGACGGAAATACGAACTGCTCTTTTTTATAATTACGCTGAAAGTCGCAAATGTCGCGAATGGTACATTGTCTTCGAGTACACGGCCTTCACATAAGGCGCTTGCGACGTTCTTAAAGGTACGTGTGTGAATATTCTGGCTCCAGATATCGCCAACAGATTGTTACCAAAACTAACTGGACCTCAGCTACGAAAACCAATAGTTCCCACACCATTCTCATTTGGGAACAAGAATTTTACTTTGAGCCGTCACAGCTGGCGTGCTCGTCATTTGTGAAGTGCGCTCGTCCGCGAAAGTAAGCGCCATAAATCGGGCCGAAAGCGTCCCTACAGAACCAACATGTCTTTTTCCACTCATATTAAAAGTTCCATGGTTGTTCTCATCCAGGCGTATGACTTCCTGTTTAAGACCTGAATATGCGATCTTTCCTTCATCCTTACAGTCCCCACGTGTCAGTAAAGAGGCGGAAAAATTAGTTTTTACCTCAGGAACACTGTTTGTTGAAAGGAGAAATAAACGTGTTTGCCCGAAGATGACGAGTAAGAAACGTACCTAGGTGTCAGTTCAGATCCGACATTTTTATTCCGCTATTAACCTGGGAAAAGTAAAAGCTATCCACAACATTTGTACAGCCTATGTAGCTTGATGGTTCTGAACTGCCGACGATTCGTTCCATCGTATCGGAACTGAATATAATGAGTAGACATTTACGTAAAATATCCTACTGCCAAACACTATGAAAGTAATGGAAAGGAACAGGTGTGAGGTACTGACCACGGATCCATGAACTTGGAAAGCGGCATTACTTAACTGGACTAAGCGCTTTACAATTTGGCCGTACTTACAGTCTTGGGATAGACCTGAATGTTGTTCCGTCGATTTTAGTGACCGCGTTTGAAAACAGAGGCGAACAAATTGAACGTAGGAGCTAGCTAGATTTCTACTGCTAATTGTTAAGGACAAATGAAAATCGTCATCTTGTGGAAATGCCAGTTCAAGTGGTGGCTGTTATTCAGCTGCTAACCCAAAAAGAATAGGCATATATCATGAAATTTGAAACTATTCGCATCGCATGTATACACTGCTCGATGGCCTTGAATTACCGACAACTGATTCCGTTATGTTTGGATCGCGCAGAATGACAAGTATACATAAAATGCCCTGGCGCCAAATACCCTCTTTGAAAGTAGTGGGAAGAAAGAGGTGTAGGGAAATGACGACGTTTCTACGAACTTTCAGAGACTTTTACTGTACTGCACTACGCACTGGAGGATTTGACGGTACCTACGGCCTTGCCCAGAATATTTGTTCCATAAAACTGGTTTTAGGAGAAAAAAGAAAGAAGCCTGAGGAAGCCACTTGCAGTAGTGGCCGAAACGTCGGGTGTTTTTCATGTTGACACTGCGGTCACAGACTCAGAAGAATTTTATTGACTGTTTCCATGGCCGCGGAAGCCTATTCTTACACAGAATATTTGTCGTTCCGTCGGCTTTACAGTGCTCACGTGTGTATACATGGAAGAAAAAAATTTTGTTATTCTAGGAAAACGTTAGACATCTACAATTGGTTGTAAGAACAAATACTGCTAAGCCGATATGGTAAACCGAGAAGAATCGTATCAGCAAATTGGAAGGTATCTGTAGCCTTTGTAAATGCACCTCGACAGTCTGGAACAAGTGATGATTCATGTTGGGCAGAATGAGGAGTAGACACTTGTGTAAGCTACAATAGTGCTAAATACCGTCTTCGGAAGTAGTGATACTCAACAGGCGTTACGGAAATGACATTCCTGCCAACTTGACGAGAGCAACTAGAGAAGTGCAGTAGGTGGCCTAGGAGTTGCCGGTACTTACGGTCTGTGCGTATAGCTGGCCGGGCGGCCGGCCCACGGACGGCGTCACGTCTGTGAGCATCGCGGCGCGGCTCCGTCGCGGCGCGCCCCTTGCTCCTGGTGCCGGCGGGTAGCAAGCGCGGCCGGCTGGGTCTCCACAGTCGAGGACGGCGCAGGTCGCAAAGTGAGCGCGCGACCAGACGGGCGAAACACGTCCCTCTCGCTAGCCGGCACAAACTACACTGTCCGCCGTTGTGGGCGCCGCCGCCCCTCCCCGCCCCTCCCCACCCACGGGCCCAGCCCCCACCCGCCTACCCTAACCGGCGGCGAGGAGAGACGGTCGCGCGAGCGGTAGTAGGGGCGGGCTGCCGCCAATCGGCGTGGCCCTGGCTAATCGTCGGCCACGCCCCCCAGTCGCGGTGGCATCATCTGTTCGTGCTGGTGGGGGGGCCGAGCCGGCACTTTTTTGTGCGCCTTCTTCGTCTTCTTCGTCGTCGTTTTTTCCTTGTTCCTTCTTCTCCACCTCCTCCTCCTCGGAGGTGTAATCAAAAGTCAGCGGGTGGAAGAGGCATCTTGCGGCAGGACTGGGAAACGTTAGGAGGGGGCAGAAGTCGGGCGTTTGGAGTGCGAGGATACTGAAACGGAACACGTTGGTTTTCTCTGCGCCTCGGTAACCTACATTTTATTACTGCAGGTCTCTTGCAAGCCGAAAGAGCAGAGGGTCTGTTATCGCTCCTTTGCTGCTAAATTCTCGACCCGCGGTCTCAGTTCAAGCAAACAAATGCCACCCACAACTATTGCTGGAACTACAATAACCCAGAATTAAGGACTTCAGAATAATTACTCTTACATGTTTAGTTTTTTTTATTTCTTTATTTACTTCGTTAGTCGGCCACGCAATAGCCACTTTTCTCAGTTTTCTCTTTTTCCTTTAAGGTAGATGTTTCTTTTATCAATACACTCGGTGTTCAGCTGACCTTTTTGTATCTGTTGTTCACCTCGGTAAGTCCTAAACGTCTGCACAGCTGTTCTGAACGAGCCACGGTTTTGCGCATCGCACCGCCGAGTGGCCGCGTGGTTTAAGACGCCATGTCACGGATTGCGCTGCTGCTCCCGCTGGAGGTTCGAGTCCTCCCTCGGCCATTGATGTGTGTGTTGTTCTTAGCATAAGTTAGTTTCAGTACTGTGTAAGTCTAGGGACCGACGATCTCACCAGTTTGGTTCCTTAGGAATTCACACGCATTTGAACATTTTGCCCATCAACCGGGTGAAAACATCCATATCCTCTAGTTCAGAGGGGTCCCACCTTTTAGGTTACATGGTCCACATTGCAAGTAGACGAGTATTTTTGGATAGCACATAATATACTTAACACCAACAATAACCGCAGAAAAAAACGGTATTGTCGGAGGTATATAGTTAACACATTTAAGTAATTTAGCATATATTAATTTATGATCATTTATCCAAAAAAAGTAAGATGGAACTAATTTTACATTTTATACATAAGATTTCATTACTTTCATTACTTTACATTAACCAAATTTTATGAAGTACATTGTTATTCTTCTTCTTCTTATTATTATTATTTACTGTTATTTTGCCGATTTTGTGATAGATGCTCACTTCATGGGCAGCACTGATACTTGCCTCGAGCGGCATGCAGCCCGCGGGGAGGACACTGCCGATCTGGACCTGTTTTAATGTTCACGTACAATGGCATTATTGTTTTCGATTTTGAGCCAAAGCTGCTGAAAATGAGTTGCGTCCATTCATTGTTCTTACTTGGCCACGAATCGACCTCTCTGCACAAATGTGTCCACCTTTTCTTTTAATTTAGAATATATTTCTTGTTTCGATATTTTTTGTGCCCATTCTATTTCTATAATTAGGACACTGTGTACTGTGTGAGGCCTTTCTCTATTTTCTTTCCAATTTTTTTTGTTATGTGATTTACGTGTTTTAATTTTGCTTCCGTTTGAGTTATTAAGCAGCAGTTGCTTTTACTTAACAGAACGGTGGCTACGAAATGTCGAGCTGTTGTTACTCTAACTGTAATTAGTTCATTAATTCTTTTAAGGAACATGTTTCATTCAAAACTTTATGTCTTCTTTAGTAACAGTTCACAGCAAGTTAGTGTTGGATGCAAATATGGCATTCTGCACCCCACTATACGAAACTAAATGATGGGTCAACATACATAACAATAAGCAGCAATAAGATACAAAAGGAAAACCATTTTCACAACAGTTTAATTTTTTCGATTATCATTTCAACACTTGCATATCATCAACTATATTTCAACTTGTCGTCACTCATTGGCTACTGGCAGAAGTTTTTCGCTCGATCTTCATTTCCATGCTGAGTACTACTTAAAAATCAAATATAACTTGTTTTACGTATGTTTCCTCCAGAATTACGGAAAACACAGCTTTCTCAATAAGAAACGGATATTCCCTGGAAAGCTGCCAGAAAAATTTTGACAACACACCCTTGAAAATATTCTAAAATCATCTTTTTCATTTTTATTATTAATTAAATATGTTCCGGCTCTCGTCGTACTTATCTAAGTCAGTATGTCTAACCTGTGTATCTTGCTGTAGCCTTCGGCGGTCACGCGTAGTGACCAGGTTCACTATACAACGTTAGACTCAGTGTCATGATGTTCTCCTTATTCAGTTGGCTTTAATGTTGGAAGTGATTATCACACGTGTACTATATTAGCAGAAACAAGAGACTATATAATACTTCGATCCAACCATTTAAAAATTATTTAGACAAGTTAAAATATTGATCTCGATAATGTACATTTTGAAAAGCAATTCTGAAATTTGTTAGAACACTGAAAAATGACGAAAACGTAAATCAAACATTTTTAAAAATTTTATAGACTCCAATACAATGACGATCCTTGAAGGTGAAGAGATGTAAAAACGATAAAACGTAAATTGGCCAGGTGTGAGCAAGACTCACGCTTTGAGGGTTGCAACCAAACCTAATTATGTATATAGTTTATCTATTCCGGGAGTCGAGGATATTAACGATTTTTCCCTGTTATCGACATTCATACAGCCAAGATATCGGTCTCAGGGTTCAAAGATTTTCGAGAATGTTTTAATTTCAAGTTTGAAGTCAAATAACAAATGACAAAAGATATTTTTTTCGTTTGATATAATTACAAATTAACAATTTAGTAATTTTCCCTTTTTTTGCCAAATTCCATGGTTCTAGGTCAAATGGAAGTACTCATTACGTATCTTTTGATTGAACTGACATAGAAGCTTAAAATTTTTACAATACCAAGGCATTATCCACCTTAACATACGACGTGAATTTGAACCTGATACGTCTAAGCGTTTCTGAGACAAAGGAATCTTAACAGTCGAACATATAGACAGACGGACGGAAGGACAACGAATCGGCCCTATAAGGATTCCGTTTCTAACGATTAGGGTAAGGAACACTCCAAAATTGAAGTACGAAACTATACTGCAGTGTAGAAGCAGAGCATGAGTGAAGGGATCTAAGGGCAGGAAACAGAGATGTCTTGACATGGTAAAACAGTAGTGGACGAAACAAAACTACGAATGGCAATTAATTAAAACTGGATCGTAAGTCTTAAGTACTTGTGACGCGATAAAGTAAAATTAATATTCTGTTAAAGTGACCTGGTATTGGCATTTTTCGCGATATCTGATGTATGATAACTAAATTAATAAAGATTGCTTTGCACCAGGTTTATCTTTTTTGAAGGATAGAGTTACAACTGAAGTTTAGCTCAAAACATACCGTCAGAAGATAGGCCTCCTCTTAGGGATACATAGTGAATCGCAAATATGGTCTATGCGTAGAATGATCGTTTCATGTTGCTGAGTAGCGAAAAAATATCAAGCGTTATATCCGGTGCTGACAGCTACACACCAAACACACACATCAAAAATTTTAGTAGAAACACGTTAAAAGGACATACAGAAATGTACACTGGAAACTTTCTCCGTAACAGGAATGGGAGGATTGTCGAGACATTTCTGCTGATGGTCACTTATCAGAGAGTATTATGACACAGTCCTTCTCGCCACCGCAGAACAACTGTTACATTCATCCCAGCACAACTGGAGGAGGTACGGCGGTATTACTCCCACGGTACAAGTAAGAGATTCTCTTACGTGACAATGCTGAGTATGCTGTACTGTCATATCACGATTACTTACAGCATAACTAATTTTTCTTCATTCCGAACAAACGGAGAGTTTCAAATAAGGTACATTCGACGGACAACATACATGTAGACGACATTTCCAGTATTTCGTGCTACTGCAGTATAGTCTACAACGATTTTCTATCTCATTTCTAACGATCTTACAAGAGAGATATGCGTGGTTGAACGGATTAAAGCGAATAAACATTATTTTAATGTAGGAAGGTGTACCCAATGTAGCACACAAAAGGGTAATCGTCAAACCCTGCATTTGTCTACAATCGCTATCTGAAAGTTAACGAAGTTAAGGACTAGCAAAGCACAAGTCGCCGAGGAAACAATACCGCGTGACAGACAATTATGACGAGCAGTTTCACAAGAGTCATTAATGATGTATTACTTGGCAAAAAGCCAACCATTTGGTTGAAAAAACATAGGTTACCTCATGTTGTACTCACAGAGTCTTATTTTCTAAAACAGAACTTGCGTTGCTTGTAGGCCTACATTCTTCCCTCAGTCCGTGATCGAAGTCCAAATGTAGACATTAAAATTCAGCACAATTATACAATATGCTCACTTGACAAAGACCGACATGTAGACTTGTTATATCATTTGTATCTGAATTACGATAGTATAGTATAAAATGCCACAGTGATCACATTATCCAGCCTTTGCCATTACTGATCCACCTCGATGTATTATAACATTTCACCGGTTGTGCGTACATGCAGTGTTTTACAGACGAATGACCTCGATTTGTGGTAGAACAGACACAACTTCCTGTTTTAAAATCATTTTGAATTCTCCTTTAGGAGATCTACATTCAAGTAGCATATGTATCTGAGGGTTTGGTAAATATTCTCGGAGACGGTAGTATGTACTATTCCTGATTGAACAGGTCACATAAAGATACGTCCATCTCTAAGCAGCTCTGGAGTTATGCGTAAAATAAACCACACAAAAGTTATCACAAGCACACAATAACTTACCGAAGCAGTTTATTAGAGTAGAAACGGGCGAGTCATTTATAATCATTTCTATTAAATTTTCGAAAACCCTACCACGAATTTCAGTAGACCTCTATCGGCCTTCGCAGTATTGTGTGTTGTTCTGAATACGTCTCGGTGTGATTTTTTTGATGGTTATTATACAGGTCATTAATCCATCTTTAGAGTTTACCTTCTGTCTGTTTGCTTCGTCTTCACCTTTCCCCGTAGACAAAAATCTAATCGAAAAAACGCCAATGGATAATGAACGCGACCGAAGTGGCCGAGCTATCGCCCAGGGAAGTTAGATGTTGTTACCTACTGGTAAAAATGTGTTGAGGCTCTGCCTCATTAAAGAAAATCGTTTTGCCGTCAAAAGTAACTCTTCCAATAATTCTCTTAAATCTTTATGCGGGAAACTAGCTGACGTAAGCTCACTAAGTCGATTACTTAAGGTTTCAGGCCAGTGTAATTTTATAATTTCGTGTGATTCAGCGGCCTGTTGGTAAACGTTCAATTGGACGCCACTGTGGCGACCTGCGTGTCCCGAATCTATCCCTGCAGACCTATCATCGACAGAGGACATTCAGTTTAACGGCGGCAGTACCAACGCATTTTCTACAACTCGATACTTCAGGAAACATTGATGTGTAATTTAGGTTATGAACCTGAAAGTATTGAATATGAAATTCATCGGTGAAGTGACATCTACTCTTAGGCCTTACATTTTTGGGTTAAATTTAACTGAATAATTAAAAAAAACTATGGCATCTCGTAGAAGAATTAATTAATGGCTAGATTACAATATTTTCCAAATCCCCCCCCCCCCCCGCCAATGGTATTGCAAGCGTTAACGTGGAATTTGAACGCAGTCTACACAGATTTTGTTGAAATACATAAATTTCACAGTGTTTATTATTTTTGGACGTTGGTACATTCTGAATTTCCTTTAACGCTTTTCGTAAGCAGACAGAAGAAAGACGTCTGCTGCATTCCCATGCAGTTCAGTTGTTTGTTTAGAAGAATGGGACGATTACAGTTTTACGTACAGTCGACTAGGAGGTCACCAGAGGTAGAACTCACTCTCGGCTGGGAAAAGAGCTATGGAGGGAAATACCTGTTCCTTTTTCAAAGGAACTATATCGGCAGTCGCCTTAATAGTTTTAGGGAAATCACGCAAAAAGTAAATTAGGATTGAAGCGAGCGGACTTGAATCCTGAATCTCCCAAGAGCATATTCAGAGCCTTAGCGATTTCACCTAGCCGTTCAGAATATTGTGTACTGAGAATTCTGTCAGTCTAGAGACCTTGTCAAAAAACGCCTGCGGTGTTAAGAACAAGCAGCAAAATCTGTTCCGTTGAAAAACGCGTAAACTAATGCCATGTCGGCATATTCGTCATATTCATTATTCCTAAAAGCTGTGTTACCACTGACAACGGCACTGCACCCTCGTTTGATACAGACTTCAAAAGTAGCAAACGATAGTCATATATTACAGACTAGAGCACGTATTAAATTCCAGCACCTGCATCTCCGAGCCCACCAGAATTTTAAGACGTTTCTATCGGAACAGAAAGGTATCAAATACCTTTTATGACACACTTACTTGCGCACCTCTCATCTCACGTCAGACATTACAGTACATGAAAGTTGTTAAGAAGAATTTCGCTGGGCTGGAATTTCGAAAGTGAGATCGCTACTTGCTGTTACACTACGTCGGTCGTGTCGAGGATCACGAATCCACTGACGCTTCTCAGAACGCGAGCGTCAGAAAAGCTCCTGGCTGTGGGAAAAATCAGAGTGAGTCGGTCAAGAAGTTTTTGTTCGGACGAAGAAGAAAGCTTTCACAGATATTGCGGCGGCGATTTCTTTCAGCGCGCAACGACTTCCGAGCAGTGGACAGGATGTGGCCACATTTCTGAGCCGTACCGGGAAGGCCCCTCAAAAGCGATGGTCCTCGCCGCGCTCTCCGGCGGACATACCTGTCCAGGTTGTGCCTGCTCACTGCGGAACCCACCTTGTCTTCAGCCTCTTTGCATGGGTCATAGTTCTATTGTAAAAAGATACAACACGAATATTTTCCAACAGCGAACATTATGCGCTAATTCAAACTACGGTTCGGTAGTTTTGGTGCACTACATAAATGATTGGATTACGGGTACCATTGGTAGCATTGGTAGAAAAAAGAAACATAAATGAACGTGTGAGAGAAGAACTGGGAGCTGATGAATTCTCTTTGTTTTTGTTAATTTGTTTGTTTTGCATATAATTAGAATCGCACATTATCCTTACAAAATATAAATTGCATTTTATAAGTAATAAAAATTAGTTGTTCGCGTAACTTCTGCTTTTACGTAACCAAAGAAATCATTTTTGATGCAAGTACAGTTTACATGCATAAACATAGCCAAATCTATGTAACTGTTGTTATTTTGTGCTCAATAGAACGTTGTTCATTATGATCAAAGTCAAAAGTTCCCTGTTATTACTGATACGAGCGAAATTGCTTATGAATAACAAAAACTTATTTTACATCAGCTCGACGAAGTACTGAAGCAATGTTCGATATGTTTTAGTTTTGCATCTTTATTATGTTCCCCTTTTTTTTTGAAAAAATTTCGTTTTCTATGGTAAATGATAAAACTGTATTGATTTTTTTTATTTTTATGCAACACATCTCTGTTTTACGTAACAAATCAACAGTTTTCGAATAAAACCTGAATTAAAGAATGAAAATTTCAATACTGTAGTAAATACTGCTCATTTTTAAGTAACAGACAGGACAATAACTATGTAGTACAAAAATTTTCCGTAGATTACGCAGCCCTTATATACAGTCTCTTAGTTTCTATACAGTTTACTGTTTCAGGTTTTTAGGGTTATCTAGTAAGACGCTGATCGCAAACACAAACAAAAGGATCAAAATGAGCTAACGCCCGATCGATATGCAACACAACTAACGCAAACGTAACGCAGTTACGATCTTAACTGACCAGAAAAACTACCGTAGGCTACACTTGTTTATGTTAGATAGTCTACAATAGTTTAACAACTCTAGTTAAGCCATGCACTTAAAAATGGCTGCGTAGCTGAAACCAAACAAAAATGAAAATACAAAATAAGAGAGAAGCCATTAATTCAAGCAATAACAGCCACTGCCGCAGGTTGTTGTCTATCCGAAAATTCATATTGGAAGTGGGCATCGCACCAGCTGAAATATAAAAAAGGACTATTTAACCTTTTATTCAAATTGTTGACGCAACCATAACGTTTGCGAGTACTCCTGATCATTTTCAGTGACGATACACGCATTTAATGCTGAAACACACCGACTTGTATGTAGTGCTGTTGCACGTTTAAGCACTTAGTGCAGAGTTGTCAATTTCTTCCTCCATAAAGATTTATACTTACAAAAAAAAAAAAAAAAAAAAAAAAAGGCTAGTGCTCGAGATATGAAATTGTGAGCTTCTATAACACTGTTAACGTCTAATTCCAGGGAAATGAAACTGTGAGTTCTGTAATACTGTCAACGTCTCATTACGACGGACAGCTCCGAGATGGGGTCTGTGGAGCCATTGTGAAATACTGATTTTTCGCTCATTCTTCTTGTCACAGTAAAGTGATTCACCTTCGGGTGTTAACATATTTTTACAGTTGTATCCTTACCACTTCTCTACAATCCACACTCGTCCATTCAGATTTGCATTTTCCATGGTTTCCTTCAATTGCTCAAGGCTAGTTCAGCAACGGTCCCTCTCAAAAAGCGGATTCCCTTCCCCACAACTGTCGGTCCCGAAGTTGAGCTTCTTCTATAATAACCTTGTCGTCAACGGGACGCTAAGTCTCTTCTTCCTTTCTTCCTTGCTTTTCGTGAAGTATGCTTCGTTTTCTTCCTGCAAGTATGTAGCTGACACTAAGTGTAGTAGAAACTGGTGTAATATTTGCTCGTTCTCACTGAGGATGTAGTGAAAGTTTTCCTAAGAGGTTGGCCTTTCCTGATTTCGAAATGAAAAATACATGAAGTTAATAACTCCATTGTATTTCTATTCCGGGTATTCGATGACCTCGCCAGAATTATTCCTGATGTCAAACACTTCGGTTTGTATTTTAACTGGGCTTGACAAGGCTTCCGAGCTAATTTAGCTTACAGAGATCTATCTGTATTACCACTTACACTCCTTCTCAGGTTGTGAGGCCACGAGTTGTCGCAACAATCTACAGTTAAGATGTGGCGAAGTGTAAACGTTGAGGTATGGTCACCACCAATCTAAAAAAAACTGTTAACCACAAACTATTCCCGCTCTGTTATCACTTCCTTTCATTGCTAAAAGCTTCTGTTATAGTCATAAATAGGAATCGGAACATTAAATACAAAATAGCAGAATCTTCGAATTGTTTTAAACTGGAAAGAGTACAGTTTATGTCAGAGAGTTACATTTGATCGTACGACTGAAGATCAATCTCAAGTTACAATCCTTATCAACAGCCAATAAATAAGTTACCTTAGGTTGAGTGGTTATTTATCAACTGGCGAATGAAACTAACTCATATGAATGGTGTGGGCTACGTTATCCTGTGAACGAGTATCCAGTATGAATAAACTGTGTTCATATATTTTGAGGTACATAAAAAAAGGAAAAAGGCGTAACTATAGAGTTTTGTTATGACTAGTCCTGATTTAAGAAACGCTTTTTGTTCAGGAAAAATTCATATTTGGTTTTCCAATTTCTTTTAAGAGTATGCTATCCTCTCCTGTAAATCCGTTATTTTACTTTTTTTGTCAACAAACCCCATGAGAATAAATCATATTTTTATCATAAGTTACGTAAGAGTTAACTATAAATTTAGTGCAACTAGTAAAAGGAAATTGTCAACAGAACTTCTGTACGAATAACAAATGTAACTGATAGATTACATAATATCTGGATGGCATTGTTCTGTTGTTGTCATAAATGTTGCCATTTACAAATTCATCGCGCCATTGATATCTAAACAGCATACCAGTACTTCCTCTTTTTTCATTTTCCATCGATACTGGCATGTGTCATGTTTCACTGCTAGCCTTTCCTACATGTGAAGAAGATACCTTGTATTTCTTCTTTGTCTTTTCTTTAGAGACAGCACACCTGAACGTTCACTGTTGTTTCGTCTACTCTTGTACATTTTAACCATAAGCTAATACAAATATTTCAGTAAGTGGAAAATCACAATTCTTTTTTAAATTAGTATTTGATGTTTTCCACGAAGTAGTTCAGTCCCTCTGTGGATTACAAAAGATGCTGACCCAGCGGTGTCTCGGATGCCTCCCCAGTCACTAGGAAAATGTAAACCCGTATTTTGATGTGAGGTCAAACGAAGACGAGGACACCGTCGGGTGCTATTATGCCGTGTAATTCGGCATCTACTGAAGCGACATTATTGTACACGCGTCTATATGACGTGTTGGCCCCATGTGTATTCTGTCGACGCCAAAACTCACCAATTCAAGTGCATACGTATTTGAAACTGATCATGTGGTCAGACTCGACCAGTCGTGACAAAAGCAGTTAATTCCGCAAAACTAAAACATTTAGTATTCTACTTCATAAACCCCCCCCCCCCCAAAAAAAAAAAAAAATGGCTGTAGAAGGATTTAGAGCAATGGACCGCTTACAGCTCACAAACGAAATTCCAGAAAGGGGAAACTGTTTACAAATCATAGACCTCGAGGAAGCTTTTGACTTAGTTCGAACAAACTCTGTTCTAACAATACTGTAGAAGGGAACTTTGATTTAACCTGTATTAGTAGGCCTATAGGCTTACTGTACAATGTAGATACGTCAGTGCTAAATCTGAGTTAGTTTTCATCGGGGCAGTGAGAAATAATTAAAGAGGAATCGGAGGAGGAGATTAGACGGTCCCTAAAACTATTCTCAGCAGTTCTAGAGGAAATTTTCATACCCAATAACCTGGGAAAATGGGGAAAGAACGTGTATTAAAGGTGTATACCTGAACCACTTCCGTTTTGTTCGTTATTAAGAATGCATACATGTCGTATGCTGATAAGCCACAACATTACGACCACCGGCCTATTATCAGTATAAACCTGTCCAAGCGATAGCAGTGTCACTTGGCGGGAAATACCTGCTAGTCAGACACACGCATGGTGCATGTAGTATCAGTGAGCGTGCTGTCCATGTGTAGAATGGGGAAGGTGCGCGATGTGTATGAGTTTGACCAAGGGCATATTGTGATCAGCCGGAGGTTCGGTTGAGCATTTCGAAAAATGCACGACTTGTCGAATGTTCGAAGAGTGCTATGGTGGGTGTCTTCAACACGTAGCGAAACCAAGGTGAGACCACGTCCAGGCGTCGTGGGGTTGGGCGGCCACCCCTCATTACACGTCGCAGAATGGGCAGATTGATAAAACAGGACAGGCAGTGAACTGTGCCGGGACTAACGTCGGACTTTAATGCTGAGAAGAGTGCAAGTGTCTCTGAACACACAGTGCACCGAACACTCCTAACGGTGGGTCTCCGCAGTCAATGACCCACGCAGGTGCCAATGTTAACACAACGACATCGTCAATTACTACTGAAATGGCCACGTGACCATCGGCACTGAACGTTGGCGCAGTGACAGAGGGTTGTACGGTGTAATGAATCACGATACCTTCTTCATCATGCCGGTGGGAGGGCGCGAAAAAAAAATGTTTCAAATGGCTCTAATAACTATGGGACTTAACATCTGAGGTCATCAGTCCCCTAGACTTAGAACTACTTAAACCTATCTAACCTAAGGACAACACACACATCCATGCCCGAGGCAGGATTCGAACCTGCGACCGTAGCAGCCACGTAGTTCCGGACTGAAGCGCCTAGAACCTCTCGGCCACAGCGGCTGGCTGGGAGGGCGCGAATCCGTCTTCCAGGGAAGACACCTCACCTGTACTGGGGGAAGGAGACAAGTTGGCGGCGACTCCATTTGCTCTGGGGAACATAAACGTGGGCATTCATGGGTCCTGTGGAGCCAGTGCAAGGCACCGTGACGGACAAAGAGCATCGTACACTGGTTGCAGACCTCGCACACCCCTTTGTTGAGATCAAGGTTCCCGACGGCAGTGGCGTTTTTCAAAGAGATAATGCTCCGTCTCGCAAGGCCTGAGTGTGATGGAGTGGTTCGAAGAATACAGTGGCCATTTCCAACTGATGTGCTGGCCCCCAGCTAGCCAGATCTCAACCCGATCGAACACATCTGGGAAGTGACTGAACGTGGCGTCGAAACACATTGCCTCCCTCCCCGGAATTTATAGGAATTAGGTGACTTCTGTGTGCAGATGAGGTGCCAACTCCTTCCAGCAACGTACGAACGCATCATTGCGTCGTTGTTGTTATCCGTGCCAAATGTGGCTCAAAATGGTTCAAATGGCTCTGAGCACTATGGGACTTAACATCTGAGGTCATCAGTCCCCTAGAACTTAGAACTACTTAAACCTAACTAACCTAAGGACATCACACACATCCATGCCCGAGGCAGGATTCGAACCTGCGACCGTAGCAGTCACGCGGCTCCGGACTGAGCGCCTAGAACCGCGAGACCACCGCGGCCGGCGCCAAATGTGGACATAACGGCTATTAGGTAGGTAGTCATAATGTTCTGGCTGATCACTGTATATGGTTTTAAATACATATTTTTTTCAATAACTGCGTGTAATGAATACTTCATTTATTTTGTTCTCTAACCGAATATAAGAAAGGCTGCTGTTTGTGAAGAATAAAAGCTTGTCAAGGTTGTATACGAATATTTACGTTCTGTAGATACATGCCTCGCACTTCCTTAGCATCTTCCGTGTTACTTTCGAGCCGCGCGGGATTAGCCGAGCGTGTTCGGTCAGAGGGTTTAGCTACCCTATGTAATACAAAAACTGAGTGAACGGATCAACGAACAACTTGAAGAAGTGTCATCGGACGTCCGCCAAGAACAAAGTCAGCAAATAATATAGAACAAAATGAGATATAAAAGAAAAAGCGGTCTAAGGCGCTGCAGTCGTGGACTGTGCGGCTGCTCCCAGCGGAGGTTCGAGTCCTCCCTCGGGCATGGATGTGTGTGTTTGTCCTTAGGAAAATTTAGGTTAAGTAGTGTGTAAGCTTAGGGACTGATGACCTTAGCAGTTAAGTCCCATAAGATTTCACACACATTTGAGCTTTTTTTGTTGTTGTTACTTTTCTACACGACACTTCTGCGCTCTTTGGCTGTACATGGAACTGGCGGATGACAGGAAGTGGGCAATGTTCATCATAGATGGATCTCTGTTTGGAGGTAAATAGTAATTATTCATTAGACGAGTCACTATTGGACTTCAATAGTTGTGGACTTTAATTCTTTTATTCTTTTTATTAAATATTAACCTACGGTTTGTCATCTCATATACCAGAAATGGGCAACTACAAGAAATTTGCTTTTACAATGGGTTATAGCTATCGCATTGGTAATGTTGTATAATGCCAAACCCATAACAAATCTGTAAGTACCGTATGAGATTAAACTAGTCAACAATAATCTTTCCCGTGTGCTAGTACAGAGCTGCTGAGAGTTTCTAAAAAGGAATTTCAGATCGCACACCATATCTAAACTTCGTTGTACGTTAAAGTTACTTAATTACATGTTCCATAGATCATGTGAACGATTCTATCATCGAAATCATTTTATTCTTACTCATACAACTACAATTAAAAACAAGATCTTTTTTGTACTGGCTATCAGCTTATAAGTAGGCCTTCGTCAATGGAATAGGGGGAGTTGTCCAGGAGAAATTATTTTAAATTAGATTTATAATTTGCTTATTTTGTTTTATGTTATTGGGCAAATGATCAAAAAATTTTGTTGCTGCATATTGAACTGCTGTATGAGTCACTGACAGCTTGGTCTGTGCATCACTGTTCTCAAATTGTGATTGATTATTTATAACGAATTTCAGTGGTGAAATATGTATTGCGACTGCACAATAGAAATGCCTATCTCCTTGAACTGGTACCCACATGACGTCCGAGCCTGAACACCACTATTATTCTTACAGCTCACTTTTGAGCAATCTACACTTTCTTTCTATGTATGAATTACCCCAGAAAATTATCCCATACATTAATGAGTCGAAATATGCAAAATATTGTTTCCAAGATTAGCAATTATGCTAAGAGCAAATGTAGTTGAACTTAATCGTTTGAGAAGCTCAGTAATGTTCTTCTTCAATTTCAAGTTTTCATCAGTATGTACACCCAAACATTTGGAGCATTCTACCCTACTTCTTGATTCCTGCTCATGTGCTTCATCAATTGTTGGTATGATTCTATTCGTTGTACAGAAATAAATGTACTGTGTTTTTTCAAAATTTCGAGAGAGACCATTTTCAGAGAATCACTTATCATTTCTTTGTAAAATGTTGTAAAATATCATTTAGTAACTCTTCTGTTGCTTTCTCTCCAAGGGGATTTCTTACATTTGTATCGTCTTCAAAAAGCACCAATTTTGCTTATTGAATGTCAAATGGTGGGTAATTCACATATATAAGCAACAGGAGTGGACACAAAATTGAGCCCCGTGAACTTCCGTTGTGATTTTTTTTCTCCAGTCAATAAAATTTTCTACCTTTCCGACATTTTCCGAATTATTCAGCACAACCTTTTGCATGGATGATTTAAACCAGCTGTGTGCAAAGCCTTCAATTTCATAAAACTTGAGACTGTTTAAGAGAGTATCATGATCTACGCAGTCGAAGGCCTTGGAGAGATCATAAAAAATACCAAAGTATATCAATATTATTATTTAAAGCTTGTACTGTTTGATGAGTGAATGTAATAATTGCATTCTCAGTCGAGAAATCGTTCTGGGATCCAAACTGCGATGTGCTAAGTAAATTGTTACCACTTTAAGTGTGCAACTACTCCTGAATACATTACATTCTCTAATATTTTGGTAAAAGATGTCAGTAAGGAAATGGGACGACAATTGTTTAAGTCTGTCTTGTCACCTTTCTTATGAAGTGGTTTAATAATTGCTTGCTCTGACCTATCTGGAAAAATTCCCTTGTGTTAGTGACGCGTTACATATATTATTAAGACCATTACTTATTAAGTTGGAACAACTTTTCAGAATTCTGTTTGAGACTTCATCAACCTCACAAGGGCTTTTGTTCTTTAGAAATTTTATAAATGTATTAATTTCAGTGAAGGATGTTGGTGCGACTTCTAGTTGCTTAAAATGTTGTGGAATGACGTTTTTAATATATTCTCTTGCTTCTTTAACTGAACCTTTCAATCCTGTATTTGCTGCTACATTTAGAAAGTGATAGTTAAAAGTACTTGCAACTTGTGAACTATGAGTCACAACTCTGTTATTTAGGTTATTTGTTATGGGATCTTGTACACTGATTGACTGACTTGTCTCCCGTTTGACAATGTCCTATATGGTTTTAATCTTAACATCCGCATTATTTATTTCTGTCAGTACATGCATGCTTCTGGACATTTTAATGACTACAGTATTTTTTGTCGTATGCAAGTAACGTCGGTTCTTGACTTATTCTTGTCTTTACGTAAATTTCTATCTCCCTCTTCTTTCTTTAGTTATCTATGACATAATTTTTTTTCACCGGATCTTTCGGATAATTTTTTTGTGAAAGCTACTTTATAATATTGACACAAATTTACTGTGGAATACATTCAATTTGACATTAGCAATGAATACGATATTGTCAGTTCTTGACATGCAGTGAAACTAATTTTGAAACGACAATAACGAATCACTTGACAAACTCGGTGTTCGCAAGCAAATTCTCCTAAAGACGTTGTTGCGCAGAAGTTCTGTCTCCATCATATGAAAAGTAGAGAACGTAAATGTTTTCATAGACGTAAGAAAGACATGTATTCCAAACAATGTGAAAGATACTAATATATTTTAACAGACACGATAAGTAGTTGTTATCAAGATGAAATTGTCGCAGTTAATGCTATAAATTGTTAAAGTTGACGTAGCCTATTTGTAACTCAAATTAGCCAAATTTAAGTATATATTTCCGGAACTTTAGTGCACTTTTTTAGCCTTTTTAATGCGTGTAATGATTCACGTTTCGGATATTTTTAGTGGATATCAATCCATGCTTTTTTGAAAGATTCTACTTATTGTCTCTACTGCAGCTGAACATCAAGAACGAGTGGAAGAACTAAAAAGAGAAAATTTTAAAGTCGAAGGGAGAATCAATTTTGTTACTAATGCTGCTAAAATGTTTATTATCGCAGTTACAAAAAATTGTACCATTGAACAATGAGGTCATGGAATAAGGTGATGCAATGCTCCCGGATTTCCAGCCGAGTGGTTTTGTTGAGACAACGCGATATTTCCACTTCGTCAGAATTGATGAGTGCGACACGCAGCAAAACGTCTAGGTACCTCAACACCGCCACTCTGTTGAAAAGCATTTCATCAGGCGTATACGCTGGGAAAGTCTACAGTCACAAATAGAATAAGGTGATGAACTATTATTGTATTTCGGGATGTCTACAAGCTGTACTTCCAGTTTAGACATACAGCAGTGAGACATGGACTTTTACCGCGAAAACCACTCAAAAACTAAGACTTTATCAGAGATCAATGGAAGTTACTGCCGCGCGGGATTAGCCGAGCGGTCTTGGGCGCTGCAGTCCTGGGCTGTGCGGCTGGTCCCGGCGGAGGTTCGAGTCCTCCCTCGGGCATGAGTGTGTGTGTTTGTTCTAAGGATAATTTAGGTTAAGTAGTGTGTAAGCTTAGGGACTGATGACCTTAGCAGTTAAGCCCCATAAGATTTCACACACATTTGAACATTTTGGAAATTGCCAGGAGAGGCGATAAAATAAGCCAGTGGGACAATGCAAGACGTAATAATGACTGCAGTGAAAATTAAATGAAGATGATGGAGATAACTAGACAGCCGAATGACCTGTAGGTGTTCCAGAGAACTGCTTTGATGAAAGCCAAGATATAAGAAGTGACCAAAAACACATAGTGGGAGGTAGCTACATTACGTAAGAGAAGAGGTAGAAATAACACAGATGTGAGCATTTAAAAATCGAATGCATAAGATTCTAGATTATATCTTTATCCAGCAGTAGATGCCAGATGGTAGATGAGCAACTGAAAATTAATGCCTCAGTTTAACGTTTTGTTTATATCTGAATACGTATTATAATTTCTTTTTCTTTCTTCTTGTCTCATCGACTATCTATGGACCACGCTATTTCAGTTGCATTGTGCCCTTTCCTTTAGCCCAGTATTCACGCATTCGTTTCCTTTACTGTTCCTTCCTAGCTTCAGTCAACATTTCGCCAGTTTTTGGTCTCTACTGTTCATGGAAACCGATTGTTCTTGCAGATTCTTCTTGAGAGGATGGCGTTTCTGTACATGCTCTTATGTTTACCCACACCTTGCCGGTGTTTTTCTAGCTCGAAGAATCATGCCTCCTTAGTGTTTTTGCTGATAAAATAGCGGAATATCCAGCTCCTCAGCATTGTAGAATTCCTACGAGCAATGTGGCCGTAGAAAACAACTATCCTCCCACGAATGGTGTCTGTAAACATTTAGACATGTGTATAGATTTCATGGTTGTGTCGTGTTCTAAATCTACCATTTGACTGGATCTAGGATTTTCCTCAACGTCTGTCTTTCACTTGTTTCTAATTTCTCGGTCTACATCAACATGATTACTCTGCAGTATTTGTAAGAGGGACTGCAGAAGCAATTTCAGGCTATTTCTCAACCGTTCCACTCTCGTATGTGGGAATCAAAAGTAATTTCCTATTCGGAGGAGAAAGTAGTTGATTGAAATTTCGTGAAAGATCTCACCACAACGAAAAGCGCCTTTCTTAATTAATTGACATTTAAACTCGCGTATCGTATCCGTGACACTCTCTCCCCTATTTCGTGATAATGCAAAACGAACTGCCTTCTTTAAACTTCTTCATTGTCCGCCGTTAATCTTATACGGTACGCCAGAAGAGGACGGACAGGCGTAGTGTAGGCAGTCTCTTTAGGTTTGTTGCCTCTTCTAAGTGTTCTACCAATAAAACGCAACCTTCAGAATGACGTCACTCTGCAGCGGACTGTGAGATGGTATGAAACATTCTATGAGATTACAACTATGTGCCGAGCGAGTCTCGAACTCGCGACCTTTGTCTTTCGCGGGTAATTACCGTGCAACCCTTTCTATAAATAACAAGATATAGATGCAGATTTATTCTTGTAGACTCTTTTGGTTAATTCATTTCCTGCTTCCATTTTCCTGACACGTAACGCAAACGCTTCTTTCCGAACGCGTTTGACTTCAGATGTTTAATTATCTCCATCCGCTTGATGCGTCCTTATTATGATTTTTATTTCGTAGTACTTCGTGACAGAGACATGAATAATCTACTTCTGAATACAATGTACTCTGCGTATAACGTATATTAGTTGTAGATATAAACAGCTGTTGATGAATCTTCCGGGATGTATGGTCATGGAGTGTGCAACATTTCCGTTTCTAACATTTCGTCTATAGCTGCGCTGGTTATCTTCAGAGTTGCTCGTTGTGCCGGTGAGTTTTGCCTACTGACGTGTCGGACGTCGCTGAGCGGCATAAATACTGCGAAGAAGTGACGTGGGAGATAATCCTTGTCAGAGATAAAACTTAACCGTCGGACGGCCTGTCAAAAATAAAACCAATCTGTCGTTACCATAGAGCTAGGGACCACATGTCATTAAGTTTCATGACTTTTTCTTTTTGGTTAAAATTATCCACATGTTTATATGTTTCTGTGGGTTCTCTATATAGCCGTGGGTAATAGCTTTTGTTTCCGAAAACTTCACTTCAAAACTTCCTGACTAAAGAGAATGATCTGCTAAAAAGATGTTTCTATTTTTCTCTAGTCGACAAAGACTTTTGTGGTCCTTCAGCAGTGTACTCACGCTTCTCTTGGTAGCTCCAATGTAGACCTTACTGCACCTACACGGACTGTTACACTCGAATATTCCGAATACCGCAAAAGCCAACAGGGCATTATTCTTTACAAATCGGAGGGCGTGACATACTTGTTAGTCCAAAAACCGATCTGATGTTTATGTTTCTATAAAATCTTCCCGATCTGATCAGTTACTTTTTTAATAAAAGGGAGAGAAACTCTATTCTTCGAGGTTGTGTTTTATCTTTGTCCTTCGGCATACTGTTATTTAATCGTAAAACTCTTCCTGAATGGCCATTTTCCTACAAAGACTGCTTTAGATGTTTTATCCAGCAGTCTGGTGTTGCGGCGTGTAAACTCTTTTGGCTCTGTCGAGAAGACTTTTAATGACACCGCTTCTTTGCTGTGGATGATGTTTGGAATTCATATGCAGATATCTGTACGTATGCGTGACTTACCGAAACTGGCCTGTCTCATAAGTAAAACATCAAAGCGAATGTTCTGTTGTCATTTTCAGTTCCAACGGTAATTCGAATTTTTGGATTTATGTTATTTAGGTGGCAAAGGACTCCTATAAAACTTTTTTATCGTGCGCCCAAACCACAAACACATCATCCACGAATCGGTAACATCGAAATGGTTCCTTATTTGTTTTTTCTAGAGCTGGTGGTTGAATTCTCGCACTTCAAAATTAGCAATTACAGGACGCAATGGGTTTCTCATTGCGATGCCATCAACTTGCTCTCAAAATTCATTGTCCCACTGGACCAGAATACAAGAAAGGCAATGTCTACAAAGAGCAGTCAAATCCTAAGACATCCGTTCGTGAAAGTCTCCATTTAAAGAGGTAAACAGTTTCACATGAAACGTCCAGCGGTACTTTCCAGTTCCGTAACTGCAATTCTGACCATAGTAGGCGTCCGAGTGCTGCAGCTCGCGTGCACAGCACTGCATGACACAGCCGATTTTCCGAGAACGGCCGAAATCCGGCCAACATTCCTCAACTTGCAGTACAATGGAGGGAGCGAGGAGGCGCCAAAACGTACACAATCAGCCAAGATCCAGCGCGGTGCACCTGACCCACTTCCGCGGTCATTAGACACCTGCTACCCTGGATTCTGCCGTGATTCCGCAACTGTATCGGCTTGACCCTCGACCGGCAGTACGCAGCCATTACGATAACTGTAACGAGACCTCGAGAGCCGAGATGCGGCTCCGCACGCATGCTCTCTGTCTGTCTCTCTCTCTCTCTCTCTCTCTCTCTCTCTCTCTCTCCCTTCTCTCTGATCTCTGTGCCATTGTTATTTATCGTCGCGCAGGCTACAAATGATCGGCAATTTGGAGCCTACCCCGCCCGCCACCGCTAACAATGAGGAATTACCATATTTTTCGCGGCCGGCCGCCACATGTCACGTAACGGTTTGCCTGACCCAGCCAGGCACACAACAGCGCAAATCTGGGTCGCAGCTACGCGTGAATAGCAACATACGCGTGCGATACTTGTTATTGGCACGCATCGCATGTTGGATCTTCACTCGTGATAGGATTAATAGGCCATTCTCGACTCTCCAGTGGGAGGCCCCTTTAACTGACCAGTAGCCACGAATGAAAACCCGAATAATGTTTAACAACGAACGCGGAAAGTCAAATATGGGGACGGGTGAGAAAGTGGCTGCGCCTTATCACTTGAACGACATCTAATGTGCAGTCGACTGCTGTAAGAGGGATAGTTATGAAGTTTCAATTATCACCTTGTGAAATACAATATTTAATTTGTTTGTTGGTTGCAGGTACATGGCTGCAGCCCTGGGACACATTGAAATTACCTCGCCACAGTGCCACAGCACGACGCCAAAAGAAAGTGGCGCAATAAAGTGGAGAATGGTAATTCGTATCCAGCATTCGAATGGGAACGCCGCTGCAACAGTCCATACTGAGTTCCCTGGAATTCACGGCAACAGTGCACCATCATATGGCATAGTGCCGTCAATGAAGTATGAATGACGGATAACTAAGTGGTAGCCCATATCTCTGTGAAGAACCGCTAATCACACGAAGATTGGAGTCCCTGCTGTTTGAAGGCGGGCCTATTTCGGTCGAAGCGTCAGTCATGGATCAGTTTTCAACATTTTTTACGTTATTTTGAACCTGAAAGAGGTCGCTGGTTTCCTCGACTGCTACTCCCATCCAAAAAGCCCGAGGAAAATGGGGCAGCAGCGGCAACCCTACAACATTTCAGGCCAGTCCAGATGATTCGTTTAACCGCCTAACCGCCACAAGCTGGTGATAGGATTATCACTGTGCCCATGAGACAAACGAGGAAAGCGAGAAGTGGAAATATGAGGATTCACCACCGCCGAAAGAGGCGAATCCCCAAGATTCATAGGGCGAGGTGATGCTGAATGTTTTCTGGGACTACCAGAACGTGGTACTAGATGATTACGCTCGTGAGGAGCAAACAGTCGCAGGAGCATAGAACCAAAATCTTCGGTTACGTTGTTACGCCAGGGTATCTGCACATTTCGTACATTTCTCACTAACAACTGAGGGCCCAGCTTTGCCAGACGTTGAAGCACATTTAGTGCAGCAACAACAGATATTGTGACCAAACTTAGCCCGAAATATCATTGAGCTTATAAAAAGCGTTTAGACGTCGCTCTAGCCCTGGTCTGATGTACGTGAGGGCCTGACGACCCCAATCAGATCAGGTTGAATAGTTAAATAGTGACACACAAACTTTGCATATGACTAATGAACTAAACACCTGGGCGGAAGATGATAAAGTATGTGATCTCATTCACAACCAGAAGAACAGTGAGCTGATGGCCAGGGAAATGCGTGGACAACCAGTAGGACATATCTCAATAGAGAGGAAACAGCTACAGATAACCCATCATTTCAAATATCTTGGCAGTGTTGGCTCCGATACTGGTTCCCCAGGCAGAGAAATCACTCACAGACTCCAAGGAGGTAGTAACATCTACCAAACAGTTAAAGACCAAATATGGAACAAGAAAGTACCCGCTAAAACGTAAGAGAGTCATCTATGAAACCTATTACATTCCCATTTTAACATACGGTTGTGAAACATGGACCATGAGAAGAAAAGACATCAACAGAATTCAAGCAGCTGAGATGAGGTTTGCCGGCCGCTGTGGCCTAGCGGTTCTAGGCGCTTCAGTCTGGAACCGCGCTGCTGCTACGTTCGCAGGTTCGAAACCTGCCTTGGGCGTGGATGTGTGTGATGTCCTTAGATTAGTTAGGTTTAAGTAGTTCTAAGTCCAGGGGACTGATGACCTCAGATGTTAAGTCCCATAGTGCTCAGAACCATTTGAACCATTTTGAGATGAGGTTTGTTCATAGCGTGGTAGGAAAGAAACGGACGGATAGAATCCGAAATGTAGAAATACGAAAACAGGCCCAAATTGTAAGACCTCAAGACAAAATAGTCTCTCAGCGGCTGAGTTGATATGGATATACGAACACATGGATCCTAACACGCTATAAAAGACTAAGAGGAAACGCAAGACTCAGATAGAAGGATATGGTGAAAGGTGGCATCGTGCAGAGAGGACACCATCAAAGAGGGAGAGAAGTTTGAGGACCGTAATTGGTGGAGAAGCCTCTTTTGCTGACCCATCAAGTAAGACGAAGGGACGTGGGGTGACAAGGATCATGATGACGGTAATTATGATGATGATTATGGTGACGAGTGAATTTACATGTGCTTCATCCTACTCCGCACGTTCACAATATAAGCGGAAAGTCATATTATATGTTGAGAAAAAAATATTTGATGCAACAAATTACGCAGATTTAACGAAAAAGTGTGTTCCTTTAAGTATAATTACGAGGAAACCAAACCCTCACGGAATAAAATTTAAGATTCCTCCCTTCTCTCTTCCTTTAACGCCATTGGAAAATTTCTTGTTTCCTTTTGCACTGTTATCCAGCTGTTTATAAAAAATAATCACGTTTCCCCGAAGAACAGACTTTCAGAGAAGAATTTACTTTCATCATGTGGCAACGTTGATGTAGGTGAAATTTTGCGGCTGTATCGGGAAAAAAATGGTCAGGACACTAGACTCCAATTCCGCGTGACTGGGGCTCAGATCCCCATAGGGACATCCAGTTTGAGGTTATCCTGGGCTTCAACAAATCACTTAATCGTAATGCCAGAATTATGCGTTTAAGCATGGACTCCGCGTTTTTTAACTTCGTTGTCGACGAGACGTTGTACATTCATCATCCGTTCAGTTGAAAGACCTTCTAGGCTCGCGCATATTAGCACCTTCCTTCAACTACATCTTCCCACTGTACGCGGAGGCGCACCTTAAATACATACTTTCTGGAATAATAAAAAAAAAAAAAAATCAGTGAAGCGCTCGGAATGGGAGGAGGAAACTTCGCTGGTTGAGAATGTATATGATGTTATTTCAGATATTACAAGATCGAGACAAATATACAAAGTGGACCGCAGTATGAGCTCAGTTATCGGAATGACACTGTATCCCCATCTGGCCTTGGTGCGAGCACTGACTCGATTGGGCATAGTGTCCTCTCCGAGACAAACCGGCCAACAACTCTGGTCATTGAAATCGTGGATACTGGCAGTGGGACGGAGTTGACGTCCAAGTTGGACCCACACATGTTCTATCGGGAACATGGGGCTCTTGGTGGCCAAGATAATGCAGACGATTCACAGGGCACGTTTATGTCTGGATGTGCATGATCGTGTTGAAGAATGGCACCACGGCACTGTCGTATGAGATGTAACACAAGAGGATATAGGGTGTCCATACCGTACCGTTGTGCCGTCGAGTTCCCTCAGTCACACTCAGCCGTGACCTGAACTCATACCCAATGGCTTCCTACATCATTACGCCAGTAGTAACACCGCTGTACCTCTCAAAACATTGGGAGAATCGGACCTCACTCTGGGTCACCGCCATACTAGTCGTTGATGATCATTCGAGAGAGCGTCCGCTCCCGGTAGCTGAATGGTCAGCGTGACGTATTGTCACTCATCTGGGCCCGGGTTCGATTCCCGGCTGGGTCGGGGAATTTTCTTCGCCCAGGGACAGGGTGTTGTGTTGTCCTCATCATCATCATCATCGACTGCAGGTCGCCGAAGTGGCGTCAAATTGAAAGATCGGCATCCGGCGAACGGTCTGCCCGACGGTGGGCCCTAGCCATACGAATAAATAAATAAACAAATTCGAGAGAGTGGAGAGCCGCGATTCATGGCTGAACACAGTGCGGTGCCATTCATCAGTGGTCCATACTTCTCGGTGACGGCAGCACCCCAAACGGCAGCCTACGAATACGTCTATAATTCCTAGGCCGGCTGTTGCTCTTCCCCGATCAATGGCGTTGCAGGAAGTCCATTACTCGTTCTCGGGGGATGGGCGCAGATGTGAAGGCGTTACGACGTGCCTAGTGCGTGATTCCTTGTGGTGGCCAGATGTAGTCACCCGCAACCTCGACGATGAACACGCCTGCCCCCACGTTCCTATGAAGCCCAACATTGGTCTACTGTCACATATGAATGTCCCACAAATCTGGATATTTCACGATTCGACCAGCCTGCCAAATGGAGACAGGCAACGAAACTCCTTTCAAGGTCTATCATGTCCTGGTACCGCTGTCTCATGCTAGTACTCGACATCTCCGTGTCCTTTGCAGTGATCACTCATCTGACGCTGTTCACGCCCTTTGTATATCCTACTAGGCGAACAACACTATGAACTCTTTTGTCCAGTCTACCTGTCAAAAGAATTTCAGTGTATCACTTACATACCCGCCGATGGTGGTGTATGTGTAACACTAATCAAAACGGCCTTGCTGTGCTGGTACTGCGAACGGCTAAAAGCAAGGGAAACTACAGCCGTAATTTTTCCCGAGAGCATGCAGCTTTACTGTATGGTTTAATGATGATGGCGTCCTCTTGGGTAAAATATTCCGGAGGTAAAATAGTCCCCCATTCGGATCACCGGGCGGGGACTACACAGGAGGACGTCGTTATCAGGAGAAACAAAACTGGCGTCTACGGTTCGGAGAGTGGAATGTCAGATCCCTTAATCGAGCAGGTAGGTTAGGAAATTTAAAAAGGGAAATGGATAGGTTAAAGTTAGATATAGTAGGAATTAGTGAAGTTCTCTGGCAGGAGGAACAAGACTTTTGGTCAGATGAATACAGGGTTATAAATACAAAATCAAATTGGGGTAACGCAGGAGTCGGGTTAATAATGAATAAAAAAATAGGAGTTCGGTTAAGCTACTACAAACAGCATAGTGAACGCATTATTGTGGCCAAGATAGACACGAAGCCCACGTCTACTACCATACTACAAGTTTATATGCCAACTTTCTCTGCAGATGACGAAGAAATTGATGAAATGTATTATGAAATAAAAGATTTTATTCAGATAGTGAAGGGAGACGAAGATTTAATAGTCATGGGTGACTGGAATTCGGTAGTAGGAAAAGGGAGCGAAGGAAACGGAGTAGGTGAATATGGATTGGGGCTAAGAAATGAAACAGGAAGCCGTCTGGTAGAATTTTGCACAGAGCATAACTTACTCATAGTTAACACTTGGTTCAAGAACCATGAAAGAAGATTGTATACATGGAAGAACCCTGGAGATATTAGAAGGTATCAGATAGATTATATAATGTAGATTAAAAATGAAGAAACTGCAAAAAGGTGGGAATTTAAAGAAATGGGACCTGGATAAATTTAAAGAACCAGAGATTGTACAGAGTTTCAGGGAGAGCATCAGGAAACAATTGACAGGAATGGGGAAAAGAAATACAATAGAAGAAGAATGGATAGCTTTGAGAGATGAAATAGTGAAGGCAGCAGAGGATCAAGTAGGTAAAAAGACGAGGGCTAGTAGAAATCCAAGGATAACAGAAGAAATATTGAATTTAATTGATGAAAGGAGAAAATATAAAAATGCAGTAAATGAAGCAGGCAAAAAGGAATACAAACGTCTCAAAAATGAGATCGAAAGGAAGTGCAAAATGGCTAAGCAGGGATGGCTAGAGGACAAATGTAAGGATGTAGAGGCTTATCTCACTAGGCGTAAGATAGATACTGCCTACAGGAAAATTAAAGAGACCTTTGGAGAAAAGAGAACCACTTGTTTGAATATCAAGAGCTCAGATGGAAACCCAGTTCTAAGCAAAGAAGGGAAAGCAGAAAGGTGGAGGGAGTATATAGAGGGTCTATACAAGGGCAATGCACTTGAGGACAATATTATGGAAATGGAGGAGGATGTAGATGATGAAATGGGAGATACGATACTGCGTGAAGAGTTTGAAAGAGTACTGAAAGACCTGAGTCGAAACAAGGCCCCGGGAGTAGACAACATTCCATTAGAACTATTGGGAGCGCCAGTCCTGACAAAACTCTACCATCTGGTGAGCAAGATGTATGAGATAGGTGAAATACCCTCAGACTTCAAGAAGAATATAATAATTCCAATCCCAAAGAAAGCAGGTGCTGACAGATGTGAAAATTACCGAACAATCAGTTTAATAAGTCACTGATTTAAAATACTCTACGTTTCTAGCATTTGTAGACTTAGAGAAAGCTTTTGACAATGTTGACTGGAATACTCTCTTTCAAATTCTGAAGGCGGCGGGAGTAAAATACAGGGAGCGAAAGGCTATTTACAATATGTACAGAAACCAGATGGCAGTTATAAGAGTCGAGGGGCATGAAAGAGAAGCAGTGGTTGGGAAAGGAGTGAGATAGGGTTGTAGCCTCTCCCCGATGTTATTCAATCTGTATATTGAGCAAGCAGTGAAGGAAATAAAAGAAAAATTCGGAGTAGGTATTAAAATCCATGGAGAAGAAATAAAAACTTTGAGGTTCGCCGATGACATTGTAATTCTGTCAGAGACAGCAAAGGACTTGGAAGAGCAGTTGAACGGAATGGACAGTGTCTTGAAAGGAGGATATAAGATGAATATCAACAAAAGCAAAACGAGGATAATGGAATGTAGTCGAATTAAATCTGGTGGTGCTGAGGGAATTAGATTAGGAAATGAGACACTTAAAGTAGTAAAGGAGTTTTGCTATTTGGGGAGCAAAATAACTGATGATGGTCGAAGTAGAGAGGATATAAAATGTAGACTGGCAATGGCAAGGAAAGCGTTTCTGAAGAAGAGAAATTTTTTAACATCGAGTATAGATTTAAGCGTCAGGAAGTCGTTTCTGAAAGTATTTGTATGGAGCGTAGCTATTTATGGAAGTGAAACATGGACGATAACTAGTTTGTACAAGAAGAGAATAGAAGCTTTCGAAATGTGGTGCTACAGAAGAATGCTGAAGATTAGATGGGTGGATCACATAACTAATGAAGAGGTATTGAATAGGATTGGGGAGAAGAGAAGTTTGTGGCACAACTTGACTAGAAGAAGGGAGCGGTTGGTAGGACATGTTCTGAGGCATCAAGGGATCACTAATTTGGTATTGGAGGGCAGCGTGGAGGGTAAAAGTCGTAGAGGGAGACCAAGAGATGAATACACTAAGCAGATTCAGAAGGATGTATGTTGCAGTAGGTACTGGGAGATGAAGACGCTTGCACAGGATAGAGTAGCATGGAGAGCTGCATCAAACCAGTCTCAGGACTGAAGACCACAACAACAATCAAATAGGAAACTTACAAGAACATCATTTTTCAACATTGCCTCCTTGCGTTTCAACGCACTTTGTCCAGATTTGCACAAGCTTTCTGATGCCCTCATAAAAGAAGGTTCTCGGTTGAGCTGCGAGCCAGGAATCCACAGCTTCTTTCAATGCTTCGTCCGAGGCAAATCGACAGCCCCTTTAATGCCTGTTTTAGTGGACCAAACAAGTGATAGAAGGGGCAGGATCGGGACTATATGGAGGATGATCCAGTACTTCTATTTGAGTTTCTGGAGCGTTTCAGCAGTGTGGGCAGCAGTATGCGGACGGACATTGTCGTGCAACAACACAACATCTTTTGGCAGCAATCCTCGGCGTTTGCTTTGAATTGTAGGCTTTAGCCTGGCAGTAAGCATCTCTCTGTAACGTACACTGTTTATTGTTGTGCCCCTTTCCCCATAATGCTCCAGTACTGGACCTTGTGCGTCCCAAAAAGCGTTAAGCGTAAGTTTTCCTGCTGACGGTTGGGTCTTCAACTTTTTCTTGCACGACGAATTTGGATGTTTCCATTCCATACTCTACCGTTTACTCTCCGGCTCGTAATGATGGATCCATGTTTCATCACCAGTAATGATCCTGTTTAAGAAGTTGTCCCCTTCGTTACCATAGCGATCCAAATGGTTTTTTTTGTAGACGTCCAAGCGCGTTTGTTTATGCAGCTGTGTGAGTTGCTTTGGGACCCATCTTGCACAAACTTTATGAAACCCAAGTCTGTTGTGAATGATTTCGTAGACAGAACTGTGACTAATTTTCAGACGATGCGCCACTTCAACAATAGTTAATCGTCTGTCTAAGAGAATCATTTTACGTGTACACTCAATGGTTTCCTCATTTGTGGCGGTAAACGGTCGTCCGGCTCCTTTATCGTGCGTAACACTTGTGCGACCATTTTGGAATTTTTCAATCCATTCGCAGACACTCCGTTGTGGCAAAACACTGTTCCCGTACTGTACCGAAAGTCTTCGATGAGTCTCGGCACTTGATACGCCTTCCGACCACAAAAAACGGATCACTGAACCTTGCTTTTCTTTGGTGCAAATAGACAGTGGAGCAGCCTTGAATAACAGCACAGCAGCGATAACGAAACAAACCAAGCAGCTTAAAAATTGCAAAGATATAATAATAAATAAACAAAACATGCATCATCAACGTAAAATGAAAATACTATCAAAATAAACAAAAATATAACTAAATTGCGGATAATAATTCACTTACCCTCGAACCTTTCATTACTGGTCAGTAGAGTATATCAGTCTTGAATTAAAACATGAAGATAATGTTCCAAGCCGAGCAAGTGTCAGGTTGCATGTGTAATATCGTAATACCAAATGTGGAAAAAGGAAGGAAATTCAGAGCTTATCATTACGTCAATATGGAGATTATTATAGTCCGAGCAGAAGCTGAGTTTGACATTGATTGGGTACGAAATTGGGCATGGGACGTTTTAAGACAACCGTCTCGCCATTTTCCCGGGCGGAGGTATGGAAACCCTATGGAAGGGCTAAAGAAAGTTGGCCGCACCGGTATACGAATCCATCACCTCTCCGATGCGAACGTCAACCACTGCTCCATCTCGCTGGCTTGCGCTTGAAAGGGGTTACCGTCGTGCTGGGATCCATGTGACGGCACACGGCCCCTAGCAGTACCTGGCAAATAGGCTCGTTCTGGCGTCGAGATACTGAATCTGAAAAACAGACACGTCAACATGGCTGAACCCACGAAACCACTTCCGCTGCCTGTCACGCCTCGGAAACCTCAGAGGGGAAGAGTGGGGTTCAGACCCCTGTGTGGAGATTTAGATTTTTCGTAATTTCCCTAAATCGACTGAGGCGAACTTTAGGTGTTCACTTCATAAGGTCGCAACTAATGGCCATTTCTCATCCTTGTCCAACTGTAACCTGAATTTGAAAGGTCTCTGTTGGATTCCTTTCATGTTAATTTCTTAAATCTGTTGTCATTTACGGCATAAATTCCTCTTCTAAATTTACTTTGATGTTTCTGACTATCTGGGAGGAGACTGAGCAGTGAAACGTGTTACTTTTACACATAAACAAGAACGATATGTCACACTACTACACTTTAAAACACAATTTATATGTAATTCATGTCACACAGTCTCATACGGAACCTACATCCGTTTTCTTTTATATACTGTATATGATAAGATACTGTCATCCCCCTTCCCTTCTGTGTGAAAGAATGAATGAGTAAATGTATTTCTAGTTGCAAGCTGGATGGTAGCAGACAAGCCTGTCTGCTGGAGAACAGTAGGACCAACGTCGGAACAGGTAGCTACGGTTTCTAAAAGCAAAGAGGTTTCTATCCTTACTATGGTCCTGTCCGTCCCTTGTCATGTTGGTATAGGAAGCTGCCTCTCTGGTCACTTCCGTTTTGTATACGGAAGAACCCTTGGTAGGAGCCCAGGTCAGTCTGTCCGCGGCGAGCGTCTGAAGTGGTAAGATCTCCTGCTAAGCGCGTGTCTGCTAAGTCCGTAGGACAAATGATTTCTTGGAATGCAGTGTTGTATGCAGTCTCCCAATCTTGGCTACATATCTGATGTGTTCCGTAAGATTACAAACTCACATTTTCACAATCCTAAATAAGGCACCAGTTTAGTTATGAATCAAGTTTAATATGCTGAAATTTCAATGATCAATGTTAAAATAAATTTCCAAATATAAACTGATTTATTTCTTTTTATTTTAATTCTCTTTTTATATATATATCACCGGTTGTCGTATGACGATTAAAAGATTATAATTAATGTTAGTCTAGTTGGGAATTTGGTAAGCTAGACTGGACACCTGGTGAAACAGATGCTCAGTAATGCAAGGTTAACTTCCCCAGACAGCTCACAGCTTTTAACCCACTCTTATGGTCTTGAACATCAGCACTGCTTTCAGAGCAAATTAAAGTAACAACATTACAAATTCTCTCTCTAACAACCTTGTCGTCGATGAGATATTGTACTGTAATCTTCCTTCGAAGCAATTTTGGAGGCGGCACCTGTCTCGACGGTTGTCTCATCTTCAGATAGCGTGTTCTGGTACTGACCTTTTGTGGTTCATGAATCGTCTAATGACGTAGTCTTCAGTAATATTCTGCATCTGAACACCTGGTCACCTCAACTTCAGATGAATATTAAAGATAGGCTGCCTGACGATGATATTTTGTAACTGTCCAAATCGCAAACACATGTTACAGTCTTTTTGTAACAACTTAACAATCGCTGGCGTTTCGCTGTCACATAGTTAATTAAAATATTATTCGTTCCCCCCTTTCTTAAAACCTTAGAAATCACAGTAAAACGACAGTCTTATTGCTTTCCACTAGTGTGTTGGAATAACATCGTTTCCCGAATGGTGGGTTAGTGAAAAATGACGAGAGGAACAATCGTAGAACTTCTTACATCTGGAGGGTAGATGGAGGTTTTCAGTAAACAAAGACATGAACAGCCCCATATTGTGTCGACAGCTGTGTAAGACATGATATACTCCTTCATGTCTACATGAAAATCCTTATTTTGTTGTCGATAGCGCTATGTCTTATCCATGTGGGCAGTGCAATTTAACTCTGGCTCGACTGACACGGTACAACATTTCAGATGATATTTGTGAAGAGGAATACATAGATGAAACGAAATTAATTCAAGCAGTTTTGTAACTTTTCATTGGTACCGACTCTGTGTCTCAATGAGGAATGTATATGTAACACACTCTAAACTCCACAGGCGGGAGCAGAATTCAGAGTTTCCACTGGAAATACCAAGCATCTGTGGAATAACGGGATCACTTCATAAAAAGCACGAATCCATTTTCAAGAGAGATATGTTTTACGTTTGTAGTTGATCAATAAAGAAGGATAATCTCTCTTTCTCCTTTGGTTTCTTTAGCTTGTATTGATTATAATCACAGGCAGAAAAATTCTCTTTGCGCGCACATAACAACTGCGCGAAAAACTTTAAGTAGTCAATGCTCGTTAACTGTAATGGTTAGAAATTACAGACAAAGATACTTCTATATCCGCTTCGCTGCACGTTTAGCCACGGCTGCTGCAAAGCGGTCCTGACCTACAATGAGTAATTCCTGGGTAATTGTTGTTTTAACGCTGCTACTGTCACCGAGCAAACTTGAATAGGATCCAGCCTTTCAGGTGAATTATTCTCACCTTGTAATTTTCAGGTGAAGGCATCAGGAGTAACAGTTTTTACCAAGTACAGGGAAATGAGATTGGATCTGGCGTAGCTAAGTAGATGGATACACTCAATTATCTTTATGGGTTCCTAGTTACGCAGATCAGGAGATTAGACACTAACCTACGTATTTTATACAGTGTTGGAGCTTCCACGTCATAGGGTAAAAGGCCAGCAAAACCGGAATGTGTCTACTTCATTTGATTGAGGAATTATTTTGCAAATCGTCCATGATCTTCTTGGCACCATGTATGTAAAGACATATTGTCTGGATCACAACACAGCTTCAGAGCAGTACATTAACGCTTAAAAATATATATATATATATATATATATATATATATATATATATATGAAATGGTATTTTACAAATTAAGCGTCCATTGTTATGTTCCTTAAAATCCGAAGAACTGGTATACTGCATATGACACTAATACCTCTCTCTCTCTCTCTCTTTTTCTCTTTCTCCCTCCCTCCCTACCCTCAACGTCTCTCTCTATTCATTTACCTCCCTGTGTTTATCTTTTAGTTTTGTTTCTCTTTCTGTTTGTCTCACAATTTCTCTATATCTCTCACAATTTTTCTCTCTATCCATTTGTTTTACAACATAAAAGCAACGCTTCTGCTTCTAATCCGTTTGCTTGTTTCTTTTTTTCTCTCTTCATTTTGCCTCCTTACTTATTCGAACGTCGTTACCATGCGTTCTGTGAAAGAAACAATGAAATAATTCCTGTACTAGGGAACAGCTCTAAATCCACCGTAAGAAGAGCGAAATAGCTTAATAGCTAAAAAAATGTATATCCATGAGAAACTATGCTGTTTTATTTCTATCTCAGACGACACTATGGTAGCGCAATCGTTACTTTACGTCCTTCTGTAATATATTTGGAAAGTTAAATTGACGGCAAAGGCCGCACAGAATCAGTTCTCGCGCCGTGTGAGGTCCGTTAGACACTCACAAAGATGTGTTGAAATTCATTACAACGACCATATTGAAACTCCAGCACTTAACTCTCTGTTAGCCTTCGATTCCACAATGTCCCGCACGTCATCAGTCGATTTTCAGCCTTTCTTTTTCTTGCGGTGTAGTTACACGAAAGCAATTCAGAACAATTAGGACACCTGTAGGAATTTCAGAGCCGATTGCGTATCCTATATGTATTAAACCAGCGTTACAGTCGGCTCTGGCCGAATGCGTGGAAATAAGCACAGTGTGAACCTGTTTCCTGAGGCCACAAGAGGGCACCACGTGTGACCGTAATTCTCCAGATGGCAGTTCGTATATAGGATCTCACACTGAAGGTATGTTTATTGACTTTTGCCGCCCGTCTAGAATAAAGCTCTTAACATCTTCATAAGATTTCACTAGCTGTAACATAGGAAAGCACTTGTAATCTGAGGTAGCAGTAACGAATATCAAAGAAACTTACCAACTTAAGATACTCTAGTCTAGTGGTGCAAAAGAAAGAATAGGGAAGAAGAGTTTAAAGTGTTGATATGTAGTAGAAACTCGTACTGGACAAGGACGGACAGTGAAATGGACGGTATGATTTTTAGGTAGCCGACCCGTGACAAGCCTTAATCGAACGCTAATGCGATTTCAGTGGTCTAAACTCTGCTACATGCTACTCGGTTTCTTAAACGCGATACCAAAGAAACTGTTCTTTGTCAGCAGAGATGACTCTGTGTGTTCCGAAAATATATCAGTAACTTATAGTCTTTACAGCAACGCGAACTAATGTCTCACAAATCTTTCTTGGAGGAGTGTTAAAAAAGGGCACTTTCAGACACAACTCCATGTGTTCGTAAGTCGTCTCTATGATGTGTTGTTGGCCATAATACAAAATGGTGTTCATTCTGATTCTTGATATGTGCATACATGTTAAAACACTCATACGTGTCAGCTTGATATATTTTGAATGGGGACAGCAAAGTTACTCACATTGCTAGTCACAATGGAATTATCAGGTCCGTATTTATGACAATAATTTGTTCACTCCCGTCACTGGATTTATTCATAACACCTTTAAAACAATATTTCCTTGTTTCTCTTTCACTTTAAATCACCATTTTATCGCCTGTTTTTCCTTGTTTCTTTCTTCTTCCTTTATTTAAAAAAAGTCTGTAGGCTGTAGAGCAGCGTAGTAAGCTGCTTCCAGCCCGCCCCCTTCGGGGGGAATTGAAAATCAATAAAGAAAAAAAATATTCTCTTTCTGACTAGAAAATCGTGTGGACAACACATAGAAGTGACGACTAAGGATTGCAGAGAGAAAGAGAGAGATAGAGAGAGAAGAAGACGGTAAAACGAAAATTATTTCATCTTTTACTTTGCAATTTCCATACTGCTCCTAAAAAGGACCATAATAAAAGTCTCGACAATAAACAGTATAGCTTGTTTCAATAATTATTTAAACAGAAATTGGCGCCCGTTGTGGACAGAGGCTTCTCGTGTTATTTATAGCTTGCTACAGATTCTGTGTGTTGGCATTATTACCATGTTCACTACAGGACTGTTACATGTGAAGAACGGTTAAACGAAACATATTTAGAAAAAATAATCGAAACGAAGGCAGCTCTAAAAAGACTCTAATAGCTATGCAGTTTGTATCTATAGATTCTTTTGTGACTTCTTGGTACAAAAATTTCATATTGAATTTGGAAAAACAAACAAACCAAGCGTTTATTTTCGTTTGGTATTTCCAACCGGTTGTCGTCTTATTGGACCATAGTCAGCAGCCCACTGACTAGCGTCCGCAAGAGAAACAAGAGATAGGACACCAAAAATTACAAAGATACTATCAACACACGCAAAATCTTTGGTAATGACATTCGGTGAGGAACGTCTGATCGAACTCTTATCCACAGGCGACCGCAGGGGTGATGGTGGTTGCTGGGGAGAAGGAGGTGGGGGAGAGGCGAGAAGGAGCACTTCAGAAAACTCCGATACGTTGCTCGATGTGATTTCACATGCTTTTGCTAAACTTCTGGCTTACAAGGGGAGGCCGCCAATTGTGAAATTCAGATTCGATTCATACTGCGCATAATAAAAGCTCATGGCCAGAGGTGTAATGTGTCAAAGAACCAAGATGCACTTCTCAGCCGTTGTCGAGAAAATCGACAGTTAAAAGAAACCGTTGCGGTGAAATACTCTCTATGATTAATAATTTTCTATAGCGTCGTGGCGCAGCGGTAAGCGCTCGGGTTTGTAATCTGAAGGTCGCCGGATCGAATCTCGCGTCATGCAACTTTTTTTTTTAGTATTTGTTTTTTGTAGCTCATATATATATATATATATATATATATATATATATATATATATATATATATATATAATTCTCGGCAATCAGTTGCAACAATTATGCATATAATAAGTTGTTGAAAGTCGTTTGTCGTGGAAAAACTGGCGACTTCGAATATATCATTATATTTCCCGCAAACAAAGTTGTATTTCACAAATGTTATTAATTGTCTTCATAATGTTAACCACGTATAGTTAACGGAAGACGTAGAAACGGTAAGTCAAACGTTCGAATTAGAATAGAGACCCCACGAACACAAATTTGCTGCGGCAGGTATGAAATATAAACTCCGTTACTCGCTCGTTACACTTAAAGGACAGATGTTGAATGGGCCGAAACGAGCCGCCGCATAACAGCGTAGTTGCCTGCTAACTTCGAAAGAAGGTAGATGCGGTCCCTAGCGCAACTTATAACATCGTCGAAAATCAGTGCGGACGGGAGAGCTTTGGTACACCCTGTTAAAAAAAACGGAAAAATGGAGGCGGTACAATTGAACAGCGATCCGCCTTCACCAACATGCATAAACAATTCATTAATAGTATATATATATATATATATATATATATATATATATATATATATATATTTGAATTACAAAAAACTAATAATAAAAATAAATTGCATGGCGCGAGATTCGGTCCCGCGACCTTCGGATTACGAACCCGAGCGCTTACCGCTGCACCACGACGCTGTAGAAAATTATTAATCGTAGAGAGTATTTCACCGCAACGGTTTCTTTTAACTGTCGATTTTCTCGACAACGGCTGAGAAGTGCATCTTGGTGCTTTGCCACATTACACCTCTGGCCATGAGCTTTTATTATGCGCAGTATGAATCGAATCTGAATTTCACAATTGGCGGCCACCCCTTGTTAGCCAGTTGTAGCATTACTCGGCTGATCGCAGTGAGTCAATACTATGGTTTTAGCATTTCTGTTGGTTGGTTGGTTTGTTTGAGGAAGGAGACCAGACAGCGATGTCATCGGTCTCATCGGATTAGGGAAGGACGGGGAAGGAAGTCGGCCGTGCCCTTTGAAAGGAACCATCCCGGTATTGGCCTGGAGCGATTTAGGGAAATCACGGAAAACCTAAATCGGGATGGCCGGACGCGGGATTGAACCATCGTCCTCCCGAATGCGAGTCCAGTGTCTAACCACTGCACCACCTCGCTCGGTATAGAATTTCTGTATAACTTAGTTTGTTTACATCAAAAATGGCAAGCTTAGTGTTGTATCTCCCCCCGTTCCACCCCCACCCCACACACACTTAGAAAAAATTCCTGCTGACGCCCACACTATAATCACTGTCATCACTCGTGTTATGTAATACTAAACACGTTAAGCTGCAGCTCTAAACTGCAGTAATTTACAAGATGGGCAGTATCAAACACAATGCATAAAGAAAACACACAGTATAAAAATATGTAAGTTGTATGACTGCAATGTGAAAGTTTGTAAGGAAAACCGAAGTAAGGTATAGTGAAAATTATACTGTGGTTCAAGTTCGTGGAGATGAATGAAGTAGTTGGGACCGAGTTCACGAAATAAACAATCATTAGTAGAGCAGGAAGCAGTTTGTTTTTCAGGCTCAAAACAAAGAAGAAACATTATGTAGTTATTAACGCGTCTTAACTTTTCAGTGGTTCGTAGCTTCTACAGTTTTCGTGTGAATTAATGAAATATGTTCGTTAATCTTTGGAGGAACAAATATCATACTGGAAAAACAATAAAAATCAGATGAAATAAAGAACGCAGTACTATTAGTCCTGAATAACAATAAGAGTAGTGTTGATTTTTAATGAGTGCAGGAGTTATTTTTGGGAATTCCCGGACATCAGAAGTCTTTGCATGCTGACTCCAGTTGATGTGTGATGTTGAGTGACCGAAGAGATTTTTATTAATTTGGTTTTATGGTGATAGACAGAAGTTGATATCTTCACTCACTGACCTGGTAGCAATGAACAGTAAAAGAAAGCAACATGAGAAGATGTCTCCAGTAATTCGCCTTCGTTAATCGCAAATTCAGGGACAAAATTTTGTGAATTTCTTTAACCGTTAACACTACAACTGCCGCATTTTTCGAACCCCTTAAAACTGCCGTCGGGACGAAAATGTCCCATCTTTAGTCAACGCGTTTGCAGCTTATTCTTAGCCTTTTTATTTTAGGGAATGAGTTTTTCTGTGACAGGTAGTGACTCTAATAGTCAAATATTTTGTTTTAGTCCTAAATATTAATTCCAGTCATGCCAGGTACTTAACGTTCACCACCAGGACAAGTTTAACCTTCCCCAAGATAAGGGAAAGCATTCAGCATATACTGAGAACTTTTATCGATAGCCATCCCGTATTTCTGCCCATACTTAGTAGGTTTTGGAGCAATGAAATGAGTGAACATGGATGGGAACTATTGCTTATTGACAGAGGTATATGGGCCATGAATACTTTGCCATTTTATTATGACTCTGTTCCATATGTGTGACACGAGAGCAAACATTCATTTTTTAAATCGTTCGGACCCTGTCGACCGTAACTTAAACGTGAGGAACATCATCATATTCCTGAATCGATTACGCGATATCACAGACTTGGAAAATTGTTCTCTGACAAAAAATTGTCTAATTCCATTCTTTGTCATTCAGTGGAACTCCTAATGTACAGAATATCAAAAAATGCGTCTAGCGCTTTATCTTCCAGGGCTCTACAGACCTCTCTTTCAGTGCATTTTCAAATGGTTTCAGAACCGAGTTTTTAATAAATAAGCCCCAAGCATCACTCATAGCACGCATTTACGCGTATGGACCAGGACCAGAATCCTCTAGAAAGTATTTTCCGCGATCGCTTCTCATTCTTACATTCCGATGTAACAATGTCTACTGTTGTGAAATGGAAAGTAACTGCACCGATAAGTAGTGACGGTAACGTCGGCTGCAACCAAAACTTCACTTGCCTTCGTAGATAACGTAATTGTAATAATTACGAGTGTAACTATGAAGTATCGTAGCTCTTCAACACATAAGACAAGCCGCCTGCGTTTAAAGATCACTACCGAACGAAGTAGTTTGCACACTGAACTCGCATTCGGGTGGATGACGATTCAGATCTGCATCGGATCATCCATGTTCAGGTTTTCAGTGATTTCCCTAAACCACTCCAGGCAAATGGCGGGATAGTTCCTCTGAAAGGGCACCGCCAATTTCCTTCTCTATCCTTGAAACAATCCGATGTTGTGCTTCTCTCTAAAGACTACAATATTGACGGAACGTTAAACTTTAATCTTTGTTCCTTCCGTGAAAGGTGGCACATGTTCGCTTCCGCGATGTTATTTGACACATAGATGGTCGTTCAGAACGCTGCTACTGGAAGAAATTTACACCACAAGTATTTGGTGTGGAAGAGTTGGATAAGCAGTGACGACAGAGGAGTGATGGGGGGGGGGGGGGGGTTGGTCTAGTGAACAATGTTGCTTGTTTCTAAGACTAGTGAAACAGTCTTAAAATTACACGCTGTCTTGTATGAGAGACAACCGCAGCCATAAATAGACATCTTGAACAATAACCGCTTGGCTGCTCTTCTAAATAATTTATTTAACGATCGTCTTCGTAGCGTAGAAGCCACATCATCTGGTTGCATCTGTTAAATTAGAAGATTTAGGTCGAATTACGAATTACAGGTCTGGAACCGCGCGACCGCTACGGTCGCAGGTTCGAATCCTGCCTCGGGCATGGATGTGTGTGATGTCCTTAGGTAAGTTAGATTTAAGTAGTTCTAAGTTCTAAGGGACTGATGACCTCAGATGTTAAGTCCCATAGTGCTCAGAGCCATTTGAACCATTTGAACGAATTAAAGCCACAGTCAGTAGTGAGAAATGTAGCGAATTACTTACATGGTGAATCATGCCATTAAAGTTGCAACATAGAAAGGACCCAACATTCCTTGTCTATAAATACACGACTTAATTAGCGGATGGTCTGGTGAGTGAAAAATACAGGTCCACGGTTAATCAACGGTGCCTAAAAAGCTTTTGAAAAATTGGAGAACCTTCAAGAAATATTCTCTGAAGCCAAAGCGATAAATAACTAGCCTACTGATGGGCTAGAAGCCCTAGTCAAAAATTAAGAATTAAAAACACTTTCTCTGAATCCAGAACGGACGACAGTGGGTCGAATATAACTACTGTCGTCCGTCCAGATCTACACTCCTGGAAATTGAAATAAGAGCACCGTGAATTCATTGTCCCAGGAAGGGGAAACTTTATTGACACTTTCCTGGGGCAGATACATCACATGATCACACTGACAGAACCACAGGCACATAGACACAGGCAACAGAGCATGCACAATGTCGGCACTAGTACAGTGTATATCCACCTTTCGCAGCAATGCAGGCTGCTATTCTCCCATGGAGACGATCGTAGAGATGCTGGATGTAGTCCTGTGGAACGGCTTGCCATGCCATTTCCACCTGGCGCCTCAGTTGGACCAGCGTTCGTGCTGGACGTGCAGACCGCGTGAGACGACGCTTCATCCAGTCCCAAACATGCTCAATGGGGGACAGATCCGGAGATCTTGCTGGCCAGGGTAGTTGACTTACACCTTCTAGAGCACGTTGGGTGGCACGGGATACATGCGGACGTGCATTGTCCTGTTGGAACAGCAAGTTCCCTTGCCGGTCTAGGAATGGTAGAACGATGGGTTCGATGACGGTTTGGATGTACCGTGCACTATTCAGTGTCCCCTCGACGATCACCAGTGGTGTACGGCCAGTGTAGGAGATCGCTCCCCACACCATGATAGCGGGTGTTGGCCCTGTGTGCCTCGGTCGTATGCAGTCCTGATTGTGGCGCTCACCTGCACGGCGCCAAACACGCATACGACCATCATTGGCACCAAGGCAGAAGCGACTCTCATCGCTGAAGACGACACGTCTCCATTCGTCCCTCCATTCACGCCTGTCGCGACACCACTGGAGGCGGGCTGCACGATGTTGGGGCGTGAGCGGAAGACGGCCTAACGGTGTGCGGGACCGTAGCCCAGCTTCATGGAGACGGTTGCGAATGGTTCTCGCCGATACCCCAGGAGCAACAGTGTCCCTAATTTGCTGGGAAGTGGCGGTGCGGTCCCCTACGGCACTGCGTAGGATCCTACGGTCTTGGCGTGCATCCGTGCGTCGCTGCGGTCCGGTCCCAGGTCGACGGGCACGTGCACCTTCCGCCGACCACTGGCGACAACATCGATGTACTGTGGAGACCTCACGCCCCACGTGTTGAGCAATTCGGCGGTACGTCCACCCGGCCTCCCGCATGCCCACTATACGCCCTCGCTGAAAGTCCGTCAACTGCACATGAGGTTCACGTCCACGCTGTCGCGGCATGCTACCAGTGTTAAAGACTGCGATGGAGCTCCGTATGCCACGGCAAACTGGCTGACACTGACGGCGGCGGTGCACAAATGCTGCGCAGCTAGCGCCATTCGACGGCCAACACCGCGGTTCCTGGTGTGTCCGCTGTGCCGTGCGTGTGATCATTGCTTGTACAGCCCTCTCGCAGTGTCCGGAGCAAGTATGGTGGGTCTGACACACCGGTGTCAATGTGTTCTTTTTTCCATTTCCAGGAGTGTAAGATAGGTGTTTTTAATTCTTAATTTATGGCTGAATGTTGTAGCCCATTATTGGTGACTTACCGCATTAGGTTGAGAGGATATTTCTTGAAGGTTCTCGAATTTTTAAAAAACTTTTCAGGCACTGTTGAGTAATCGTGGACTCGTATTTTCACTCACTTGACCGTCCGATAATTACGTCATGTATTCATAGAAAAGGAATGTTCGGTCCCGTCCTTGTTAGAACTCCAATTGCATGATTCACCGTGTACATGTTTTGCTGTATTTTTCACTGTTGATTCGACCAATCGTAACGCGCTTCTTTTCTAATTTAAAAGATGTAACCAGATGATGTGGCTCCTAGACCACGAAACCGGTCGCTAAATAAATTATTTACAAGAGCAGACAAGCAATTATTATGCAATAAAGTGGTTCGATGAAACATCTGCTAAGCACTTAAGTGTGAATTGCGAAATAGTCACGTAGATGCAGACGCAGACGTGGAAGTCTTCGCTACCAATGGTAAAACCACAAGCACTACAACGGGGAAATAACACAAGAGGTGGTACTGGGAGACGTACACATGTCCATGCACATGTAATGCATGTAATCCTGTTCTGAACTATCGTCCGCCGCCCTCTAAAGGGCAAATTACAGAGCGCGGATGTGGGGGCTCATGTCAGGGCGTGCAGAAGCAGCTGTCAACAGCTGAACAGCTTAGTGAAGTTCCGCTCGTCACCCATGCACCAGACGTGACGCAGACACTCGTATTAAAAGCCGTATCAATTTCGGTGCGGCTCGTATTAGCCAAGAACGATCATAATCGCGGGGCCCGAATGGGCGTTATTATTGTCCGCGCCGCTCGCGACCGGTAATTGTATTTGCCGTGCGGATGCTAGCTCGCGCTCATCAGCGCGTATTTCGTGGAAATAGAATAGCGGGAAGAGGAGGAGGAAGGTTGCTGCGGAGGAGCAAAGAGGAAGATTTATTTTAGGACCTTAGTTATGCGCTTTGAGGCGCAATAAATGATTACGATTACAATGTTAATAATACGATGATGACGGTAATCTGCGCGACCGGATGATAATTCAACAGCGCGTCAGGTGATACAGGCACAGACCGCAACGGATAATAACGATGCACTGCCACTTCTTTTTTCGTCTCTCTCGCTTCCTTCTGCTTCTTTTTTTTTCGCTTCTTTCCTCCTCTTCCTCCGCCCCTCCCCTCACGAGCCGAGCGTAGATCGACCTCCGACAACAGAGCCGGCCTAGTAGCGCCGCCGGAATTGCTGTTGCTGCTGACGTCATGCGCAATGATGATGACGCGGTGACAGTAGTGGCGACGGCGGTCGCTCGGCGCGCTGGCGGCGCTGCCGTCTGGCGCTGATGTGATGGCGGCGCCATCTGATAGAGCCGGCGGTAATTACAAGGTAGTGCGCGGCGCCGTCCCATCTACCCCTCCGCCGCACTTAGGAGGAGAGATCTGTCCCGTCACAAAGCAAAGTGCCTTGTGATTACTGTTAATTGTTCGGGACTCGGGCGCGCTGGCGACCGAAATATCTGCAGGGTCGTTAGGACGGCCCGGGATATAATGTAGGGCGACGGCAGGCCGAGGTCGGCCTGTGCCATGTGCCGCGGCTGCTCCCAGAAAAAGCCGTGATGCGCAGGCAAGCCCTGTCCAAAAAAGACGAAGCTGGACGCTGGAGATGGCGGAGGGCAGCCGTCAGCTGCCCAGACTCACGATCTTGTCTTCAGAGCTTTGTCTCACGACGATACGACTACATTAGAGTCGCAGTTGTTAAAGCTCTATGGAAGGCGATGTCGAAGCTGAAAAAAAAAAAAACATTGTCTTCCCTCATGCAACAAAAGTTAAGAACAAAGGCCGGGAGCCTTACGTTTTGTATGTTTTGTGACACTCTATCGATTACAGATGGGACAGGTGAAATACCTTCAGACACCAGCGGAAAGACACAACCATAGGCCCTACCTTCACTGTGCAGTAGTAATGGCAATGTTATCGATAAAGTTGAATCTAAAAGGGGAGTGACTAAACACGGTTTTCCGAAACTGCTTCGCCAAAGAAGACGAAGTCAGTATTCAAGAATCCTAAACAAGAACAGCTGTCGAAATGAGTAACTTAGAAGTATGATCCCTCGATGTAGCGAAGCTACTTAAATCACTTAATGAAGACAAATCTTCAGTTCCTGATCGAATACCAGTTATGCTCCTTTCAGAGTATGCAGAAATGATAGCTCCATATTTAACAATCGTATACAACCGCTCGCTCGACCGAAGATCCGTAAGCTATCTATGGAGTGGAAAGTTGCGCTGGTCACACCAGTGAACTAGAAAGGGAAAGAAGTAACCGGCTGAATTACAGACGCATCTTACTAACGTAAGATTTTGGAACCTGTAAGCTTCCTGTGTTCGATCATTATGAATTACCTTGGAAAAAAAAGCTCTATTAACACGTAGCTCGTATTCAGAAAATATAATTGTTGTGAAACACAGCTGACATTATTCAGACAGTAATGAGTGCCATCGACAGGGGATCTCAAATTGATTCTATATTTCCTGATTTCAAAAGGCTTTTGAGACTGTTCCTTACAAGCGGCTTCTAATCAAGTTGCGAGGCTACGGAGTATCGTCATAGTTGGGTGAATTGACTCACAGTCAGAAGTAATTGACGGAAAGTCCAAGGTAGCATTATACGCCCTCTGCTGTTCCTAATCTATATAAATGATTTAGGAAACAACCTGGACAACATTCTTAGATTGTTTGTAGATGATGTAGTCGTTTACTGTCTTCTAAAGACATCAGAAGATGAATACCAATTGCAAAATGATGCAAATGGTTCAAATGGCTCTGACCACTATGGGACTTAACATCTGTGGTCATCAGTCCCCTAGAACTTAGAACGACTGAAACCTAACTAACCTAAGGACATCACACACATCCATGCCCGAGGCACGATTCGAAACTGCGATCGTAGCAGTTGCGGGGTTCCGGACTGAGCGCCTAGAACCGCACGGCCCATGCGGCCGGCTGTATGATGCAAAAAGTGTGTGGTCATCCACGTGAGCACTAAAAAGAATCTGTTAAATTTAGGTTGCATAATAAGTCACAATTTAGAGGCTGTCTGTTCAAATAAATACCTCGGGATTAGAATTGCAAACAACAACTGGACCCACCCATATTGAAAATGCCGTGTGGGAGACGAATCAAGGACTACGTTAAATGGTGGAAGAGTGTGTGTACAGCTTGTATTCTCTGCTGAATACTTTAATTTTACAGGCAGATCAACAGTTTCAAAAAATGGTTCAAATGGCTCTGAGCACTATGGGACTTTACATCTATGGTCATCAGTCCCTCAGAACTTAGAACTGCTTAAACCTAACTAACCTAAGGACATCACACAACACCCAGTCATCACGAGGCAGAGAAAATCCCTGACCCCGCCGGGAATCGAACCCAAGAACCCGGGCGCGGGAAGCGAGAACCAACAGTTTCACCAGCCACACAGCAAGAGGACGTGTAATCGCCAGCACAAGTAGTAAGTAACAAAACATACTTTGAGCAATAGGTGCCTAGGAGACAACTGTCTAACTTACATGTACAATAGTAAAATATGGAAAATATAAGTGTTGCATACAAATGAAATTGTGTAAGTATTGGCTCTGAGCACTATCGGACATAACTTCTGAGGTCATCAGACCCCTAGAACTTAGAACGACTTAAACCGAACTAACCTAAGGATATCACCACATCCATGCCCGAGGCAGGATTCGAACCTGCGACCGTAGCGACTGTAGCGTCTAGAACCGCTCGGTGTAAATATTGCAGGGCGTTGATGATACCTTAATGCACTGCGTTTGGCGAAACAGATTCCACCTCTAGTCATTTGCATGTAGACAGTTTTAACGTAAATACCATTAATAAAACAAAAATTAAATCGGCCACTTCGGCTGTTTCTGGAAGCAATGAGTGATTTGTGCAGTATTATTGAATCCTTTTGTAACTTAAGATCTCAGATAAAATGCCCAGTTACACATTTCGCACTGTCAATGGAGAGGGACCGCCGAGCACTGAGGAGGAGGGTCGGAAAAAAAAGCATGAAATCAGCGGAAGTAATCACTCGTGAGTTGCTATGTACCAGCAGCTGGACAGCTAACACTGTATCTGTGCATGGGAAACGAAAATAGTGGGATACGGTGGTCGAGCTGCTCCTAATAACCCACACGTCTCTGTAATCAATAATGCTAAGCGACGCTTGAGGTGGGCTAAAGAGCGAAGCCACTGGACAGTGGATGGCTGTAAGCGAGTGAATTGCAGTGATGAATCACGCTGTACCCTGTCGCAGTCCGATGGAAGAGTTTGGGTTTGGAGTTTGCCCGGAGAACGTTACGTGCCACCACGTGTAGCGACAGCAGTGAAGCACGGAGGAGGTGGTGTTACGCTACGGTTGTGTTTTTCGTTGCTAGGAGATGGTCATCAAGAAAATATTAAATACATGATGGATATGAACACGTTTTACAACACTGTGCACTGCCTACACAATAGTTCGCAAATGATGATTGATTGTATCAGCATAAAAATCTACATCTACACCTACAGGGATAGTCTGCAAATCACATTCAAGTGTCTGGAAGAGCGTTCATCGAACCACCTTCACAATTCTCTATTATTCCAATCTCGTATTGCGCGCGGAAAGAATGAACACCTATTGCTTTCCGTACGAGCTCTGAATACCCTTATTTTATCGTGGTGATCGTTCCTCCGTATGTAGGTCGGTGTCAAAAAAATATTTTCTCATTCGGAGGAGAAAGTTGGTGACTGGAATTTCATGAGGTGATTCCGTCGCAACAAAAAACGCCTTTCTTTTAATGATTTCCGGCCAAAATCCTGTATCATATCTGTGACACTCTCTCCCACATTTCGCGCTAATACAAGACGTACTCACTGTCTTTGAACTTTTTCGATGTACTCCGTCATTCCTATCTGGTAAGGAACCCCCACCGCGCAGCAGTATTCTAAAAGAGGACGGACAAGCGTAGTGTAGGCAGTCTCCTTAGTAGGTCTGTCACATTTTCTAAGTGTCCTGCCACTAAAACGCTGTCTTTGGTTAGCCTTACCCACAACACTTTCTGTGTGTTCCTTCCAATTTAAGTTGTTCGTAATTGTAATTCCTAGGTATTCAGTTGAATTTACGGCCTTTAGATTTGAATGATTCATCGTGTAACCGAAGTTTAACGAGTTCCTTTTAGCACTCATGTGGATGACTTCACACTTTTCGTTATTTAGGGTCAACTGCTACTTTTCGCACCATTCAGATATCTATTGTGAATCGTTTTGCAGTTTGTTTTGATCTTCTGATGACTTTATTACTCGATAAACGACAACGTCTTCTGCAGACAACCGAAGACGGCTGCTCAGATTGTCTCCCAAATCGTTTATGTAGATAAAGAACAGCAAAGGGCCTATAACACTACCTTGGGGAACGCCAGAAATCATTTCTGTTTTACTCGATGACGTTCCGTCAGTTACTATGTATTGTGACCTCTCTGACAGGAAATCACAAATCCAGTCACATTTGTGAGACGATATTCCATTAGCACGCAATTTCACTACGAGCCGCCTGTGTGGTACAGTGAGTGTCAAAAGCCTTCTGGAAATCCAGAAACGCACCCTGCCATAAAGCAGCATCGCTGAGCCACTGGTCAGTGGACAATAACATTTCTGCAATGTACTGTCCTGACCAGAGTCTCATCATGAATACAATGGAATACATTTGGGGTGATTTAGAAAGTCGTTTTCACTACAGATCCCAGCGCCCAACATGAGTACCTTTTTTGGTTTCGGCTATTGAGACAGAATGGGCTGTCATTCCTCCACAGACATTCTGACATCTTATTGAAAGTATCCTCAGCACCGTTCAATCTGTCATAAAGGTAAATGTCGTGCGACTAGGGCCGCCCGTCGGGTAGACCGTTCGCCGGGTGTATTTCGATTTGAAGCCACTTCGGTGACTTGCGCTTCGATGGGAATGAAATGACGATGATTAGGACAACACAGCACCCAGTCCCTGAGCGGAGAAAAATCTCCGACCCAGCCGGGAATCGAATCCGGGCCGTTAGGATTGACATTCTGTCGCGCTGACCACTTTTTTATTTATTTTTTATTTTTTTCAATTTTTTGTTGACCTTATTTTGTTACATATTGCTCGTATTTCTTCGAGGCGGACGTCCCATACCACCCGTTCGGGCATTTCGTTGATCGATTAACTCAGTTTTTTTTTTGTTTTGTTTTTAATTGCAGAGGGTAGCTACCCCTCTGACCGAACACGCTGAGCTACCGTGCCGGCTCCACTCAGCTACCGGGGGAGGACGACATAAAGGTGAAGAGGAGACACATTCCATACTAATATCCGCTAATACCTTTGGTAAGATAGCGTATATTCAGGTAATGGAAACAGCGATGAGCGTGAATATGAAGCATCTCGGGAAAACTGTGCTGATGGGGTTTCCAGTATTTTTAAGTATTGTTATTTGATGTTGACAGTGTAGCCTCGCTCAACTCAGATCAAAAAGCAGTATATCTTCCAGTGGTAGGAAGGAGGCGTTTACTGCGCCTGTTCCTCTCGTTGCTGCCGTCAGTAGAGAGAAGTTTCGGTATGTAAGAACTTGCCTCGCTGGCTTCAGCTACAGTGCTTCTCGCAAAAAAAAAAAAAAAAAAGAAGAAAAGAAGCGTCGGCTGCCTGGCCGCATGAAAAATTGCCCGCGAGCGCCAGTTCAATTGTGGAGCTGGCCTGCAGCTAAGTGCCTTCCGCTGTTAAGCTAGTTTATCCATTAAAATCTCGTAAATTAAACACTCCTCTGAGTGGTCAAATGGCGGCGCGGCGGCCACAGTGTTTCCACTCGGGGCCAGCTGTCAACAGTGACGACTCTATGGCGGCCGAGAGTCAACGACAGCCGGATGAGCAGCTTCCAAGAGGAATCGGTTGCACAGTTTTGGCACGCGGCGGCGGTTTGTAACAGAATATCAATGGCGGAAATAAAGGCTGTTCCCACGAGCGTCGTAGGCGCCGTGTTCGGCGTTACGTGGGAGCCATCTTGCCTTAAGGGGCTCCGGAAAGGCTCAAAATCATGAAAAGTTCAATTTTTACTTTTTTGCGTTTTCTGAATCTGCAAACTATTGTCTTCTAATAGATATATAATTTATTCAATTCCGAAGACTACAACTATTTTTAAATTTTTTTTTAAATGTGTTCTACATGGGCGTGACCCACTGTGGCGCTGTTAAACTGCTGTCAAATGGTGTTATTATTAACGTCCGTGTTCATCAGGTACATTTTAGTGATGTGAGATAAAGTATGTGTTGTGGCTAACCTGTGATGGTTCAATATATATCGCTGGTGTGATTGTCGATTGTTTCATGTTTATTTACTCTGTCGTTATCTCGAAAATATTCGTAATTAATTCTGTTTCTTGAGTCTCTGTTTTGTTGAAGTATAATAATGAGTAAAAGTAAAGTTATTAGAAATCCTCTGAAGGCTTTTAAGAAAAGGAGAAATGTTGAAAAGCCAAAGGTATTTAGAAATATGGGAATGAAGATAGGTTCTAACATGGTACGAGCGATGCTTGCTTTAGACAAGGAACGCCTTCGGGCTGCAGAAAGGGCTGTAAAGAGTCTAGAAATACAAGCAAGAGTAAACAGGAGGAGGAACAAGAGCAAGCTGGAGGAGGAGTTTGCAGAGGATGAAGATAATCCATCCTATGGACCTGGAATGCACTAAAAAGTTAATCCAATCTTTGTCGCTCGATTCCCAAAACTTTTATTTTCTCATACTAATTACATGTTTTCTAAGGATCTTCCAAACATATTTGTTTCAAACTTTCAGTAAATATTACACAGTACCTTCTGCATAATTTAACACAGCCTTTTTCAAAAAACTGTATATTTTTGAATATATAAATAAAAAATTGCAAAAAAATGTTGTGAATTTTCATTACAATTGAAAAAAAATCATCTTTAATAACTGAACTAAAATTTTGTAAAATCCCTGTGTTAAGTTGTAGCCCATATTCCAATAAATAATCTGTAAAAAGTTCAACTTCCTACCTCAAATACTTTGTGAGGAAAGATGTAATTTATAAGCGTTATTTTAACATTGCAAGTATAGGGCGTTCCGGAGCCCCTTAAGCTGTTTGGATGCAGGACGATGTAGCTGACGTCTATGTGGACGCGGACGCTAAAAGCCACCGCTCGAGACACAGCGTCCGCTTCACATGGGACGTGCTGGTTAACGTGATTCGCGTTCTCAGCGCTCTACACCTGCAGTTGTCGACTGTATCTGGGTGGAGAATCACACAGTTTGTTCCCGAAAATCGACGGGCGTGATATTCCTACATTAACTGTACTAAAACACTCGTGTGCTCCCTTGTACATACGCTGGTCATATTGTTCTGCCTGTAGTATAGACAAACAACTTCGGTATACATGAGCGTTTTTAAGGCAAAAAGTTCCGTAGCGGTCTATTAGGACATTTAACTTACAAAAGTTCCTTTTCAAACAATACGACACAAATTCCACGCAAGTTAAAAATGGTTTCCTCTTTCTCATCTTTCAGTAAAACTTGATCACTGTTTCTATGCAGTAGCAAAATTTTTAGAACTTATAAATTATATGGCTTTAAACAAGAGAGTCCGAAATATCATACGGTAAGTAGTGAAAGCTCTCTTCTAAATAGAGCAAAATAATAATATTGACACACACACACACATATATATATATATATATATATATATATATATATATATATATATATATATATATTCCCTGTGTGTGCGCGCGTGCATAAAATCATAAAGAATAGTACCCAAAATCTAGAACGTTTTGTGGATGAGTAAATAAACACTGAATTGTGATGAAAAGAGGCAGTGACCTAAAAAAGGAATCTTGTAATTACAATATGAAAACAGCCATATACGAAAATTCTGTAATCACCAATAACTCGTTTCCAGTCATTTTACATCAAATAGTATCAATAACGACGTGTTTTCGACGGATCCTCAGTTTAGTGGTGCTTTGAAAAGGTATCTATTCATAGGAGCTAAGATTTAACATAAAATCTACCAAATAAGGTATAAAATACTTGATAAGATGAATACCCGAAATTGAGGAACATCTTTACAGAATAATGTGTGTGAAAACTTATGGGACTTAACTGCTAAGATCATCAGTCCCTAAGCTGACACACTACTTAACCTAAATTATCCTAAGTGCAAACACACACACCCATGCCCGAGGGAGGACTCGAACCTGCGCCGGGACCAGCCGCACAGTCCATGAATGCAGCGCCCGAGACCGCTCGGCTAATCCCGCGCGGCTTTACAGAATAAAAATCCACTTGTAATTTTTCTTAATTTATTCTAGAACCGGTTTCGAATCGTAAAGCTTCATATTCAGATGCCACCAAACAGTTACGAAAACGTAAATGTGTGGCGGTCGGGGCAGTCGGTCACTATGGATCACACCCACGTCATATAGTCGCATGGGAGCTTAGGGCCAGCAGTCACAGCGTCGCCTTGACAGCCCGTCACGGAAATGACGCTTTGTTTTTGCCTGTACTACACTCTCATGCGACTGTTTGCTATGGGTGTGATCCCGTGACTAATTGGTCCGACCGCCAAAGGTTTATGTTTTCGTAATTATTTGTTAGTTCCGGCCGATGTGGCTGTCGGGAACCACGGACTGCTACGGTCGCAGGTTCGAATCCTGCCTTGGTTATGGATGTGTGTGATGTCGTTAGGTTAGTTAGGTTTAAGCAGTTGTAAGTTGTAGGGAACTGATGACCTAAGATGTTAAGTACCATAGTGCTCGGAGCCATTTTTTTTATTTGTTAGCACCTGAAGATGAACCTTTAAGCTTCGACAACGGTCATGGAATATCTAAACAAAATTAATATCAACTACAGCGGATTTTTATCCCATAAAAAAACAGTTATGGGCTTAACTGAAAACGATGAAATCCCACATGGCGACTCCATTGCTCTGCTTGAGACGTAGAGAGCGTGAGTGTCTCTTATTGCTTATACGAGGAGCGTTTGAAAAGTCCGTGTAAAAAAGTCCGAGAGATGGCACCACTGGCGCGTATCGAGGTCATGTTTAGTTATTAGCATCTTTGGAAAGAACGCACATCAAGTTTCAGCCATATTGGTCTATTGCTTTGTGTTTGGCATTCGTGTGAATCAACTAAGTCGAGTGATTGTCAAAAAATGGACTTTAAAAAGAATTTCATGTGGTGATTAAACATTACTTTATGAAAGGAAAAACGCCTCAGGAGACTAAAGAGAAGCTTGATAAACATTAAGGTGACTCTGTACCTGCGATTAGAACAGTTTATAAGTGGTTTCAAAAATTTCGGTGTGGCCATATGGGCACAAGTGATGCTGGACGTTCTGGATGCACTGTGGAGGTTACGACTCCAGAAATCATTGATAAAGTCCATGATATGGTAGTGGATGACAGAAGAGTTAAGGTGCGTGAGATTGCTAGTGCTGTGGGCATCTGGAATGAAAGGGTACATAATATTTTACACAATTATTTGGGCATGAGAAAGCTATCCGCAATATGGGTTCCGCGATTGCTCATGCTTGACCATAAACAGAATTGTGTGAAGTGTTGCAAGAATGGTTTGCAGCTGTTCATAAAGAATCCGCAGGACTTTACACGTCGTTTCCTCACTGGATGAAACATGGATATTCCTGATACCAAACAACAATCTAAACAATGTTACCAAGAGAGAATCTGCACCAAAAAAGGCGAAGACCATTCCTTCTGCCGGAAAGTTTATGGCGACTGTCTTTTGGGATTCGCAAGGAATAACCCTCATCGACTATCTGAAAAAGGGTAAAACTACTACAGGTGCATATCATTCATCGATATTGGACCGTTTGAAAACCGAGGCGCAAGAAGAACGCCAGCGATTGGACCGCAAAAAAGTCCTTTTCCACCACGACAATGCACCAGCACACACCTCAGCTGTTGTGGTCGCAAAATTAATGGAAATAGGATTCAAACTCGTTTCACATCCCCCCTATTCTCCAGACCTGGCTCCCTCGGACTACTATTTGTTCCCCAATTTGAAGAAATGGCTGGCGGGACAAAGATTTTATTCAAATGGGAAGGTGATTGCAGCAACTAATAGCTATTTTGCAGACTTGGACAATTCCTCTTATTCGGAAGGGATCAACAAATTAGAACAGCGTTGGACGAAGTGTATAAGTCTTAAAGAAGACTATGTCGAAAAATAAAAAAGGTTTACCGCAAACACGTAATTAGTTTTTATTTTTGCACGGACTTTTCAAACGCCCCTCGTACGTTCCATTGCACGTAGCCGAAATATCACAGTACTTATTTCGTGTTTCACGCGAGCCAGTAATTCCTCAGTTTGAAATAAGAGAAATTGACGTCACAAAACTAGTACACGGCCACATCCACATCAGGTTTTACACCCTTTGTGAGGATGACTTCCCATGTCGGTTTTACATGAGTACCGGTACCATTTCAGATTTCAGGATCAACCTTGTCATCATGAGCAGACGGCAATAGCTAGTGTCAAAACTGACGTCGAGAAACACTACCTGAAATGGCTAGTCGATGCACCATCGTTAGAAAGTAAAGTCTGAGATTCACTTAGCAGAATTTACTTCCGTACCAGTCTTAGTGTCTAAATGCGCAATGATGTTCTCAGACTTCTTTCTGATCGTTTGTAATTCGTCTGTTTTGTTTTGGACTAAAATCGAGATGGTACCTTCAACCACTCTCTGAACAATGCGTCACGAGAGGATCGGGGCCCACAAAGAAGTGGTTGGGAGGTACTGGTTTCTGCGTAACGCCGGTGTGTAATACATCATGTGTGGTCACAATCTGCTTAGCTTTCAATATTAAGTCAAAAAGATCAAAATACCATATGATGGCCCGTAGATAGCTATGTCGTTGAAGACAAGGCGCGAGTTCGTATCGAACTAAGATGCAGTGGAAATTCGGACGTACTTCTTGAAAAGAACAATCACAGCCTTGCCTGGAGCGATTTAAGGAATCCGCAGAGACTCTAACTGTGAATCGATACATCGGTATCTCAACTCCATTCCATCTGAATTCGAATCCAGGCCGAAACCGTCCTTGATTACGTCCTCCTTGGTGCCATGGCGAAGCGTGGAGTCCCACGCGCATCCACGACCGTAATTCTTGCACAGCGTGCAAGATAAAATTTGAGGGGTTGACAAAAATATGGAAAAGCAAGAAACACAACATACTATCACGCCTAATACGGTGTGGGAAAACCTTTGGCATTCAAAATAGCTCCCAGTCTCTCGGAGTGCACAAATACAGGTCTATACAGGTCTTGTGTTCTTCACAAGAATCTTATACCATTCTTCCTGTGAAATAGTTGCAAGTTCAGATAACGATGAGAAAGGTCGATAGCGATCACGCACTTTTCCCTACAAAGAAGACCACAAAGGCTCAACAGATCTAGTGACTGGTGGCCAGAGAAGAGTTGGATTTTCATCCTCGTGCTCACAAAACAGGAATCGAAATCCATTACGATTTATGATTGAAGGCGGTCGGTATTTATTTTACGAAACACACTTCGTCTTAGGGCATGCGATTTGCGACGGAATTCGATTGTTCTGTATTTTACAAAAGACTGTTCGTCTCAGTCCATGAAAGAGTGTTTTGCCTCAAAAGGGTCAGAAGTCCTTTACTTCGTCTACTGCGCGGTCTCTAATTTTGATGTTTATATTGCCACATGAAAGAGTACAGACTTATTCGTCACAGGGCGTCAGGGAGAAAACAGATATGTCTTCACTTTAGAGCTAATCAGAGATATCGGAGTTGAACTAAAATTTATCATCGATCATTACAGGCATCCTCTGCACCTACCGGGCGAGGTGGCCCAGTGGTTAGCACACTGGATTCGCATTCGGGAGCTCGACGGTCCAAACCCGCGTCCGGTCAACCTGATTTAGGTTTTCAGTGATTTCCCTAAATCGCTTTAGGCAAATGTCGGGATGGTTCGTTTGAAAGGGCCCGGTCGATTTCCTTCCCCATCCTTCCCTAATCCAAGCTTGTGCTCCGTCTCTAATGACATCGTTATCAACAGGTCATTCAACACCAATGTCCTCCTCCTCTTACTCTGCATCTGAGTATCATCAGAGTGGTAAGTATGGTTCAAATGGCTCTGAGCACTATGGGACTTAACTTCTGAGGTCATCAGTCCCGCAGAACTTAGAACTACTTAAACCTAACTAATCTAAGGACATCACACACACCCATGCCCGAGGCAGGATTCGAACCTGCGACCTTAGCGATCGCGCGGGTCCAGACTGTAGCGCCTAGAACCGCTCGGCCACCCCGGCCCGCGGTAAGTATGAGTCGCACTTGTGTACTCTGTGATGAGGGGTCTGCGAAGTTATTTGTTTCAAGCCGAGGTTTCGTTATCCAAAAATAATTCATAGCCAGCTAACCGCACTAAATATGCGCTTAGGCGAGAGAACTGCCGCTTGTTCTTACTCTTCTGGTTCTTTTCTTTGGACTATCGACTTATTGAGCAATCATTCAGGACTTTCGCGGACACCATTTTCGTCTCGTTCCATGTCAGACAAACCCATCTGCCTCAAGGTCTAATGTACGTGTCTTTTGCATCCTTGTGCCTTTCCGTAATTATTTGTATTGATTACAACCATTTCAGTGCATTTAACACTAAATCGGACTATTATTGTGAACTTTAGTTTCAGTTAGTAGCTTGTGGAAACCCTAAGTAGTATTCCTATGTGAGTTGTGATACCCATATTTCATGTTCAATTTGACAGTGCCTGTTTAATTCAGATAGATCAAGTAGTTATCCTTTACGTGACTACGTTTTTTCATTTCACGTGATATCACGAGAAGCGATCATTTCACTGTTTATCCCACCGGGTTTCGATCCCGTTGCATCTCAGAGATATACTAAATGCTCAACTAGTACCCCAGATGTGGCACATGTCAAACACTTCGATTCTCTTCTTTCCTTTTTCCAGATTGCATTTTTCTCTTTCGGTACAATGCTGTGCTCGAAATAGCCATTCTCAGGAATTTCTCTCTCCGATTTCGACGTACACCGATCAGCCAGAACATTATGATACCTACCTAACGGTTGGTTTGTCCACCTATGGCACGGATAACAGCGGCGACGCGTCGTGCCATGGAAGCACTGAGGCCTCGGTTGGTCGCTGGAGGGAGTTGGCACCACATCTGCACATATAAGGCACCTAACTCCCATAAATTCCGGAGAGGGGGGCGATGAGGTCTGACGCCACGCTCAATCTCATCCTAGATATGTTCGACTTGGTTCAGATCTGGCGAGCTGGGAGGCCAGGGGACAGTACATCAACTGGAAATTGCCATTGTGTCGAACCACTCCATCACATTCCTGTTCTTGGAACATGGTGCATTACCATGTCGAATAATGCCACTGCCGTGGGGAAACATGATCGTCATGAAGAGGTGTACGTGGTCTGCACCCAGTGTACGATACTCCTTGGCCGTCACAGTGCCTTTCACCAGCGGCATTGGACCCATGGAGTCCACGTGAACGTTCCCCTGAGATAATGGAGTCGCCGCCAGTTTGTCTCCGTCCGCAGTACAGGTGTCAAGGAGCTGTTCCCCTAGAAGATGATGGATTCGCGGCCTCCCATCGGCTTTATGAAGAAAGTATCGGTACTCGCCAGACTATTCAACGCTCTGCCACTGCGCCAGCTTCCAATGACGGTGGCCACGTGCCCATTTTAGTCGTACTTGCCGATGTCGTGGTGTTACCATTGACACGTGCATAGGTCGTCGGCTGCGGAGGCCCATTATTAGGAGTCTTCGGAGCACTGTGTGTCAGACACACTTGTACTCTGCCCAGGATTAAAGCCTGATGTTGGTTCCGCCACAGTTTGCCGCCTGTCCCGTTTTGCCAGTCTGCCCAGCCTACGACGTCCGACATCTGTAATGACGAGTGGCTGCCCGACCCAATGACGCATGGAAGCGCATCACTTTGATTTCGCCACGTGTTGAAGACAGCTACCACAGCACTCCTCGAACACCCAAGTCGTGCAGTTTCCGAAATGATCGTGACGAGCCTCCGGGCCATCACAGTCTGCCCTCGCTTAAACTCAGATAGATCACGCGCCTTCCTCATTCTGCACACGGACAGCACGCTCACTGATGCTACATGCACCGCTATGTGACGCTGCTATGGACCGGACGGATTTATTTCGATAGTAGGTCCTGCTCATGACATTCTGGCTCATCAGTGTATGATAATGGCAGAAATCTTTTGATGCATTGTATTCTTTTTGTCCTTAATAGTCTGCTTCTCATATTCCTTTTGCTTTGTTCGCCATAAATTATTTTGCCGCTAGATGCGTAGAACTCTATTAGTTGGTTTACTAATTGATCGCCAGTTTTGATTTTAAGTTTGTCCCTGATCTCATTTACACTTTCATTTACTCTAAGTCTGTGTTATGTACTTATTAGACTTTTCATTCCTTGAATAGGTCCCGTAATTTTTCTGTATTTTAACTGAGGATAGCAATTCCATCACCGAATCTTGTCATTGTTATCGTTCCTCCCTCAATTTTAATGCCAGTCCTGAACCTTTCTTTTATTTCCTTAGCTCCTTCTTCGATGCAGAGATTGAAACGTAGGCGACAAAGACTTTACACTCGCTTTATATCCTGTTGCATCGGAGCATTTCTCTCCTGGCGATCCATTATTATTATTCCTTCTTGATTGTTGTACATATTGTATATCACTCGCCTTTCTCGATAGATTATATCTATTTTTCAGAGAATTTCAAACATGGTGCACCATTTTACACTGCCTAACGGTTTGGCTGATTCGAAAGTATCTTTCTTTTTCTTGAGTCTTGCCTCCATTTCCAAGCGAAGTGCCGTTCAGTTTTCCTACGTCCATTTAGCCATTTTAATGAGGTCGATAGACAGAATACATCGGTTTTCTTTAGCGATTGTCAGTACCCCAAAACAGCTGTCAGGTTTCCAGCCAGTTGACCGTCGTTGAGATACCACTATGTTTTAACGAGGATAATACTCATCTTTTCGCAAAAACGATGAGTATTATAGGCGTGGAAAAGTCATGGTATTTCAACACTGCCAAATGGCTGGAAACCCGACGGATTTTCATCATTAGTCTACATACGGAAATTCTGAGTACCGTAATTAACAAATTCATATGCCGCAGCGTGTCGTTGCCACATTACCTCACTATTTTTCTTCTTTTTTACTTTTCACTGAGGGCAACTTCTTCTTCGAAAGTTGCCACTGTGTTGCAGGAGGCAGGAACAGAGGAGATGGTGCTGGATGTCTGCGTGCGAGCCGTGGTGCAGTAATTACGTGGGAGCAGCGAGTGCGCTTTCCGCCGGAGGCAAGTCGTCCTAACGGGAGCGGAATTACGGCCACCGCCCGCACGGGGAAGGACACACCACCAGTTCTCCCTGTCAATTCGAGCAGGCCGATTAGCGGTTCTCCCTGACGGAACTGCAGAATTCATTTAGCCGGTCGCAAAAAAACAAAGCAGGCACCTCCACTATCCGTGTAAGGCAGACGAACGTGCAGCGAGCGTTGAGATCTACTTATTCTTATTATTTTGGCATAAAAGCGAGCCCCCTGTCCAGTAGGCCCACAGTGCATATAATTATCTTGTGGTCGTCGATTTGCAAAAAAATGAAAATCTGGACACTTGATAGTGGACATTAATATGGGATGTGTCCACCTTTGTCAATTTTATTGAGAATGAGATTTTCACTCTGCAGCGGAGTGTGCACTGATATGAAACTTCCTGGCAGATTAAAACTGTGTGCCGGACCGAGACTCGAACTCAGGACCTTTGCCTTTCGCGGGCAAGTGGTTCGCAGGAGAGCTTCTGTAAAGTTTGCGAGGTAGGAGACGAGGTACTGGCGGAAGTAAAGCTGTGAGGATGGGGCGTGAGTCGTGCTTGGGTAGCTCAGTTGGTAGAGCACCTAAGAACGTGTTGATAACAATAACATCGTTAGTAGGCATAATCTGTCAATATTGAAAGTCTGGTCGAATCATGACTTTCAGTATATAAAACCAATCAGAGACTCACTACTGAAAACAAAATAATATTTCCGAATTACTTGGAAAGTGGCTTAAAAAGTGTCTTCGAACCGAGCGGTGCTGAGGGTTCAGTGCGCGTGAAGTAGCTACTTCTGGGCTCTGTTGTCCCTAGGCACTTCGAGGACGCGGCTGAGGTTTTTTCTGCAGGGCCCGACTTAATTCGTAACAAATTAGGAGCTTCGGCGCGGCTGTGGGGCTGTTTGCGCGGCCTTGCCGAGTGACAGAGGGCAGGCCGCCCCCCTGCCGACAAAAGGCAGGCGCGGTTCTGCGGCTCTGCGGCCCGGCACGGGTCGGGACGGGACAGGCTGTTATTTGGCGCCGCTCGGAGGCCAGCGCGGGCGCCGCAGGCTGGAGGCGCGCTAGCGCGTGTGGTCGGGCAGCTGATGGCACCCGACACCCGGTCCCTCATTCCTCTACCACTCCTAACAACATTATTCATCGTACATTGTACCTTCCGGATGGTTACATCTTCCTTCCCATCGAAACATTCCAAAAGGGTTGCTAGACTGAGAATATTAAAAGACTTAAATAATAAAATATCTGTAGCTGGTATGTTTCGTGACATGTCCAAGACGGTGGATTATGTTGCTCCCTTAGAAGAACTTTTGTGGAGTTGACAGCTTGACAAACAACTGGTTCGATTTATACACTACTGGCAATTAAAATTGCTACACCAAGAAGAAATGCAGATGATAAGTGGGTACTAATTGGACAAATATATTATACTAAAACTGACATGTGACCACATTTTCACGCAATTTGGGTGCATAGATTCTGAGAAATCAGTACCTCTGACCGTAATACCGTCCTTGATACGCCTGGGCATTGAGTCAAACAGAGCTTGGATAGCGTGTTCAGGTACCGCTGCCCATGCAGCTTCAACACGATACCACAGTTCATCAAGAATAGTTACTGGCGTATTGTGACGAGCTAGTTGCTCGGCCACCATTGACCAGACGTTTTCAATTGATGAGAGATCTGGAGAATATGAGGGCCAGGGCAGCAGTAGACCATTTTCTGTATCGAGAAAGGCCCGTACAGGACCTGCAACATGCGGTCGTGCATTATCCTGCTGAAATGTAGGGTTTCGCAGGGATCGAATGAAGGGTAGAGCCGCGGATCGTAACACATCTGAAATGTAACGTCCACTGTTCAAAGTGCCGTCAGTGCGAACAAGAGGTGACCGAGACGTAGAACCAATGGCACCCCGTACCATCACGCCGGCTGATACGCCAGTATAGCGATGACGAATACACGCTTCCAACGTACGCACACCGCGATGTAGCCAAACACGGATGCGACCATCGTTATGCTGTAATCAGAACCTGGATTCATCCGAAAAAATGACGTTTTGCCATTCGTGCACCCAGCTTCGTCGTTGAGTACACCATCGCAGGCACTCTGTGATGCTGCGTCAAGGGTAACCGCAGCCATGGTCTCCGAGCTGATAGTCCATGCTGCTGCAAACGTCGTCGAACTGTTCGTGCAGATGGTTGTTCTCTTGCAAACGTCCCCATCTGTTGACTCAGGGATCGAGACGTGGCTGCACGATCCGTTATAGCCATGAGGATAAGATGCCTGTCATCTCGACTGCTAGTGACACGAGGCCGCTGGGATCCACCACGGCGTTCCGTATTACCCTCCTGAACCCACCGATTCCATATTCCGCTAACAGTCATTGTATCTCGACCAACGCGAGCAGCAATGTCGCGATACGATAAACCGCAATCGCGATAGGCTACAATCCGACCTTTATCAAAGTCGGAAACGTGATGGTACGCATTTCTCCTCCTTACACGAGGCATCACAACAACGTTTCACCAGGCAACGCCGGTCAACTGCTGTTTGTGTATGAGAAATCGATTGGAAACTTTCCTCATGTCAGCACGTTGTAGGTCTCGCTACCGGCGCCAACCTTATGTGAATGCTCTGAAAAGCTAATCATTTGCATATCACAGCATCTTCCTGTAGGTTAAATTTCGCGTCTGTAGCACGTCATCTTCGTGGTATAGCAATTTTAATGGCCAGTAGTGTACTTAACAAACAGGATGGAAAAACTTGATATGAATAATTTTTAACATTGTTGGAAAGAGACCAAGTTTTAGTGACTGCAGAGGAAATGAAGAAATTTAGGAGGAGCCAATTCTGGCTCCACCAATGGAGATGATATTAAAGTTACAACAAACCTTTTTGAGAGAAAGCAACGTAAGAAATTTTAATGATTTTTTTCAAGGAATTATTAAGTGATATTCTGTAAACACAGTATTTTATAGTTGCTGATGAGTATTCCAGACTGTATGGCAGTGGTCGAAGAAACTTTTTGGTTCATGACGTTTCGTCCAGAGTTGTCCTTGGACACCTTCGGAGGTGCTCGTGGCGACGCTGATTCTTTCTGACTGACGAGTCGGACGTCGGTGAGCGACATAAATACAGTGTAAAGTGGCGTTGACGAGATTACATTTGATCAGCAAATATAAACTTTGTCAGGGATAAAAAAGTTAACTATCGATTGTCGAGCTGTCAAGGATAAAAACTTTTCTATCGATTCTGTAAAGACACTGTCCATATATCATTGAGTTTCATGGCTTCTTCTTTTCTGTTAAAATTAACACTCTGCTTATATATTTCGACGGCCTCTCTATATCGTCGTGGACAATAATTTATCATAGGAGAGACAATTTTGATTTCGGAAAACTTCACATCATGATTTCCTGACTGAAGAGCATGCTCTGCTACATCTGATTTTTCTGTTCCCCCCTAGTCAGTAAAGACTTTTGTAGTTCCAACATAGACCTTCCCAGAAGTACACATAAATTTATATACCCCACTTGGTGACAGAGGAGGGCGTTTATTCTTTACGGATATTAGTTTTTGACTCATTTTCTTAGTTCATCATTGTATGAGCACTATATTCCTTTCTGTACAAAATTGTGTCATACAATGAGGTTACAGCTGAACTATCAACATAACTGTGTGGATATAAGAAGGACCCATACCGAATGACCTAACTGACAAATATATCACAACCGCCAGCAACATGTGTATTAATTTACAGTAGCGGTGGCCTATCATATGTGAAAGATGACAAAAATAATGTTTCATCAAGGTACTCAATGAAACAATGGTCGCTATAAAACCCTATTTATTATAGGGCCCTGCATACTTCAAATTAATCATAAAAGCACAGATATAGCAAACCGTTACTTTCACTGAGTATTTATACGGATTACAATGGAATTTAAATATGAATATCTCTCCAAAGATCGGATAATGATCCTGAGGTGAATGAATTAAGGTCAACGCAGCGTTCCTGGAAACAACTGAAATCAGGGAAGTCACATAGAGATTGCTGATTGTTAATCGAGAAGGAAGGAGAGAACTGCGCCTGCTAACTTCACTGAGCACATCTTGAGCTCATTATGGTTAATAAACGTACTTGAATTACAAATGTGAATGTCCTAACGTCAACTTGAAGTCTTCGCGTGTCTCCTACAAACTAGTTTGAAAATGCTGTTGTCGCTCACCGTACTAAGCGTTGTCGGTGCCTGCAAGTGGCTGCTGTGATGTCTGCGAAAATCTGTTATCTGGCCTCCACCAAAGGCTGCTCTGTGTCAGAAACCGGAATTGAACTCCTTCCCTCAGCTGAAGTGCCCCACCTCGAGTCTCAGATGGAAGTCACCTACAGAGTTCTCGCAAAAAGAGTCAGAACTCTTGCTCCTTCTTTTTGAGTGTGAACCTTGTGCATGATTTTGATCACCAATGACAGAGATTCTTCCGAGAGCCAACCAATCAGACCCACTCTAATAAGACAACAGTCTCTCTTCCATACTCATTTTTATTGTAATTAACCAGTCGTGGGGGTTTCTAGTGTTGGAGCTCAGAAATCGGCAACCTGCAACTCCCAACATCTGTACTTTCCCGCGTTTCAGTCAATAAAGCGTTCTCCACATATGCACAAACAAATTCTGCCTCCCACTCCAGAATATATTTGTATTAGCTAATGGTGGCTGCTCTTACTGTTTCTTAGCAGTGTCAACATCAATTCAGTTGGTTTGGCGACAGCCTGATGGCTGCGAGTGCCACGCTTTCAAGCACTAAAGAGCTGGATGGCCTGCCAGACCTTACCTTTGAAATATTCTGTACCCAGCAGTTCCTAGTTAGTAATTGCATATAGCAGCCACGGATGTTGACTTTAACCATACTCTTACTATAGGAATTAGTTAAGGTTAGGTGGGTTTGTCACTTCAATAGAGCATCGGCTTCCTGCAGGGCGCAGTGTATTATGATATACGCCCTGGCACTGTTAGGATGCAACACAGACAGCGCCTGCCTGGAGGAGTTCAGTCAACGAATTAGGCATTTTAATTGCACCTTCAAATATATGTGTGTTTTTAAATATGAACAATCACAACAGCAAGAAACTTCTTTTTTTATTAGGTTACCGGTTTCGATGTGTTTTTGACCATCTTCAGACCTCACACCATGACGGTAGACGGCAGCTGTGAAAGGAGCGGGCGCTACGACTCCATGAACGCTAACTTTGAGCAGTTAGTGTTCGTGGAGTCGTAGGGACCAATCCGTTCACAGCCGCCGTCTACGGTAGCCTCATAAAAAAAGAATATTCTTGCGGTTATGACTGTTCACGTTCATGTTTAAGTAACAAAACTAGCGGTGTACTCAAAGACAAATGTTCTACTATATATGTATTCGATGATGACAATCGTTATCAATATCCCATTACAATTTGAGAAGAACAGTGAAGGCCGTAATCAAAGCACTAGAAGCAAAAAAATGGCCTCTGTTATTCATCAATAACGCTCTCGGTGTATCAGAAAGGGGTTCAATAACTTTCACAAATATTTTTATCATTTCCCCAATGACATAAAATGTCTGACTGGTAGTGTAGCAAATATTAAATCTAACTTGAAATCTTTTGTTCTGAACAACATCTTCTGTTCCACAGACAATTTTTTTTTAAATTTGTTAGTTAAAAAAAAAACATTTTTATGTATAGTTGCGTAAGCAGGACTGAAACATAAGGTGTTTAGGTGTTTGTTAACAAATTTAGGCCAGCGTGCCGATTACAAGCTTGTAGACAGCCAGCACGTAAGTTCTTTCTGATACTAATAGTTTTTACATACCCCGTAAACAGAGTCGTTCCTCGTCATTTCGATTAAAAAAACTCTACAAAAGACATATGGAAAATGTAAGAAACTAATCAGCAACAAACGTCCGCTGTCGGCGTTCACGTAATCTAGATGTACGAGGGTGGTCGTGAGCTCTTAACTAGCAACTCGAAAAAATCATACCGAGACCATGAAATTTGGTGACGATGTTAGTACTTCCATAAATACTCACCCTGCAAGGCACTGGTTGTAGAGGTCTGCATGCTAGCTGTTCAAGGAACATCCCACCTCTGAAATCACCTCTTCGTCAGTCTGGAAATGTCTTTCCTGCAATGGTTCCTACATCCAAGGAAAAAGAAAGACGTTTCTGAGTTGCAGTTCGGGAGAACACTGGTGTCGAGCTGTATTTGATGGCACAAAGAAGCAGCATGTTTGACCGTGGCGTTGTTGTGGAGCACAAATACCAACTTGGACAGTTTGCAGCGACGCTTCGTCTTGACAATCTCGTGTAACCTCGTCAGATTTCATCAGTATGGTCCTGAGACGGTTTATCATTCACGAGTGTTATCTTTTAACACTACTGTATGGCACTCCTCCCAAAAGAAATACTCATATCACCTTTCCCCCTAATGGTTGGCCCTTTGTCTTTTACGCCGGTGGTGAATCCTCGTGTTTCCACTGACTGATTTGCTCCTCTGTCTAGCGTTTATAGTGACGCACAATTAAAGGTTCCTATAAAGAGATTTCGGGGCTAAGGAAGTCATGTGTACCGGTCTGATAGAGCTGCACCATTTCTGCTGTGCCTTGGGCTTTTTCAATAGGAGTGCTCAGTCGAGGAACCCGACACGTGGCGACCCGTTTCGTGTTGAAAATGTCGTACAAAATGTTGAGGACTGATCCATGACCGAATTTCACTTTTTACATCATCGCCTCGACTGTGATACGCCGACTTTCGAGCAGAGGGGGCTCTATCACTCGTGCGATTACCAGAGCTTCACAGAGAGATGGTCCACCATTTCGTTCTTCGTCAGTCAGACTCATCTGACCACACTGGAAGTGTGTGCACCACCTAACCACTTTACTACACTACTGGCCATTAAAACTGCTACACCACGAAGATGACGTGCTACAGACGCGAAATTTAACCTACAGGAAGAACATGCTGTGAAATGCAAATGATTAGCTTTTCAGAGCATTCACATAAGGTTGGCGCCGGTGGCGACACCTACAACGTGCTGACATGAGGAAAGTTTCCAACCGATTTCTCATACACAAACAGCAGTTGACCGGCGTTGCCTGGTGAAACGTTGTTGTGATGCCTCGTGTAAGGAGGAGAAATGCGTACCATCACGTTTCCGACTTTGATAAAGGTCGGATTGTAACCTATCGCGATTGTGGTTCATCGTATCGCGACATTGCTGCTCGCGTTGGTCGAGATCCAATGACTGTTAGCAGAATATGGAATCGGTGGGTTCAGGAGGGTAATACGGAACGCCGTGCTGGATCCCAACGGCCTCGTATCACTAGCAGTCGAAATGACAGCCATCTTCTCCGCACGGCTGTAACGGATCGTGCAGCCACGTCTCGATCCCTGAGTCAACAGATGGGGACGTTTGCAAGAGAACAACCATCTGCACGAACAGTTCGACGACGTTTGCAGCAGCATGGACTATCAGTTCGAAGACCATGGCTGCGGTTACCCTTGACGCTGCATCATAGAGAGGAGCGCCTGCGATGGTGTAGTCAACGACGAACCTGGGTGCAGGAATGGCATAACGTCATTTTTTCGGATGAATCCAGGTTCTGTTTACAGCATCACGATGGTCGCATCCGTGTTTGCTGACATCGCGGTGAACGCACATAGGAAGCTTGTATTCGTCATCGCCATACTGGCGTATCACCCGGCGTGATAGTATGGGGTACCATGCATTACACGTCTCGGTCACCTCTTGTTCGCACTGACGGCACTTTGAACAGTGGACGTTACATTTCAGATGTGGTACGACCCGTGGCTCTACCCTTCATTCGATCCCTGCGAAACCCTACATTTCAGCAGGATAATGCACGACCGCATGTTGCAGGTTCTGTACGGGCCTTTCTGGATACAGAAAATGTTCGACTGCTGCCCTGGCCAGCACATTCTCCAGATCTCTCACCAACTGAAAACGTCTGGTCAATGGTGCACAAGCAACTGGCTCGTCACAATACGCCAGTCACTACTATTCAACTGTGATATCGTGTTGAAGCTGCATGGGCAGGTGTACCTGTACACGCTATCCAAGCTCTGTTTCTGTCAATGCCCATGCGTATCAGGGCCGTTATTACGGCCAGAGGTGGTTGTTCTGGGTACTGATTTCTCAGGATCTATGCACCCAAACTGCGTGAAAATGTAATCACATTTCAATTCTAGTATAATATATTTGTCCAATGAATACCTGTTTATCATCTGCATTTCTTCTTGGTGTAGCAATTTTAATGGCCGGTAGTGTATGTCGGTGTCTCGAAATGTTGTTTAACTCTTTCTTTTTGTATCACTGATGGTGACCCATAACGTCTCTTTCACCATTCGATACTTGGTTAAGCGAAATGACACGTGAAGTGTGAATACACGCTGGTGTGGCGGTGACTTGACGTGACGTGTCTTGATGGTGCGCTGACGTCTAGTGTGAATCGGCCTTCAGTCTATCGTGAAATTTCTGTTCAATGGTTAGTAGCAGCACACTGCGTGCTCTCCATCTGGTAATGCCAACAGGCCTGTCGACCACTTGGTAGAAGGGAGCGCCCGCTCCATCGCTTCTGCAACTGCGAATCCGCAGCGCGCAGCGGACTCGCCTTCCAGCAACGCAACGGGGCGGCGCTGGCCTCCTCGGCTCCCGTTACGCCGGTCGGCTCGGCTCTGTCGGTAATTTCTGTATTTATTACGGCCGGCCGCGTAGCGGTGGGCAGACAGGGAAGCCATCTGGCGGCCCAATACAGGCATTACTCCGGGCTGCGGGTCTCGCAGCGGTCCAGCGGAGCGGCACCGGCTGTTTGGAGAACTCAGCGGCGAGCTATCGCAAGTCTGCGATTATTGCTGCTTCCTGAGCCACGCCCACTAGAAGAAGCAGCTGCCAGCAAATTGATGGGAAGCGTCGTGCCGAGATGAAATACGTTTTCGTCGAGGCTGTTGCTTTAAAAACACACTGGCTGTGACCGACATAAAACGACTGTAACACGGAAGACATGTCGTGTTATCCAGGCGTGAGAACAGAGCGTTCTTCTTTAAGTGACTGCAGGGGAGGTCGCTTCGGATCTTCGATTTCGGAAGTGCGGCAATACATCAGCACCGTTTGCCAGAAGCGTGGTGTGGCTGGTTTTCACACTATTGTATCCGAATATTCCATTCACCACCTCAGTTACTGCTGAAGCATGAAAAGCAATTAATACGAGTATTTGAAAGAAACTAACGGAGTTACAGGCAATGAAGCGCATTTCCTTTCCCATTTGCTGTAGATGATCTTGCGTCAATGGTTTTGAATTCGGACAATTCACAATGCTAGAAAACTGTTGCGAAATGCGGAAAGTCCTGCGGAGAATCGACGGTTGGTGACTGTGATCATAATCAAATGTGGCGTACTGTGCATAAATGTCCCATACTGTATGATTACGTGATCGCTGAACAATAACTGGAAGCAGTCACATTCATTAACCCTCGCGATATCGTCTTCTACCATATTCCGGAAATGTTTTAAATTTTTCAGCAAAACAAAAGCCGAAAATTTAAATCTTAGTAGTGGACTGACATTTTACAACAACTTTTATATTCATTTTTTTCACTTTCAGGGCCATTTTATATTTCAATAGATATTTAAAAAATATGTTGTGAGTAAAAGTCAATGACATTCAACGAAATTGATATTTATTAAAATTGTTTGTGGTGGTCATAATGTTACAGAAAACGGGTTGGTATTCGAAACATCGTTCTAAAACAAGTTTTTACGTTATGAACCCTACTTACACATAAATACCTGTTTAAAAAGTGTGTTGTTAATAAAAGTTAACAACAATTAACGAAATTTGGTTTTTCTCTAAATTTTTTCGTGCTGGACGAGCCGCCCACCACTCCTGATTGTACGCGTTACGGTAAATACGTTGGTATTGCTGTGGTTAAATAAGCTCGCCGGGCAAAAAATTGGTCAGCCCAGGAGAAATCACTACAAATGTCATTTCATATCGTGTAATTCCGCCTCTGGACTTGATATCCGCCTGGATTCGGTCAGGAAGTGAGTCCATAAGGCTGCGAAGGTTCGTCGCATCCAGGTTAACCAACTCGCTGAAGATTTGTTCACGTAATTCCACCAAATTGTCGGCATACTGATGGCGTATTACATGCTGATCCGAAACGTCCCACAGATTTTTTGTGGAGTTCGAGTCAGGTGAATTTGCAGGCCACTCGATGTAGAATATGGTGGGGGAGTGTTCAGAAAACCAGTCACATATTCTTCAGTTTGCCAGGTGACTGGCTCCAAATGTTCACTGCATGCAGTTCCTGTTGCAATGTTCTCTGGTTAACAGGTTGCGATGGACCTTCGTCACTGACTGCAGGGATTCCTGTACAGTTTGGGAGCGATTTTGATCCACAAGTCGTGAAAGGCGTCTCCGCTCCCTCTGAGTGAGGATCTTTTTCGACCCACAATTATGACGTCGTGTGTCGTAGCAGCGTATGTCACACAGCTGCTTGTAGACACGTAGAACGGTCCTCCGAAATGCGCCAACAAATCCAGTAACTTCACACATCGTATGGTTGTGTGCATGGCCAAATACGAGTGCTCCTCTTTGCCACTCTGCCGACTCCTTGCATTTATCCATGTTCACGTACAATGTCCGCTTCAAACATACATGTCTCTGTGATCTCTACTGCCTTATGCTTACATAGAGGCGCTGCGCCATCTGTAAAGTCCAGAGTGAGATGCAATGGGGAAGTCTTCAGGAATTGTTGTCCACCTATGAATAAGGCACATAATAAAACACCAAGACACAAATAAGGGCAGTGTATTTCGTTACAGGTTTGTTTGTGAGCGAAAAAGCTCACGGAGATGGTCATGCAACTCGAATGACAGGCGCTACAAGTGAAGCGTTTTGCATCACGAAGCCGCGAAGCGGTTTACTGTTAAATTCCGAGAGCATACGTTGCCAGAAGAATCAGCTAATATAGTGTTTCCCCCCAACGCATACATCGTAGAATGAACAGAAAGGTAAAATTAGAGAGAGCTTCGAGGTCACACGGAAGCTATTAGCAGCAACCTTTCTCGCCGCCCAGTGTTCGTAACTGGGGCACGAAATGGGCGGGGGGGAGTGACATCGGTCCACAATTTGAATCTCTACCCAGTCACTTTCATTTTCGTTCTCCGTTGCTTTTGAAATGACTGGAAGCCGATAGATGGTTCCTTCAGTAAATTCATTGCTATCAACATTACCCATCACACTAAACTACTGCAATGTCATCAGTGATCCATATGTAGAATGGACGTCGAACTTAAAGCGCTCTTCCTTCCCGAAAGATTATCTGCCACAGCAAGGTCCACAACGTAACAAAAAACAAGATTGCAAACATACGTCAAACAGAGTGTGGCATCAGACCATGAAAACTGTACCAAAAACAGTGCTCCTAACATAATCTGCTGTGTGTAGACTGACCATTGCTGACTAACAAAATTGGCAGAGTCAATATCATCAACATAACTGTTGGTATCGCAGTTCCTTTTATGCACAATCCGCAGAAAACAGAAACATGAAAACTGAGAAAATACGAGAAACTAACAGCTCAAAAGAAAGATTTATGGCTTTTACAGGACGTTGAAACTGTTTGTTCTAGACGAACTAATTTTAAAGTCCTCCCAGAAAAATGTGGAACTTTAAAACTACACGAGACGGTATTTAAACTAAGAATAGAAAGATTTTTTCACAACAGGTACACAATCCAATCGAAAATGTTTGAAGAAAGAAACTTGTGCTTTGGGAAAGGACACATTTTCGCTCCAAAAGTATATTACATGATCCTATAACAACTATATATTGTTATGTCTACCATTTACTACATTAGCTACGAAAAAAAAGGTTCAAATGGCTCTAAGCACTATGGGAATTAAAATCTGAGGTCACCAATCCCCTAGACTTAGAACTACTTAAACCTAACTAACTTAAGGACATCACACACATCCATGCCCGAGGCAGGATTCGAACCTGCGACCGTAGCAACAGCGCGGTTCCTGACTGAAGCGCCTTTAACCGCTCGGCCACAGCGGCCGGCGAGCTACGAAAATCTGAACTTATGGTTTATACATGGTGAAATTGATATAAGTGTAGATATTTTTATATGTGGTACTTTAATAGCTACACACATTAGTGTGTTCGTTGTTTTTTCTGTGCGTCGAACAGTCTTCCCCGAAACACATCGTAAACTTTACAACCTAATGTTTTCTACGTGGCTGTAACGCACCACAAAGTGGACTACCCCTATCAGTATAGACTAACCATTTTGCGTCCAGGCATCCATACTTCACCATCTGACCTTCTGCGCAGGGGAAAATAAGCACTAATGGCCTATTCTTGCATCATGTATTTGGAGGTACTACCCACACTAGAATCATACAACTCCTAATAGCTATATTTATTAGTCTGCAGATGACGTAAATACTGATGTATCGTTGTTCACTACATCGCCCTAAGTCACAAATACATATATCTGTGATCTTACCCAACTCCGCGACTCCTCAGAGCGATATCTGAGATTCGTTGACTAAAGCCACGCATGTAGAATACAGTTACACTACTTATTGATCGTGTATTTCAGCACGACCGTTACACTGAGCAAAGCTGTTAGGTAGCGACTTGCTCTTTGCCCATTCAAGCAAAGGAGTAAACCAGTCCGCAAGGGGTAACTTCCCGCCCTTCTTTTCAAAGCAGCTAGTTTGGCAAAGACGAACCGACAAGTTCGGCGAACTGACGACTATAGTACGAGTAGGACACTGCATTCTGTAGCAATTGCAGTGGCGTTCAAGTACTAGCTGATAAAGACGGTGAGCCACATTGACAAGTTGTGGTATCACAGATCTACAGCTGTGTGGACTGCATAGCGACGTTCAACGTCAGACGACCTCTCTAAGTTTCCCTACATAACAATCAGCCGATCTGCTCTGTCCAGAATGGAAAGGCCAATGGTCATAACTGACCAGGAGCTGTAACAACCAGCTCACTCGTCAGTGAGAATGACCTCAACGTACCGTTGGGAAGCCATCATATTGCCACGTCGTAACAGCATTCAAGTCCAAACCTGTAATCAGGGTCGTCAATTAAGTACAACAAATAACACTGAAAGCACGGTTACTGCAGGCGCCAATGTTCAAACAGAACGCAACTGCCTCCTGGCCGTGGAATGCCACTATTTGTACAAACTTGGCATATTCTACAGCATGTAAACAGTGCAGACATAATAAATTTATAGAATCGTCCATAAATAATAAAAATTTGCTGGTAACCGGCACCAAGTCAGCCAGCAAAGGCAATCGCTACTCGACGTTTCATGCAGCACAACTGCGAAGAAAAAAAGTGAATCAGTCAGATTGGGAGGAGGAAACGGAATGAAACTTTGCAGTTCGAGAGCGTATCTCATGTTATTTCAGTGACTACATTATCGATACATATTTACAAAGAACTTGGCAATATGGGAACTCTTATCAGTATGAGGCTGGCGTGAATGCTAGCAGAGATTCGGGTGGGAAGGATGTCACAAGGCCCTCGTATCTTCTCCAGAGACAAGCTGGCCCGCAGCTGTTCAAACTGGCCTTTGATAACATAGATACTATAGTACTGGATGTGTTCTGTCAGTGACAGATGTAGGGATTAAGCTGGCCACGGGACTACCTCAACATCATGCAGACAGTTCATAGAGACGCGCTGCTGAGAAGAGATCTCCACTGGTACTCTTACGGATTTATAGACAGCCCTGCAAGATTCATGGTCTCAGTTTCCTCCAGCACTACTACAGGCATTAGTCGAATCGATGCCATGTATTGTTACGGCAACTCTGCGGGGGCCCTACACGATATTAGACAGGTCTTCCCGTTTTTTTGGCACTTCAGTATATATTCCATTTACACACGGTGCTTGCAGCTGGCAACAGTAATGGTCTCTTTACTAACATTCACGCTCTAGCTTGCATTCAGTACTGCACGGTTCTGTCTCACCCTTGTTTCTCCAACAGCGTTCGTTAACAGTGATACATAGCAGTGGTTATAGGTTTGCTAATGAAGAATGAGACATGCACATCGTGTAAGGATTCACTGAATGTAATCGATAAGGGCACAAAGACGCTATGCTATGCTGTTTGCACAGCGACGGTAACAACATCACAGTATTTTTGTCTCTACCTGAAAGTAGTTACATAACTTTGTGTATGTTGAATCTCTTCAGTAGGGATCGTGAAGATAAGATAAGACTAATTACAGAACGCACAGAGGTATGAAAACAGTCATTTTGTCTGAGCTCCATAAACAATTAGAACAGGAAGAAACCTTAAGTTGTGGAACCAAGCTGAGCACCTTCTGCATGCGTTCATGCTATGTATGTAGATGGGGTCAACGCTATCTAACCAAAACTGTCCGGACACCTGTTAGTGAACATTAACGAGAGCTGTGATCAACCTTTCCTATACGATGGCTTTAACTCTGCTACGTATACTCCGTCAGGCGTCTGAATGTCTGTGGAGGAATAGCAGCCCTTTCACCCGCAAGAGCCGAAAACAGAGAAGACAGCGATGTTGGACGCGGGGTTCGGAGAAAAACCGATGTTCTAACTTATCCAAAGGTGGTTTAGGGCAGAGTACATTGTCATCCTGGTACAAACAATAATCGCCTGCGAATTGTTCCTCTACTGTATGCAGTGCACGCTCTGGAAACTGCGTTCATTTCCTTCTGAATTTAGCGTTTCTTTAATGTCGTTAAGGGAACCAACCCTTCTCACGAAACCGACCCCCATACCAAAATAACACCCCCTTCGTACTTCACTGCTCAGGTAATATTGTCCTGGCATTCGCCGAAACCCACACCCTTCTATCGGATTGCGACAGAGTATAGCTTGATTCATCACTCCAGTTTACTCGTTTCCGACCATCTACTGTCCAAAGGCATCACTCTGTACTTCAGTTCTAGTGTCGTTTAGCAGTGACTACAGAAACGGTCGGCTTGTTAGGAGCTGCTCGCCCATTGTATCCCATTACGTAATTCTGCAGGCTTTCGTGGCCGTTGTCACTGAAGTTAAAATCTTCTGTGCTATTAGGCCGAGTCATATTTCTACTAAAATGATTGACGTGTCGACCTCTCTGCTGGGATCTTCCTCAGGATCTTATGGTGTCCACTACTGGTAGCAGACGTTTCGACCCCTCTGCTGGGATCTTCCTCAGGATCCTATGGTGTCCACTACTGCTAGCAGTAGTGGACACCATAAAATCCTGAGGAAGATCCAACCAGAGGGCTCGAAACGTCGACCATTATAGTATAAATATGACATGGCCTAATAACCCAGAAGATTTTAACTTCATTGTATCCGATTCTTTCCATCTCCCTGCACACATTCGTTGAGCTAGTTGGACTGTTGGTAGAGCTTTGGATCTCAAGAGTGTTCCTTTCCGCTGGTTTCACGTTATTTTTTATAACTACCCTCCACTGTGCTCGACGGACCCAGTCCGTCAGTACACGATGTCTGACTCGGTTTAGTTGCCTTTCGCGTTTCCACTTCACAATCACATTATCACCAGTTGACTTGGGCAGTCCTAGAAGGGTTGGAATGTCCCTGATGGACCTGTTAGTCGGGTGACATCCAACGACTAGTGCACGTTCGAAGTCACTCATCGCAGCTGACCGACGCGTTCTACTATTACTGCTCCTGTGTTGACAACACGAGCCTCACCGCCTCGTTTTGTGGCGGTGGGACCGTCCCACGCGTCGTCTAATGGTCTCTTTTGCATTATACAGGAGTGGCCACATACTTTTGATCAGATAGTGTACTTTATGATACTCACGGCACAGTTCAGACTTCTTCGCAGAAAGTCACTAAATAGGTTAACAAATCAAATTACTCATAAGTACACTATTACTCGGTAACGAACCAAAGAAGAACAAAGGTTCCTTGCATCCAAATACTCAGAAAATATTCCCGAAGAACATTCGAAATTTCGTAGGCACAGTTCCGTTCATACTCTAACGAGGAGAACAGGGCAAGTGACATAGCCAGCTTCCACAGAAATTTCGATCGGTGGAAGAGGGGTCAAAATAAGCGAACACGGGTCTCGGCTTATCCGTAGATTCAAAAATGGTTCAAATGGCTCTGACCACTATGGGACTTAACATCTGTGGTCATCAGTCCCCTAGAACTTAGAACTACTTAAACCTAACCAACCTAAGGACATCACACACATCCATGCCCGAGGCAGGATTCGAACCTGCGACCGTAGCAGTCGCGCGGTTCCGGACTGAGCGCCTAGAACCGCTAGACCACCGCGGCCGGCTATCCATAGATTCTCGATCGTTCCTGAGAAAACGATGGTCGAAGTTTTCGAGGCACTTTTGTTTCTTTTAGCTAGTCGACGTTTCAGCCAGGACGGTGGCACTGTGGGTAGTGACGTGATTTCACACTTTTGCGATCCGTGTTCGAAACGCGATTATTATTTTTATTCCTATTTTTCGTTTTTCTACCTATGTCTACACATATAGTGTCCATTCCATACAGAAATAGCTTTGTCCTTATTCGTCTAGTAATCGTATATTTTATGAATGAATTTTAAAAAAGCAAAAAAATCAACACAAAAATATTTGAAACTTCTCAGTCAAATTTCTATTGTGTATCTTGATTTGTAATTAATTAGAAGCGCTAAGTTTCGGTAAAGTGATCCCTTATGGGTGATTTACCATGAAATTATTGCCAACGTCTGAAGCCTTCAGCAATGTTAATGACGTTTCTTTCGTCAGTCAGATTCACAGGAAAAAAATGTCACTGTGGCAGACCTGGCTTCGGAATTTCTCTGTTTAGAATATTTCTACGATCGGTATCATACAAAGAAATGCACCAAATCTTCCTCAACAATAAACGACAGAATAAAATACGTATAAAGATTAACATAAGAACTGATATAAGAATAAAATGTAGAGGTATGAGAATTTTAAAAAATGTAATCCCTGAAAACACCATACAGAAACGTATTATATAATAAAGGTATGACTTTTATTCTGAAACCCAGTTGTAATTTTACAATTACTATAACGCCCTTGTATTCCCTAACTTGATAAGAAATATTCTGTTGTAACATTCTATAAGTAGGCTGTTTAGGTTTTTATATTGGTAACGCCACGTAGCGCTCTGTATGAAAATCACTGGCTGTGCTGTGTGCAGTCTGTGGCTGGTTTGCATTGTTGTTTGCTATTGTAGTGTTGGGCAGCTGGATGTTAACAGCGCATAGCGTTGCGCACTTGGAGGTGAGCCGCCAGCAGTGGTGGATGTGGGGAGAGAAATGGCGGAGTTTTGAGAGCGGATGATCTGGACGTGTGTCCATCAAAGACAGTACATTTGTAAGACTGGATGTCATGAACTGCTATATATATTACGACTTTTGAACACTATTAAGGTAAATACATTGTTTGTTCTGTATCAAAATCTTTCATTTGGTAACTATGCCTATCAGTAGTTAGTGCCTTCAGTAGTTTGAATCTTTTATTTAGCTGGCAGTAGTGGCACTCGCTGTATTGCAGTATTTCGAGTAACGAAGATTTTTGTGAGGTAAGTGATTTGTGGAAGGTATAGGTTAATGTTAGTCAGGGCCATTCTTTTGTAGGGATATCTGAAAGTCAGATTGCGTTGCGCTAAAAATATTGTGTGTCAGATTAAGCACAGTCATTTATAATTTTTCTAAGGGGACGTTTCAGTTCTATGGACATGGGTAGATAAATGAAAAAAAAATAAATAAATAATAACAATAATCGGGCTTCGAACACGGGGCCCAAAAATGAAGACACAGCGACGCTAGCCACTGGGCCAAAGGCATCTACAGTACCTCGACAACTTTGACCCTCGTTTTCTCACAAACGGTTAAGTATCTACGGATAAGCCGAGACACGCGTTCGTTTATTTTCACCCCTCTTCCACCGAGCGCAGTTTCTGGCAAACTGGGTTATGGCACTTGCCGTGTCCTCCTAGTGAGTAAAAACCAGTTCTGAAGACGGCGCGTGTTAGATTTCGCACATACATATCGTAGACAGTGGACCACAGGCGTGAGAAACGCACTCGTCACCGCCCCAGGCCTTAGGATGCAGTTGGAGGCTCCGGGCCTGGGCGTGCCGTTGCCGGTGACGTCAGAGGCTCCATTACGGCTGGGGCCTCACGTGCGGGCAGGCGCAGCCGCTCTCGCCAGTACAGTAATTGGGCGACCGGCCGCCAGGGCGCACTACGTGAGCCCGCCAGCCGCTGCTTTTTCCGAGCAATTTCTCCGGTAATCACAAAAAAGCGGGTCGGCGGCGCGCCGTACGCAGCCGCCGCCGCCGCCCTGCAGCCGTGCCGAAAACGAAAAAGGAAAAGAGTCCCGGACGTGAGCCGGCACGGCGGTACGGGAGAGCAGCCGGGTGGAGTGGCTGCGCGATTAAAGCAGATCTTGGCCAACTCGGCGGCAACAGTTTCGAGAGGCCGTCGGGACCGTCGGTTCGCAGGTGTCGGCGCTGAATTACGGGTGCACGCGAGAGGTGAGCGGGCTGTGCCTCGCGAGCAAACGTCTCGCTCGTCCTGGCCGCGATTTCCTAACAGTGAACGGTTTTAAAGGTGCTCGCTCCAGAAAGTGCTGTTACGAAACATATGGTCACTCTTGCACAGTCTCCCTCTTTGTGGAAGTTGACATTACGCAAAGCAAGAAATGTTAGAAACTGCGTGGTATGTCTTTAAATAGAACCCTTACAAACAGGAAAATGCTGAGGATGCAATCGACGTGGTAGCGTATATCTTACGTCCACACTACTGATCTGGAACTGCTTCCTTTTTTTTTTTTTTTTTTTTTTTCGCCAACTCTCAGATCTCGGTAAATTTCAAAGTAGTACAAAGATGGGCAACTTGCCTTAAATGTTCAGAAAGGTAAAACCTTGTACCCTACAAAACGAAAAAGAACGCAGTATTCTGCGACTACTATACCAATAAATCACAACTGAAATCAGTCAGTTCATACAAATACCTGCGTTTGTTGGGATATGAAATGCAACCATCACTTAGGCTCTGTTTTAGTTAAGACGGGTGGCAGACATCGCTTCTTCGGCCAGTTGCAATTTCCCACAAAGGAGATCGCTTACAAAACGCTCGAGTGACCCATCTGCTCAAGTGCGAGAGACTGCAGTTCACAGCTCCTCCTTAAAAACGTATAGCGTGAATGTACAAATCAGTAGGGTACTGCCAATTGGAATAATGAGTGGGTGGCACTTAACGATCGATTCATGAGAAATAATTAATTACAATGGCTTATCCTTGAAGTACCAATCTATAATCGGCATATTAAACGTCAGAATTGTAAATTTCCAGTTTAGCTGGTCACCTCACTGACCTGTCCCCCATTCTCCTTACATCCCATGAAATTCGACATCCTTGGCATATTTATTTAAAGCAGTGGCCCACAACCTTTCTGAGATAGATATTAATTAGCACCCCTCTCCCCATGCCCCCCCCCCCCCCCAACCATCATCGGCATTACTCCTTGGTGTAGTCAGATATTAGCTAGTATCCCACCTCACTTCATCACCATCAAAATTTGCGCATAACTAAACTTTATAAAGTAAAAGAAATTTGTCTGAATTCTTTTATTTTTGAAATGACGAAAGATAAATGGAATTTTGTTTTTATTCGTGTTTTATTAAACCAAGAAGCAAAGAGTATGTTGCCTACAACTCCTACTCAGAAAATAAAGCTAACTATCTATGTTGAGGGCAGGCACTTGTTACAAAATATGCTTCCTCTGCGCCACTCCTACCCATAGCACCTGATGCTTCAGTCTCACCCTGCATCCCCATTTGTAATTAACCACGTCAAAATGTCTGTACGACACTTCTTGTTGCGGTCTTCCGTCCGAAGATTGGTTTGATGAAGGTCTCAACGCTGTGCAAACCTCTTCGTCTCCGAATAACTGTAGGAACCCCTACGACCAACTGGACCTGCTTACTGTGTTCATCTCTTGCACTATACAAACTGGTTTTAAATCATTTCATGGCTGGACTCCTTGCTTCTGAAACAGCAGAATTTGGCAGACTTCAGGCTGCTAATGCTTTCTGTCTGACCACTGCCACTTCTTTTTCTTTAGCGTTTGTCCCGCCTGCTGGGAGGGTCCGTTGAGTGGATTCTCTGTCTCCACTTTGTTAGATTCTGTGTCATGCCTGAGAGAAGATCTACAGCCTTCATCGCGTTGTGCAGAGTGTCGGCCCATCGCTATCTTGGTCGTCCCTTGGGTCCCTTTCCCACGTCTTCCACTACGTATGCTGCATCTGCAGGAGTATCGACCTCTGCACGCAGCACATGTCCAAACCTTCGCAGACGGCTTTCTACCAGTTGATTTTGGATCAGTGCGAGGCCAAAACGTTTCTTGATAGCACCGTTCGAAACTTGATCCAGTCGAATGATGCCACCTGGCCATCTAACCATCTTAGTCACCATGGCCCCCAATCGTTCTGCCTCTTTTGTAGCTGGCCAACATTCGATACTTTAGAGAGCAGCAGGATGGATCTACATCTTTGACTTCAGATGATCCTTGATTAGACGATCGCAGCTAACTCCTGTTGTCGTTCGTCGCCTCAGCGAGGCTGCCTGTGTCCTTGCGTCCACCTCGATGAAGTGGCGAACGGCAACAGGAGTCGCATTAAGGGTCATCTGAAGTCAAAGATCTACTAGACGGTCTGATCTCTGCCACTAATAATAATAACAATACTGTTAAAGCGCTAGAGTAATGTAGTCGCCATTAAATAGTTACTGTTGTGTTACGTTGTCAATTAGTTCCTTTATTGTTGCAAAATGAATAATGAAGCAGTATTTGATCCCTTGCTGGAAATACCAAGAACTCGGAGGAGGAATTTTGATGAGCTATTTGAGCATGTCTGACATATATGTCTCCGTTTTAATGTCATCGTGATAAAGATGTTCATACAGTCGTGTCACAACCTCCACTAGATTGTGCCACGCATCAATCCTACTATTGCGGGCCAGGGTGGCCGAGCGGTTCTAGGCGCTACAGTCTGGAACCGCGCGACCGCTACGGTCGCAGATTCGAATCCTGCCTCGGGCATGGATGTGTGTGATGTCCTTAGGTTAGTTAGGTTTAAGTAGTTCTAAGTTGTAGGGGACTGATGACCTCAGATGTTAAGTCCCATAGTGCTCAGAGCCATTTTAAACCAATCCTACTATTTTGAAAAGTGTAGTGACTGGTAACTTATACAGGGTGTCACCTAACGTTACCGCTGGATATATTTCGTAAACCACATCAAATACTGACGAACCGATTCCACAGACCGAACGTGAGGAGAGGGGCATGTGTAATTGTTTAATACAAACCATACAAAAATGCACGGAAGTATGGTTTTTAACACAAACCTACGTTTTTTTAAATGGAACCACGTTAGTTTTGTTAGCACATCTGAACATATAAACAAATACGTAATCAGTGCCGTTTGTTGCATTGTAAAATGTTAATTACATCCGGAGATATTGTAACCTAAAGTTGACGATTGAAACATTGTCCTCACTTCATTGCAGGGGCCCAAACAGCTGCAACATACATCGCGTTTCTACAGAATGATCTGCCAACGTTGCTCGAAAATGTCCCACTGGAAACGCGTCGACGTATGTGGTATCAGCATGATGGTGCACCTGCACATTCCGCAATTAACACTAGGCTGACCCTTGACAGGATGTTCGACGGTCGTTTCATAGGACGTGGAGGACGCATAAATTGGCCAGCCCATTATCCTGATCTTACACCTCTGGACTTCTTTCTGTGGGGTACGTTAAAGGAGAATGTGTACCGTGATGTGCCTGCAACCCCAGAGGATATGAAACAACGTATTGTGGCAGCCTGCGGCGACATTACACCAGATGTACTGCGGCGTGTACGACATTCATTACGCCAGAGACTGTAATTGTGTGCAGCAAATGATGGCCACCACATTGAACATCTATTGGCCTCACATGTCGGGACACACTCTATTCCACTCCGTAATTGAAAACGGAAACCACGTGTGTACGTGTACCTCACCCCTCATGGTAATGTACAAGTGCGTCAGTGAAAAAAACCAATAAAAAGGTGTTAGGCTGTGGACTTAATGTGCTGTTCCAGTCTCTTCTGTACCTAAGGTCCATCACGGTTCTCTTTGGATCCCTACGTAATTCGGTGCTCTCCGATACACGCGATCGAACAGCGGAGGAGTGGTACTCAAGCATCAACTTTAGGTTACAATATCTCCGGATGTAATTAACATTTTACAATGCAACAAACGGCACTGATTACGTATTTGTCTATATGTTCAGATGTGCTAACAAAACTAACGGGGTTCCATTTAAAAAAACGTAGGTTTGTGTTAAAAACCATACTTCCGTGCATTTTTTTATGGTTTGTAATAACCAATTACACTAGCCCCTTTCCTCACGTTCGGTCTGTGGAATCGATTCGTCAGTATTTGATGTGGTTTACAAAATATATCCAGCGGTAATGTTAGGTGACTCACCCTGGATAATTAGTATTACGACGATAATAGTAACGATCTGTTTTTTTTTTTAAATATTTCCATGACCAAAATATACTCTTAATTGAACCCCTCTGTTTTTACCACTCAGAAAATTTCAATTTTCCTGTCAGGGCTTAATTGCCGACACTAATTTAAAGTAACAGTTTTGTTGCAAATGTGAGTAGAAAAGCTGGTGTGATGAAAAGACTTGGTGTAATGAAAACTGCGTCATTTTGGCGGTTGATGGAGGAGGATCAAAATTCCTGACAGCCTTGTGGCTAGGGTACAGAATACAGTGGACATCCGCTTCTTTCGTCATTGTGTGGCCACATCTTACAGCCGTGTGACATGCTTCCCGCTAGCTTGAGCAACGTAAGAGTCGGGGGTAGTTTCTTCAGCTCAAATCCACTTGGGTTGATATCCGAACACAGGTTGTACGAGACCCCTCAACGGAAATATTTGAACAGTATAAGCCCGCCAGCCTCTGGATGTTAAAGGATCAGTTTTGCAGTCGTTCTCGGCCCCTCTCCATTCACGCTGCCACCCCCACATGAGGGCAGTTTTTCTTCGAGGTGAATGCAGCTCGTCATTACTTGGCACTGCTGCACACTCTATCCTTTCCATTCTTGTTAGGTCCCTGATGAAGTGCTCCTTGGAACTTCTAGTGGCAGTAGAGCAATATGATGTTTCTAGTTTTTCTGTAAAATGTGTGTGTCTGTGTGTGAGTGTGTGTGTGCTGTAACGTATTGTTCTGTTTAATTTCAATGCTCCCTTTGTATAGAGCTACGTGCTAATTTCAAGATAATGACGCGGATGTGGGAGGCCAATATCGGCTACATTCTCATTACTAAAGGGATTAATAACCACTTTTACTTCTTTTTCTGTGAAAAATGTAACTTTTTACTGCGGTAATTAAGTGCAGCAGGAGGTAGGTACGTTATCTCATGCAATGTGCAGGAAATATGAAATCCAGCAAAATTACAGGATACGAATCTACTCTACAAGTAGGCAAAGAAATCCGAATTGATTGTGCGAGCGATAAATTGTATAATCACTCTCACTGCGTGTGAATCAACTTCGAATGAATGGCAGCATCTCGCCGAAATACTCTGAGGAGATAAAAGTCACGAGGTACCTCCTAATATCGTGTCCGACCTCCTTCTGCCCGGAGTACTGTAGCAACTCGACGTGGCATGGACTCACCAAGTCGTTGCAAGTCCTCTGCAGAAACACTGGACCGTGTTTCCTTTATGGGCATCCGTAATCGGGAAAATGTTGCCGGTGCAGTATTTTGTGCACGAACAGACCTCTCGATAATAACCCATAAATGCGCTACGGGATTCAGGTCGGGATACCTGGGCGTCCAAAACATTAGCTTGCACTGACCAGGAAGTTCTTCGAACCAGTCGCGAACAATTTTGGGCCGATGATATGGTGCATTGTCACCCACAAAAATTCTATCGTTGAGTACATGACGTCCATGAAAGGCTGCAAATAGTCTCTACGTAGCCGAATGTCCAGAGGACCCAGTCGATTCCATACAAACACAGTTCACACTATTAGGAGCCACGACCACCTTGCACAGTGCTTTCCCGACGACTTGAGTCCATCTCTTCGTGGGATCTGCGACACACTCCAGCCCAACAATGAGCTCTTCCAACTGAAATCTGGACTCATCTGACCAGGCTATGGTTTTCCAGTTGTCTAGGGTCCAACCGATATGGTCAGGAGCCCAGAAGAGGCTCTGCAGTCGATGTCGTGCTCTTAGCAAACGCTCTTGCGTGGTCGTCTGCTGCCGTATCCCATTAACGCCAAATTTCACCGCTCCTTGCTGACGGATACGTGCGTGGTACGACCCACATCGATCACTGCGGTTATTTCACGCAGTGTTGGTTGTCTGTTAGCACTGACAACTTTGCAGAAACGCAGCTGCTCTCGGTCGTTAGGTGAAGGCCGTCGGCCATCACGTTGTTGAATTGAAACGTAATACCTGAGACTTGATATTCTCGGCACACTCTCAACACTGCGGGTCGCGGAATATTGAATTTCTTAACGATTTCCGAAATGGAATGTCCCCCGCATGTGGCTCCAGCGATCATCCCGAGTTCGAAGTCTGTTAATTCCCGTCGTGCGGCATAATCACGTCGGAAACCTTTCCACACGAATCACCTGAGTACAAATGACAGCTCCGCCAACGCACAGCCCTTTTATACCTTGTGTACGCGACACTATCGCCATATGTATATATGAATATCGCTATACCCCCCTCCCTCACTGCTGCCAACACACAGCCACCTGCTCCCTCCCGCGTTAGCACAATCTGATACTGAACGTATACAAAGAAAGGCTGAACGAATGGTCACAGGATTCTTTGACCCTTGGGAGAAGGTCATGGAGATACTGAAAAAACTGAACTGTCATATGCTTGAATGTAGGCGCAACCTACGTCGTGAAAGCCAATGTTGTTTGGGTCAACGTTTGTAAAACTCTAATTCCTCTCTCACAAAGCCCACCCTATAGGGAGAGGGGGAAAGTTTTAGTTTTAGCGAATCAAAATTTACGAAGTAAATAAGTATTTTTTATGTATCCGTAACCATTTTTCACGCAAAAATGAGAACATGGATTTTCTTGAATTACAGTGCCAACTACCAAGAATCAAAACAAATGTTTAAGACAAAATGTACGTAGTTTTTTATGTAGAATCTGATTCTGCAATAAAAAATGGGGGTTCCCATTTGAAAAAAAAAGTTGCCTCCCGCCCCACCTCCAGAGGCTGGGGTGGCGGGCTAATTTTAGCACCAGCAGATGTCCTCCTCGAAAATAATCAACTTTGGATTCTACACATTTTTCGTGTGAAGCTTATTTTCCGAGTTATTCTGGTTTGTCAACTTAAAATTTACACCCTGTATAAAGCGTGTTGGGGAGGGGGGGGGGAGGGGGGGGAGGCGGGACGCTGTAAACAGGGCAGTCGTTGTCATACTGCGGAAATGGAGCAATTTATCCAACGTCTAAAAGGGAATGATAATTGCTTTAGAGCTAAGTGTGGAAGCATTTCGGAAACAACTAAGTTCGTAAATTGTTCACGTGCAGCCGTGGTTGAAGTATACAGCGCATGGCAAAATGGTGGTATTCAAACCAGGCGCGGAGGCAGCCGTGGTGCACCATGGGCCATCAATGGCAGGGGTGAACCACCGCTGCGGTGATGTTTTCGGGCGAATAGACGTGAAAATGTTGAGCAACCGACCGGTCAGATGAACCGAGCGGCTACCAAGAGTGTCTCCTCAACGAATGTTCAGCGAACGTTGCTGCATATGGGCCTCAGCAGCAGGCACTTGGTTCATCCACCCATGCTGACTGCTGCTCATCGGCGATGAAGGCTGGATTTTGCACGCCAGCACCGCAACTGGACGTCCACTGAGAGGCGAGAGGTGACCATTTCACATGAGTCATGTTTCATGCTCCGTCGGACATATGGCCTTGGCACGTACGGCGCCAAACGTCTGAAAACAAACAAGGAAGGAGCTTTGTGGTCTGTGGAATGTTTTCGTGGCATTTCCTGGATGATGTTGTTGTTCTGGAAGGCACAGTGGATCAACAAAGTTTGCATCTATCCTTGGGATCTATGTCCACACCTACATGAAATTTGTCTTTCCTCAGCAAGATGGCACCTACCGGCAGCACTATGCCACTCGTCACACAGCTCAGTGTACGTGCAACCTTCGAAGAGCACCACGATAAGTCTATTGTATTGCGCTGGCCAACATACCACGCGGATTTAAATCCAATCGAGAATCTGTGGGACCACCTTGACCAGGTTGTTCGAGTCTAGGATTCAGAATCGAGTAAACTAGTGCAGTTGCCCACGGCACTGGAGTCCACGTGGCTCCGTATCCCTGTCGGTACCTTCCGGAACCTCTACGACTCTCTCCCTGCGCGTCTCTCAGCGGTCCACGCTGCAAAAGATGGCCATTCAGGCTTTTAACAATTGGTCACATTAACATGTATATCCTAACAGCGGTTGCTGAAAATGGATGTAGACCAATTGTGCGAGATGGTACGAATTTGACTGTCCATGTGAGCCTACCTGTAAGCAGGGGAGAATGACACTACGAAGTGGAAGCAAGACATCCACCGCTGGCTGCGAGTATGTGCTGCGCCGCCTCAGGTTGATCCCCCTGAGGCGAGGGCGCCAGCCACAGCAGAACGCATTAGCCGGGGCAGAGGCAGGCCAGGGGTCGCCAGAGAGTCGAGTCACGCGCCCAGATTGGTTCCGGTCGCCGATCGTAACGACGCCCTGACAGCCGGCCCGGGCTCGCCCCTCGGACCCACTCACCTGCTCTCGATTTAATGCTCCGCTGCCGTCCGCGCAGACAATGAAATGCTCTCTGGCCTTGTACGACACCACGACTGACTGTAGGCACGGCCAGGACACGGCCATTACTAGCGAAAACATCACAACACACGCTTCACGCGCCGCATTCTTCGTCCGTGTACTACTGCGGGGAGAAGAGTGAACATAACAGCTGTTCTTATTCAGCCGTTACCGGTCCACCAAGGTATAGCAATGCTCAAAATACGTACATGTACAATGAGGTGGCAAAAGTGATGAGGTAGTGATATGCACATAAACAGATGGCGGTAGTATCGCGAACACAAGGCAAAAAAGGGCCGTCATTTCAACTCAGGTGATTCATGTGAAAAGGTTTCCGACGTGATTATGGCCGCACAACGGGAAGTAACAGACTTTGAATGCAGATGGCAGTTGCAGCTAGACGCGCGAGACATTCCATTACGGAAACCGTTAGGGAATTCAGTATACCGAGATCCAGAGTGTCAAGAGTATGCTGAGAATTTCAGGCATTACCTCTCACCACGGACAACGCACTGGCCGTCGGCCTTTACTTAACAACCAAGGGCAGCGCCGTTTGCGTAGAGTCGTCAGTGCTAACACAAGCAATACTGCATGAAATAACCGCAGAAATGAATGTGGGACGTACGACTAACGTATCTCTTAGCTACAGTGTGGCGAAATTTTACGCTAATGGGCTATGGCAGCAGACCATCGTCGCCAGTGCCTTTCTTAGCACCACGACATCGCCTGCAGCGCCTATCCTGGGCTCATAACCATATCGGTAGGACCCTACACGACAGGAAAACAGTGGTCTCGTCAGATGAGTCCCGGTTTCAGTTGGTAGGAGCTGATCGTAGGGTTCGAGTGTGGTGCAGACCCAAAGAAGCCATGTACGCAGCTTGTCAACAAGGCACTGTGCAAGATGGTGCTGGCTCCTTAATGGTTTGGGCTGTGTATACATGGAATAGACTGCGTCCTCCGGTCCAAGTGAACCGACTGGCTGGAAATGATTATTTTCGGCTACTTCGAGGTCTTTTGCAGCCATTCGTGGACTTCATGTTCCCGATCATGGCACCGGGTCACATTTTTTCGCTATTGGTTTGAAGAACATGGACAGTTCCAGTGAATGATTTTGTCACCCACATCGCCCGATATGAACCCCATCGAACATTTATGCGACATAATCGAGAGGTCAGTTCATGCACAAACATGTGCACTGACAATACTTTCTCAATTATAGACGCCTGCAGATGGAGCATGGCTCAGTATATCTGCAGTGGACTCCCAAGGACTTGTTGAATTCATGCTACGTCGAGTTGCTACACTAGGCCGGGCAAAAGGAGGTCTGATACATCAGAAGGTATCCCATGACTTTCAAATGGTTCAAATGGCTCTGAGCATTATGGGACTTAACATCTGCGGTCGTCAGTCCCCTAGAACTTACAACTACTTAAACCTAACTAACCTAAGGACATCACACACATCCATGCCCGAGGCAGGATTCGAACCTGCAACCGTAGCAGTCGCTCGGTTCCAGACTGAAGCGCCTAGAACCGCTCGGCCACGACGGTCGGCTCCCATGACTTTTCTCACCTCATTGAATAAGGAGCGTGAATAGCGTCATATGTCAAGTGATAACTATGAATGACAATGACACAGCGCGCACTCTTATGAGACAGTGTTATCGGCACGTGACAGATTTTGAAAGTGTGCCTCATTGTAGGTCACCATTTGCCAGACTGATCGAATAGTGCAATATCCAGGTTTGTGCGGCATTCTGATTTAACAGTGGCCCCTGACCCAAGGTGTCAACAAGGCGTGGCGCAAGTTTACAAGGAACGGACTCGGTCCTCTGGTCCAACTGAACCCCTCATTGACTGGAAACTGTTATGTATGCCTATTTGGAGACCATGTACAACCATTCATGGACTTCTTTTTCCCAAAGTATGACGGAATTTATGTGTATGACAATGCGCCACGTCATCGGGCCACAATCGTTTGCGATTGGTTTAAAGAATATACTGGACAAATGAATCGAATCGTTTGGGCACCAGTATCGCCCGACATGAGTCCCATCGAAGATCTACGGAGCACAGGCGAGAGGTCAGTCTGTGTACAAAATTCTGCACCACCATCCCTTTCACGATTATGCACGGCTATAGAGGCATCATGGCTTAATATTTCTGCAGGGGACTTCCAACGACTTCTTGAGTCCGTCCCACGTCCAGCTGCCGGACTAGCCTGGTAAAAGGAGGTCCGACACCATATTAGGAGGTAACCCAATGCCTTTTGTCACCTGAGTGTAAGCGGGCGTGAACAGCGTCAAATGTTAAGTGATAACTGTGAGAAGGGGGGGGGGGGGCAGGAGGTTAGAGGTGCTCTCCCCCTCCACCTCAAAATACACTCAGACGTGTACGTGATCTACAGGCAGAGCCAGAAATAAAAATTATAATGCCCGTCTGTGAATATGCGATTATTTTTTTTTTTACTGGCAGTAAGTTTTTGCTTATAACTGTGTCAAACGTCCTTGAACTTGCTGTCTCACTGATGATGCTGAACGTCCTGTATCCCCACCTATATTCTGTCCAGCGTTTGTCCTACGCCGCGCGGGATTAGCCGAGCGGTCGCCGGCACGGTAGCTCAGCGTGTTCGGTCAGAGGGTTACGTGCCCTCTGTAATAAAAAACTGAGTTAATCGCTCAACAACGAACTTCAATGGATGTCTTACGACGTCCGCCCGGAGCAGATGCAACGAACAAACCAGAACAAAATGAAATAAAAAAAAAAAAAAAAGCGGTCTAGGGCGCTGAAGTTACGGACTGTGCGGCTGGTCCCGGCGAAGGTTCGAGTCCTCCCTCGGGCATGGGTGTGTGTGTTTGTCCTTAGGATAATTTACGTTAAGTAGTGTGTAAGCTTAGGGACTGATGACCTTAGCAGTTAAGCCCCATAAGATTTCACACACATCTGAACATTTTTTTGTTTGTCCTTCTGTCCCCGTCGCTTCATTTTTCAGACCGGGCTTCTAAACTCCCCGCAGGGATAGGTTCTAATAGGAGTCAAGCTATGTTAGTATACAGATACCGCTCATATTACCACCTGATCAGGAGGGAGGGCATAACCTGTCGTGGAGACGCACTGCACAATGGCCGCCTAATGCGCCGAATTTTGGGGAAGGAGCACCAAACTTAGTCAAAAATACTGATACTTACACAAAACTGGTTTTTCTTGCTCTTTACTAACAATAGTTGTCCTCAGAACCTGCGTAATACTATACTGTTGAAACAACAACTCACGTACTCTTTGTCAGTACTCTTCGGTGCACAGAGATCGCTATATTTCAGTTCCATGAGGTTTATTATTTCGTTTCCTGCTCTCCCTCAATCTAAATTAATCTAAACCCACTCAGGTTTTTTCTTCAAGGAAATTATATATTTTTTTCCATTAAGATATCAATGCACAGTGCTTCTAAAACAATAATAATAACAATGATAATAAGAGGAATAGTAATCGTTTTACTAAAAGATTTATCTAAGGCCAGTGTGCAATGCGATCTACAGTAAATACCAGTTACGGTTCGTACGTCGTCTCAGAGTAAAGTACAATTATTTTCGGCCCAACTATATGATGTAATTTTTCAAAATTAGAAGTATGAAAAAGTTTCTAAGAAGCAGGATCTATAAAATTGGTTAAAGCTAACGGGGTTTTCTCTTTGTACAACTTTATAACACTAACTACTGAAAACAGCTTCCCACTGTGTCTGTATAAGTGCTTTTGCTGAACGGTGTTTGCCTATATCACAGTAGAACAAGTCAGTGAATGGGATTCCCCCCCCCCCCCCCCCTAAAAAGCAGCCAGTACTCCTCTGGCTCCAGCTTAAGATTCGGTAAACAGCCTGCTACAGCATGTAATACACACTGCCTCTTCTTCAATTAAGCCTTGGGTAAACGGACGTTGAACGTCTGGTATTGTTAACGAGTGCACCTGGCCTAGTAAATGTTTTTTAACGTATCGTCATCCATAACGGACGTAGGAAAACAGCGTAAGAGCAGTGATAAGCGTATCAATGATCAGAAAGATTTATCTAAATTCATTTAAACCGTTTGTGAGAATTAGCAAACAATATAATTCGTAGTTTCCTAAATATCACTCACAACGAATAATCATCTGCACTCTCCTGGCGTAAATCACTGTTAATTTTTTTTTTTTTTGACAATTCTGTTTAGTAGAATGGATCTACAAATCAATAGTTCCCGTAAATCAATAACCACAGTGGACAAAAAATTAGTTACGTACACTGATCTTCCCCGAGGTAAGTTTCTGCTAGTTTTTGCATTATTCTGTAACTAACTTGTGTTAGTATTTTGCAACCACGACTTCATTAAACGGATGATTCGGCAATATTCTCACTTGTCTGCGTTTTCCTTTGGAACTGCGATTATTATAATTTTCGCATATCTCATTTATCGTGTACACCAGGTGAGGCGGTTTGTCATGGCTGGCTCTCCCAAGGAGCTAAATAATTCTGAAAAAAATGTCAACTACTCAAAGTGCTTTGTTTCGACATGGGTCTCCCGTTTTTGTCCAGTAACTCACCCCCTCATTTTTATCTGCTTCCTCCTTTCTTTCCACAATATTATCTTCAAAATCGTTTCCTTCGTGTAGCCGTTCTATTTATTCCTTCCACATTTCAGATTATCCTTCATTGCTCAGTTCTAGCTTTCGATATGAAGTCTTGATATTCATACAACTGCTTCTGCTACCTCCAAAGGTTTCCTTAATTTTACTATAAGCGACATATATCTTTCCCACAACCATGCATTCTTCCTCGGGTAGAGAAGTGAACGAGGTGGCCCAGTACGTATCACAGTGGATTTTCATTCTGGAGGACGGCGGCTCAAATCCCCGTCTGTCCGTCCAGATTTAAATTTTCTGCGGTTTCCCTAAATCAATCCAGGCGAATACCGGAATGGTTCCTTTGGCAATAACGTCGTCGATTTCTTATTCGCAGCTTGGTCTCCGTCTCCAATAACCTCGGTGTCGACTCAATTTTTTAAATCCTCTTCTTATTGTATAGTTCCTATAAATCTCGCTTTTTTTACTTCTGTATTTCCTCTTGGTTCCTTCATTTTGCTGCATTTTTGTATTTTCTCATTTCGACAGTTAAATTCAACATCTCTTGTTGCCTATGCTCCATTTGAAACTCTCAACAGACTCAGGTAGTTTCAACTTATCAAGGTCCCATCATTAACTTTGACCCTTTTTAAATGTTCTTCGCTTTCTCTAAGCAGTGAACAACCAATAAAATATGCACATCTTCCGCTGGAAATGCTTTGCAGTTTAAAACCAGGTTTCTAAATCTACGTCAAGACCTATCCGAAACCTTCCTGTGTCTCCCTGTCTCTTCCATGCATACAACCTTCTTTCGTCATTCTTAAACCAAATGTTATCAATAATAAAACCCTTATACCAAATTCTACCAGGTGTTTTCCCCTTTCATTCCTTTTTCCCAGTCGAGCTTCTCCTACTATTCTTCCATCTCTTCGTTTTCGCGCTACCATCACAATTAAACTTCCGTGTCTCTCAACGAACGGAATAATTTCTTTATTTCATTGCACATCTCTTCATTATCTGCGAATGTAGTCGGCATACATTCCTGATATATTGTGCTGGGTTTTGTGTATCTATCTTGGCCACGATATTTCATTACTAACTGAGTTCCCGGCGTTGTCAAGTGTGTATTTTTTTAAATTCTATTAGCCAGTCTTCTCCTCCCCCCTCTCTCCCTGTCCATTTCCTCTGCCCACTTCCCTATCTGTTCATCTCCTTTTTCCTCTTCTCTCTGTCCACCTCCTCCACCCCCATTCTTCCTCCATCTCCTTCTGCGCCTCTCTCTGTCTGTCTGCTGCTGCTCATTCTCTCTGTCCATTTGTTCCCCCTTTCTATCTATCCATCTCCTCCTCTTCCCCTCTCTCCATGTTCATTTCCTCCTCTTCGCTTTCTCTATCCATCTCCGCCTTCTCCTCTCTCTGTGTCGTAGAATGACATTCAGCGGCATATTTGAATAGTGTCTGCTACATGTGTTGCGAATAGAGTTAGTAACAAAGAAATAATAAATTCAAACGTCATGCCCGATGCGGCAATTTTTCATGCATCTCAGTGTTTGTGACATCATATCTCCTGAACTTTGTGACGTACAGTGATATAATTTTGCATGTATATTCAGTGCTACATGTGAGCACTGTCTGCAGAATGTGTCGTGAACACAGATAGCAGCAAATAAGTAATAAATTAAAACGTCACACTGGACGCGAAAATGTAGTAAGCAATAAACTTTTTACCTTCCGTCATAATGTGGGGAGCGTCAAAGAGAAAAAGTTTCATAAAGGTTTGAAATTATGTATTAAGTTTGTTACAAGTCACTAAGTGCTCTCGTCCTCAAGTAATGGATGAATAAAATCTGGATATTCACGTGACGTAGTCTACACTTCTTTTTCGTCCTCACCCTTACCCCATTAATAGGTAGCACGTTCTTACCCTCTCAGCGATTCTTTCCATGCAGGTTAAAATCCGTTCAGTGGTTTCCGAGGAGATGTGAAATTACATAACTATTTAGTAATATGTATACATGTTCTTTTTGTGGTTCGCTTTTGATGAAATATGGCCCGCGGTGAACCTAGCTACAATGATGTTACCAGTGAAACCCGTAAAAAACCAATGAAATTACAATGAAATCCAGACCTTCAGCTGCTTACAGGCGTTAATAAAATATCAACGGGCACAGTTGAAAATGTGTGCCCCGACGGAGACTGTAACCCGAAATCTCCCGCTTACATGGCAGACGCTCTATCCGTCTTTTTTTTATCTCATTTTTGTTCTGTATTGTTCTTTGAATTTGCTCAGTGCGTACGTCCGATGACACCCTTTCAGGTCCTTCGTTGATCTATTCACTCAGTTTTTCTTTTGTTACAGAGGACAGCTGACCCTCTGACCGAACACGCTGAGCTACCGTGCCGGGCGATCGAGGACACAGGATAGTGCGACTGCAGGGACTTATCTCTGGCACGCTCCCCGTGTAGTGCCCTGCCCACTATATTCGTCACTCGCGGCAGTAAACCTACCGGGTTCGAGTCCTGGTCGGGGCACACATTTTCAACTGTCCCCGTTGGTATCTATCAACGCCTGCAAACATCTAAAGGTCTGGATTTAGTTGTAGTTTCATTCTTCGAGAGCTCCAAGATCATCAGATACCGTCTTCATATATATCATATAATCATAAAAAATCTCTCGAGTAGTTTTCGAGAGTAGCGTGTTCAAAGACAAACAGATAGACATGATGGTTTTACAGCTTTATTAATAGTATACATTTATCTTCTTTCTGCGACACTTCTATTTAATTTTCTGTTGTTTAACCTTCATTCATCTGCCAAGAAATCCTGTTTTTCCTGCCGGCTCATTTAATTAATTCCCACTATATCTAACTTCAAGCTATGCATTTTTATTTTCAAATCCCCTAACCTACCTATCAACTAAGGATTTTAATATTCCATGCTCCGACTTGTAGAACGCTGAATTTATTTCTCTGATGACGACCTCCTCAATAGCTCCATCCAGAATATTAAAATTAAGTGCTATTTTATCTGCATAATATTTTACCCAGGCTTAAGTCTTTATCATGAAATAGTGCTACATGTTATCGGGAAAAATAACGGCTGTTGATTCTTCTTCCTTTCAGCTTTTAGCAGTACCAACATAGCAGGCCATTTGCCTAATTTTACAAGATCGATTACTCAATTATCCAGACTGTTTAACCTATATCTATTGCAAAGGCTGCTTCAGGAATCGTACGTTTATCTGGCCTACCCATGGCTTTCTGAATCGTTGAGGTACTACAGCCAGCCTTCCGTGGCTAGGTCCATAGTTAGTCGAGCGTAAAAATTGTTACAACCAGGTATTTGTATGAGTTGACTGATTCTGATTGTGACTCATTGCTATTGTAATCACAGGACATTATGTTTTTGCGTTACGTGAATTCCACAGATTTGAATTTGACAATATGCGAAGTAAGTTGCCAATCTTCGTATCACTTTGAAATTTTATCGTGATCTGACTGAATATTTTTACAGATTTTTTTTTTCAGATTGTACTTTATTTCAGAGAAGAAGTCTACAGACATTACTAATATTCATGTTAATAGTATCTGTGAGAACCCACATGCGGTCCCTGCGAGATATCATCAACAAAGGTATTTTGCAAATATTTATACTGGAGTGGTAGATGATAATTTTTTAGAACCTGTACTTCTGGTAGCACGATTAACTGGAGAATCTAGTAATAGATTTCTGGCAACCGCATTTATGGAAATATTGTAGACAGCACGTCTTTTTGTGTGTTGCAACTGTTTCCAAGCGGTT